>NC_060119.1:890719082-891319082 GCF_021461395.2 Schistocerca americana
CTACATGACAATGTTTCGTACCTGCCAGGGACATAAATTGCCATACGTATTTGTAGCAATATGTCTCGTCCTGTGAGACACTTAGGCATGTAATGTAAGCATCAAACTTCTCACAAAACATCAAGCTATTTTGTGTTGTTTATTTGGGTTTGCCACTGAGGAGGGAGGAGGGGAAAGGAAAAGTCAAAAAACTGGGAAACAGCGTCAACGAGCTTCTTTGTTTATCTTGTCGGATGCCCACGAAGATGATGTTACTTTGGCACAAGTTAGCAGCTTCGACTCCTGCATATATATAAATAACTTTATTTTCCGTAAAAGACTTTTGTTTGAAAATGACAGAATAATCAAAGTTTTCAGCATTAGAGATAATTCCCCTCTCATCCCACACTTACCTCAACGACATATGATAGCAATATATTTGCCATATGCATTATAATTGACATAATATCTTTGTTTAGTTAAATTTTTATTTCGGCATATTTTAAAACAAGGATTTAAGTCCATTTACGATTTTGATTTGAATATTGCAGTATAAATAATCCTAAAGACAGTAAAACAAGAAAACTAAATTCACCCAAATGATACTTATCTATTATTCCATTAATAGTGTGTTTTGGTCTTCAGTTATTTAGTTTCCCGTCATTACACCTTGCCTCCTGTTTATTTTTCATTCATCCACAGGATTGTGTTTTGGATGCAGTGTTGTAGATTACAATTAGTATTTTAAATAAACCATACAATCGAAGCGATTAAACGTGCGTAAAATATTCTCCACTTGCAACTCTTCGCTCAGTTTAGTTAATTCACTACCACAAGAGTTTCCTGATGTTCATACTGCCTCATTTTTTTCCGTTTCTGTTACATCTAGTGTTACAGCTCTGCTACTGGAATCTTCTTCCTGGTTCTTCTCCGGCTCCACTGACGTCGCCTTTTTCTTCTTAGTTCGTAATTTATTTTTCTTTAAACTTTTTGATTCTGTCCTCCACCTCCTTATATTGTTTACTAGCCTTGCCATATTTGCGTATCTACTGCACCTTACGTCAATTATAATCGATTACTAATAAATTATGCTTCTAAAACGTCTGTTTCCAGTCTTAAATTAACTGTCCCTGGTTACATTATCAGATATCCCAAGAACACGCCCCTTCGTTTGGAATGGGTTCTCCACATAGCTCTTTTTGCGTCTGTTTTTTCATATACATGTTAATTTTTTATATTTGGTATTTAATATTTCAAATTCTCCTGTGGAACCAACCTTAATTCCTTTTTCATCCTCTCCGGAGTTCATACACTTCCTACAAGTTATCTTTGTAAGTACACTTCCAAAAACATCATCAGCAATCCCTTGACAATGTTCAATAACAGCACAGTTATTTTTGTGAAGAAAGATTTCTTCGAGTGTTCTAGTCTGCTTCTGACATCTTCCTCCGCTGGCTATCTTGTGAGGCTTCCTCGCTAGACAGATGAATACTTTAACTTTTTTTTAAATATTTAACTTCTCATTTAATTTCTCTGGAACCATCTGAGCCATGGTCATGGAAAAAATCACTACACAATTAATACAATACTGACAAAAAGTTAAAAGAAAACGAAAAGATTCTATGAGAGTGTATACAGATAACGAACACAATGCAGCTGTAGTTTCTAAGTATTGAGGGGAATAACGATAGCGTACCACAAGGGAGCCATTCTACTTAAATTTGAAATATCTGGAGTTCGTCTCTCTCACCGCTGCTGGAACCTTTTTGGAAATGGAACGTACAGAATAAGCTCAGCTTCCTGTGGTGTGCTTAAAACAACTGTGTCCAAGTGCAAACTGTATTTCTGTCCACTGTTCACTGTGTGTGAATAAGTCCATTGTATTAATCACAACTCCCACGAGCAAATATACCTATGTGGAACTCCAGTACATTTGAACTGGGCGAAATCTGCGAACAGACAGAGCGGATCGTTCTGTTTGCCCTTCACCAGAGCTCTGTTCGTTTTCCCCTATTCATTTGTTCAACGGAAGAATGATTAAAGTTCTATTTCTCTACATCAGTTCGTCTCTGCTCAGTCCATCAGTATAAACTGTGTAGTAAGTATCGCGTACATTCCACTTGATACCTCCAATCTTTCATTTCAACCAGAAGCGTTATGTCGCGTGCATTAGCACTGGCAATTGTTCCCTATGGCAGTCTGACAGTCTGAAAACTTGGTTTGCGTCCTTCTTAAAATGGGCTTGGCTACATCTGACAAGACACTTTAATATATGAGCTGTGCTCTGTTTAGATATTGTAGACTGCTCGTCTGCTTCTTTACCATGTCTCAATTCTTCTCAAAATTTATAAAATATTATTTTGTGTCTAACCTAATCTAACCTTCTTCAATGCGCTGTCTACTTCCACTAATACGAAGAACATATAAATCAGTTTTTAACATGTTTTCATTGGATCACTTTCTTGTCTGTCTGTCTCTTCGGTACAAATTTTGCTGTTGATTGTAAATTAACTTTCCAGTGAGCTAGGGACTTGAAATTTTAAACATAGTTCAGAACTCGATCACAGTGCAATAATGTGGGACTGGGAACGATATGCCTGGAACAAGAGACAGGCTGGGGGTTAAAACTGGTTGAGAAAAAGGCGTAACGCTGAGCACCGCCTGTCGAATTGGAGTTCCTGCACGACGGCTGTGCTTAGCAGGTTGCGTCGTAACCCCTACAGACGCAATGTCGTATATCACCTGTCGCAAAAGGAGTCTGCGACAACTCATTCGATTTATAGCTGCACCTCTGTAGTGCATGAAGCCATTCTGATCAAACTGGGAGGTACAAGTATCATTTGCAATCTGGAAAAAAACTACCGTAAGATTTCACTACCACCCATAAAGCTGAGGGTGGGGCTGAAAAAGCGTGACATAAAACGGTAACTCGGACGCCTGGAGCAATTTAAAACAAAAAAATTGTTCAAATGGCTCTGAGCACTATGCGACTTAACTTCTGAGGTCATCAGTCGCCTAGAACTTAGAACTAATTAAGCCTAACTGACCTAAGGACATCACACACATACATGCCCGAGGCAGGATTCGAACCTGCGACCGTAGCGGTCGCTCGGTTCCATACTGTAGCGCCTAGAACCGCACGGCCACTCTGGCCGGCAATTTAAAACAAATTAGGTGTATATGTGATTCATTTGACTACGTTTTTACTAACTCGCTCTCTTATACTACTCTTTGTTCGGTACAAATTCGGTGCAATTGGTTTCTAGCAAACTCCCCGATGAACTAGATACTTGGATCTTTGAACATAGCTCAGAACTGAATGACGATACAATGTTGAGTCGCTTTCTTGTCTGCTATGTGGCGGAGAGTACTTCGTGTACTACTGTCATTCCCCCTTTCCCTGTTTCAGTCGTGAATGATTCTTGGGAAGAACAAATGTTGGTAATCTTCCGTGTGCGCTCTAATCTCTCCGACTATTACCTTCACAGACTTTCCTCGAACTGTAGGAAGAATCAGTCTATTGTTTGACTCAGGTGAAAGGAAACTGAAATAAACTTGAAATTTACCCGACATTTCTGCTGTATTCTCATCAAGACGTTTAACATCGAGGGCAACATTTTACACACTCAAGACTAAAAACAGAAATTGAGTACTTATACAAAAAACAAATTTTTAACATAAAATGGTTTTAAAACGGGTTAAAAAGTATAAAACAATTTCTCTGTGTCCCATACAGATTCTTTACAGATATTTTGTGATTGTGATTTTTAGTAGCTACGAAAATTCTCATAAAATTTATAGCGAAAAATATAGGGCGTACGTAATATAAAATTGAGACATGAAGAATTGCCCTCTAATAGTTGTCTGTTTCATGTTTCTAACGTTTTTCGTTAGAAATCTGACAAGTATTTTCATATTTTTGACAGTTCACAGTCACAAATTTTCAGAACTATCACTGTGAGATCAGGAATCCGTATGAGGCTAAGATAAATTATTTTATACTTTATAGTCCGATGTAAAAATATGTTACTTTAAAAATTATTTTCGGCTAAATAACTATTTATTCCTAATGTCAGTTATAAAATGTAACTTTAGAATTATTTATCCGCCTCCATTTTGCTTCTGAAGTCAAACTGATTTTCTTTCGGTATGTCATAATTTTAATTTCTGTTTATCTGCTTAAAATCATTGTGGGTAGACGGTTACAAGCGAGATATCTCACTTTCATAGCCCAATAGCTGCTGTGTGTACACACTCGTTATTTCTTAAATAGTATCATAATCATAAGAAAAATTTTCTTTACTATCTCATTTTTTAGATATCGTATCGAAACATGGAGTTTAATATAACTTTCGAAGATATCTCGTCGATTCGTATACTAATCATTCAATGGTGTGTCGAACTCTGACATTATTATTTGATCACCTGTTTCTTAACATTATCTCCTCCCGTTCTATCAACATGGCAGACACATTTTTTGCGTCCCGCAAACGTTCCGAGTATTATGACCAGGTGCCTACTATTTTTTCAGCACTCTACGTGTCTGTCATCTACACATGGATCGATGTCGTGACACGTACGCAGTGAAATACGAAAATACTACATTCAGATCAATAATTCGAGATCGAGAAGTAAGCAGATCTGAGCATGCTTCTCTGAGAATCAAACATTTTTCCCTTTTTGTAGAATGTACTTTAAAAATATATTACCGTCAAGGTTAAAATGGTTCAGATGGCTCTAAGCACTACGGGACTTAACATCTGAGGTCATCAGTCCCCTAGACTTAGAACTACTTAAACCTAACTAACCTAAGGACATCACACACTTTCATGCCCGAGGCAGGATTCGAACCTGCGACCGTAGCAGCAGCGCGGTTCCGAACTGAAGCGCCTAGAACCGCTTGGCCACATCGACCGGCTATCGTCAAGGGCAATAGTCGCAGTGAACTGGAGGGAGTGGGAAATGAAAGAAAATAACGGTAGGAGCGTCTTTCAACTCTTCCCTACTATACATATTCCTTTCTAGTCCCAGTAACGACTCAACAAACCTCATTAAATACACACACATACACACACGTGGTGTCTTTCTGTTTACGTCTCCGTATACTCCACTCTCATCATTTAATCTTTCTCGCCTGGTGCCTATGCTTCTTTTACTCTTTCCTCTACCCCCCCTTTAGTCTGATTTATCTGCTCTCATTGTCATGTCTCTCTTTTCTGCTCTTGTCTCCCCCCCCTCTCTCTCTTACACACACACACACATATATATATATATATATATATATATATATATATATATATATATAGAGAGAGAGAGAGAGAGAGAGAGAGAGAGAGAGAGAGAGAGAGAGGGAAACATTCCACGTGGGAAAAATATATCTAAAAACACAGATGATGTGACTTACCGAATGAAAGTGCTGGCAGGTCGATAGACACACAAATAAACACAAACATACACATGAAATTCAAGCTTTCGCAACAAACTGTTGCCTCATCAGGAAAGAGGGAAGGAGAGGGAAAGACGAAAGGATGTAGGTTTTAAGGGAGAGGGTAAGGAGTCATTCCAATCCCGGGAGCGGAAAGACTTACCTTAGGGGGAAAAAAGGACAGGTATACACTCGCACACACACACATACCCATCCGCACATACACAGCCACAAGCAGACATTTGTAAAGGAGTATATATATATATATATATATATATATATATATATATCGCTCTCTCCCCCTCTCCCTCTCTCCCTCTCTCTCATTTCTTATCCCTCACCTTCTTCTCTGTAGAAACAACAAATATCAAGAAAATGCCACCTCACCTAACTTCCCTTCAAACAAGGTAACATAATGGAGTTCACTTAACAGATTACCTATAGGATTGCATCGATGCTAATATAATCATATTGTATGTTGGTTATACTACATACTGAGCATCATGAATGGTACATATAAGCGCAATTCGTGAATACACAATATTCTGGTTATTAATTTTTGAAATAATAAGACTATCAACAAACTTATGCATATTCGAAAAGGTTAGCACGAGGGCTTGATAGTTACAGTAGATGTCTCTACAGATATTAAGCTTCTCATCTTTTATAAATCTAAAACCCAAATCCTAAACAACACTGCTCGTCTACGTCACCAACCTACCTTTTTATTTTTATTTTAAGCCAATATATTTGCAGCTTATGGTCAGTAACAATAACTACTAAATTTCAAAGTAATTATGTGTAACTATTTTGCAAATGCAAAACTTATATCACTTGGAAAACCAAAATCGATATCATGTGAAAAAAGGAAAAGATCTCAAATAATTCAGCATTCACTCAGTGCACAGGTTCGGTATACGTATTTGTAAATACACGCCCACTGACTACTTTGGCAAAATTTGTTTGTGAACAATAGTATTTGTTGTGACGAGATCTAGTCTGTAGTTATGTGGCTGGCTGGAATGTGAGGTGACTGTGGAGGCCTGTGTGACGCAGGCCGGTGGAGTTCGTGGCTCAGTACGAGTTCGTGGACGTCCGAGAGGCCGGTGAGCCGCTGGCGGGACCGCGCCGGCCTTGCGCGCGGCAGTTCTCCGCCTCGCCGCAAGATGGCCTGCAGGAGCTCTCCACGCCGCCCAACGTCTTCCTCTACGGTCGCGGCGGCGCGCACAACATCAGGTGAGCGACATCTCTGTCCCTCCTCGGGATCAAGTTCTTTTATTCCTGCGGGAGTAAACGCTGCACTGATAACTGTCGACAGTTTCAACTGTGTACCGTGGAAGCTGCCTACTACTAAATTGCTTTCACAATTTGGTTTGTTTGTTTACTTAACCTGATCAGGCAATCGGACTGTTTAATTTGTACTCGCTCGACCGAATTCGCTTCTATCAACGACTTTGTTCCCTAACCAATACTACCACGATTACACCCGTTATTATGAGCATACTATTTGTTATTGACTGGGAAAATATACTTCAAATTTCATAACAAGTTTGGAATTTATTACTGAGTATTAGCAGCAAGGATTTCTAGCTCTTACATGCACACCGTTGAAATCACAAGTCTACCTTTCATACACCTAAATCCATTCCTAAGTGTTAACCCAGCCCGACAGCCCATTTTGGGGCCCTTAATTTTTCTTGTGTATATCAATGACCTTTCATCAGTAACATTACCAGATGCCAAGTTCGTTTTGTTTGCCGATGATACAAACATTGCAATAAATAGCAAATCAAGTGTAGGCTTAGAAAGATCAGCTAATAAAATATTTGTAGACATTAATCACTGGTTCCTAGCCAATTCCTTGTCACTAAACTTTGAAAAAACACACTACATGCAGTTCAGAACTTGTACGAGGTGTCCCACGAGTATATGTCTAACATACGATGACAAGAAGATAGAAGAAGTGGACAGTGTTAAATTCTTGGGACTACAGCTAGAAAATAAATTCAACTGGGAGGAGCGCACCACAGAACTGCTGAAGCGTCTTAACAAATCTCTGTTTGCAATGCGAATTTTGTCAGACATAGGGAATATAAAAATGAAAAAGCTGGCATACTATGCTTACTTTCATTCCATAATGTCATATGGGATTATTTTTGGGGTAATCCATCAAACCAAGCAAAAGTCTTCCCGGCACAAAAACGTGCAGTAAGAGTTATACGTGGTGTGAACTCAAGAACATCCTGCAGAAGCCTGTTTAGGGAACTAGGGATACTAACTACTGCTTCCCAATATATTTATTCCTTAATGAAATTTGTCATTAAAAATATATCACTTTTTCAAACGAACAGCTCATTTCATGGAATCAATACTAGAAATAAGAATAATCTTCACAAGGATTTAAAGTCACTTAGTCTTGTACAAAACGGTGTGCATTATTCAGGAACACACATTTTCAATAACTTGCCAGCAGCCATAAAAAGCTTATCAACCAATGAAATTCAGTTTAAGAGAAGCCTAAAGAATTTGCTGGTGGCCAACTCCTTCAACTCCCTTGATGAACTTCTCAGTAAAACCAACTGAAATATATATATATATATATATATATATATATATATATATATATATATATATATATATATAGGGTGTCCCAGCTATCTTGTCCACCCAAAATATCTCTGGAACAATAACAGCTATTGGAAAACGACTTTCACCGGTATCAATGTAGGACTGGGGCCCATGAATATACATATTTGGAAACATTCTAAAACGAAAGCATATGTGTTTATTAACACAAACTTATGTTTTTTTAAATAGACCTCCTATATTTTTTCTTCAGCAATCCGTAGCATGACAAAGCACATACACAATGGCGTTGATTGCATCGCAATATTCCCATTACATCCCGAGATATTGAGACGCGAAGTTGACGCTTGAAACACCCGACATGCGCTGCTGGCGCACGTCCTGAGGCTCAGGCGTGCACCCCATGCTGCCCGTAATCGCAGCAGACCGTATTATTCGTTTCGGACCTCTTGATAAGATTATTCGTTTCGGACCTCTTGATAAGACTTTTACTTAGAGTCACACTTTCCGTCTGCACTGTCACTGCTTTCTCCTTCCCAGCGTCAATACAATGAGCTGACAAAAGTTCAAAATGGTTCAAATGGCTCTGAGCACTATGGGACTCAACTGCTGAGGTCATTAGTCCCCTAGAACTTAGAACTAGTTAAACCTAACTAACCTAAGGACATCACAAACATCCATGCCCGAGGCAGGATTCGAACCTGCGACCGTATCGGTCTTGCGGTTCCAGACTGCAGCGCCTTTAACCGCACGGCCACTTCGGCCGGCTGACAAAAGTCGTGGGATACCTTTCAATATCGTGTCGGACCTCCTTTTGTCCGGTGTAGTGCAGCAACTCGGCTTGACATGGATTCAGCAAGTCGTCAGGCGATATAAGTGGCCAAATCATTCGCTCGAATTGCCAGAATGTTGTTTAAACCAATCAAGAACGGTTGTGGCACGATGACATGCTTGGGAATATGAAGTCCATGAATGGCTGCAGATGGTTTCCAAGTGGCCGAACGTAACTATTTCCAGTCAATGATCGGCTCAGTTGGATCAGAGTAATCCGTCCATTCCATGTAAACACAGCCAGCATCATGACAGAGCCACAACCATCTCCACAGTGCCCCGTTGACAATTTGTGTCCGAGGCTTCGTGGGGTCTACACGACACTCGAACCCTACCATCAGCTTTTACGAACTGAACGGGCCAGGGTTTTCAAGCCGTCTAAGGTCCAACCCAAATGGTCACGATCACTGGAGAGGTACTGCAGGCGATGTCGTGCTGTTAGCAAGGGCACCCGCGTCGGTCATCTGCTGCCACAGCCCATTAACGCCAAATTTCGCCGCATTGCCATAATGGATACGTTCTTCGTACGTCCTACATTGATTTACATCTACACCTACATAGGTACTCCGCAAGACACCGTGCGGTGCATGGTGGAGGGTATCCTGTACCACTATTAGTCATCTGCCTTGCTGTTTTACTAGCACATGCCTCCGCTTGTGCCCTAATTTCTCGTATCTTATCTTCGTGGTCCTGACGCGAAATGTATGTTGGCGGCGGTAGAATGTTAGGCAGCCAGTTTCAAATATCTGTTCTGTAAATTTTCTCAATAGTGTTTCTCGAAAAGAACGTCGGCAGCCAATTTCAAATGTTGGCTCTGTAAATTTTCTCAATAGAATTTCTCGGAAACAACGTCGCCTTCCCTCCAGAAATTCCCAGTTGAGCTCTTCGAAGCATCTCCATAACACGTAAGTGTTGTTCGAGCCTAATGGTAAGAAATCTAGCAGCCCGCCTCTGAACTGCTTCAGTATCTTCCATCACTCCTACCTGCTACAAATCCCAAACACTCGAGCAGTACTCAAGAACAGTACTCAGCAGCGTCCTGTATGCGGTCCCCTTTACAAGTGAGCCACACATTCCTAAAATATTCCGAACAAACCATTTGCTTTCCCTACCACACTTTTCTAAAGCTCGTACCAGTTGGTACTGCTTTGTGATATTATGCCCAGAAATTTAAAATATTTGACTGTGTCAAGCAGGACACTGGTAATACTGTATCCGAACGTTACAGGTTTGTTCTTTCTACTCATCTGCGTTTATTTCACTCGGCGTTGTTTGTCTGCCGCTGCTCTAGGTCGTTAAAGTGGAGAACATCGACCGCTGCGTTGTGCGCTGTGCTCATATAATGCCTGAAATTTTTTATTCTCGGCACACTCTTGACAGTGTGGATCTCAGAAGACTGAATACCCTAACAATATCCTAAATGGAATGCCCCAAGCATCTAACTTCAGCCACCATTCCTAGTTGAAGGCCGCCCGGTTGGCCTTGCGGTCTAACGCACGGCTTTCCGGGCGGAAGGAGCGCCTAGTCCCCGGCACTAATCCGCCCGGCGGTTTTGTGTCGAGGTCCGGTGAACCGGTCAGTCTGTGGATGGTTTTTAGGTGGTTTTCCATCTGCCTCGGCGAAAGCTGGCTGGTTCCCCTTATTCCGCCTCAGTTACATTATGTCGACGATTGCTACGCAAACAAGTTCTCCACGTACGCGTACACCACCATTACTCTACCACGAAACATAGGGGTTACACTCGTCTGGTGTGAGACGTTCCATGGGGGATCCACCGGGGGTCCGAACCGCACAATTACCCTGCGTTCGGTGTGGGGCGGCGGAGGAATAAAGTGGACTGCGGTAGTCGTCGTGGGATTGTGGACCACTGGGGCCGCGGCGGGAACGGAGCCTTTCCGTCGTTTCTAGGTCCCCGGTTACCATACAATACAATACATACAATATTGAGTTGAAAGTCTGTTAATTCCTGTCGTGCGTAGGAAACTTGTTCACATGAATTGCCTGAGTACAAATGACAGCTCCGCCGATGCACTGCCCTTTTATACCTTGTGTATGCGATACTACCGCCATGTGTATGTGTGCATATCGCTATCCCACGACTTTTGTGACCTTAGTGTATATTTAACGACTTTAAGAGAAGACTGGCAGTGTCATGTTATAACGATCAGTACTGCACCTGGAGCACGACTATACCTAGTCACGTGACCAAGTTGGATCGCGGTAAGGCTGAGTCTACGGCCCCCCTTACGGAGTAATAATTTGCAGTGACAGAAACTATGCCAAAATACTCCAGACTCTATCAGCAAACTCTCTCGATTCCCAGAGCCGGTCTCGGTACTTCTGTTTTATCTGGATACAGTAGACTGAACCACAGCTTGTGCTGTTGATTATATCCACAACTTGGCGCTACTTTAAGCTTGTAAAATTTCTATTAGTTTAGGTGGGCCGGCCGTTGTGGCCGAGCGGTTCTAGCCGCTTGATTGTGGAACCGCGCGACCGCTACGGTGTCAGGTTCGAATCCTGCCTCGGGCATGGATGTGTGTGATGTCCTTAGGTTAGTTAGGTTTAAGTAGTTCTAAGTTCTGGGGGACTGATGACCGG
Organism: Schistocerca americana; assembly: GCF_021461395.2. Classification (NCBI taxonomy): domain Eukaryota; kingdom Metazoa; phylum Arthropoda; class Insecta; order Orthoptera; family Acrididae; genus Schistocerca; species Schistocerca americana. The sequence continues at coordinate 890,730,505 of NC_060119.1, forward strand.
AGATGTTAAGTCCCATAGTGCTCAGAGCCATTTGAACCATTTGAGCTTAGGTGGTCGTGAGGACGTGGATAAGTAGATTTCATTTACTCTGTCTCGAGAGACACGAACTTTTGCGGCTGTGACGAGAGCGCACGGCGCGCCGGCGTGTTTCAGCTGCACGTACCGGCTGTCGGCGTCGGCGGCGGCGCCGGCCGGCGAGCGCGTGCAGGTGAACGTGACGGCGGTCCGCACGGGCGGCCGGCGCTGCTCGGCGGCGGCCTCGCTATGGCTGCTGGACGTGCCGTGGGCCGACGCGCCGCCGCTGCGCCGCCGCCTGCTGTGCCCCGCCGGCGCACCCTTCTCCTTCCTGTCGGCCGCCGCCGCCGTCGAGCTGCGCTTCCGCGTCACCGCCATGAACGCCACCGAGGACTTCTCGCACATCGGCTTCCACGCCACGTGGCGCGCCGTCGCCGCCGAGCCCTGCGCCGAGAACCGACGCCTCTCCGGCCCCAGCGGGGAGATTCGTCTGCGCTCCCCGGAGAAGGTGAGCCGCCCTGCCTCACCCCCTCCTGCCTCTCCACAGAGCGTCACCCGTCCAGTACGCGGGCACCACCATCACCCGGCTGGCTCGCACGACTCTGCAGCAGGGCGCGAATCGTTGGGCCGGCTTGCCTTCCCTACCTACCGCTTCCGCAGACTGCCTGGTCGGTGACATGCCGGGCCAGTCTGTGCCCTCTACTCGGGCGTGTTTACAAACATGACAAGCCAAATGAGACGCGTGCTGCTAGTACCACACTACTGGCCATTAAAATTGCTACACCACGAAGATGACGTGCTACAGACGCGAAATTTAACCGACAGGAAGAAGATGCTGTGATATGCAAATGATTAGCTTTTCAGAGCATTCACACAAGGTTGGTGCCGGTGCCGACACGTCCAACGTGCTGACATGACGAAAGTTTCCAACCGAATTCTCATACACAAACAGCAGTTGACCGGCGTTGCCTGGTTAAACGTTGTTGTGATGCCTCGTGTAAGCAGGAGAAATGCGTTTCAACACTTTTCCGACTTTGATAAAGGTCGGATTGTAGCCTATAACGATTGAGGTTTATCGTATCGCAACATTGCTACTCGCGTAGATCAAGATCCAATGACTGTTAGCAGAATATGGAATCGGTGGGTTCAGGAGGGTAATACGCCGTGCTGGATCCCAACGGCCTCGTATCACTAGCAGTCGAGATGACAGGCATCTTATCCGCCTGGCTGTAACGGATCGTGCAGCCACGTCTCCATTCCTGAGTCAACAGGTGAGGACGTTTGCAAGACAACAACCATCTGCATGAACAGTTCGACGTTTGCAGCAGCTGACAGCTCGGAGACCATGGATGCGGTTACCCTTGACGCTGCATCACTGACAGGAGCGCCTGCGATGGTGTACTCAACGACGAACCTGGGTGCACGAATGGCAAAACGTCATTTTTTCGGATGAATCCACGTTCTGTCTACAGCATCATGATGGTCGCATCCGTGTTTGGTGACATCGCGGTGAACGCACATTCGAAGCGTGTTTTCGTCATCGCGATACTGGCGTATCACCCGGCGTGATGGTATGGGGTGCCATTGCTTACAGGTCTCGGTCACCTCTTGTTCGCATTGACGGCACTTTGAACAGTGGACCTTACATTTCATATGTGTTACGACCCGTGGCTCTACCCTTCATTCGATCCCTGCGATTGCCTACATTTCAGCAGGATAATGCAATACCGCATGTTGCAGGTCGTGTACGAGCCTTTCTGGATACAGAAAATGTTCGACTGCTGCCCTGCCCAGCACATTCTCCACATCTCTCACCAATTGAAAACTTCTGGTTAATGGTGGCCGAGCATCTGGCTCATCACAATACGACAGTCACTACTCTCGACGAACTGTGGTATCGTGTTGAAGCTGCATGGACAGCTGTACCTCTATACCCCACCCAAGCTCTGTTTGACTCAATGCCCAGGCGTATCAAGGCCATTATTACGGCCGGAGGTGGTTGTTCTGGGTACTGATTTCTCAGGATCTATGCACCCAAATTGCGTGAAAAAGTAATCACATGTCAGGTGTAGTACAATATATTTGTCCAGTGAATACCCGTTTATCATCTGCATTTCTTCTTTGTGTAGCAATTTTAGTGGCCAGTAGTGTACTACAGCACGCGTCCGGGATATCCACCCGACTTCGGACTTAGAAAATTTCAGATCCACAGCGTCAGCCGAGAACCGCCAAGTGTACATCTAGAACCGGGGGCTCAAGGATGCAACAGTTTTGTCTATATACGTAATGAATCTGGTAAGAAGGCGCCAGTCTTCGTGCAGCCGCGCGAGCAACAGCATTGGATCACTCACACAGAAGACGCCACGATGCTATTGGGGAAGAAGGCGTACGCGCCTTACAGTTTATAAAGCAACTGTCGGCGATATAAATTCCCTGACAGTTCCAGTGGGCTTGGAGACATTGTTACGTGTGTCTCCCTCAAACAGTTTTGTAACACGATTTTACATGTCTCAGTCGCAACACTTCCAGTCGCAGCTCTATAGACGATTATTGTCTCCACCCGCAGCCGTTTGCACTTCGCAGCTGATGTACGTAACGTCTTCCGCCAACCCCAAAATAGGGTTCGGTTCTGGTAGCGTTACAGTTTCGTAATGCCCCCCACTCCCTCCACACACAGCTCGACATCACCCTAACTTTCCAAGAACTGCAGCTGCGTAAGATTTTAAAAATATTTTCCTTGTTAACTCATGTGTTGACCATGCGAAGAAGCTAACTCCTTGCAGGACGAGTAAACTGTAGTGCGGTCACATAAATTGATTGAAGCCAGTAGAATTGGGATGACCAAAACACCTGAAATTGTGATCTTCACTTGACATCAGGGCATGGTGTATCACAAATGTAGACCCATGACGCCATTGAGGTGTTTTCACTGCACTTTCTGAATGCTAGTCTGAAACTGAACCACTACTTGCACGTGAACTAAATGGAACTTATTTGCGATACGATATGAGAACCCATTAGTGCTCAGCTCTGTTCCTTGCAGCAACTTCTCATTTTCAGACGACCATCGAGACAGCAAGCAAGAGCATATACCTCTTGGAGGAGCTAGCAGAGTCTGCCTTCCATCGAATTTATGATCTGCAAATTGTAACGCATAGACTATGGCTGATTAACGACGTGCATTACATAGGTACGTTACCCGTCAGGATAGCACCTCTTCTAGGGCGCGTAGGTCCGCTGGTAACTGACCGAATCCGCCCAGCGGATTAGTGATGACGGTCATTGTGCCAGCTAGCCAGTGTTACGGAAATCGAATACAGGATTGTGCAACTCAGATCTCAATGTATAGCTCACAGTACTTAGCATGCGAGATAAATTTTCGAGTGTTAAAACTCCAAACGTTTCGAATATATGGTAAAGCCCACAAGCCCCAAAACATTATGATTCGATATCGCATGGTGGCGTTGCGGGCACGTGACGCGGTAGCATTGTATGTAAGCGGAGCAGGCACGGGCGGGGTATCACCCCAGCAAAGGTACGGGCTGCAAATGGGGAAATACAATAAGATAAGCGACTCTGACAAAGGCATCTCTGCCGAAAGAGTACATTGCTGGTGCACGCACAAGTGTTTCGGGGCACACTGTTTATAGTACCTTATTGAACGTGGAGCTCCACCGCAGAACACCCTTACGTGTTCACATGTTGACCCAAAGACATCGTCATTTACTACTGCAGTGGGTGCGGAACAATGGGATTCGACCGTCGATCAATGGAAACATCTTCGGCGTCATCGAAGTGAACTGCGGCTCGAAGCGTGCAGCGCACCACGAACGCAGGCTGGTGGGAGCAATGTTATGCTATGGGAGAGATTCTCCTGCGCTTGCATGGGACCTATGGTAGTAACCAAACACACGCTGACAGCTGCTAACCTCCTCTTTCCCTTCATGCTTGATGTCTTTGTCGACCGCGATGTCGTCTTCCAGCACCATAATTGGCCGTGTATCGGAAACAGAACTATCTACAGTGGTTTGAGGAGCGCTATAGCGAACTCATGTCGATGTCTCGGCGACCAAATTCAGCTGATGTAAATCCTATGGAACCCACCTGGGTCACTATCGGGTGCCATTACCGCGTATGTCCGCCCCTGGTAGCTGAGTGGTCAGCGCGACGGAATGTCATGCCTAACGGCCCGGATTCGATTCCCGGCGGGGTCGGAGATTTTATCCGCTCAGGGACTGGGTGTTGTGTTGTCCCTATCATCATCATTCCATCCCCATCGACACGCAAGTCGCCGAAGAGGTGTCAACTCGAAAGACTTGCACCAGGCGAACGGTCTATCCGACCGGTTGCCCTACCCACACGGCATTTCCATACCGCGTATGTAAATCAGCAGCCCATTATTAACGCGAATTACGTGATCTGTGCATATAAATCTAATGCCACATAGCTCCACAAATCTACCAACAAACTGCCTGATCCATGATATGCACAATCAGTGATGTATTTCGTTTCAAAGACGGACAAACTAGCCATTAAGTAGGTAGTCAAAACATTTGGCCCCATCAGTGTAAATATCCCATTAAGAGTGGTACATGGCGCTGGAAACCAGGCCAAGCGATCAAAACGGTGTCACTAGATGTGGTGCCAAACCGTGACGGCAACACACGCACTCACTTTTGCAGAACATGACACTGACACAAAATTAAAAACAATTCCTACACGCGGTTCGCACACCAAACAAAAACGACAAATGAAACTTCCTATCAGATTAAAACTGTGTGCCGGTCCGAGACTCGAACTCGGTACCTTTGCCTTTCGCGGGCAAGTGCTCTACCAACTGAGCTACCCAAGCACGACTCACGCCCCCGTCCTCACAGCTTTACTTCTGCCAGTACCTCGTCTCCTACCTTCCAAACTTTACAGAAGCTCTCCTGCGAACCTTGCAGAACTAGTACTCCTGAAAGAAAGGATATTGCGGAGACATGGCTTAGCCACAGTCTGGGGGATGTTTCCATAATGAGATTTTCACTATGCAGCGGAGTGTGCGCTGATATGAAACTTCCTGGCAGATTAAAACTGTGTGCTAGACCGAGACTCGAACACGGGACCTTTGCCTTTCGCGGGTAAGTGCTCTACCAACTGAGCTATCCAAGCACGACTCACGCCCCGCGAAAGGCGTTCATAATCACTTTCCACGCGTCGTTTGCTGAATCAATCCCACTGAAGACAACGGATTTCAGCCATACTACATTCACCGCAAAGCACAGAGATGTCTGCTTGCCGGTCCTTATAATAAACAACTCTCACTACAACTGGTAGAAGGTAAGAATACTATCCGATGCTTCCAACATCCGACGAATGAGTAGTCGCGCTCAAACAACAGAACAAGATACTTTAAGCAGTTCAGCTGCGCTGAAGAACACCAAACAGTATGCAGCTCTACCGCATTGCCCATGACGGCACGATGGAAAAGCCTGTCACAACAACCTCTAAATTCATGGCTTCACGCCTCGACCAAACACGAGGAAAATCTATCACTGCAGTGGCAAGAAGCCCATACTGCTTGCTGGTTTCACACTACACCACGTCACTCGAGAGAAGACGTCGTCTTTAGCCACTGTACGCCTCAGGTCACGTAAACAGCCGCCGGAGAACGTCACTTAGACAGCAGGGCCGTACACGGCAGGCGGCGGGACTTCAGGGACACGTCACGAGAAGCTATTCTTTAGTGACTGTTTCAAGAACTAGAACAGAGAGTTTCCCAATTTGATTGCATCATAATTTATACGGTATGAAGTCGAGGTGTGCATTCATCGCTGTCATCAGTACTTAACTTAGCTCTAAGACTGTTCACACAGGCCTGCTCATTGCTGCTATACGAGCATATATATGGAGGGAAGTGCTGAACCACTCTGTCGTTTCCGCCTACGTTTGGAAAAGTCGGTCATTCCATTATTTTTTCTTAGTGGAGCATCCTTCCCCTTCTGTCTTACCTTGCCTCAGTTTCCTGTGGTTTATTAGCTGTTGGAACCGTGTAAGGTTTGATGCTGGCCGCAGGTATGACCAGCCAGTCAATGGGTGCCTTTTCCAGGCTGGATTGTTTTCTGCCGCCAGTCAGACCACAAACTAACCCAGGTGGTCTTACCCTACGGAACACAGCTGAAGAGTATGCGCATCCACTGCAGAAGGGAGCTTGCAATTTTCTACAGCGTTTTTATCAGGTAGCTTTCTTGTCTGGCTGTTCAATACAAATTTTGCAGTTAGTTCTAAACTAACTTCCCAGTGAGAGACTTGAACCTTTAAACATAGCTCAGAACTGGATGACAGTTCACAAAATTCAATATTAGCTCGATTTCTTGTCAATCTGTTCGGTAGGGGTGGGGGTGGGGGTTAAAAAGTTCTGTAACACCTTACGTCTAGACTGCCCTGCATGGCCGGCATTTTGTGTGGATAGTAATAGAATGCATTCTCATTCTGGCACTATGCGAACTTTCTTCACTGTAGCGCCCATTTATACTTTATAGTTCTGAGTCAGTTAGTGTACGCATAGATAAGCTCAAAGGACAAAAAAAATTGTCACCGCAGTGAGCACGCACAGAACACTCGTTAAGGCCTCACAGATGACACATAAATCGAGTCACGTGCTCAGCCACACGTGCCTCTAGGTGAGCTTAATGCGAGCGATCAGTGATGCGTCTATGTTTCAAGCAGGCACTATGTGTAAAGATGGGTAAATGTAAGGACGTGACAGAGTGGGAGTTGCTGGATTTGCCAGTGTTTCATGGGAGACGGTTCAACGCATCTACAAACAGTAGTGTAACACACGTGACCATGAACATGACATCATACCTGTGATCATTAAAAGATTGTGACTGAGAGAGGCCAGAGGCACGTTTCAAGGCTTGTGAATCAGAATCGCTTCGAAACCTGACAGGAATTTCAGCAGGCAGTGAATGAAGGTCAGTTCCAACCTGTGAGTGAGGAAACGTTGCGACTGGTGCTGCACGCAAGAGGCCATTGCTCGCACAGACACATAAAGACAGCAGCACAGTTCATACGGCTGGAAGAATATGTGAGTAGTTTTGTGAACACTACCCCAACCTGTTACATCTGGACTGCTTTGCAGGATCACCTGACTTCAACACCATAGAAAACCCGTATGAGATGTTGTAACAACGGGTAAAATGCTGACATTAGCATCCCCACAATTTGGCACTCTCATGGTTGTACCACGCAGCCTGGCTGCAGACTTGTACGTCAGTCTGGTGATTCGTTCTTTTGTGACACCATTCTTTAACAGCATTCTATGGGATGTTTTCCAACAGGATAACACTCGCCCACATACTGCTGTTATAAGCGAACTTATTCTACAGAGTGTGGACACGTAGCCTTGGCCTGATCAAGAACCAGACTTATCTCCTACCGAGTACAAATGGGACATCATCGAACGACAACTGCAGCGTCATCGGCAAACAGCATTAACCGTCCATGTATTGACCAGCCAAGAGCAACAGGCATGGAAACGCATCCCACAAACCGATATCTGGGATCTCTACAATATAATGTGTTAACATTTGCATGTTTGCATTCAACATTCTGACCATTACACCGGTTATTAATGTACAAGCATTTCAGATTTATAATGACGTATACTGCACTTACGTTAACCTGTGATCCTGCGGTGTTAATCACTTAAATACGTTACCTAGACAAATGTATTCCTGAAATTTCATTACTCTACTTTTAGTGTGATTTTTTTCGTTAATGTAGTACATTACTAGCTCTTCCATGTAGCGTATACCATATTTTCCTGAGGATTTTAAGCATCTTGCTCTACTGATCGTCCAATAAAATAGATTTCCACATTTGGAAACGGTCAAATACAGTACCGTAAAATGAGCTTTGCCTTATGATGGAGATTCTTCGCCAGGATAGAACAGCCGCATGCGAACGCGTAGCGTTTAGGTGTCTACCCGGTGCCTGAGGCGCAGCGGCAATGGTGTGACTGGGATTCCTGCAGGGCATCATGTCTGGTAATTGGTGGTCCTGGTGTAAGAGGGTGGTCGCCCCTCAGGAGCGCTCAGGCCGCCTCAATAATTCAGCGCAGACGCTTGCCTGGCTAGCAGCGGCGATTACCGCCACCTGCCCCAGGCCGGGCGTCCGGCGACAAAGCGCCACCGCACACCGGCGCGTCTTAATCGCCTCCGAGAATACTCGCCCTAATAAATTATCTACTATTTCGCCACGAGAAAGTTACCAGTCGTCTTCAGATATTAGTACGGAACTTGTCCACAGCCACAGGCGTCCAAATCGACAAACAGTTTAGAAACGGTTCTGGAAAACCGAACAATTACGCTTCAATGTATAGGTGTTGTCTGTACTAATCTCCAGTGGATTTGGGGTTTCCACAGTCTAGAAGCAGCGACTGTCGATCACTGGTCGAGTAGCTGTGTTTATAGGATGAGTTTGTTGTCCCAGCGCCGGCCGGTGTGGCCGAGCGATTCTAGGCGCTTCATTCCGGAACCGCGCGACCGCTACGGTCGCAGGTTCGAATCCTGCCTTGGGCATGGATGTGTGTGATATCCTTAGGTTAGTTAGGTTTAAGTATATCTAAGTTCTAGGGGACTGATGCCCTCAGGTGTTAAGTCCCATAGCGCTCACAGCCATTTGAACTATTTTTTGTTGTCTCAGCATGAAAACAAAAGTTGGGGTCCGATAAAAATAACGGCCGAACAAAAGTAGCAACATACAGTAGAAAAAGAAGGTTTTATGTACATACGATGGCCATTCGGAAAGTAAGGTTCAAATGGCTCTGAGCACTATGGGACTTAACTTCTGAGGTCGTAAGTCCCCTAGAGCTTAGAACTACTTAAACCTAACTAACCTAAGGACACCACAAACATCCATGCCCGAGGCAGGATTCGAACCTGCGACCGTAGCGGTCGTGCGGTTCCAGACTGTAGTGCCTAGAACCGCTCGGCCACCCCGGCCGGCGGGAAATTAAGGTCTGATCGATTGTGAAATGGAAATTAGTATTAAAATCAAAAATGTTTTATTTGCAACAATCAGTTACACCTTCCAGTTATTCCTCTACGTAGTCGTCGCTCCGACTTAGACATTTGTCGTAGAGTTGTACCAACTTTCCGGTACCTTCGTCATAGAGGACAGCTGCCTGTGCTTGCCGCCAATTCTCTACGCTGGTCTGCAGCTCGTTGTCTGTGCCACAGTGTTGTCTTCATAGCCAGCGGTTCATGGGAGCAGAGAGGAAACTCAGGGGGAGCCAATTATGGGCTATATTTTAAGTGACCAAATACTTCGCACCCAAAACGCAACAGAAGCATCTTAATGTCCCCTGCAAAGTGAGGCCGAAAATTGTCAAAAAAAAAAAAGAAAGAGCGTGAAAGTTATGTCATGTAGGCTGCATGACATCAGGCCTTCATGGCTCTGGGCACTATGGGACTTAACATCTATGGTCATCAGTCCCCTAGAACTTAGAACTACTTAAACCTAACTAACCTAAGAACATCACACAACACCCAGTCATCACGAGGCAGAGAAAATCCCTGACCCCGCCGGGAATCGAACCCGGAAACCCGGGCGTGGGAAGCGAGAACGCTACCACATGACCATGAGCTGCGGACATCAGGCCTTCATACTTGGTGGGAGACACTATTTACCTGTGCATCCTTACATCCTCACTATACTCCCAGAACAGAAAAGAGAGACGTGACGCAATCGATGGTCATACTAGAGATACTGCCCAACACATCTGAACAAAGCTTCTTCGGATTTTCACTGTGTTTTCCATTTAGCGCCGATCGGACCTTACTTTCCAAATAGCCCTTGTATTACCTACTTACAAATGTCTGAAAACTACGTGTACATAACTGATGTATACAAGTTTAAGATCTGTGTCCTCGAAGTCTTTCGCGGCGGCATGTCTGAATAAAATCTTCTCGGCCTTCATGCCGCGTCAATTCGTGGCTTCGAAAACCGAGAAGGTTTTATTCATGTTTAAGGTTACGATGTAGACGTATAGTTTGTTGGAGTATTATTTTTAGTTCTGTGATGGCTTGTTTCCGATGTCGATCTTGTAAGGTTGGATCATAGAACCTTACATTTATTCCTCTGCTTACCAGCAGATCAAACTCAACGGCCATTCCCAGGTCCTGATACAAGGCTGAATCAAGAAAGTGTACCTGAATTCATCAGTGTGCATGCATTGCGCTCATGTTTAGGAAAGGTGATTAAATTAACGTGGTGTGCCGAGTATGAAACGTAATAAAGTTAAATAAAACTCATTCAATGCTGTGCCCAGCGTGACCTTCCTCCATACCATGATAAAAATAGGTTAAACTCAGTCAGAGAAAAAACACTTTCCAGATTTAGATAAAACTATGAAATGTCATGAAATGTGATTGACTTGCTTCAATATACGAGGGTCCTTCCGAAAGCAATACCTCATAATTACTGTGGTGGCTTTGGATGTCCGCGCCAGATGTCGTTGGTGTAGCGCTAATGTTTGAACCTTCCTCTTTCATCTGCAGGTTGTTCCGTTGTTCTGTGGTAGTTGGGGCCAGCAGAGGAGTGTTCCAAAATGGATTCTATTGTGGAGGAGCGTACAAAAGAGTGATGTGTGATTGAATTCCTCACTGCTGAAGAAATTGCGCGAATTGAAATCCATCGACAATTGCTAGAAATCTATGGAGGCGATACAATAGACGTGAGCAATGTTAGCGATGGTTACGGCATTTTCAAAGTGGTGAAAAGAGTGAGTTTGATAAGCCATGCCACGTAGACCCTGCACAGCTCTTATCCCTCGCAATGAAGAGCGTCTTGATCAACTCATCAGTGCTGATCGCCGGATAACGACCAGAGAATTGTGTGCAAAGCTGAATGTCGGTTATAATGTCTAGGAAACAATATTGGAACATCTTGGTTATCGCAAAGTCTGTGCGAGATGGGTCCCTCGGAAGCTTACAGAAGAACAAAAAACTCATGAAATGGAAATATGTAGGGACCTGCTGGACCAATATGGAGCTGAAGATGACAAGAAGTTTCGTCACCGAAGATGAGACGTGGTGTCAGCACTATGAGCCTGAATTCAAAAGCAGTCCATGGAATGGCGATATGCAAATTCTCCGTCGAAGAGGAAATTCAAGACACAGCCCTCTACGGGCAGACTGATGTGCAAAGTCTTCTGGGTTAGCCAGAGTGTAGTAGTTTTGGATGCCCCGGAGCCTGGAGAAACTGTCAGTTCAGCACGCTACAAGACGACACCGAATAAGCTGAAAGCCGAATTTTCAGGGTAAGGACAGAGAAGAACTTTTGTAGGGTCCTGCCCACTCGTCTCGTTTAGGGCACCTAAAGGATGCTGCGCTCTCGGAATGCTATACAACAATTCAAGCAAATCATATTAATAGTTTTTATTACAATAAAGAAGATTTACAATACTTAACTTTTGTTAATGATCATGATCAAATCACTGAACACCTGCAGGAATTCAACCTATATGACAAATTTCGATCCGGTTTCCGTAAACATCACAGCACAAACACTACTTTAATTAAAGTAACTGATGACCTGAAATATGCCATCGACAGCCGAAAGGCAACAATATTGACGCTACTAGACTTCAGCAAAGCTGTTGACACTGCTAATTTTGAGATATTGCTCAGAAAAATGCAACAGCTTAATTTCTCAGATAGTGCAATGAGATGGTTTGAAAGCTACTTAAAAGACAGATAGCAATGTGTTGTCTGCGTAAATGAAAAATCTTCCTGGACACATGTCTCCTCGGGAGTGCCACAAGGATCAGTCTTAGGACCACTTTTGTTTTCTTTATATGTCAACGATATTTCGTCGGTTCTGTCCTCCTGTAAATATCATTTCTATGCCGACGACCTCAAGCTCTATCTAAGCGTCAGACCTGAAGATATAACCACTGCAATCGCTCAGATGAATAATGATCTGTCTTCAGTAGTGACGTGGGCGAAAAACCTGGGGCTTAAACTAAATGCAAAAAAGACACAAGTAATCTTAATAGCCCATCAGAAATTAATAAGTTCAGATTTCCGCGAACGGTTGCCTCCTATTATGCTCGACGGTATTCCAGTACCATATCACAAAACAGTTAAGAACCTGGGTGTAACTTTGGATGAGCATCTCAACTGGGCGGAGAATACAGTCGCAGTGTGCCAGAAGACGTCCGCTTGTCCCTATGCTCTCAAAAAGTTTCGGAACGTATTTCCACAGGATTTGAAACGCCAGCTCGTGCAATCACTCGTTCTACCGAACCTCCCCTATTGTGATGTAATTCAACAAGGCATGAGTAGTGAAAACAAACGACGGCTACAACTAACCATGAATGCCTGTGTGCGTTACACCTGCAACATTCGCCGATATGATCATGTTAGTACTTCATACTCCCAGATAGGGTGGCTGCGGCCGGACAAATTGCGTGACTACCACACTCTATGTCTGCTTCACCGACCCCTCGTTGCGCAAGCAGCCCAGTACCTTGCTTCAGAGATTAAACACCTTTCATGCCATCATAATCGTAACACGAGGTCACTCTTATTTGGTATCCTAACTGTGTCTACTCACTAAACAAAAACTTTTGCATACTCCTTCTCAGTTGCCGCTGTCCGCCTCTGGAACAAACTGCCCCTTACCTTGCGCAAAATTCAATCTCCTGCTGCTTTTAAGAAGAAGTTGAAGCATTTCCTACTATCATCCTCATAATGTTTTCCACTAAATTAATGTACATGGCCAATCCTCTCCTCTGTCAAATAGCAAAGCTAGTGTCTCCTATCTTGCACCTTTCTCTTCTTCCTCTTCGTCTATCTCTATTAACCACGCAATCTTCTTTTTCTTTATATTTCCTTAATTATGTTTCGTCATGTCTCTATTCTTCTCCTCCCTTCACCATCAGTCTCCCTCCTACTCCCTGCTGCTAGCACTCCTATCCAAAATCTGTCTCTTTCATAATCTCTAATTATAACAGTACTTATCATCTACGAATATATAAACTCTACATGTATGTATTTTTCCAAGTGTGCCTTTGTAATTGTTTTGTTTTTCACTTTTACTTTTACTAGATGTAGATTAACATGCCTAATAAAACATATGAATGTAAAATAAGTAGAATGCCTGGTTAGATGTAAGAGAGGGCCTGATGGCCCTAATCTTGCCAGGTTAAATAAATAAATAAATACATTAACTTTTTATTTATAAGAACGGATCGCAAGCGATGGCCGGCATGCAAATAAGGCAGAGTCCTTCACTATATATAATGTCCACGTAAGCAATGGATACGGATCAGTAATAACTGTTATCGTAGTGCCGGTCTGCGAGTCCCGGTCTGGCACTGTGTGGCCGAGGCTGGCAGGAGCGGCGCTTATATTCTCTTCGGCTAGAGGGCGCTCCTGTCATGGTGCGGTCCTTATCAGCGAGCTATTGGCTACAGCCTTCTTTGCTCTTGCGTTCTTCATCTTCGTGTAGTCAGTTATCGTTACTTCGGAACAACTTTCATCTGCAACATGATAACGCCAGGCCTCACACCAGATTTTCGAGCGCGCAACTCATTGCAAAATTCAGCTGGACTGTCTTACCACATCCACCGTACAATCCCAATTTAGCGCCTTCAGACTTCTATCTCATTGAGCCTCTGAAAGATGGACTACGTGTCGAACATTTTCAAGACTCGGATGCTGTTTTCAAAGCTGTAAGGATTAGCCTCAGCTGGTCCAGGTTCTTACAAGTCCGCATGCAGGCTCTGGTTCATCGTTGGCGAAAGTGCATAACGAATGGTGGTGACTATGTGGGAAATGACAGTCTATAGCTATTGCTCTATTCAGCTGTGCTGTTGTGATGTATGTATCTCCTTTACTTTCCGTGAATAAAAATAGGAGGCGTAACTTTTGAAATGACGCTCGTAGGTTTCGGTCTTGATCATTTATTTTATTAACTAGGCAGTTTTGCGCGTTCCCGCATAAGCCATCATCGGAATCTCATAGTAAGAGATAGCTCCATGCTGAACATATCTAGCCTCCCAGGGGAAAGTCGTTAAGATAAAACGACGTGCCACAACCACATACCGCTGCCCCTGCCGGCAGACAGATCGGCGAATCTCAGGTTTCTAACGTGATCACTTCGCCGCTCTTGAATTATACTTTGTTACCTTAACTGGGTAGTTGCAAACAGTGCTACCCCAATTAAAACTATAAATTACTCCCGGTTGCAGAGCCTCAAAAAAATGGCTCTGAGCACTATGGGACTTAACTGCTGAGGTCATCAGTCCCCTAGAACTTAGAACTACTTAAACCTAACTAAGCTAAGTACATCACACACATCCGTGCCCGAGGCAGGATTCGAGCCTGCGACCGTAGCGGTCGCGCGGTTACAGACTGTAGCGCCTAGAACCGCTCGGCCACCCCGGCCGGTGCAGAACCTCAAGTAGTAGTTGGCTCGGATATATCAACTTCCGATTGCCCAAACCAGTTTTAAAATACCTAGCGAGCATAGGTTTCATAACACACAATAGAGTTTCTGATAATGACGGACCATAGCTTTATGTATCATAAAGTTCACATGCAGCAGTGTTCATACATCGCGTCCAAACCGTGTTAACACGAACCTCGAATTCAAATTGAGCCACGAAACACTTAAGTAACGCCATAAACTGAATTTCAGTTTCTGTTGCACCGTTGAAAATGTGAGTAGGTCTAAATCATCTCCTCAGAATACAAAATCACGTGTAAGTCTATTGACCGCATAAATTTAATCCCTCCCGAAAATTCAGAGTGCAGCGAACACACTTGATTTTCAAAGTGCAGCTGCAACACTCGCGAAAAATTCCCAGTATACTGTGATCCGCTCGAAGTAGGACTTCTGTCACTTGTCTCACACTGCGTGAATTCTGCCCAATCCCGAGACTGAACCCCTGATTCCGCCGGCACGGAGCGTGTGTGCTCCCCCAAGCGCGAAAACAAGATAGCAGAGAGGGGAGAATCGATCCACATGTGCTCGCCTCGACCCCACTACTGACTTGCTTCAACTGACAACTGTAAAAATCAGAAATAACACATAATTAAGTAGTGTTCTGCTGGTTAATACAAAACATTTTAAAAAGGCTTTTCATATACTTTTTACTGGAATTGTCAAGCATTATATACATCACACGATATTTGAATTACAGTCAGTTTCATTAATTACTGTTAAATCAACCTAATTTTTCAATGAAATCAATCTTTTACCTAGAAGATTATTACATTGAGTGTACTTATATCGTGTTATAGTTTTAATATGTGTGAGTGCCTGAATTAGAGCGTTCCGGCTCAGTCTGCATATAGTTTGCTGTTAATCAGTGCAGCATCGTCTCAAAATGAAATATTTTTGTCAGAATAGATTATTGACAGTAGCTGTCTTTGGACGTCCAGTATACACCTGTAACAGTAGTTTATGCTTCACTGATCAGTGCAATGATGTATGTACTTTACATGCTTTGTGCGCTTTATAAGCAAGCGACTTCTAATCAAATTGCTTGCCTATGGAGTATCGCCTCAGTTGTGCTACTGGATTCGTGAGTTCCTTTCAGAAAGGTTACAGTTCGTAGTAACTGACGGAAAGTAATCACGTAAAACATAAGTAATACCTGGCGTTCCCCAGGGAAGTGTTATAGGTCCTCTGCTGTTCCTTATCTACATAAAAGACATAGGAGACAATCTGAGCAGTCCTCTTAGGTTGTTTGGAGATGACGCTTTTCATTTACCTTCTTTTAAAGTCATCAGATGATCACAACCAATTCCAAAATGATGTAGGCAAGATATCTGTACGGGGCGAAAAGTGGCAGTTGACTCTAAATAATGAAAAGTATGAAGTCACCTATATGAGTACTAAACAAAAACCGCTAAATTTCGATTACACGATGAATCACACAAATCTAAAGGCTGTAAATTCGACTAAATACTTACGGATTACAATTACGAATAACTTGAGTTGGAACGATCATACCGATAACATTACGTGGCAAGCAAACCAATGACTGCTATTTATTGGCAGATGACTTAGAAAGTGCAATAGATCTATTAAAGACATTGCTTACACAAAGCTTATCCGCTCCCTTCTGGAGTATTGCTATGCGGTGTGGGATCCGCATCGGGTGAAACTGCGAGAAAGTTCATTGAAGGGCACCTCGTTTTGTATCATCACGAAACAGGGGAGAGAGTGCCGCGGATATGGTACACGAATTGGGATGGCAATCATTAAAGGTGTTTTTCGTTGCGGTCGGATCTTCTCATGGAACTGTAATCACCTACTTTTTCCTAAAGTGTGAAAGTATTTTGTTGGCGCCCGCCAACACAAAGAGAAATGATCGTCACAATAAGAGAAATCAGGGCTCACACAGAAAAGATTTATGTGCTCGTTTTATTCACGTGCCGTTCGACAGTGGAACAGTTGAGGAATTGTGATTCTTCCGTTTCTCCCGGCGCATTTCTTGCTCGAACAGCCCAGACGTGTACTGCCGGTCCATAGTGTCCAACGGGCACAATATTTCGGCGATCAGACATGTCGTCATCGTCAGGTGCGCTGACGAACTGCGCTCCTGAGGGCAGGCAGGGCAGGCACTCCGTCTTCAGGCCACAAGTGGCCCATCGGGACCATCCGACCGCCGTGTCATCCTCAGTTGAGGATGCGGATAGGAGGGGCGTGTGGTCAGCACACCGCTCTCCCGGTCGTTATGATGGTTTTCTTTGACCGGAGCCGCTACTATTCGGTCGAGTAGCTCCACAATTGGCATCACGAGGCTGCGTGCATCCCGAAAAATGGCAACAGCGCATGGCAGCTGGATGGTCACCCATCCAAGTGTCGGCCACGCCCGACAGCGCTTAACTTCGGTGATCTCACGGGAACCGGTGTATCCATTTCGGCAAGGCCGTTGCCACTTCCTGAGGGCAGGCGGCAGTCTTAAATCCCCTCCCCCTGCAAGGCGTTCTCTCCGCGGCCCGCGGACGCGCGTTGGCGGTCGCTGAGACGTTGGCGTCGGCGTCTGTGGTGCCGTCAGTGTAATTGCCTCGTCTACCCTGGTTGCCGGTTCGTTTTCTTTGCTGAGCGTCTTTTTAAGTAGACTCAATGCTGGTTCTCCTGCCATCAAAGACGATCTCGGTTTGAGGAAAGCCGGCAAATATCAGATTCCGTGTCGGTGTGGGAAGACTTATATTGGACAGACATTGCGTACCATCGAAGATCGTTACCGAGAACATCAGAGGCACACTCGACTTAGGTACCCCAACAAGTCGGCGGTCGGAGAGCACTGTTTGTCTGAAAATCACGAAATACCAGGGTATTGGCACAGACATCTAAATACTGGGACAGCGTCGTTGGAGAGGCTATCGAAATTCGTACCAGGGTCGGACTCATCAACCGAGATTGCGGCTATAGCCCCAGAAAGGCACGGGAACCAGCATTGAGTCTAATTAAAAAGACGCTCAGCAAAGAAAACGAACGGTCGAACATGGCGGATGGGACAATTACACCGACGCCAGCGTCTCAGTGACTGCCGACGCGCAGCCGCGGGCGCGGACCGCGGAGAGAACGCCTCGTATAGGGAGGGGCTCAGTTCGTCAGCGCACCTGACGATGGCGACATGTCTGATCGCCGAAATATTGTGCCCGTTGGACACTTTGGACCGGCAGTACACCCGTGGACTGTTCGAGTACAGAAATTGCTTGAAGGTGGTTCGATGAACCCTTTGCCTGGCACATATTTGTAAATTGCAGGGTAATCATGTAGCTGTAGATGTTTGCTGTAACTTAGCTAATTTTCATCGTAAAAACTGTTTTGAAGTGTAGATGATCTCGTCGCGTCTGTAAGAATAAAAATGTTAGCTCACATTTTTATAGCCGTAATGGACCATACGTAATTTGAGACTCGTTGGATAAAACTGACAGCTCTTTGACGCGTTGCAGGCACCGGTGGTCGAAGTAACCCCCGAATTTTTCCGTAGACCGTACATACAGAAGTCCGCCACGTCTTCACTGCTAGCTCAGTCTGGGACGCAAGCGTCAAACTCCGGCTCGGTTCCAGTATGTTCCGACTGTTACCCCATCTTTCAGCCTCGCCCGGTTCCATATTCGCCGTGCTCGTCCCACCAGCATCCCGTTCATTTTGGCTAGTATTGTAGTAGCCAGGTCACGTTGTCACTACACCTGATGCCTCGGTCCATCTCACAAGGAAAGCAGTTAACATTTTCCAGTAAATGCTAGCAACAAGCCGGCAAATTATTTGAATGAAAACTGTGACCAGTCGCTTTATAACTTTTTTAAATATTTTATTCGCACATTGTTCAGCTATCAAAGCGGTGCAGGCTTATGATCAGATGAACGTTATTAACATATTACTTTTGAGTACATTACGGGAAAGGCAGTGATCAATGTCTTACAAATATTTACTATTAAAAACAGTCTTGATCACGATTTATTTTTCAAGGTGACCGGTTTCGACCACTACTGTGGTCATCTTCAGACCATTCAGTAGAAACCTCTTTCTGTTGGAGAATCACTAGTGCAGTAGTGATTCTCCAACAAAAAGAGGTTCCTACTCAATGGTCTGAAGATGACCACAGTAGTGGTCGAAACCGGTCACCTTGATAAATAAATCGTGATGAAGACTGTTTTCAATAGTAAATAGTTATTAACATATACTTCATATTCTGTACCAAGTGCTGCTAGTCTCTGAAGTCGTCTCAACATCGTGTAATCCCTGAGTTTCGAGTGTGACATTCCATTACATACCAGAGTGGGAAAAACAGGAACAGGTTAAGTCAACAGGGGAAGAGTCACACAAAAATACCATTCTCAAATTTGCGAGGAAACAAGAGGAATTTATTCGTATCAATTAACCGTAACAAGTCGTCACTCTTATTCAAAGACACGTCCAGCTAGCTGATGGCCTCAGCTCTCTTCTGAGCCCTTCTTTTATCAAATGGTTCAAATGGCTCTGAGCACTATGGGACTTAACATCTGTGGTCATCAGTCCCCTAGAACTTAGAACTACTTAAACCTAACTAACCTAAGGACATCACACACATCCATGCCCGAGGCAGGATTCGAACCTGCGACCGCAGCGGTCTCGCGGTTCCAGACTGAAGCGCCTAGAACCGCACGGCCACCTTCTTTTATTTACCAAGTTCACATTCGCTAATTAGCAGTTCTCGCAGAGAGCAACAGTAAAGTGCCTAAGCATAATTCGACATCCGCGCACGGAAACGCACTTTCTAATGCTCAAAAAGATACCCCACCCTCCGATCTGCGACGTCAACCCCTCCAGGGCTGCCTGCCGATTTCTGGTGTTCACGATGATGACAGTTCCTCCACTCCAAAGGGCGCACAACTTCTCCACCATACTTCTTCATTTCGCGACTTCTCCACTGCTCAACGAAATTATTTAAAATATAAGCCTTTCAGTCGATAAGAATCAGGAGCAGAGTGTAGGCATTCGCGTTGGCCACTTGCTGTTACTGCTTCGTGCTGTCTCCTTGCAACATATTAAGAACATTTTTGTAACAGCCGTTATCAGGAAACACTCGCTCTTAAAATGCGTCTAGTCGGCCCTTCCAACCCGGTGCAAAATCCCGCACATCAACTCCAGGCTGAAACAAGCCTCGTTCCCTCGGAAATACGACCCTGTCATAGAAAATGGCCAAAGGGAGGTCGCAAAGGAACGGTCAAGGTATGAGATGTTACAATTTGAAACGTCTACATCTACATCTACATCTACATTTATACTCCGCAAGCCACAAAACGGTGTGTGGCGGAGGGCACTTTACGTGCCACTGTCATTACCTCCCTTTCCTGTTCCAGTCGCGTATGGTTCGCGGGAAGAACGACTGTCTGAAAGCCTCCGTGCGCGCTCTAATCTCTCTAATTTTACATTCGTGATCCCCTCGGGGGGTATAAGTAGGGGGAAGCAATATATTCGATACCTCATCCAGAAACGCACCCTCTCGAAACCTGGCGAGCAAGCTAACCGCGATGCAGAGCGCCTCTCTTGCAGAGTCTGCCACTTGAGTTTATTAAACATCTCCGTAACGCTATCACGGTTACCAAATAACCCTGTGACGAAACGCGCCGCTCTTCTTTGGATCTTTTCTATCTCCTCCGTCAAACCGATCTGGTACGGATCCCACACTGATGAGCAATACTCAAGTATAGGTCGAACGAGTGTTTTGTAAGCCACCTCCTTTGTTGATGGACTACATTTTCTAAGCACTCTCCCAATGAATCTCAACCTGGTACCCGCCTTACCAACAATTAATTTTATATGATCATTCCACTTCAAATCGTTCCGCACGCATACTCCCAGATATTTTACAGAAGTAACTGCTACCAGTGTTTGTTCCGCTATCATATAATCATACAATAAAGGATCCTTCTTTCTATGTATTCGCAATACATTACATTTGTCTATGTTAAGGGAGAGTTGCCACTCCCTGCACCAAGTGCCTATCCGCTGCAGATCTTCCTGCATTTCGCTACAATTTTCTAATGTTGCAACTTCTCTGTATACTACAGCATCACCCGCGAGAAGCTGCATGGAACTTCCGACACTATCTACTAGGTCATTTATATATATTGTGAAAAGCAATGGTCCCATAACACTCCCCTGTGGCACGCCAGAGGTTACTTTAACGTCTGTAGACGTCTCTCCATTGATAACAACATGCTGTGTTCTGTTTGCTAAAAACTCTTCAATCCAGCCACACAGCTGGTCTGATATTCCGTAGGCTCGTACTTTGTTTATCAGGCGACAGTGCGGAACTGTATCGAACGCCTTCTGGAAGTCAAGAAAAATAGCATCTACCTGGGAGCCTGTATCTAATATTTTCTGGGTCTCATGAACAAATAAAGCGAGTTGGGTCTCACACGATCGCTGTTTCCGGAATCCATGTTGATTCCTACATAGCAGATTCTGGGTTTCCAAAAACGACATGATACTCGAGCAAAAAAATCTTCTAAAATTCTACAACAGATCGACGTCAGAGATATAGGTCTATAGTTTTGGCGTCTGCTCGACGACCCTTCTTGAAGACTGGGACTACCTGTGCCCTAACCTGAGTCCAACAACTGTAAATCACCCTACGTCACTAGTCCTTCATTATACAGTCCATTTTTGTACTGCGTGAACTACTGGATATCCTAAGGGGATACGAACGTTTCTGCACTGGCTAGTACCCCACTGTCAGTGGGAGGGAGACGGCGCATACGCCATTCACTTCTGGACTGTCCGCCAATTCAGCAGCAATGGAACAGTGGACAGTAGAGCACCTCGCGCTCGCGTACAAATCCTCTGTCCTAGATGCTGTCGTTGCAGAACAGTGTGTACTTCATCTTCATTTTCATCGCACAGTCCTAAGTCGCAATACGATCCTACAACGCGTTACAGCTTTCAGAACAACAGACTACATAAGTAAGAAGCCGTTAGGCTCTGACAAAAAAAAAGCGACGATCTCCGAAAACGTCACCATCGTGCGAGAGACATCATCAGGACTCCGAGACGACACGAACGCCAGCTCGTGTCTACAGATGAGCCGTGAATCTGTAAGAAAAATTTTACATTTGGATTTAAAACTCCGTCAGTATAAACTGCTGGCGGCTCAGCAGATCAAAGATACGAACGTTCAACAACAAGGAGACTTCACTGTGCGCGAGGAGTGCTTACTTTCTACAGTATGGTGCAACACTACACGGTCCAAGTGCATCGATGGAACTTCTGAGGAACATTTTCCTGTGGCCACCAAAACACAAGATCTGTCCTCCGCTTGTGACTTTTTGTGTGTGTACTTGAAAAGTGTATCCACATTAACAAGTTCCAGAGTTTAATGTCGCTGAAAGCTACCACTCATAAAGAAGTATTTTTTTCCGAACGCTTGTTCGCCCGAGTAACTTTTGGCAGAGATTTGAAAATCGTACTCGAAAGAAAATGCCCGCTATTTGTGATATGCCTCGCGCCGGTGAGGGTGTAATGAGAACTCTGTTCAGGATAACAATGTAAATCTAAAAATGTGCAGCCAGTCACTTTTTTAAATAATTGTTTATTATTCCATGAACCGGTTTTCGAACCTTTGCAGAATCAACTACAGATGGTTTCCTAGAAGTTGCATCACTATTTCTAGTATAATGCTGGGTGCTGGTTCTGTGACAAAGATGGAACATGCTTTAATGTATCGCCATTAGTATTGTTTATCTGTCGATATGGATGCAAAATTTTAGTTTTGTACTTACTGCGGCGGTATGGGCGGCTTTTTTTCTGTCCATCGGTCTCCTTCCATTTTGATGGTACATCACTTCATACACTTTTACACAGTCTGTAAGATATCAAACAGGCCTACTTTGCTCACAAAACAAATAACATCTTCGAGCAAAGTAGGCCTTTGTCATATCTGTTTGTCAAGATCTTTGTAACAAGCAACAGTTGTATAGCACATGCTGAATGCTGGCAAAGTTTCGCTATCACAGTGTAAATGTATACAAGTTGTGTAAAAGTGTATGAAGTGATGTACCAACTGGCCATCAAAATGGAAGCAGACAGATGGACAGAAACAAAGCCGCCCATACTGTCGCAGTAATTTCAAAACTAAAATTTTGCGTCCATATCGACAGATAAACAATACTCATGGTAACACTTAAAACATGTTCCATCATTGTCACAAAGCCAGTAACAGCATTATGCTAGAAATAGTGACGTAACTTCCAGAAAACCATCTGAAAATGAACCTGAAAAGGTTCAAAAACCGGTTCATGAAATAATAAATAACTATTCAAAAAAGTGTCTTCTTGCAGTTTTATGTATTTACATTCCGTTAACAGTCACGGGTTCTAAAATAACCGTATGGATAAGCATAAAATGTAAAATAGTTTTATTTGAATATTAAAAAACATATGTCTCATTCGTGGAGTGTTAAGTTACATATAAATGAAAGTTCGTTTTGTACTTTCAGTCCCAAACAAGAAAGTCAAACAATGATAAGTTGCGGAAGGCGAAAGTGAGCAACAAAAATCTTCAAGTCCAAAATCATCACTTGGAACATTCAGAAGTTAATGATGCAATCAGTCGTGGTCTCAGCAAAGCGATGCCATATACGCTTATCTGGCCTAAGGTCAAAGATTGAAGAAAGAAAAATCACTGTCCTAAAGACGACAGGTGTTCGAAGATAACCCTGCACAGCGACTGTCCGACAATGGTTCCTTAACGAGACTCTAATTGATGGACTACAGATCAAACTGGTGCCTGCCCTAATGAGATCGAATGAATGACTGGTTGGATGGCTGACGCCGACCTGCAGATCCGTTTTTTTTTCTTCGTTCTTTATTGTTATTTCATCACTATCTCCCCATATGGGTGGCGTGTGAGCTGTTAGCGGTACAATATTCCACTCTTCAGCCAACCGAATTAAAAAAATTATAATGAGGATAAGAAACAACATTTTGGGTTGTTTGGTCACTTTAAACTAAAAAATGGACCGCTAAAAAACAGAATTGCATACATTTTAAAAACACATCGCATCTGAAGGACCTGCACTGGATAAGAAGTATTGTCAGAGGAGAGAGTATGTTCCAATGGGTTGAGGGGTGTAGTTAAAAGGATAGGGATCTGTTAGGGAGGAAAACTATGGAGATGGCAAGTCGGAGGTGAGGTGGATAGTGGGGTAGTACAGTAGGTGGTAAAGACAAAGGGTGGGGAGTAGTGTAGTGTGTGGCTAGAGTACTAGTTATAAGAGAAAAGAGGCGGGGATAGATGGAGTGGGAAAAGGAAAGAGGAGCCCTGATGTGGAATGGGATAAGTATAAACACTTAAAGTTAGTTGGAGGGATAAATATCTGGGCAGATTTCATTGTCTGGAAAAGGGAATTGCTTGAAGTTGACTTGGGACAGGACACGAACTGTTTTTAGAGCTGATCAGATGGGAAACAACAGGGTGATTGGAATCTAGTTTTCAGATATTACAAGAGACGTGAAGATGTTCGATGTGGATGAGGAGGGGTGGGAATTTGATGAGATAGTAGAGGACCCATGTGAGGGAAGGTAAACGGATGTGGAGAGGGAGACGGAACGCATGGCGTTCGAGGATTTGGGGTGGGCATTATAGAACTTTGGAACGGCGGACACCCGTGTGATATTTGCGTAGCAGAGAATAGGTCAGATCAGGATTTTATACGTGTGGAAGAGGTCAGATCAGGATTTTATACGTGTGGAGGATAGTGAAGGGGTGTAATCCAGAAGTTCGGCTTGTTAATAGTTTATTGTGAGCTTTCTGTTGGGGGGTTTCACAGTAGTTGCCCGTAGAGAGCAGATCCGTGCTTGGGCGCCGGCC
This sequence comes from Schistocerca americana, assembly GCF_021461395.2. Taxonomy (NCBI): domain Eukaryota; kingdom Metazoa; phylum Arthropoda; class Insecta; order Orthoptera; family Acrididae; genus Schistocerca; species Schistocerca americana. The sequence continues at coordinate 890,754,892 of NC_060119.1, forward strand.
TAAATACTGTCGCGGCACACGGTATCCGTGACTTATTGCAGTTTTATTTATTTACATTCCGTTAACAGTCACGGGTTCTAAAATATCCGTAATGGATAAGCATAAAATGTAAAATAGTTTTATTTGAAAATTAAAGAACGTAAGTCTCATTCGTGGAGTGTTAAGTTACATATAAATGAAGGTTCGTTTTTTACTTTCAGTCCGAAACAAGGAAGTCAAAAAATGATGAGTTGCGGAAGGTGAAAGTGAGTAAGAAAAATGTTCAAGTCCAAAATCATCACTTGGAACATTCAGAAGTTAACGATCTGCTGTCGAGCACGAGCTATGGCGTAAAAAAAGTGTTGTACGCGAAGGCAGCGCCTTGGTCGTCGAAAAGTGGGCAAGCGGACTCGACGCCTCTCGTGAGGGCTGCCACAGCTTCCGTGAACTACAAATCAGCGTGTTGTGTTTGTTGTTGTCCAGGCCATTTGTTTGGATTACGGGCACTAGTGCCTGTTGCAGGAAACGATCCCTGAACCGTGGACAACCGCGGGACGCGAGTGTCTTGCAGGTTTGTAGTTTGCTATCTTGTAGGAGAACATTGCAATTTGGATAGCATATATTTTCTGGAGTGACTATGTAAATCAATTAGAATATCTTAATCTTTTATTTTGTGTAAATAAAAGGTTTTTATTTTAAAATCAATTTACTATTGTCTCGATAATAGTTTGAGATTTTACAGGGCGTTCCAGAAATGTTGCGACAAACTTCGATGGGTTGTAGGGGAATGTCTCAAGGAACAAATAGTGAATAGAAACCCGTGTCCGGAAACGTACTACAGAACAACGAAGTTACAGGTCGCCCTTTCGGCAGCAAACGTGACTTTGTAAGCTGGCGGACCGTAGGCGGTACGTCTAACAATGCTGTTTGTTATTCAGTGATCGCAACTGACCGCCTCGATCGCTAGTGGAGAAGCTTCTGCATAGAAAGGCCTTGTCTTTTAAGAATATGGTGTTCTGGTGCCTCGGTGGGTGACGGTTTCGTATACAGGTTTCCATCGTCAGTTTACTTTTCTCCTGAAACACTCTAAAATCTCCATAGTTCTAAGGGAAGAAAGTCAGGCTGGCACAACGACACAGCCGAACACGATTCCCTGGTGTGAAAAAGTAGAATAGAGAGTGGAATGGCACGTCTATTGCGAAGACCTGGTGAACTGCCTATTCCAGAGTGCGTTTGCCAATGACACACAGGCCCTATCCTAGGCTTCGTGGTTTGATGGAGGTGGGCGGCAGTTATATCTGGCGTTCATATTTGGTATTTCTCTAGAGTAAAATACCCAGTGATCGTTACTTTGCAAATGCTGTTATACACGTTCTCCTACCATTTCTCTGAAAATGTTTTTTTCAGCAGGACGGTGCACGTTCACATTCGGCTGATATTACGCAACGTGCTGTATAACAACTTCCCTGACCAAAAAGACGTCTGGGTTTCTCGCTCAATGAATACGCATGGGACATAAGGAAGGGGGGACTTACTCGTGCTCCCGGGCCTGAGAAAATCGTTGCCGAAACGCAACAAAAAAAGGCTTGGGACAATCTAGCACAGTACGCCATTCGGTATTTTCATGATCATCTGCATGCGAGAATACGTGTCCGCGTTGCTGCCAGGGAGGGGTACTCTGTACGACTGTTGGGGCACCCTTTAATGTGACATGGATGTTTCATTTGGTCTGAATTTGTTATCATATACACCTACAATGATGAACTACCTGTCACCTCAGTTTTCAGAAAAATGACCATGTCCTTGAGGATATTACGTTTTTTTTCTCTGGTAGTGTATTTAACGTGAACAAATTCGCCATGCGTTACCTATTTCACCTCCCAATTGACCATAACCTACTAATTTGCATATTTATGCATGTTTTTAAAGAGAAGGGGGGAGGAGGGACAGCTACAATCTCTCGCACCCGTTTCGAAACAAAGTGCTGCAACTCTGTGTCAAACCAGTGAGCCATTTTGCGCTCCTTGTAGTGAGTAGAAACTGAAATAAGAGTAAAGTATCTTCCAGATACATCGGTCACCTCATGTCGAATTGTACGAGTACGAGCCTGTTTGTCGGCAGGAGTTCTGTGACGGCCAGCCGTGGCTGATCGAGCCCGGCGTGGGCCGCTACCTGTACGTGAAGATCCGCGGCATCGCGCTCAACGAGACGGACGGCGAGGGCGGCGGGGGCGACGGGGGCGGCGGCGGCGAGTGCGCGACGCGCAACCGCGTGCTGCTGCACACGGGCGGCCGCGGCCTGGGGCTGGCGCTGTGGGGCGACGGCCCGCTAGAGCTGGGCGGCGCCGCCCACGAGCCACTCGTCGTGTGCCCGTCGCCGGCACGCCACGACCGCCGCCACCGGCTCGTCGAGCTCTTCTCGGAGGGCTGGCTGCCGCACGACGCCGCCGCCGCCCTGCTCTTCGAGCAGCAGCCGCCGCCCACGCCGCCGCCCACCACCCGCGGCGTCGTCGTCGAGCTGCGCGCCGTCGAGCCCGGCGCCTACTCGCTCACCTGGCTCGAGCTCGCGCGGAGGTAGGTGCGCACCGCCCTACACCTCTCTCTCTGTCCCACAGCCGCTCTCACTGCGCACCTCCCACTGCACGCTTCGCTTTGGCTGCGAGCACCACTGTCCCTCGCTTTTTTTGGCATCGGTGAAAATTCCCAGCACCCAATACCGCCATCCTCTATCGATTCGTAAGCTAAATGATTTGCCGAATTGAAGTTAAAATCTTCTCGCTGATTCCGCGATTGTTTCATTGCCGTGAAGGACGTCATCCTTTTCTAAATGAGGGTGATACTATTTGTCGACAGTATTCAACCACCCAGGAAAACCATATGGCTGCTGAAGCCGTCGTCAGCTGATCGTGGACTGTGATGGTTATGTTTATATCTTTTTGTGATATTTTGTCTAACCTTCGCAAGTTGTGAAGGTATCGACTGGACCTCCGTGCGTGTCCTTTGGTGAATACAGTCACTTAATGCAGGCGGCCCCTTGTTGTACTTTGTATTCATAGAGCGCTGCCATCTACAGTTGGCGTTGAGTTCTAATCGAATGACAAGCCCTGACTACAGCTGCCAATATTTCACGGTATACATATGTTGCTGTACATGTTGTGGAACATATAGGCATCATTGACTTTAAATGAATAAAAAACAACAGCTACTTAGTTGCACTAAATATAGCGAGTGTCCCAGAAGCCTTTCCCTGATTACAGACACTCATAAGGCATAAAATGTGACGCATAGACCAACACTTTTTGTCTTGAACTGCATGTGACATGTTTAAGTTTTTGAATTATATGAACTATATGAAATAAAATCGTCATAACTTCTCAACGGTTTGCTTTAGGACGTTCAAACTGCACGGTTGACGCGGGGCATCATGGGAATTAGTATGCGAATGCATGGTTTGTTTTAGCGCGAGGCCTACTTTCATTTGGATGGGTTCGTCAGTGAGCGAAATTGGCGCATTTTGAGGACTGAGAATACGCATTTCGCGATCGAGAAGTCTCTTCACCCTCAATGGGTCGTGTGCAGTGTCTAGTCACTGAATAATTGGTGCGACATTCCTTATGGTACAAGTACTACCGAACGGTACGTGAAGGTTTTGCGAGATAATTTCATCCCCATTATCCGAAGTGACCCTGATTTCTACCAGATGTGGTTCATGCAAGACGGAGCTCCACCCCATCGAGGAAGGAGAGTGTTTGGTGTCCTGGAGGAGTACTTTGGGGACCGCATTCTGGCTCAGGGGTACCCAGAGGCCACTGGCATGGGCCTCGATTGGCCGCCATATTTTCCGGATCTGAACAGATACGACTCCTTTTTGTGGGACTATATTAAAGACGAGGTGTACAGCAATATTCCCAAAACCATTGCCGAACGGAAAACAGCCATTCAGGAGGTCATTGATAACATCGATGCTCCGACACTTTAACGGATCATGCAGAATTTCGCTATTCGTCTGCGCCACCTCATCGTAAATGATACCAGGCATATCGAACATGTTATAGCTAAATCCGAATACCTGTAGTGACGTTTACATGTTGAATAAAGCGTGTGCACGCCGTAGTCCGTAACTAATTTACGTTTCGCTTTATATACTTCAATAATTGTCACCATGTACATACTTATTGCCACTTTGTTTGTTATAGAACCCAGTGACGAAACAACAGCGGAATCTGGCACCATTTGTAAATAACATGCACTCACACCAGGAGAAAGCCCAATGTGTCGTCTGATGTCATGAGACGCAATCATCAAAAACAGTCCAGAGAAAACTCCAGGCGCCATACAATAGACAGCCACGAGGCATTAGAAGCATCAAGATGCGGCATCTGAAGTTTAAGGAAACAGGGAACGCTTGTGATCTCCTTAAAACAGGCAGACCTGCACCTAGTTCTTAGAGAAATGCCTTCGTAGGAAGTCCTAAGAAGTCAGTCCGCAGAGCCTCACGTGAGTTGCAGATCCGGAAGACATCAGTACACCGCATCCTACATACGCAAGTTCTTTTCCGTGCGTACAAAGTCACCACTGTCTGAATTGGCTGTGCGCTAGCTCCAGGTCTGCCTCTTCTAGGGAGAGGAATTTTCTCGGGACTGCTTTTGGTGTCTGTGCCTCGTGATACCAGAGGACACATTTTGCTTTCTCCTGGTTTGAGTACATGTTGTCTGCAGATGGTGTCCGATTCCGCTGTTGTTACGTCACGGGGCGCTGCAACAAAGTAACACTAAGTGTGTACGTACACAAAAACTTGAAATATGTCACATGCAGTTCAAGATAAAAAAATATGTCTATGTGTCATATTTCATGCCCCACCAAAATTTGTAATCAAGGAAAGACTCCTGAGACACCCGGTATATTGTTATAGATAGAGACATGAATAGTTCGCATAACTTGAGTGTTTTTCTCAGCATTTCCGAGATGCTCAAATTCCATTCAAGAAGTCTTGTAACTCTTCCTCACTTTCACTGAGGACAGTAATGTCATCAGCGAATCTCATGTTTTGTAAAGTACATATGCTGTACTGTGGGACATCAGTATAGTTGAAAATGAACACACTTCATAAGCCGCGATCGCAGTGTAGACACTTTTATTGCTCCAAGATGACCGGTTTAAGCTATCTTATGTTGCCATCATCTGATCTGGAACTTGCTTTTTATCAGGACATGTAGGCGTAGGGAGTGCCTTTTATGCTTTGAATTCACGTAACGTAATATGGCAATTTTACAGCAAGATGAGAAGATCAGATAATGGCAGCATAAGACTGTTCAAACCTATCATCTTGAAAGGATCTACCTATGATCGCAGAACATTAAGTGTGTTCATTTTCAGCGAATCTTATCACTGATCCTTTCACCTTGAATTTTTATCCATATCCTGAACCTTCATTTTATTTCCGACACAGCTTCTTCGATATGGAGACTGAACGTTATAAGAGACGACTGCATTCCTGTCTTACGCCCTTTTCAATTCGAGCACGTCATTCTTCGTCTCCCATTCTTATTGCTCCCTTTTGTTTCCTGTATATATCGTATACTACCCGCCTTTCCCTAGAACTTTCTGCTATATTTCTCAGAATTTCTAGCATCTTGCACAATTTTACACTATCGAACGCTTTTTATGGGTCGATAAATCTTGTAAATGTACCTTTACGTTTCTTAAATCTTGCTTCAGTTGTCTGTTGTAATGTCAGGTCTTCCTCCCTGGTTCCTTTACCTTTCTGAAATCCAATCTGATCGTCATCTAAGAGATCCGAATTTTCTTCTGCATTCTTCGGTGTATTACTCTTATCAGGAACTTGGATGCGTGAGTTGTTAGGCTGACAGTGTGATACTTCTATCACTTATCTTTCTTTGCTATCTTGTTGACTGTGCGGATGATATTTTTTCAAAAGTCTGATGGAATGTCTCCAGTCTAATAGATTCTGCAAGCCAACTCGAATAATCTATTGGTTGCTATTTTCCTTAATGCGTTTAGAAATTGAGAATGAATGTTATCTACCATACCTGCTTCATTTGACTTTAAATTCCCAAAGCTCCGTTAAACTTTTATACTAGATCCACTATGTGTGCAAATCGACTCCCATTCTTCCGCTATCACGTTCTCCCCTTCATAAAAGCCTTCAGTCTACTCCTTCGAGCTGTCTTCTCTCTCTCCTTTGCACTCAACTTAGGAATTCCTGGTGCACTCTTAATGTTGACGTCCATGCTTGACCGGAGATTGTTTTGATTTGCCGAAAGGTGAATCAGTCTTTCCCACCATCATTTCTTTTTAGATTTGTTCGCATTTTTCTTGCAACGATTTCGCCTTGCCTTCCCGGTACTTTGAGAATAAAGGAGGTTATTTAGAAGAGACTATGTGCTCCAGTGTGTCAAATTTTTGTTGTTTCCTGTAACGCCTTGTAAATACACTGCCACAAAAAAATTAGTAGACCTGGAAAGGATGACGTCGAGTTTGATCCCACGACAGCACAGGCCACCTGAGGGACAGTGGTTGTACTGTTAATGGTTTCACCGTCATCCGCCAACAGATAACGTAATGGCATAGCTACCAGAGACCCATTGTGTCTACCCTTTATTTGGGAATGTAATGTAAACGTGTGACGTAAACAGGCAACCATGCCGTGGAGAAGCACTCTGCTTCCTATAGTCAACGGAGAGGGATTTAAAGGAGTCAAATTGTGGACTTCTGAATGTGGGAACTGTCCTTTCTCAGAATTTCCACACGTGTTGGACGTGCTGCATCACCCGCAGACAGTCCGCCCCGATAGCTGAGTGGCGAGCGTGACGGATTGCCATCCTAGGGGCCCGGGTTCGATTCCCGGCTGGGTCGGGGATTTTCTCCGCTCAGAGACTAGGTGTCGTGGTGTCTTCATCATCATTTCATCCCCATCCGGAGTGCAGGCCGCCCAATGTGGCGTCGAATATAATAAGACCTGCACCAAGGCAGCCGGACCTGCTCTGCAATGGGCCTCCCGGCCAATGACGCCAAACGCTCATTTACATTTACCCGCAGACAAGGTTCTGAGCGTCCAAGCAACACAGATGCCCGCGAGGATCATCGTATTTTAGGGCAGCGGAGGCAGATCGTACAGCTACCACAGCACACACTGGAGGACTTGTAAGCCCAGACATGTTAACACGAACTGATGTGAACCGGTTATTAGCAGTGAGACTACGGCCACGCACACCTCTAGCCCATCTTCCCCTCACGCCATAGCATCGACGTGCATGGCTCGACTGGTGCCGTCAGTGGATCACTTGCAAAATGGAATGGCACGCCGTGGTCTTCAGCAATGAAAGCGGATTGTGACTGCAAGCAAGTGATGGTCGTTTGCGCGTACGACGTAGACCTGGTGAGCGCTGTCTCGTAGAGTGCATTCGTTCGAGACACAGTGGCCCCACCCCAGGCCTTATGGGCGTGGGTGCGATAAGCTACAACTCTCGTTCACCTTCACTGTTTCTGTAGGTGATGCTAACCAGCGGACGGTACGTGCAGAATGTTATTTGTAACAGGAAATAGACTTACCTTTTTGTAAGGACATCATGTTCACCATTGACTGTAGAAATTATTTACTTCACAAATGCAGTTTTGGCCTTAGGTCCATTTTCAAGTGGTACTGCAAAGATTCTGCACTTACATTTTGCTTCAGCACGTGTCAGACTTTTAAGTCCTCCGACATGTATACATATCATCATCAAAAATAGACCTTTCCAGTGCAAAAATACAGTAACATCAGACGAGAGCGGAGCTCTGTGCATCGTGAAATGATGTCAGTTACGTGAAATATTGCCAGTATTAACATCATTCACTTAAATCGTAACAAATCAATTTTCTAGCACATGGCTTACACGTAAACTAAGGCCGCTGGTGCAAATATTTCACGTAATTTATATCATTTCACGAAATACAGAGATTCGCACTTCTCTGATGTTACTGTATTTCTACAGCGAAAAGGCATATTTTTGACAATGATGTATATACATGTCGAAGGATTTTAACGTGTCACATGTGCTGAAGTCAAATTAAAGTGCAAAATCTTTTGCAGTCCGAGCGGTTCTAGGCGCTTCAGTTCGGAACCGCGCTGCTGCTGCGGTCGCAGGTTCGAATCCTGCCTCGGACATGGATATGTGTGATGTCCTTAGGTTCGTTAGGTTTAAGTAGCTCTAAGTCTAGGGGACTGATGACCTCAGATGTTAAGTCCCATAGTGCTTAGAGCCATTTGAATCATTTTGAATCTTTGCAGTACAACTTGAAAATGTCCTGAAAGCCAAAACCGCAACTGCAAAATAAATAATTTCTGCAGTCAAAGGCGAATGTGATGTCCTTTAAAAAATTCTACTTGACTGTGAAACCCGACCATGAGAAGTAATCAGGAAGATGATGTGTTCTTCCATCAGGAAAATGATCGGCCACACACTGCCCGTGAAACTCAATGTGCTCTGTAAGACGTGCTGCAGCTTCCCTGGCCAGCACCAACTCCGTACTTGTCTCGAATCGAGTACGTGTGGGATACGATGGGACGAGAAGTGACTTGTTTGACTCGTCAACCAATAACTATTACAGAACTGTGTGAACCGGTCGAGCAGGCGAGGCATAACGTGTCGCAGGACTGTATTCGACATCTGTACGATCGACTGGATGGCAGAGCCAGCGCATGCATTGCTGCCCGTGGAGACAACACCATGTAGTAATATGGGTTTTTCAGGATGGATCGATACCTGGTACCTCAGAGCCGCTTGTGCTGTTGGTTTGTAAATGTAATCATTTCATGTACTCCATATGCTTTAATGATTTAAATAATGAAAACTGCACCAGTTACTTGTGTTTTGATCCTTAGCACAACGCGTTTCGAGAATTTATTCTCATTTTCAAGTGCTTTTGTACCTTTGTTTACGTCAACATGTCTGGAGCGCCTCCTTGCGGTTAGACTGCAGCCGGAAAATCGGAAAAAATGAGTCTGTGAGGGTTAAAATGCTACTGTTAGGAATGGTACTTGTATTTATCTACTTCAGATATTGTGCCTCGTCCGTTACACAGAATATTGCACACACGCAAACCATCACTTACACTGTTTGTTTACAAAACATGCTGCAAAGATAGCCGGCCGAGGTGGCCGAACGGTTCTAGGCGCTTCAGTCTGGAGCCGCGCGACCGCTACGGTCGCAGGTTCGAATCTTGCTTCGGGCATGGATGTGTGTGATGTCCTTAGGTTAGTTAGGTTTAAGTAGTTCTAAGTTCTAGGGGACTGATGACCCTAGAAGTTAAGTCCCATAGTTCTCAGAGCCATTTTTTGCTATAAAGATATTACGACAATATGGTTTACAAATAGTTAGTAAGTACACAGTCTGAGTTGTTACAGTGTATATAGACACCCATCAGAAAACGTTTTGCATCACCTCGGTTCCGAGAGTTCCGGAACCTGTACAGAAAATTGGAATAGAGATCAACATAAACATCATTGACATCTTGGGATGTCATTAGATAGCCGGGAAAGCCTGAAGAGTTACATAAACATCATTTCCGCCCTTTTTATTGCTCATTAAAACCACATATCATATGTTGTGCCACCATACAGCGAGAAATTCAGAGGTAGTGGTACAGACTGCTGTCCACACCGGTACCTCTAATACCCAGTAACACGTCCTCTTGCATTGATGCATGCCTGTATTCGTCGTGCCATACTATCCACAAGTTCATCAAGGCACTGTTGGTCCACATTGTCCCACTCTTCAACGGCGATGTGTACACCCCTCAGAGTGGTTAGTGGATCACGTCGTCCATAAACAGCCCTTTTAAATCTATCACACGCATGTTCGATAGGGTTCATGACTCGAGAACATGCTGGCCACTCTAGTCGAGCGATGTCGTTATTCTGAAGGAAGTCATTCAGAAGATATTCACGATGGGGGCTCGAATTGTCGTCCATGAAGACGAATGTCTCGCCAATATGCTGCCGATATGGTCCCTCTATCGGCCGGACGATGGCACTCACGTATCGTATAGCCGTTACGGCGCCTTCCATAACCACTAGCGGCCTACCCCCACATAATGCCTCCCCCTCCCCCCAAAACAGCAGGGAACCTCCATCTTGCTGCACTCGCTGGACAGTGTGGCTAACGCGTTCAGCCTGACCGGGTTGCCTCCAAGCACGTCTCCGACGATTGTCTGGTTGAAGGCATATGCGGCACTCACCGGTGAAGAGAACGTACTGCCAATCCTGAGCGGTCCATTCGGAATGTTGCTGGGCTCATCTGCATCTCGCTACATGGTGTCGTGGTTGCAAAGATGGACCTCGCCATAGACGTGGGGAGTGAAGTTGGGCATCAGCCAGCCTACTGCGCACAGTTTGAGTCGTAACACGACGTCCTGTGGCTGCACGAAAAGCATTATTCAACATGGAGGCATTGCTGTCGGGGTTTATACGAGCCATAATGCGTAGGTAGCTGGCATCCACTGCAGTAGTAGTCCTTAGGCGGCCTGAGCGAGGTATGTCATCAATAGTTTCTATCTCTCTGTATCTTCTCCACGTCCGAACAACATTGCTTTGGTTCGCTCCGAGAAGCCTGGACACTTCTCTTATTTAGAGCCCTTCCTGGCACAAAGTAAAAAAGCGGATGCGATCGAACCGTGTAGGCATGGTTGTACTACAGACAACACGATCAGTGTACCTTGTTCCTGGTGGAAAGATTGGAACGGATGGCTGTCGGACCCCGTCGGTCTAATCGGCGCTGATCATGGATTGTTGTTTACATCTTTGGGCGGGTTTAGTGACATCTCTGAACAGTCAATGGAACTATGTCTGTGATACAATATCCACAGTCAACGTCTGTCTTCAGGAGTTCTGGGAACTGGGGTGATGCAAAACTTTTTGACATATATATGGTTGTCAATTATGAAATGTATTTTGACACCTATTGACTACTAAATTACAAAATTATCGATTACATTTCTTTTCTGATGAGGAAATGTACGTATTTGTGAAACCGGTAAGTTATGATATACAGCATAAACATTTGAAGACATTAACTCATTCAGTATCTACATTGTCAATGAGAATTTTTCCTCCCTGCTTTTTGTGGTGTACAAAAATTTCACGCACCTCCATTACAACCATTTATGAGATTTTTTTGAAGTGATGGAGTATCTTAAGATCTATGTTTCTGAATGGGTGACGAATGTCACATAACCAATTGAAAAAATGAGAAGTGGGAGTACACATAAAAGACACTGGACACACGTTCGTAAACGTAGAAGATCTTAAGACACTCCTTCACTTCCAAAAATCTCAGAAATGGATTTAATTTAATTGGCAATTTAGTAGTCAAAATTGACAACCTTATGTACATGCATAACGTAAACCATAAGCATTGTAACACCTCAGACTGCGTACTTACTAACTCTTTGCGAACCATAGAGTCGTAATATCTTTGTAGCATGTTTTGTAAACAAACAATATAAGTGTCGATTTGCGAGTATGCGATATTCTGCTTGGTGGAGGAGACAGTACCAGTAAGCAGACGAACAAGAATAGCATTTCTAACATTAGCATTTGAAAACACTGTCCGATTTTCCGATTGTAGTCTAGCCACAGAAAGGCGCAAGAGAGGCAGAACATCACTCGTGCAAACACCAAACATGTTTCCAGAATGAAAAAAAAAATGTGTGAATTCCTAAGAGACCAAACTGCTGAGGTCATCGGTCCCTATACTTACACACTACTTAAACTAACTTATGCTAAGAACAACACACACACACCCATGCCCGAGGGAGGACTCGAACCTCTGACGGGATGGGGCCGTGCAATCCGTTACATGACGCCTCAAACCGCACGGCCACTCCGAGCGGCTTTCCAGAATGAGATTTTCACTCTGCAGCGGAGTGTGCGCTGATATGAAACTTCCTGGCAGATTATAACTGTGTGCCGGACCGAGATTCGAACTCGGGACCTTTGCCTTTCGCGGGCAAGTGCTCTACCAACTGAGCTACCCAAGCACGACTCACGCCCCCTCCTCACAGCTGTACTTCTGCCAGTACCTCGTTTCCTACCTTCCAAACTTTACAAAAGGAGACGAGGTACTGGCAGCAGTAAAGCTGTGAGGACGGGGCGTGAGTCGTGCTTGGCTAGCTCAGTTGGTAGAGCACTTGCCCGCGAAAGGCAAAGGTCCCGAGTTCGAGTCTCGGTCCGGCACACAGTTTCAATCTGCCAGGAAGTTTCATCAAACACGTTCATGTAAACAAATATAGAAATTCACTTGAAAATGAGAATAAATTCTTGAAATGCTTTGTGCTAAGCATCACAACACAAGTAACTGGTGCAGTTTTCATTATTTAAATCATGAATGTTGCAGTTGCAGACTTTCCAAAAACATCTAATATGATGAGCGAAAATGAGTTACTCCAAATGAAATGTAACGATATATCTCGAGTGAATTGCAAAGCTCTGAAATGGTGTACTAATATTTTTCCGCCAGTGTATTTCGACTCGCTGTATCCAGCAGGAGACTCTTGACGGACTGGTGTCGTGCCGCAGGCGCAGCGTGCACCCGCCGGAGAACTTCGTGCAGGACGACTGCCCGCACCGCTGCCCGGAGCTGGACGCCTGCATCAACGCGTCGCTGTGGTGCGACGGCGTGGCGCACTGCCCGTCGGGCGCGGACGAGCGGCTGTCGGAGTGCTGGGCGCGGCTGGTGCCTCTGCCGTGGGCCGCGGCGGCGCTGGCGGCGCTGCTGTCGCTGGGCGCGCTGCTGTGCGGCGCCGCCCTCCGCCGCCGGCGCCGCCGCCGGCGCGCCGCGCGCTCGCGCCTCAGCAGCTCCAGCAGCGGCGCCGGCGTCGCCGTGCGCCCCGCCGCCTCCGCGCCGCACTCCAAGGAGGTCATCTGCTGACAAACGGACAGTTCTGCGGGCTACGTCGAGGTGGACCGCGTCACCACCGTCTGAGTGACGCGCTGTCCGCCCCGCGCCGCCGCGCCGCGCCCGCCCGACGCCTTCCGACGGCCGCGCTGAAGCTCTGAGCCGCCCTCTCGCTCGCTCCGCACCCTTCGGCGCCTATGCCGAAGCCTCGCCGACGCTTGCAGCACCCGACTCATTCGCACAGCAGGGCACTTCTCAAAATGAGAAGTTACTACCTCACCCTTTTAACTATCTGTTCGGTATTTTAATTCTGCATCTGCATACTTTCGTTGACTATTTACCAAAATGACGTGCACAGTCACAACACTAGATTCAGTTACGTCTCCATATACAGAACGTACCATTACTGGTAGCGAAGACTGACACGGGTCAAATTATACGATAAAACAAAGAAACTAAAATGTAGACTTTCGTGGCCGGTAATGTCATGTCAATTATAATTATCCCGGCTGTTATTCCGTGGTCGGTTGATGAATTCTGTGTCAATTCCCAACGTTTCGTCCCCGTCTGAGGACGACATCTTCGAGGGGGTCTGTAGCTCGATGGAAGGTCCAACACACCCACTGGCTCGCTACTGACTGCCGCTAAATTCCGCTCCCGCGCCGAGGCGTGCCGTCACGTGTTTTGAAAACGTCAGTGCAATTGGCCGCTGTCCGCTGCCGTCGATCGCCGTTGCCATCCCCCAGTGGTGGGCGGGTTTTACACATCTTCTTCATCACAGACATCCATATACCGTTTAATTTCACGCCCTCCTCTTTTAGATTGAAATTATTAGGGTTTTTGGCGATTTCGATTGATTCCCTGTAATGCTTTCGTAATATCCGCTTATGGCCGCTAGTACCTGCGTCTCCTCGAAACGAATATGGTGGTTACCTGGCTGGAAATCATGCTCCGCAACAGCTGGTCTTTCCTTTTCTCCTCTTCTACAATTGCCCTTTTGCTCTTCCAAACGTGGCGTGACGTCACGTGTTTACATTTCCTCGATGTGCTTGTTTTTAGAAACGAAAATGGTAGTTTGGACCACTCAGTATACCGTAAACCCACGCACACAGACCGTTATTTGCACCGGGACTCGAACCACCATTCACAACAAAAGCGGGGTGTTATCAGACGTTAGCGGACAGAGCTAGAAACATTTGTGAACCCGAGTTGCTCGATGCTGAGATGGAACATCTCCACAATGAACTAATGAAGAACGGATATTCATCCGCCGAAATAAAACGTGCGTTGAGACAGCCATGCAGAAATCATAGTGACGTACAGGCTACTGCAAAATCTAAGGTTTTGCTGCCGTTTGTTAAAAATGTAACGGAAAGAATAGGGAAGATCTTGACGAAGCGGAATATTACTGTAATTTACAAGCCCACCAGGAAGATACAGTAATACCTTAAGCCTGACAAGGACGCTCGAAAACTATTGGAAAAAGCTGGACTGTATAGGATCCTATGCAGCTGTGAAGATGTTTATGTGGGTACCATTAAAAGAACTGTTTCAAAACGTTTGGAAGACCACAAGAGCAATTGTAGAAGAGGAGAAACGGAAAGATCAGTTGTTGCGGAGCATGTTTTCCAGCCAGGTAACCACCATATTCGTTTCGAGGAGACGCAGGTACTAGAGGCCACAAGCGGATATTACGAAAGGCTCTATTAAAGGGAGGCAATCGAAATCGCCACACACCCTAATAATTTCAATCGAAAGGAGGAGAGCGTGAAATTAAACGGTATATGGATGCCTGTGTTGAAGAAGATGCCTGTCCACCACTGGCGCATGGCAACGGCGATCGACGGCAGCGGACATTGTCAAATGCACTGACGTTTTCAAAACACGTGACGTCGCGCCTCGGCGCGGGAGCGCGCGGACACGGAATTCAGCGGCAGTCAGTAGCGAGCCAATGGAGCAAGACCCCCTTGAAGATGTCCTCCGCAGACGGGGACGAAACGTTGGGATTTGACACAGAATTCATCAACCGACCACGGCATAACAGCCCGGATTATTATAATGGACAAAAGAAAGAAAAACGGTCCAGTAAACGTGGGTCCGCTAATATACCGTTTCCGAGGTAATACCGAGCAAACTGTGACTTCAGTAAGAAATATTGTCCTCGTTATAGTGGTGCGCAGTTAACTGTGACAAAGAACAGTGTGCCGTACACGTGACGCTCTATTTCATAGCGTCATTCTGCCGTGTCCTTTAGTTAGCCGTTGTAGTGTTCAATAAGTAACGGATGCACTCTTAAGGAACAGCGGAAGAAACGTTATAATAATCTAAAGAGTAAAGGATATGAAACACGACGTACCTTCTTAGTTGAGAAATGAAGGTACGTTATAAGGGCGCTGGGAGTGACTTTCCCCAATTCGTATACATAGATCAACATGGCTCTGCATTTTCGTTAACATTGCTTCCAGATTGGTGGGCGTTCTCAAGCGCATGTTCCCACCTAAGTCGTCGACGATGCGTTCTTTGTTCTTCTGCGTCTTACCTTTGAGGTGACCCCATAGAAAAAAGTTAGGAGGATGTCTTGTCAGGCAACCTTGGGAAAAACGATTTCACTGCAGCCATACTCGCTCTAGACCCGTGACATGTAAGCCGTTCTTGCTGGTAACAGCCAAGCGTCAATTCCTCGCCATCCAACTGGTTCAGAAATTCATGAAACGCACCGACCTTCTGTGAATGAAGCGGTTCCTCAATGACAGCAGGCTGATTGTCACTAATCGACTAGACGTGTGTTTTCTGGGATCAGGTGTCGGGACAAATGGAACCACGCATCGTCATTGTTATACTGTACTGAAACATTGCTGGCCTTGCGGCATTGAAAAAGTGACAGTATGTTAGGCGTTTGTATGTATCACTTCAGGCACAGCACCAAAGTTGTAGGGATACAGGCCAGTTTTCTTAGCAGCTCTGTGAAACATGCAACGCGATACTCTAGATTCCTGTAACAAACGGCGAAAATAATTTGTGGACGACGCACTTTCTCCCGAGAACTGCGGGCGCCCCCGCGACGTCCAAATCTAATAATGTTCCATTTGTCTCCAGCTTCGTCACCAAACCTTTAGTGCACTATTATTATACACTACTGCCTAAACGTTCTAAAAGCAGTCGCTGATATTTCGTAAAGGAAACGCATGTCCAGTACTGTTTCACAAGAAACACGCCCTCTCCCACAGAATACCGGTACATCGTCAGAATCGAACAGCAGTGGAAGAAGCAAGTCGCACGGAACACCACGAACATTAAGCCACGCCGCTCTTAAACCCGAGACCCACACACAGCTCATGGAAACTCATTGTTTCCACATTTCACAGATGATGTCAAGCCAACGAGTTACTTCAGAACATTGTACCGAATTCTCCGACACAGCATTCACGCGCATGTAGAGCCGTATTGAACTGTGTTTGCAGGCAGGGTAGAGGTCACTTCCAGCACCTCATGTAACGTACCTTCATTTCTCAACCACGAAAACATGTCGCGTGAATATTTCTTTTCATTTTGTTTTCATATCCTTTTATATTCGTCCGCCTCCGTAGCCGAGAGGTCAACGTGACAGAACACATCCTCATGCAGGGGACCCGTATTCGATTCCAGGTACTGCCAGGGATTTTTCCGCGGTGGGATTGGAATGGGATCCACTCAACCTCCTGATGTCAGCTGAGAAGCTGTTTGACTGAAAGGTGGCGGCTCCGAGGCCGGGAGTGCGATGTGCAGATCTCCTGTCCCTCCAGACAGCATCCGATGATGAATGACTGAGGGGCGTCTGATCACAGGGTTTCCTTCTTTTTCCTTTTTTATTCATATTTTATTACATTCTTCCTGAGGTCCCTTACGAGTGGGACACCCTGTATTACGTTAACAAGCTGGAGCGATAGTTTTCCAAGCATTTAAACTTACCTAGAAAGTCAGAAGCAGAAACAGTGGTCTGAAGCTAGGCTCACGCATGCGTTACCAGGCAGCTACTGGAGCGTGTGACGTGGGACACCCAGACTACACGCCCGTGACTTCTTGGAGCGTTCCCTGCCCTTCTCTGCACAAAATGCATTCTTACTTCAACCACTACAGTGCAAATGTATTTGAAATGTAAACATTTAGATTAAATTTCCTTCTAATTGGGCTGAAATTTCACATGTAGTCCACAATTGCGTAATGTGGTGCACGGATGATGGGTCATTGGCACATTTTCCTGCTGATGTAAGACAACGATCAGCTGACATCAGTCCTCTTCTTTTTTCTGCCTGGTGTCATCTCAAAAGTTTACAGCTCTGTCGTCGACGCCACTGAAGATATGTAGCATGAAATCTAGGTCCAGTCACAGAGTTCTAAGGGATCAACAGACAATAACCCTCCAATTGACCAAACAAATTACAGGCAGCAGTTAATATATCCTCATTCTATAAGAAACCGCAGAGTTGCTTTGAAATGAAATAAGGATTTCTGAAGCAAAGTGACTGAATAGCAACTGTATTCCGAGACTTAACGTGACACCCAAAACGTAAAACACTCAGTGTTGAGTGCGATAGGCGATGAGTTATGAGATGGAAGAATATAATACTTTTTTTAAAAAAGAAGTAAAGGACAAACTGGGTGTTGACCCGTTGTCTACGCCTCTTTAAAACTACTGTGGAGCCTGCTAGACGCAAGCAAGGCATCCAGCGGGCAATTTCAGTATTAGAATGTTATCTTCTCGCAACTTATCTCGCTACAAAATTACTTGAACTTATGTTTGCAATACTGGAACTCCATGAGAAACTGCATGCCGCCACCACTTCTCGCCAGACTGAATCGCCTGCCCATTCGATTTTAGACTCTTCGTACGAGTTGAGAGTAAGGGCGGAACGATGTTCGTCTCGGCTACGGAAGCAATAACGAAGAGATCTTTTCAGTAAGCGTCGGTGTAGCCAGTGTTTCATCAAGCGACAAGCCTCGAACAGCAAGTGAGCGAGCAGTCACTTTTCCAATACTCGTTGGAAAATTTCATTTTCTTAAATGATCTATCCACCATTATAAACGATTTATAAGTAATTCTCGCAGTGAAAAACCAGTTTAATGTCATATTTACTCAACACACCTGACGTGTAGCATTCTAATAGACTTTTATCTTCTTAGAACCAAACGAAACAGCAAACCGTCATTAGTTTTCCCTCAGGCTGACAAGCACGGCAGCCCACTAGAGCCCTCTCCGTATCTGCAACACTTGCTCAGATTTGATGCTGATTTCTCGTTGTTACTCTCAGTTTTGTTTCAACGTATGTGTTGTGCGTATGAACTCGTCACTCACATTCTGCAGAATACGGGAGTATCATTTCTTGTCAGCTGTCACTTCCTCTCATACTGCTGATCAGTGCACTTACATTTCAAAGTGCATCATTTCTGTTTTATGACTTTCTGCTAGAACTTTTACGGATAGGCCATCAATGATGAATTTCTGTAATACTTCGCAGTAAAATGAAATTGATTATTAAAATACCTTGTTATACTCCCTTTTCTAAATCGCTGGAAGACGTAGTACCACCATTTAGAGCTACTATACACCTGCACATCCGAGAGTAATTCGTACAGAATGTCATATCACTTAAAATTAAGAATTGGATGTATGTACACAGATCTGGGTTCTTAGATCGAACCCAAGTTCTTCAGTTTCGTTCAGTTAACAAAGTTTAAATCTAGTTTCCTAACATACGTTAACGGAAATGTGCTCGCGCCAGAGAAATAAATACTAAGAGGGAAAATAAGTACGCATTTTGCGTCACAAAATTCAGGTTTCCACTACATGCAATAGATACACAGGCAGCGATATGTTTACCTCCTGAAAGTCATTAATGGGCTGTTAAGTTAGTACAAACAATTCTGCCTCTCGCGAGAGCCGTTGGATTATGCACGCGTTACAAGAGACACATTCCGTAACTGTCGCTTGCAGCATGTAGACGAACAGCATCAGCTGGTGAAGACGACACTAATTATATTGATGCCACGGCCTTTAAAGAATATCTGAAGATGATTGATTGACGTCGAAACCTGCTGAAATTTGTTGTGAAATTTGACGTATGTGTAGCAAAATGTTAAAAATCAGATAAACTTATATTCGAGTATATCTTAGGTAAAAGGAATCAATTGGCCCGAGAATCTTCCACTACGAAACATTCGTCTCTCGAGATTACTTCGGTGCAGTATCCGCTCTTCTGTAGAGGAGACGGGGAAGTGCACATAGCTGGCCAAACGCAGATCGACTTTCAGCTTCGTACGAGTAGCCGCCCAGAGGGGCCGAGAAAACTGCGATAGCGCCCCCCACATTAATTCATCCAGAATGGAGGACGCCGCTGCCTGCTTAATTTCGTTTGAGGCGAGAGCACTGGCCATGGCCGCCCTTTCTAATTACAGGAAGAGGCCAACCCCCCTGCAACCCTTCGCCCCACCCCTTCACGGGACCGCCCTCGCTCCTTAATTAGTAGTTAGGAGGCACCTGCTCCGGCCGTTTAAATGGCCCGAACCATCTGTTCTCGGCTTTCCTCTTACGCCCCCCATTATCGCCAGCTGAGAGTTAGGGCCTCACTAAAACTGATGAAGCGACTAATTTGCTTCCTATTTCGCTCCCTCTTTTGGCGCTAACCTTGTCGGACTATTAGCGGCAGCGCTAGGCGGTCTGTTGTGAGACCTCTAATCAACATGCAATCTGCAAACGGAGTGTAGAAGCCATCTCTCATATGACAGTGTATAAAAAGTGAAGCGGATGTTACTGATCACGACTACACGCTGTCACCACCTATAGACTACTGCTTCCATGTATCAGAGCTTTCTGGTCAGTTCTGGACTGAAGAAATACCGACATGTATCTGACACCTGTATGGTTTGGTGCCCATATCGTCATCATGAACACATTTTGTCTGAATTCTGGGTGATGACAGACGCACGTAAAACGTTACTTCTACTGAAGTTGAAATAATTCAGTTGCCAGTTGCTAAACAAGCAGCTTCCGTAACTGAGATTACTAGAGCAAGATGCCGCTTAGCGCAGACTTAACCGTTTCAAACTTCTCTACGGAACTAGATACGATGGTGGCGTACAATGTCTGGATACGAAGAGTGTCCTCAGTGTCACGGACCAAATGACAAACCCTTCCGATAACTGAGCTAATTCAAACAGAGTCAGACACACGAGTGCAGTCCCAAGAAATCAGTGACTGACATCATGCACATTTTCTTTGTTCATGTGAGATTCGGTAGCGACCTAACGTTATTGAGACTCCATGTGGAGCTGTAGATAGACGCACTTTTCCCGCGAATAGGGCTGGATATCGATCCATGTGTGATTAAACAACGGCACAAACATTCAGATCATCAAATTGATAGCTTTAACGTTTCTCCAAGCCCCTTGTGCCACACGCTGACGATTTTTTTTATCAGTAGTCAATGCGGCTTTTATGTTCAGGCTTTTACTCTGTGCTTTATATACCAAATTCAGGAGCGGAATAAAAACTTTCGTAACACGAATGAGTAGACACGCCTACCCCTTTGGTACTGTGTAGTTTAGTTTCGGAGTACGCTACGTATTGGGTTTCCGCATAACAGAAACGCTAGAATTGATTTCTGTTACCTAGAAAAAAAAGGAATACCTCTCAAACCGAAACGTTTAATTTGTGAAACACGTTCTGCTCTTGAACAATAAGTTGAATGGAACAAACTGTCGGAAATAAATGTTTTAATAGTACCATAACAAAGTAGTGTCTCAGCAAAGATTGGACAGCATACTTGATACGAAATGGGTATTCCTTTGGTAAATCAACGCTGTGGAGTAAGTGTTACTTCGCTCCCATTTCCTTGAGTAATAATGCAGTAAATCCAAATCCAGCAATGTGAGACATCACTTAGAGGAAGTACTTCATCTGGACAATTTACTTTCATGCATTTGAGTATGTTGAAAAGTTCTTTAACGTCCCTGGCAAAATGTTCATTGCCATCCTTTTCGTATGATTTGCTTGCGTCACTGTACATATTAGTGCAGCTATACATCAAGAACGACGTTCGCCTTCATTGATACTATAAACTACCACTGTATTTCTATGGCACTCAAACCTATTTTGAAAGTAATTTTTATTCGGAGAATACGGCCATAAAAGGAGTACAGAGATGGTGGAATACCTCCACCAACAACATACCCTGTGCCGATGTTCTACGTTTGCATCCAAACCTCTTAGCATTGAGGATATGTACTATTATCGATGGTGATCATCCATTAGATTGGACGATTGGTGCTATTCGAGAAGAGTATGCATTCCATCAGCACCAGATTTTACACACTTCCACCTTTTCATTTCCACAACAAAGAAAAGTGGAAAAACTCTCATCGCGCATGACTACGACGCACGCAGTTGATACGAACATCCATGAAAATGCGTCAAAGCATTCGATTCTAAGTGGCTTCGGAAACACCCAATACTCCAAAGTGGCAGAGGTATCTGCGCAAGTAGAGCCAGCAAGGCAAGAATATAATGGGCAATCTCCATCAGGCGATTGTGGATAACGTAACGCCACACAGTCAGGTAATACCCAGGAAGTAAATAACTTTGCCTTTGATAGCTGGGAGGGAGGGGAAACAGTGTTACTTAGTGTGCAGTATTCGTTAATTCGATGCATCACTCACGCATAAGCAGAAAAAGAGCGACGATTGTACGAGAGCTATTCGGAAAGTAAGGTCCGATCGGCCGCGAAATGGACATCACTGTGAAAGTCAAAGTATTTTATTTGCAGCATTGAACTACACCTTCCAGCTACTTCTCTACAAGTCGCCGCTCCTCCTTAGACATTTGTCGAAGCACTGTACAAAATTTCCAGTACCCTCGTCTTAGAAGACAGCCATCTGTACTTTCCACCAATTTTCAGTCAGAATATTGTCTGTGTCAGAATGTTGTCTTCATACCCAGCGTTTCATACATGCAGAGATAAAACCTAGGGGGAGCCAATTACGGGCTGTAATATGGGTGATCAAACACGTCCCATCGA
Source organism: Schistocerca americana (assembly GCF_021461395.2). Classification (NCBI taxonomy): domain Eukaryota; kingdom Metazoa; phylum Arthropoda; class Insecta; order Orthoptera; family Acrididae; genus Schistocerca; species Schistocerca americana. Next base: position 890,776,816 of record NC_060119.1, read on the forward strand.
CAGCGCTGCAGGACTGTCTTCACTGCCCATGCAGAGTGCAAGTGAAAATGATCACGAAAAAGGAAACATATAACAGTTATGTTACGTGGACTGCATGGCATCAGGTGAAATCTCTCACAAGGCCCTCATACTTGGCGGGAGACACTACTATCTTGGCATCTTTAGGTATTCACCGTGCGCTCAGAAGTGAAAAGAGTGACGTGATGCGATCGACGGGCATATTAGAAACACTGGCCAACATATATGTGCAGGACTTCATCGGGTTTTCACTGTGGTTTCCATTTTGCGCCCGATCGGACCTTTCTTTCCGAATAAACCTCGTATGGTTTTCTCAGAATCCTGCTCGGCTGTGAAAAACAAAGCTACGCTAATCGAAAGTCACTTCCGGATTATGTAAGGACTTTCAAGCAATGCTAACCACCGTTTCGAGAGCCTGTGCCATTGTATCCATCTTTTAAGTAACTGTCAATGCCTCTTGTCTCGGTAAATATATATTTCTCCCTACAATTTCTACGGTATTAATGAGAGGCCTGTGGAGTGGAATGCACTATCTCCAAGTGTCCCTAGCAGTAAGAAAAAAAAATTTTTTCGCTACGCTAGGGAATTGCTACTTCTGCTTCCGATTTTATCTCACGCAAGTCATTAAAATACAAATACTGTTTCCAGTTAGTTTCTATTGCAGTAAATTCCGAACACTATGCCACCGATTAAAGTTATACTTATAATATATACTCCTGCTCTTTTTTTTCCTGTTGAGAAAAATGGCTGAACTACAGCATTTATTATCATGAAGACATTTGAAAGACATCAAAATGTGCAAATTCAGCTACACAATACTGTGGATATTTACAGCTCCATTTCAGCGCTTTTTCAATAGCACATTATGAATTAAACAGACACATTTCTTTCTTGGTTCAGTGCTAATAAACACAGCAAACGTTCTGAAACCAAAGCACATGCCTGCAGCAAACTTTACTGTGAACCATGAAAAAAATAAAAGCTTAAGCATATGACTGCTAAAGAAGCGTCGAAATAGAAATGTAAATATCCAATGTAATTGTAAATCCACATATATTTGAAGGGCTTTCTAAAATAAAATCAACTATTTGCTAATTACGCACAATTCGCTACCAAGCAAAGCAACGGTCACCAAGTGAAACAGAAGTGTGATTTTAAACGAATTTAGCAACTGGAATTGACCCAAGGGTTTCGAGATCCATTTTACAGCAATAAAAAGAACCAGTATTTTTGACTTACGCATTCCTGTACTCTTCAGTTTCGATTACCATCTTTACTGACAATATTCTTATGATTTGCTTTAGTCGAACATATTCGTATTCCATAAAGAGCATGTAGACATTCTTCACAGTGGGGATTCCATAAAGAACTCGTTTAAATAACTCGTTTTGTGCCCCTGAATGATGGTGCTGCAAGCGTTGGCATTTGTCATAAAAGTTTGAAATTGTGATGAGAGACGCGAGTGACACAGAAAGAGCGCAGAGGATGAGCTTCGCACTGTCGGAAGGCGGTTGCGCGGATGCGCCGCTTGCGACGCGGACGTCGACGCCCCGCAGAACTGCCACAGCTGCCGCCTACACTGCCCAGCGCCAAGGACCAAGCTAAGCTACACGCCTTCTACAGCTGAGGACCTCTTCACTGCCAGACGCACCTTTCACGTCACTCTCACCCGCGCGACTTTAAATTCCAGCGGATTGCTGTTAAGCAGCAAGAACCTTCAGAATTATTTCAGCATTTCGTAAGTTACAGTATCCTAACTTACAGTATCGCTTCACGCTTAAGTACATCATTAGCGATATTACACTCTCCTGCGACGGCGACAAATTCTATTTGTTAAAATCCATACCTCAGCACAGATTTTACACTGCAGTATGGAACAAGAAAACGGGGATTTTTGAAAAATTTGCCGAAAACGGAAATAAAGCCAATAACAACCCTTTATCGACACAAATCCTTTTGAAGTCAACAAATAAAATCAAATGAACCTATATGGTTCAAGAGACCTTTTCAATTCTCAAAGGTCTATGATTTATATCTGCAGACTGAAGCGACAAATGACGGGACTCGAACCTGAGTCCCCTGCTCCCTATGCAGATTCGTTAACCACTACACCATCGTGCTTTTGAAAGCCATATTGCCAATGTGGTGTAGCGGTCAGCACATGTGCCTAGTGAGCAGGCGATGCGAGTTCTAATCCCGGCCTTGGTATAAACTTTTATTCGTCGCTTCAGTCTGCACATAGACAAAATTGTCGGTGTTTAGGAATAATGTCCCGTTGACAGTGTTCTCCTCTATATACGAATTCGTTCCACTCGTATTTATCGTTGAGGCTCCAGTTTAGTCGCTGCAACTTCTTACCTCTAATGTACAATTTGTATCTTCAGTTCATAAATTTATTTAAGCCAGACTGCGTGGCCTAGTGCTGATCTTGCTGGAGCACCAAAAAGTTAAAAAAAAAAACTAGGAGGCCCGTGCACTCTCATTGATACGACAAAATCTCAACGAAATTGTACAACATGGTTACCGAATAAAATTCACGTAGTTGCCGGGGTCTTACATCGGAAGTGTGATGCAGGACTACCCGATTGAAGGTAGACGCCGTAAAGTCACACACTGATCTAATTAGTCTTCATAAAGTATATGAGCTTTGCTGTCCGCTCAGTAACAATAATTCTGCTTGTTCGTTTGTCCGGCCATATGAGAACTGGCCTCCAAGTACATCAACAATATGTCCAGAAAAACATTGATTTGGTTTATTATTGTATCAATTTTTGTAATATTTGAAACTTCAACAGCCAAAGTTGTAAACCGGTAGCTAAATTTCTCTCAGAACAATGTGGCAGCAGCGGTGTTGAGCTCAGTAATGGTGAAGTGCCCACTGCTTCGTTCTTCCGCGGTAGCACCCACCTCTCGGTCGTTCAGTTTCAGGAGAAGAGGTTGCAAATTCTCGTTCGGTCGTACAGTTTTAGGTTTCCCGTCCGTTCCCTACACCGATTAAGTCGAATGCCGGTAAAGTTCCTTAGAAAAGAACACTATCGATTACCTCCCCCCTCCACGTTCTATTCGAGCTTATTTTGCGTCTTTAATAAGCTAATCGTTTACGAGACGCTAAACTCTGACCTTCCCTCTTTCCTCTTTTCGCAGTTATTTTTTTCACATCTTCATTTTTATCTTTCGTATAAAATATATAGCCTCTACAACGTTCATCTGGTTTTTATCGAGAAAAATGAGTATTAGTGTTTAAAATCGCGTTGGTTACAAGGTCACTAGAGACGGAGTATTCGGAACCCCCAGCGTTCAACTACGTATCCTCCTATCCAGAATCAGTTTTCCCGTGGTGTTCCTGAATCGCTTAAGACATTTTCTCTGCGGATCCGTTTGAAAAAGAGACGGCTAAATTGCTTCTACATCTTTACTCAATCCGAGACTGAGATCTCGTCGTCGACAGGACGTTACACGTTAATCTTCCTTCATTTTCTGATCACTGAGCAGCGAGGTTGTTTGTAGAGGACACACACTGTTTCGCAGCGCAACAAATTTCAAATGGCTGCTGTCAAATGGCTCTGAGCACTATGGGACTTAACATCTATGGTCCTCAGTCCCCTACGGCTGCTGTCATGATGCATTTCAAAACTTCCCGTTTCACTGTGTTAATCTGTGCTACCATATTGTAAATGGAAGGTAACATAAAAAGAGTTTAAAGATACTCTATGAAACAAATACCCTTACACTTATGGTGTGACTGAGCAAAAGACTGCGTAATGACTTTGACACGAGTTGGACAGTACAAACAGTGTCACATCAAAGTCTTTCGCAACAATTTCCAGTATAATATCCCATTTCCCTCTGGATCCGGTTATTACCGAAGTATGAAATTTGCGTCCATGAAATACCTTTTTCTCCGTTGTAAACTTACGTGTTCGCAACACGTCGCAGCTCACATTATCTGCAGTATCAATATCATAGTCCTGAATCGCAAGTCGCTTCTGAGAGCATGCGTGCCGTAAACGATGTGCAGATTAGCCATTAACTTCAACGTGTTCGTGTGCAAATCTCAGCGTCAGGCACATGTGAGTCTTAATTGATATCATCAGTCAATCAGTGATACGCATTTCTGAAGCTGTCAGTCTTTCAAAGTTAGGACTTTTAATCACCCACATAAATCTTTTCCATATTGCTTGCTTCACAGTCACATAAAATAACGAATAGACAGAACGATACGTATTGGCAGAATAGATACGCTGAATAAATTTCGTTCTTGCCGCCTCACGTGTAGGCCGCTTCATTTTGACGTAAACGTTACTATTAGCAACCCCGTTCTCCGTCTGTAGCTGCCCTGGCAGCTGTTCTTTGATCGTCCTACTTTGCACAAGGGCTGACGTGTGTGACGTGAAGGGTGGCGTGGCTTTGGCTTTTCAGAGGAAAATGTAAGCAGCGGCTTCACTGTAACTACGAAGAAAAGACACGCACAATACCACTGATACGGACTTTATCAGTAGAACAGGAATAATGAGGTTGCAGACACCAGCAGCTGGGATCTCGAGTTCGATTTCTGGCAATCAGAGTCCTCTGCAAGATAATATATCTTTGAATATCTACCGACATTTTAAACCAAAGTGTTCATTCGTTGTAACGGTAAATGTTAACAATATATGAAACAATTTTCCTCGCTACAGTTGTAATATATTTGGTATGAAATGGCATGTTTATAATGTGTGTTTCCTTTCCACTGCGCTTTGCAACTCGGGAAGTTGCGAACTATAACTTTTTCCATCCGCAATATGGAAATGTTGTTTATTGGTATTATTCAATAATTTTTGACCCACAGATACTTTCGCTTACAATCAAATACGAACCTGAGATTATAGGTTTTTATTGTTGTGCATATTTCTTAATCATGACAATAACTGAATTGACTCTTCACATGCCTTAAAAATATAAGTTAAGTTGCGAACATGTTCCATAATGTTCGGGAAGCAAAATAACAAAATGTGTGATGTTTGTTGACTACGTAAAAGCAACAAGTGTCTATCGATTCTTTCTAGCATCTTATTTCACTACAAGATTTTCATAAACTTAAGTACTTCGTATAAGCTATTTTCACCTTTTGGAATAATATCCCTGTAGAAAATCCCCAAACTTTATTTTTTATTGTTAATTGTAATTAAAGATTATTGAGAGGTAATAAAATTTATATTACAAAGAAAATGTTAATAATAATGAATGGAAATGTACCACTTTTTATCAACAGTTGAATGTATAGATATTTTAATAAGTGAGACCGTGTTGTTGGAGGCTGTAGATGCCTTATCTGGCGGTTTGAGTACTACGTACGTGTTACTGCCCTGCCACAGTGTTTCAGAACTATTTGTCCGTTTGATTTTCCTGTTTTTAGACCGTCTGAGTGGCTTACTCGTGATGCGAATTACTGCCGCCTCATCAGCGGCTATACTGCCAATTAGCTTAGAGGTCTCCCGGTAATGTTTATAGTTTTTTGTGGACAATCAACGAGTGTAAACTAACAATGGTGCTGTCCATTCCATGTTTGTGCGATGTGCTTACCGAACGGTTACTGGCTTATTTTGTAAGTCAAAAATTAATGTTACTGTCTCCTTTATTCAGTACCGAGAGGTATCGCTAAGTATAGGAATTACTGACAGTGTTGTTGACAGTGTCTGTTATTTAGCAGTCAAATAGCTGTAGAGAAACTATTTCGTCACATGACTGTAGAAACTTCTAGCATTTAGAATGTTTCTGATAAGCATAAGCTCTTATTACGTCATATGAATTGAGTGACGTATCGGCAACCCAATTAGTACATCACTTTGTTGTATCTCTTTTTTTCAGTATACTTCCTTAAGGAAAAATTTTCTAAAAGTCCCCTAAATATGAATACATTATTTTGTTTTACACCACAAGGATCGCGTTCTCGTTTTGGTTTCTTGTGGTATTTTATTATTAGGTACGCTTTAAGGGTATCAGTTAAGCTGGTTCATTTACTGTAGATTCTCAGTTAACATGGTACTGCATGCTGAGCCCACGTGTTTCTGCCTCAGTCGCTATTAAGTCTTTGCTGCAGATGTTATGTGGTGACACCAACAAAATAATCACCGTGGATGTTTTATGCTTGCGTCATATCAGCTTCTAAATACATCAGTACAATAAAGACTAATAGATCCTCTCCTCCATTCTAAGAACGTCGAATAATTTAAAATGCGATTTCTTTGAAGAAAGTGTGTTTCACATCAACGAAATTTTGTTTTTGAGATGACAAGATCATTTAAAAACATTACTCAGCCTCAGATATTCCTTTGCACAACTATCTTTTTTCAGTGCCTGTGGTACACACGAGTCTACTCGTGAAAACGTTAAATAACGGTTATTCAACTTTCTGTCATTTTATATTACTGGCGTTAAGATAGCCTTAGCAATACAAGCAATAACTTAATATTTGCAAAACTAAAGTTCCCTAAGACGGAAAAGTGCGCTTTTATTTGAAATATCAGCATCATTGCCCTCAGGTGGTTGTGAAAGTGTTTGAGTGTGAAGATGCAATTGTTTAGATACGAAAAATCAAATTGAAGACTTTGTTCTGAAATAATGTTTTCAGATTTCACTTAAAATTCACGACTTGAAGAACATATTCTAACATAAGGTAGTAAGCTTGTTTGTATTACGTATGTATGTAATAGAGTATAGGGCTTTCAGAATGTTTTAGAAGTGAATCTCAAACTGAAGGAATGTGTATATCTCTAAAATTTTAGCAAAATGAGTAATTGGAAATCTTGGTTAACGAGGATGTAATAATTTATTATTGTTAAATGACATATTTATGAGATCATTTGTACAAAAATAGCTAAAATAAATTATTATATTTCTAATTTTATGGATTTTATTTGTAGTATTACACAGACTGCCTGATTTTTTTAGGATCGCATAACATCTTCGCTTTTGTCGGAGACTGAAGGTCGGAGATCCCCATGTTTAAACTAGTGCCTAAAGATATGTTGCTAATATATGGTGGAAAAAAAGGCATGGACAAACTGTCACGAAGCATTCCTCATACATAGAGGAATAAATGCGTTATATGGACATGGATCCGAAAAAGATTTATTTCCGCATTAGAGCTCATTTTCTACTTCTCTTAATAATCAAATTAATCAAGTGAAACACGCAGAAGCAGAACGTGCCAGCATTATAGGAAACGTTGTTGTTGTTATGGTCTTCAGTCCTGAGACTGGTTTGATGCAGCTCTCCATGCTACTCTATCCTGTGCAAGCTTCTTCATCTCCCAATACGTGCTGCAACCTACATCCTTCTGAATCTGCTTAGTGTATTCATCTCTTGGTCTCTCTCTACGATTTTTACCCTCCACACTGCCCTCCAATACTAAATTGGTGACCCCTTGATGCCTCAGAACATGTCCTACCAACCGATCCCTTCTTCTAGTCAAGTTGTACCACAAACTCCTCTTCTCCCCAGTCCTACATGAAATGTTCCGCAGTCAACATTCGACGCTCATAGAAATGAAGGAAGGAAGGAAGAAAGGAAGATTAGCCCCATTGACAGAGAGGCTAGTACACGTCGAGCATAATCTCTGATTACGAAACAATGGGGAACGAAGTCGGCCATGCCCTTTTCAAAGGAACCATCCCATCATTTGTACGCAGGGAAATTGTGGAAAGCCTCAGTCTGGGTGGCCGGACGGCGGCTTGAACCGTCGTCCTCCAGATTCTTTGGCCTCCGAGCTCCCCGGACCTAAGCCCACTACACTTTTATTTGTGGGAACATTTGAAAGCTCTTGTCTATGGATACCCGGTACACGACGTACAGAGTCTTCGAACCAGTATTGTGAAAGGATGCGGAAAAATACGCAGTTCTCCAGGGATACATCAGCGCATCAGGAATTCAATGCGACAGAGGGTTGATGCATCTATCCTTCCTGAAGGAGGGCATTTTGAGTAGTTAATTTAGAAAAGTACTTCCTACTGTGCTGATACGTTCTTTTCGTGCGTTTTACCCAGTGGTGGTACATGATAATGTTGCAGTGTTGAACAACACCAAATGATTTAACACCTCACATGTCCTCTTTTCTTATAACTTTTTGTTTTACTAAGGCTAATCCATACCGTGAAATACCGAAATATACCGAAAAAATGACGTTTTGCCATTCGAGCACCCAGGTTCGTCGTTGAGTACACCATCGCAGGCGCTCCTGTCTGTGATGCAGCGTCAAGGGTAACCGCAGCCATGGTCTCCGAGCTGATAGTCCATGCTGTCAAACTGTTCGTGCAGACGGTTACTTCCTTGGTCGTGCAACGTCCTATTGCCTCGTAACGGACCCAAAAAGCGATGTTGGGCTCAAAGCACACTAGGGGCTTTGTAGTCCTACGACAACTCCCTGGTGGAGAGAGCGGCCCATTGTACGAGGGACGTTCGAAAAATAACACTACACATTTTTTTCCGGAAGCAGGTTGGTTTTATTCAGGATTCCAATAGACCATATTGTGCCCGTTTCGTTTGGTTACAAAACCATAGTTTTCAACAGTTCCGCGGCATTACACCACCTTATTGGGAGGGCTTTTATGCCAGAATGGTACCACTCTACTGATAGACGTCGGAGCCAACGTCTTGTTGCATCAATAACCTCCCTGTCATCCACGTACTGCATCCCGCCGACTTCAAAAATGGTTCAAATGGCTCTGAGCACTGTGGGACTTAACATCGGAGGTCTTCATCCCCTAGAACTTGGAACTACTTAAACCTAACTAACCCAAGGACATTACAGATATCCGTGCCTGAAGGCAGGATTCGAACCTTCGACCGTAGCGGTAGCGCGGTTCCAGACTGAAGCGCCTAGAAGCGCTCGGCCACACCGGCCGGCCCGCCGACTTCATCCTTCACTGGGCCAACCAAGTGAAAGTCGGAGGGCGCGAGATCCGGGCTGTAGGGTGGATGAAGAAGAACAGTCCAATGAAGTTTCGTGAGCTTCTCTCGGGTTCGCTGACTTGTGCGAGGTCTTGTCATGGAGGAAGAGAAGTTCATTTGCGTATTTGTGGCGACGAACACGCTGAAGTCGTTTGTTCAGTTCGCTGAGGGAAGCACGATACACTTCAGGGTTGATCGTTACACCATGATGGAGGACATCAGACTGAATAGCCCCTTCAGAGTACAAGAAGACGTTCGCCATTACCGGAAGAGGGCGTGGCTTTGATATTTTTTCTTCGGAGGCGTGATGGTGTGGCGCGGCTCGATCGATTGCCATCTTGTTTCCGGTTCGAAGTGATAATCCCATGATTTATCGCCTGTGACGATGTTCGACAGAAAATTGTCACCATCAGACTCGTAACGCACAAGCAATTCAGAACAGATGGTCCTTCGATACTCTTTATGGTCTCCGTTAGGCGGCGAGAAAACCTGCGAGGACGCACCTTTGAGTGCCCTAACTGGTAGACGTGTGTGTCAGCACTACCAACTGAGACGCAAAATTCAGCAGCAAGATGTTTTTTTGTGATCCGTCGATCACCTCGAATGAGAGTGTACGCGCGTTCCAATACTGCAGGAGTCACAGCTGTGTGTTGCAACAGAGATCGGACATCTCTGCGCAACCTTGTTTCGTTGATGACAGACACCTTGCTTTTATTTACTGCCAGGTCTCCGTAGACATCCTGCAAGCGCCTATAAATATCTGCGATGCCCTGGCTTTCCGCTAAAAAAAACGCAGTGACAAGTTCTCTGTTTGTAACGCACCTCCGTTGCAGACACCATTTTGAAGGTTAGCTATAGCTCCGTCACCTATCGGAACGTCATGAAACTATAGGGTCAGAAGCAGCAATATTCCAAGATATCCCACAACAAATTCCACATTTTTTTTCCACTGAAAGTGGGTGAGAAAGAAGTCTGTTGCATTACTTATTGAATGGCTCCCATATTACGAGCAGGCACATTTGAGGTCTGTCCACAGCATGAAGCAGCACGTTACCCACAGGGTGCTGCAGTCGGCGAGCAAACTCCCTGACTATAAACAGTTCCGAGTGCACCGTTAGATAGCATCACTCTATGGAAGACACTTCTCTTACAACGTTAATCTGTAATCCAAGCCGTCAGGGCACACCATTCCGCCAAGTAAAATATTTTCAATATTAATATTTCAACAGCAATCATTGTAATTGTGTTTGTTTTCCAATTTTGTTTTGTGTGTGGAAATTTGGGGAAATGTTTTCTCATCAGCATAACTGCATTTTACATTTTTGTCAATCTTAAATAAACTTTAGATTTCGTGCTAACGTTGTGACATTTGAGTAAGAGGTAGAACATTGCGACTGTTCCTGTTACTGTAGCTATAATGTTTGTGTTTATCACGTATATCAGTATTATTTCTAAAAACCTTTTGTACTGTTGTGGCGTTGAATGCGACTAAGTGTTTTGTTTTTTTATATCGCAGTTTTCTGGGCATTGTAACTGACACGTTCTGGACAGTGAGGACAAGCTCGTCACATAGTTTCTAGGTTGTAGAGTCGACTGGAAATGAATGGCGTAAATAATTTACAAGATACAGACATTTCCCATCTTTCTCATGAGAAGAAGCGTCCTGTAAAGAGACTAGTTCTAATTATTTTATAAAATATTAATATTGGAAATCGATAGTTTAGAGAACATTTAAAATGGAAACACAAAAACAGTGACTGGTTATGTGACTGTGAAGTTAAAAACGCATTGTTGTACTTCCCTGGCCTTTTGTTTGGTTTTGAACCCTCGTGGACAAATGTGAAAGCTACCGACTTAAATCATGTGCGTACCAAAGTGAAGCTGTTCACATACAAAATTGTTTAACACTGGCACTTTTTGGAACTGTCAAAGCAGCTAAACAATTGAATAGTCCCTATACAAAGAAAATTACGCAGTATAATGAAGAAGTTAGGGATAGGTATGTATTAAATGTTCTAATAAAGATTGAAATCGTTTCTGTAGTTCCTTTGAATTGGCCTAATGGAGTCATGATGAAACTGAATCGCCACGAAACCCTGGTATTTAAAGAGAACTGATTAATTTTACCGCTGAATTGGATACAGCACTAAAATATCAACAAAATAGCAACTGTCTGAAGGGAACAACCAAAATAATTCATACTGAACATCTGCAAATTATGTTGGAGGTATGCCAAGAAGAAATTTCAAAGTAAATAAGCGAATTAAAATTTTTAGCCGTAATGGCAGATGAAACTAGTGATATGTTAAACGTATTTCAGATGGCTGTTAGAAACCGTTACGTATTAAGAGGAAAACCAACAGAAAGATTCTAGAGCTTCCCGTTTCCTTCCAAAGATGGTGCACAAACGTTGGCTTCGAGTTTTCTTTAAGAATGAGACAAATGAAAAGTAAATGAGACTCCCCAAAAATTAATTGCACAGACTCATGGGGAGGCATCTCTGCCGACGTAAAAGTATTTGTGAAAAAATTCTGTTCTGGCGCAGAATATGTACACTGCTACGCCCATCAAGTTAATCTTATAATGAACAAGGCGGCGTCAATCTACCGCGATGTGAAAATATTTTGTGTGTGTGTGTGGAGGGGAGGGGGTGGGGGTGTGGAAGGTGGAGGGGGGGGGGGGGGGAAGGTTGGATGTGAGAGAGCGCTCGTCTCGATCTTGTCCTACTAGGTGAAATCTTCAGTCTCGATCCATAAACGCAGTTCATGACTGCGAGATTGTTAAGTGAATGAATCACATATTGGAAGGAGGCTCTGTAATGAATAAACCTACAATTCTTTAGGCTCTTGGTCTCAAAAAAGTTCTTTCCAGTTGTAGCATTAATTATTGGTTGGATTTCTTTGGTAAAGTAATACCATTAGTCGAATTTCCCGTTGGTCTGCTGCAGCTTGGAAATACTAATACGTGCTGTGCCCATAAGGCCATTTCAGCATTTCAAATAAATGTTATCATTATCCCAGTGGTAATGAATATACTGACTGGTCAACGAAGAAAAGGAAGATGGACAAGACTGAGTGGAGAAGAGAACCAAAGGAGGTGTGCGATGTGGTAAGTTCTGAAGCTGAATATCGCTTCAATTTCTCAGATCATTTTGCAGTTTCATCATTGTTTCTTCCAGAAAGGTTCCCCTTGTATCGTTTTACGTTTCCTGAGCATGTCTTAAAGGAAGTACGTTCAGTGAATACGTTTTTGGATGAGATGAAACTTTGTCACGAACTGTCTTCTACCTACCTAGAACAAGAGTTTAGATCATTGTCTGATGCTGATAGTCCAATAAGGAAGATGTTCACTTGAGTGCTTAAACTGTTGAAGATCATCCTCAAAATTCCCATGACGTTAGTTGAAGTACAAAGCCGCTTTTCAACTTTGAAAAGAATAAAATCATTCTTTTGCAACTCTTTGAACCAGGGATCATTCTCGGCCTTGCCGATGATGTCCACTGAAAGAAGTCTCGTGATAGAAATCGCAGACTTCAGTCGGATGGTGACAGACAAGTTTGCGTCAATAAAGATCGCAAACGTAAATTTTCAGTACAAGTGTGGTAAGAACAAGTGTACTTAAAGTGTTTAATTCTGCTCTGTTTGCTGTCCTTTAAAAGACGAATGTCTTTCAGTTTTTCTGGGAATGTACCTCAATACGCAACGATAATAGTTTTCCTACATAGTCGATAAATCGTAGCACGCTCTTTGGCACAGCTACTTTTCTGTCATAGATAAGTCTCTAACTTCTCGCAGTACTGTAAATTAGTCTAAGAAATTGAATTTAGTGGCCTTCATACACTCTTCACATTATCTAGGGGTGTTTACATCATAACAAATGTCGGGAATTCAGGTGCAGAGATAAGGAATTTTCTCCCTCATAAATGTCTCATATAAAAATGCAACATTGAAACTTAGGTGCAACACTCAACTTCAGATATTTCTTGTGTCTCCCCTGACTTATATGCTGAATAGTTGTATAAACTGAGCTCTGACATGGAAATAAAGCGTTTCCGATCCATAGAACACATTTCCGTCCTCTACGAGTCAGAAATATTTCGAGAAAGTATGGCTATACCTTTTCGTTACACCCTGCATATAGAAAAAAATTGTGTAGAGATATTAAAACGTATAAAAAGTACATCTGCGGTTAAGTGTGCATCAAACAATGTTGCTGGATAGAAAAGTAATGACATTTTTGGTTCCAATAGCGGGTCTTCTGTATTGATACTTGCAACAAGTCGACTTATAAAACCATAAAAAACTTTTATTACTCTATTAACTAGCTTGAGAACTACTACTATCTCATACTCAAATGGTGGCTACTTTCAGGAGCTTTGCATCTTAAACAAAATGTGCAGCTAATCTTTGGGACCGTGTGTCAGCTCAGGCGAAATTGGCTGGAATTATGTAAATTATCCTAATTTACGCACATAAGGATTACAGTGTTACTTTATTATTTAATGGTTACGTAATTCCAGGAGTTGTTAAATTTGAAACGTAAAAACGAACCATTACACATAAATGAGAAAAACACAACGCTTGATGCACTTAGTGTAACAATCTACTAGCCCTAGAAGCCTGTAATAGAAATAGTGGAACACTCTGTATGAGGCAGAGTACCCTTCAACTTATGTATGAATGCAGGCAACACAACAACAGAGAGTAGAAGAAGAAAACAATATAGTTTGCTTGGAAATCAACAGGAAACTCGGAATGGTTGAGGAATAGGAACGAGACAGTGATTATAAAAAGTCTGCATAGATATGAATATATCATCCTTTTGGAAATATTATTTAACCTGATGTCCAAATCTATGAACTCTGAGATAACATCAGATTTCTAAATAAATCATTAATCATAATTAATAAAATGTTCCGGGCTATTATGCCATGGTCAAATGGATTTCACCTTAAAACCCAACGTTTCTTCCCCATCTGCAGAGGACATTTTCAAGGGATATCGTAGCCTCTTTGAATATCCGATTCACACTCTGGCTCGCTACTGACTACAGCAAAATTCCGCTTCCTCGTGCTTCTGCGCAGTGGCGTGACGTCACGTGTTTTGAATAGGCGAACGCAACTGGCCGTTGTCGACTGTCGTCGTCCGCTGTTGCTATCACCCCATGGTGGAACACTGGTACACATCTTCTGCCGCACCGGAATCCACATGTTATTCAATTTTATGCCCTCCTCCTTCCTACTGAAATTCCTGGGGTGTTTTACAATCTCTTTGGCCTCTCTGTATAACCTTTCACTGCATCCGCTGTGTCTGCCAGTACTTCAGTCCTTTCAAAATGAATGCGGTTGTCTCCTGGCCATAAAGCATGTTCCGCAACAACTGATCCGTCAATCTCCCCTCTTCTTCAATTTCCCTTGTGCTCGTGTAGTCGTTTTTTGACAGTTCCTTTTGAAGTACCCACGTACACATCCCCACATCCCCACATTTACACGGAATCCTATAAATTCCAGCTTTTTCCAGCGGTTGGCAAGCATCCTTGACCGCTTTTAGTTGATATTGATCTTCCGTGTGGGTGTTTAGATTGCAGCGATGTTCCGCTTTTTCAAAATTGTTCCTGTGCGGTCAGTCTCGTCTTTAATGAATGGCAAAAAAACTTTCGATTACATCGGGGCTTGAACATCGCTACGATTTTTACGCCATGGTCTTAACACTCTCTTCACATCAGCAAACGAATAACCATTCTTGAGCAATGCTTTGGTGAGATGTTTTAATTCTGCGTCAAGCAGCTCTGGTTCGCAGATTTTTCTTGCTCTGTCCGCCAATATTTTCATGGCGCCTCAATTTTGTTGTGGCTGGTGGTTCGAATCCCGGCGTCGGTGTCTGTGTTTGTGGGTTTTCGATAAACCGTGTGCCCTAAGCTACCATCTTCTTTCTTAAAAACAAGCACATCAAGAAAATTCTATCTGCTTCCTCCTCCACGGTAAACTAAATCTTCGGATTTACCCCGTTGAGATGTTTGTGAAAACGTTCCAGTTCCTCCCTGCCATGCCGTCACAAAACAAAAGTATCATCCACATACCGGAACCACATATTCTGTTTCTTGTTCGCAGTTGTCATTGCCTGCTCCTTGATTTTTTTCCATAAAGAAGTTCGCTGCAACTGGGCTTCAGGGGTTCCCCACAGTGACACTATCCGTCTGTTAGTAGAACTCATCGTTCTATTTGAAATACGTGGTTGTGAGGCTATTTAAACAGTTCTGCAATCTCGGGAAGAAAAATCCATTTCTGCTGTTGCAACACTTCATTGAGCGAAACGATAGCGAATAGCGATACCACATCAAAACCAACTAATATGTCCTCCGGCTGTACCACTATGTTATTTACTTTACTGATAATGTGCCGAGTCATTATTGTTTCAGTACTGAGGAAGGTGCGAACAAACCAAACTAAGAACTGCATGTAACTTTGAATGTCATATTTGTAAAATACTGGCTGGAGTAACACAAAGCACTAATATTAAATACATCTTGAACGAAGGTTATATTGGTTTCAGAAATACTTTAAGATTCCAAAGAAGTAATTTTCAGTTTCTTGTTATTGATCCAAGCTAACGACATTTATAGGCCCAGAGAAAATGTCTTTCGATTGAAGCTGTAATAACATGTTTGAAATCTCGACGAAAATCGGGAAAAAGGCGTGTAATCTGCAAGGAATAACAGAGCAATTTTAAGTGAAAGTAAACTGTCATCCCGATTTTTGAGACAATGAAGATGCTTATCTACAATGCTATTCAACTTGTGCGCTGGACAAGCAGTAGCGGAAGAGAAAGACAGTTTATGATAGAAATAAAAGTGGAAGGCAAATAGAGAAAACTGCGAAGATAAAGAAGACTTTGAAGAACTAATGAATAGAATATGTGCTAAGTGTAAACAAAACAAAGATGAAGTGTAGGACCAAGATCCACTAAACACCACAATTTAGGGAACAATTGAAAGATACCGCACTTGGAAAGAATCATTAATCAGGATAGGCTAAGCAAGAAAAACGTCAGAAGTAAATAGATGCAAGGAAATAAAGCTTCCATTACCAAAATAACTAAAGAAATATAAAACATTAAGAACAACGTTTTGGGAACTGTACAACTGAAAAACAGTTATTTGTAGGGAAATATAGAAAATCGAGGACCAGAATATAACCTATAAATCGGCACTGCATTGTTTCAACGCTGTTGGACGTTAGGGCAATATTTGACACCGAGTATAGCTCATGGAAGACGAATTCCATTCGTTCTTCTGTTTATTGTTCCTCCAGACAGACATGCACACACAACACACATACATGCACACGGTCTGAATCTTTATCTGGTACAAAGGACAACAGCGCCTCAAAAATAAGCTAATATAGTTTCAAACTCCTAGTTTTGACCGAAGTTTTGCGGAGATTTTACTTGGTTATCTGGCGAATGCTGGAACTGGAAAATCCCTCCCACATATTTCCAAGTGTGTATCCCTCTGCCGCACCCCAGTCTTCGTGGGATATTTGAATCGCCCGAGAGGGAACGCCTATACCTTCTGTACATATGTAGTCCACACGGGCATTCACAGTGAACATGTAACAGGTGCATTAGATCTCGTTGCTGATTAGTTTAATTTGGATTTCATTTCTGACGTTAACATTGGTATCAGACCCTACCCTGTATGTTACTGGTTACTCACGTGTTATATATAATATAGGTTTGGTATTGGGAAAAACATGTTGTTGTGGTCTTCAGTCCTGAGACTAGTTTGATGCAGCTCTCCATGCTACTCTATCCTGTGCAAGCTTCTTCATCTCCCAGTACCTACTGCAACCTACATCCTTCTGAATCTGCTTAGTGTACTCATCTCTTGGTCTCCCTCTACGATTTTCACCCTCCACGGTGGCCTCCAATGCTAAATTTGTGATCCCTCGATGCCTCAAAACATGTCCTACCAACCGATCCCTGCTTCTAGTCAAGTTGTGCCACAAACTTCTCTTCTCCCCAATCCTATTCAATACCTCCTCATTAGGTACGTGATCTACCCACCTTATCTTCAGCATTCTTCTGTAGCACCACATTTCGAAAGCTTCTATTCTCTTCTTGTCCTAACTAGTTATCGTCCATGTTTCACTTCCATACATGGCTACACTCCATACAAATACTTTCAGAAACGACTTCCTGACACTTAAATCTATACTCGATGTTAACAAATTTCTCTTCTTGAGAAACGCTTTCCTTGCCATTGCCAGTCTACATTTTATATCCTCTCTACTTCGACCATCATCGGTTATTTTACTCCCTAAATAGCAAAACTCCTTTACTACTTTAAGTGTCTCACTTCCTAATCTAATTCCCTCAGCATCACCCGACTTAATTAGACTACATTCCATTATACTTGTTTTGCTTTTGTTGATGTTCATCTTATATCCTCCTATCAAGACACTGTTCATTCCGTTCAACTGCTCTTCCAAGTCCTTTGCTGTATCTGATAGAATTACAATGTAATCGGCGAACCTCAAAGTTTTTACTTCTTCTCCATGAATTTTAATACCTACTGCGAATTTTTCTTTTGTTTCCTTTACTGCTTGCTCAATATACAGATTGAATAACATCGGG
The DNA here is from genome assembly GCF_021461395.2 of Schistocerca americana. Taxonomy (NCBI): domain Eukaryota; kingdom Metazoa; phylum Arthropoda; class Insecta; order Orthoptera; family Acrididae; genus Schistocerca; species Schistocerca americana. Next base: position 890,794,395 of record NC_060119.1, read on the forward strand.
GACAGGCTACACCCTGTCTCACGACTTTCCCAACCACTGCTTCCCTTTCATGCCCCTCGACTCTTATAACTGCCATCTGGTTTCTGTACAAATTGTAAATAGTCTTTCGCTCCCTGTATTTTACCCCTGCCACCTTCAGAATTTGAAAGAGAGTATTCCAGTTAACATTGTCAAAAGCTTTCTCTATGCCTACAAATGCTAGAAACGTAGGTTTGCCTTTTCTTAATCTTTCTTCTAAGATAAGTCGTAAGGTCAGTATTGCCTCAAGTGTTCCAACATTTCTATGGAATCCAAACTGACCTTCCCCGAGGTCCGCTTCTACCAGTTTTTCCATTCGTCTGTAAAGAATTCGCGTTAGTATTTTGCAGCTGTGACTTATTAAACTGATAGTTCGGTAATTTTCACATCTGTCAACACCTGCTTTCGTTGGGATTGGAATTATTATATTCTTATTGAAGTCTGAGGGTATTTCGCCTGTCTCATACATCGTGCTCACCAGATGGTAGAGTTTTGTGATGACTGGCTCTCCCGAGGCCATCAGTAATTCTAATGGAATGTTGTCTACTCCAGGGGCCTTGTTTCGACTCAGGTCTTTCAGTGCTCTGTCAAACTCTTCACGCAGTATCTTATCTCCCATTTCGTCTTCATCTACATCCTCTTACATTTCCATAATATTGTCCTCAAGTACATCGCCCTTGTATAGACCCTCTATATACTCCTTCCACCTTTCTGCCCTCCCTTCTTTGCTTAGAACTGGGTTGCCATCTGAGCTCTTGATATTCATACGAGTGGTTCTCTTCTCTCCAAAGGTCCCTTTAATTTTCCTGTAAGCATATCTATCTTACCCCTAGTGAGACAAGCCTCTACATCCTTACAGTTGTCCTCTAGCCATCCCTGCTTAGCCATTTTGCACTTCCTGTCGATATCATTTTTGAGACGTTTGTATTCCTTTTTGCCTGCTTCATTTACTGCATTTTTATATTTTCTCCTTTCATCAATTAAATTCAATATTTCTTCTGTTACCCAAGGATTTCTATTAGCCCTCGTCTTTTTGCCTACTTGATCGTCTGCTGCCTTCACTACTTCATCCCTCAGAGCTACCCATTCTTCTTCTACTGTATTTCTTTCCCCCATTCCTGTCAATTGTTCCCTTATGCTCTCCCTGAAACTCTCTGCAACCTCTGGTTCTTTCAGTTTATCCAGGTCCCATCTCCTTAAATTCCCACCTTTTTGCAGTTTCTTCAGTTTCAATCTGCAGTTCATAACCAATAGATTGTGGTCAGAATCCACATCTGCCCCAGGAAATGTCTTACAATTTAAAACCTGGTTCCTAAATCTCTGTCTTACCATTATATAATCTATCTGATATCTTTTAGTATCTCCAGGATTCTTCCAGGTATACAACCTTCTTTTATGATTCTTGAACCAAGTGTTAGCTATGATTAAGTTATGCTCTGTGCAAAATTCTACAAGGCGGCTTCCTCTCTCATTCCTTCCCCCCAATCCATATTCACCTACTATGTTTCCTTCTCTCCCTTTTCCTACTGACGAATTCCAGTCACCCATGACTATTAAATTTTCGTCTCCCTTCACTACCTGAATAATTTCTTTTATCTCGTCATACATTTCATCTATTTCTTCATCATCTGCAGAGCTAGTTGGCATATAAACTTGTACTACTGTAGTAGGCATTGGCTTTGTGTCTATCGTGGCCACAATAATTCGTTCACTATGCTGTTTGTAGTAGCTAACCCGCACTCCTATTTTTTTATTCATTATTAGACCTACTCCTGCATTACCCCTATTTGATTTTGTATTTATAACCCTGTAATCACCTGACCAAAAGTCTTGTTCCTCCTGCCACCGAACTTCACTAATTCCAACTATATCTAACTTTAACCTATCCATTTCTCTTTTTAAATTTTCTGACCTACGTGCCCGATTAAGGGATCTGACATTCCACGCTCCGATCCGTAGAATGCCAGTTTTCTTTCTCCTGATAATGACGTTCTCTTGAGTAGTCCCCGCCCGGAGATCCGAATGGGGGACTATTTCACCTCCGGAATATTTTACCCAAGAGGACGCCATCATCATTTAATCATACAGTAAAGCTGCATGTCCTCGGGAAAAATTACGGCTGTAGTTTCCCCTTGCTTTCAGCCATTCGCAGTACCAGCACAGCAAGGCCGTTTTGGTTAATGTTACAAGGCCAGATCAGTCAATCATCCAGACTGTTGCCCCTGCAACTACTGAAAAGGCTGCTGCCCCTCTTCAGGAACCACATGTTTGTCTGGCCTCTCAACAGATACCCCTTCCTTGTGGTTGTACCTACGGTACGGCCATCTGTATCGCTGAGGCACGCAAGCCTCCCCACCAACGGCAAGGTCCATGGTTCATGAGGGGGGAAAACATATGAAAACGAAAATTTGTTACGATAGTAGAACACTGACTAAATCCATTAAGAACAACGCTAAATACCTATTTTATTTCCACTGCCTTCAGACTTTATTAATCGATGATTCAAGACCAAAACAGATTATAAAATTTCTCAATGAATTTGCAGCTAAAAGTGAACCATAAATATTCTACGAAAGTAGTTACTTTCAGAGCAGCCACAATAGAAAACCTTCAATCGCTGTATGACGTACATTGAACAAAACAGTCATCAAACAGAACTGGACTCCTATTTGGGTTCAAAATTAGTAAAAAGTTATTTGCTGTAAGAAGAGCTGAAAAAGGTAGAGAAGAAAGTACTTAGGAAAATTTTGAGACCGGGAAAGCACAATAACGGCAACTGAGTGGAAAGATTAAACGGTGTTTTCTACAGAAACACAGAAGAAAACACTGACACAATAAGAGAGAGAAATCTAAGAGTTTGTGGGTACCTTTTGCATTGTGTAAACTAAGTCGTTTTTGAACTTTTGTTATATTCTCAGTTTTCTCACTGGTTTGTTGCGGTCTGCCCCGAATTCCTCTCCTTGTTTTGGACTTTAGCATTAATAATATTCGAGAAGATATACAATGACAGAAGATATCCTCTAAAACGGAGCTGAGTTCCTGTATCTATTAGTTCAGTGACATTTCCAACACAATAAGGAGAACGCTGCCCTAAGACAAAAGATGGCCAGCCACTAAAAGACTGCTGGGCTTGGATAGTGAACAGCGAGTGGTGTCCCCAGGAGTACGCTGAGGTAGGGGCAGTTGTGACAGGCTACGACATTGCTGGGGCAAATCGTCTTGTCAGCTTGGTGGTGGTGTAAGACCAAGGCAGAATAGAAACACAGCGCCTATTCGTGGCCAAGTTTGCACTTAAATTATTGTGAAAAGTGCAAGTGCTAATGCAAGTTAACTACACACCAGGGATAATGACGTAACCATAAAAGAGGGAGTGACGAAAATCCAAAAATGAAAGTTGGAGGGACTAACCCAGCTGTGTTAGCGATAAATTCAAAAATATTCGAAGAAAAAGCTTTTTAATGGCAGAAATAGCCCGGTTATGTTTTGCAAGCCCACTGACGCTGCATTCCAAGGTGGTACCCTGTTAAAAAGTATCTGCATGAGTTATATTATTTATGAAAATAGGTACACAACCTCCTCACAAGGCAATGAAGGACCAAGGGACGTCTACTGGTTGTCGTACCATACCCTGCCTCCCGGCATCACGCAAATGTAGTATGGAGGTGTATGTGGTCAGCACGCTGCTCCGTCAGCCGTTTTGCAGACTCCACAACTATCATGGGGATGAGTGCACCCTGTAACCACCCTCCCACAAAGGAAAATTCCTTGGCAGTACCAGTAATCGAACCTATGTCTACCGCATGACAGTCACCTACGATTTTTATTTGTTTACTCGTGTCCAGAATATAACATACATATATAGCCGATGGATAGCAATTTACAAACAATATAAGTACATGATTAAATTCCATATGACATCAATTTACAAACAGTATAAGTTCATGATTAAATTCCACATGACAGCCGAAATTCCGCCGTTTGAACTGCTGTACCATTGGCGATAACCAGATCGTCCATCGGGCATGGAGTTGGGAGGTTTCTGCAGTTGTTGATGATCTTGCTGTTCGCCACATTCGCATAGTTCGTCTTCTGGTGAGAAACCCCATTTTTTCAGATTGACCTTGCATCGGGATACACCAGTTCTCAACCTTTTGGGGACCTTACATGTTTTATATGGGAGGTGACGTCCTTTAGCAAGCTCTTCTTTAGGGTTGTTCCAGTACCTCTCTGACGGCGAGTTACGCCAAAGCTGTATTCCACGATTTGCAGGTGACGTTAAAAGTGGTTCTGTTGAACGGAGGAAACTCTTTCATGATCTTAATCTTGGATGTTGGTATTCACATCCGAACAAGGGGTATATTGGATCTGTGTCCTGTTTCCGCTGCTCTTTTTCTGCTGGCGTTCTTCTTCTGATATGTGGAGGTGCCATGCCTACGACAATCACTCAGCTACGGAGGTGAACTGAAATTAAGTACGATTCATCTAAAGGGCATAAACTGGTGACACGTCCAGAAATATTTGACCAACCCGAATTTTGCGTCATGTTCAAAAGCGTTTATCAACAAAATTACACAAAGGGTGTAACTTCCAGTATGTCGATGTCTAAAACATGTAAGCCTTTCCATCAACAAAACATACACACACAATGTTTATACCATGCATTTACGGATCAATTAACACTTGTGTTTGGTTCTATGTTGGTTGTTCTAACAAATAAGATTGTTAACGCGTTTATTAACAATTCTGTCAACAGTTTCCGTATTATTATGTAATTGTGTAAAACAAATCTAGCCTGCTAACCGAACAGTAGACAGTCTATCCAAAGCCTAAATGAAATAAAATGACCGGCATCATTTTAGGAGGGAAGAAGATAACAACACACACACACACACACACACGTTTATGTCTACTGTCAGAATGTTATTTTCACCGTCAACATGCCGATCAAAATATGTAAAGGGATGTAACTTGTTTGAACTCGTATCACACTTGGTGTAAGGCATATTGGTTCCTCAAATTAAATATTTCCACATCTAAATTGTCTATGAAACACATGATTTTTGTCAATTGTCATGATATACTTGCCTGTCTAAAATGTTTGTAAAAATGCGTCAGCAACATAAACACACACACACAGGTTGGTTATCGTAATATGCAAGTGTTATTACAGAATTACGGATATCTGACCATGAACGAAAACTCCATATTTGCACAAAAATATAAGTATTGCTCAGAATTTAGGGCATAAAAACGCATGGCACCACTGTAATCACTTAATCGTTTAGAAGCCTTAAAAATAATACACATCACTCACATTCTGGCAATACTGGCAAAACTTACAGGTTAAAGTACACTGGCAACAACCAAAATTCGATTATTGTACCACACTTTGCAATGTAAAGTACACCCTCACATTAAATATTTCCACATCTAAATTATCTGTATTACTTGTCAAAATACTTACATTTTGCTTACTGGCACTACTGAAATAAATTATAAATTAGTCGATGAACGTAATTCAATCTTTGTTCCACGCATTACGGAAACAAAAGAACAAAAAACTGGTTCTATAATATTATAAAAAACACTTGGCCATTACTGCTGATCTCACTTACAGAAATTATCGATGAGAATAGTTTGAGCTTTGTACCAAGGAAAGTAGTCGTATTCCAACGTCTAGATTTGTCAAAAACTCGTCTCTGGTAACGCTAAATCATGCTGTCATACAGGCGAAACTAAAGTGATCGCATTCAAAACAGCTTCCAGTCGCTTTGTAATGGATTAGTGTAGGTCCTGCGTGGTTTTAAAGGGAATCTTAACTACGACGCTTCCTGTAAAATAGTGCCAAGTGCTGTTAATGACAACAGAAGTGATCAGCAATCAAGCACACTTCAGTCTGAAGTAGACCACAAAGTTTGAATATCATTGCGATCTGGTGAAATGGTTCAAATGGCTCTCAGCACTATGGGACTTAACAGCTGAGGTCATCATACCCCTACAGCTTAGAACTACTTAAACCTAACTTTTACAGACACGTAACGTGTATCCACAGGACATGTGGCCTGTAATTGAAGAAGTATCATGATGATCTCTTCACTGGCAAAAGATTCCGGAATAGTCCCCCATTCGGATCTCCGGGAGGGGACTGCCAAGGGGGAGGTTACCATGAGAAAAAGATTGAATAATCAACGAAAGGACAACGTTCTACGTCGGAGCATGGAATGTCAGAAGCTTGAACGTGGTAGGGAAACTGGAAAATCTGAAAAGGGAAATGCAAAGGCTCAATCTAGGTATAGTAGGGGTCAGTGAAGTGAAGTGGAAGGAAGACAAGGATTTCTGGTCAGATGAGTATCGGGTAATATCAACAGCAGCAGAAAATGGTATAACAGGTGTAGGATTCGTTATGAATAGGAAGGTAGGGCAGAGGGTGTGTTACTGTGAACAATTCAGTGACCGGGTTGTTCTAATCAGAATCGGCAACAGACCAACACCGACAACGATAGTTCAGGTATACATGCCGACGTCGCAAGCTGAAGATGAACAGATAGAGAAAGTGTATGAGGATATCGAAAGGATAATGCAGTATGTAAAGGGGGACGAAAATCTAATAGTCATGGGTGACTGGAATGCAGTTGTAGGGGAAGGAGTAGAAGAAAAGGCTACAGGAGAATATGGGCTTGGGACAAGGAATGAAAGAGGAGAAAGACTAATTGAGTTCTGTAACAAGTTTCAGCTAGTAATAGCGAATACCCTGTTCAAGAATCACAAGAGGAGGAGGTATACTTGGAAAAGGCCGGGAGATACGGGAAGATTTCAATTAGATTACATCATGGTCAGACAGAGATTCCGAAGTCAGATACTGGATTGTAAGGCGTACCCAGGAGCAGATATAGACTCAGATCACAATATAGTAGTGATGAAGAGTAGGCTGAAGTTCAAGACATTAGTCAGGAAGAATGAATACGCAAAGAAGTGGGATACGGAAGTACTAAGGAATGACGAGATAAGTTTGAAGTTCTCTAACGCTATAGATACAGCAATAAGGAATAGCGCAGTAGGCAGTACAGATGAAGAGGAATGGACATCTCTAAAAAGGGCCATCACAGAAGTTGGGATGGAAAACATAGGTGCAAAGAAGGTAGCTGCGAAGAAACCATGGGTAACAGAAGAAATACTTCAGTTGATTGATGAAAGGAGGAAGTACAAACATGTTCCGGGAAAATCAGGAATACAGAAATACAAGTCGCTGAGGAATGAAATAAATAGGAAGTGCAGGGAAGCCAAGACGAAATGGCTGCAGGAAAAATGTGAAGACATCGAAAAAGATATGATTGTCGGAAGGACAGACTCAGCATATAGGAAAGTCAAAACAACCTTTGGTGACATTAAAAGCAACTGTGGTAACATTAAGAGTGCAACGGGAATTCCACTGTTAAATGCAGAGGAGAGAGCAGATAGGTGGAAGGAATACATTGAAAGCCTCTATGAGGGCGAAGATTTGTCTGATGTGATAGAAGAAGAAACAGGAGTCGATTTAGAAGAGATACGGGATCCAGTATTAGAATCGGAATTTAAAAGAGCTTTGGAGGACTTACGGTCAAATAAGGCAGAAGGGATAGATAACATTCCATCAGAATTTCTAAAATCATTGGGGGAAGTGGCAACAAAACGACTATTCACGTTGGTGTGTAGAATATATGAGTCTGGCGACATACCATCTGACTTTCGGAAAAGCATCATCCACACAATTCCGATGACGGCAAGAGCTGACAAGTGCGAGAATTATCGCACAATCAGCTTAACAGCTCATGCATCGAAGCTGCTTACAAGAATAATATACAGAAGAATGGAAAAGAAAATTGAGAATGCGCTGGGTGACGATCAGTTTGGCTTTAGGAAAATTAAAGGGACGAGAGAGGCAATTCTGACGTTACGGCTAATAATGGAAGCAAGGCTAAAGAAAAATCAAGACACTTTCATAGGATTTGTCGACGTGGAAAAAGCGTTCGACAATATAAAATGGTGCAAGCTGTTCGAGATTCTGAAAAAAGTAGGGGTAAGCTATAGGGAGAGACGGGTCATATACAATATGTACAACAACCAAGAGGGAATAATAAGAGTGGACGATCAGGAACGAAGTGCTCGTATTAAGGAGGGTGTAAGACCAGGCTGTAGCCTTTCGCCCCTACTCTTCAATCTGTACATCGAGGAAGCAATGATGGAAATAAAAGGAAGGTTCAGGAGTGGAATTAAAATACGAGGTGAAAGGATATCAATGATACGATTCGCTGATGACATTGCTATCCTGAGTGATAGTGAAGAAGAATTAAATGATCTGCTGAACGGAATGAACAGTCTAATGGGTACACAGTATGGTTTGAGAATAAATCGGAGAAAGACGAAGGTAATGAGAAGTAGTAGAAATGAGAACAGCGAGAAACTTAACATCAGGATTGATGGTCACGAAGTCAATGAAGGTAAGGAATTCTGCTACCTAGGCAGCAAAATAACCAATGACGGAGGGAGCAAGGAGGACATCAAAAGCAGACTCGCTATGGCAAAAGAGGCATTTATGGCCAAGAGAAGTCTACTAATATCAAATACCGGCCTTAATTTGAGGAAGAAATTTCTGAGGATGTACGTCTGGAATACAGCATTGTATGGTAGTGAAACATTGACTGTGGGAAAACCGGAACAGAAGAGAATCGAAGCATTTGAGATGTGGTGCTATAGACGAATGTTGAAAATTAGGTGGACTGATAAGGTAAAGAATGAGGAGATTCTACGCAGAATCGGAGAGGAAAGGAATATGTGGAAAACACTGATAAGGAGAAGGGACAGGATGATAGGACATCTGCTAAGACATGAGGGAATGACTTCCATGGTACTAGAGGGAGCTGTAGAGGGCAAAAACTGTAGAGGAAGACAGAGACTGGAATACGTCAAGCAAATAATTGAGGACGTAGGTTGCAAGTACTACTCTGAGATGAAGAGGTTAGCACAGGAAAGGAATTCGTGGCGGGCCGCATCAAACCAGTCAGTAGACTGATGACAAAAAAAAAAAAACCTAACTAACCTAAGGACTGAAGCGCCTAGAACCGCTTGGCCACCCCGAGCGGAGCGATCTGCTGACTGTGGTGCCGAAGAGAGATGCAGTAATTCATCCTCAGGTTCACAAAACTAGTCCAGTATTTTGTGACCTGTATGAACAGGGGCCCTGTCTTCTTGGAACAAAGCATAACCATTGGGGAACAAACAATGTACCATGTGATGGACTTGATGAGCCAAAACGGTCCTTGGCAGTAAGGCGATGTCGAAGAGTAACTACGGAGCCCATGGAATACCACGATCTGGCTACCAAAATCTTCACCGAAGCAGCTGGAAACAGTGTCAAACAGGACTTATCCGACCAAATGGCTTTCCTCCATTGCTCCATCGTCCAGCTTTCACTGCTTCGACACCACATTTTCGTGTTACGGACATTTGCCTCACTGGTGAGTGGATTACGAGTTCCAGTTCGCCCTGCGATTGCCAGCTTATAGAGCTCCGCTCGTGTTGTTTTGCTGTTGACAGAGCTCGCAAGTGTGAGATCCAGCTCTGTAGTGAGTTTTGCAGCTGTTGACCTCTTTATTTTTCGTCACTGTCCTCTTCAATGAGCATCTCTCACGATCACTCAACACACAAATTCGTCCAAGTTATGATTTCGCGGATGATGTTTCTTCCGCTTTCCCTGTATGCGGTATAAATCTTCGATACAGTACCTTTTGAAACAACAGCAGGTTTTGCTAGTATCTGCCCTTATGTTCAAGCATACATTTCTCTTGGTGTTTCCATATTTTTGTCCAACCCCTGTAGTTCATATAATTGAAAAATTTGTGGTAGATAACCACATCTTCCAGAACATCATAAAGCTAGCCACTAAATTTAACGTCCAAGACTGATGAATACATCACTATCATTACTAATTTAAGGTCCTCGTGGAGAATTGTGTGGCTGAATACAATCGCATATAATATTTTAATAGCTGTCTGTGTATCTGAGGTCACCAGAGTACTCTGGTGTAGTGGTGACTAAACCTGAGTCGCGATTTTCTCAAATAGCAATACTAAACGTACAACGATACGTGATTTAATGATGGTCCATATGAGATCCATAGGAAGTGAATATCACTCTTCTTGCAACGCCGCTCGCTGCAGGTAAAGAATCAGGAAAGGAGAACTGCAAGCAGCAATGCACATCCCAAGGCTATCCAAAACAGACTCAGTGTATTTCAGATCGAGAGATCGGGCAAAGTCATTCCTTACGATGATCTATTTTCTGCTGAATAACTGTAGATGATGAATGTTGTCTCTTGTCGGAATGCGGTAGCGACCATGTTCCCCTGAAGGCGGCATCTTCTTTCCTTTCCTTGTACCACCGTCCCACATCGACGCAGGATCAGTGTGGTTATTGTTACGGACTTGAGATGGTTAGTTTAAAGGTAGCCGGATGCCCTTCCTGGCGCCACCCCCTTACCCCCCCTCCCCCCCTTGTCGGGCGGAGTGTGCGTATCCCAAGTGTCTTCATGTAGTGCATTTCAGGTGAAAGTCAGTATTCACGTAGTTGGCTGTGGGAAATCGTCTAACCGACAGGCTGACTCACTAATCCTCGCCGTTAATCCGCCGTACGGATTGACAGTCCGCAGCCGACGCCTCCCCGTCCCGAAAGCGGAACTTTAACTCGCACTACCCTGGTACCCTGGCGCGTATTACTCTGAAAGCATAACAACAAATATCAGCAATCACAGTGAGTCGTAGTCCTAGGGCGTTGTGAATCGGAGTTGAATTTTTTTCTGCAGTTTGTGATTGAAGAACACGCTTACCGCTGTCCAAGTGTGACCAACCTGCAGGCATCAGCCCATCGCGGTTCGTGAAGTAAATAATATCTCCATCTAATTAGTCCAAGATGGTTCTTTCAGCCGCTCTCACAGCAGGGCTTTCATGCTCTCAGACATACAGTAGATGACAAGTATTAGAGCGCCGCTGGTTGGTGCATAGTAGCTTACCAGCAGTACTGTGCAGCTGTAAAAAAAACACTCTCGTTTTGTGTCAACTTTTTATCCTTATCGATTTATTGCCGTACTGGACAATTCAAAATTAATGATTACAAATATCTAATACTCTTTAATGCATAGCGGCACATCGATAACAATTACAACACGCACAAAGGAGGTAATGTATTTGTTGCAGTAGAAAAGAAACTTAAATTCATTGAAATAGATATTGAAACTTTTTGGGAGATGCAAGACACATTTATCAAGTGTGGGCATAAACTTACAATTGAATGCTTTCATGAACCACCATATTCATCTCCATATGTAATTGAAAACTTTAGAGGAAACCGTAGTTCACTGGTACGTAAGTTTCTCAACATTCTGTTATCGTCGAAGGAGTCTTTATTTATCCAACAGTATAACATGTTGAGGAAACCCATTTGCAGCAGACGTCCTACGTTGGAGCATTCTACGTATTGACAATGCTGTGAGATACCATGAAGAATGTTACGGACAGCATCCAACAATCAGTTGGGAAAATTACAGTTCTGTAAGTGGAGGGCGTGACAAGGCGTCCTGCGAAACATTACAAAATGCCTTCTCTGAAAACTACCAAGAACAGCTTACTGAAAGTCTAATCATGATGCAAGTATATCGGATCTAAGAGATCTGATCCATTTGTGTTGAAACTAGTGTCAGTGACGATGAGGCAGTTGTAGCAACAGTGATTAGCAAACTACAAAGGACAATCATAAAACAAGTACTGTAGAAAGATTTTTGTATTCAGGAAACTAGATAGGGAGGCAGTAATGTCGTACCTCAGTAAGGGAGTCGAAACATTTAGCTCTGGGGGAGAAGCATGTAGAAGAACTGTTGCTCAAATTTATATGAATACTTGACCATACACTTGATGGATATGTAGCTAGTAGAACTGTTCGTGATGAGAGAGAACCTCCGTGTTATACGGTCAGTGTGAAGAAGCATCTAAAGGAACAAACATTACTGCAGGTCTAAAACAACATATACGGCTAAGGACAAGGAGATGCTGAAGTAAAGCCTTCCATGACCACCGCAGCAGAATATTAAGAAGAACCTCTCAAAAAAACCAAAGAAATTCTGGTAATATTAGTTGCAGCAAAGCAAGTGATATCAAAGTTAGTGTTCAAGAACTCCTGAACCAGATATAAATTGAGATTGATGGTAGTGAACAGAAGGATAAATGGTAACGCACGTTTTGTATTGCCCTATTTTAATTTTCGCATCACTACAAAGACGCGTCAGATAGATATTAGTTGCTACGGTAAGGAACTAGGCTTAGAGCTATAATGTATTAGTTCCCAATTAAACAAAGTCCACAATTAACAAGGAGTTTATTTATACAATAACAATAACTGACAACAAATTTTTCCAGAGGTACGTATGAAGGCACGAACAAATCATTACAATACTGTTATAATGCAGCCAAATCATTTCCTTTCTTAAATTTACAATCATATAATTAGTAATGCGGAGACTTTAATCTAAAGTTTACTCTCCTTTAAAAAACGACAGACAGAAACAAAGTCACATAGCATTACCGAGTTAACAACTTGAAACCATTTGCGACACCTAATGCCCACAGGTACACGTGATGATTACTCTTAGTTCATAAATACTTTCAGGACCATTAGAAAAAAGTTACTATACATAAAAACTAAAGTGCAAGTACCGTACAGTTAAGTGAATGTGCCTGAATTATCGTACAGGGTGGGAGTGGTGGCACCACTGACATACAGCACAGAGTGAGTTTAATCTTTAGGCACTCTTGCCGAAGCACACTCAGATTTCCATCAAACTATAGGCACTCAGTTACTGACAGTATTCGTTAAAATACCACACCTCGGTTTGTGTCTACACGGTCACACATTTAAGCATTAGTATGACAAGAATTTATACACTTGTGGACATACTAGTCGGACATGAAGCAATCACTCACAGCTCCCCCAATTAACCAGTCTTATAACTTTGCAGAGATTTAATTTATACGACCAAGAGGACGATCCCAACGGCTACCTCAAGTCAGAAGGAAGCCAACCACAATTATTTAAGCAGTTACTCATGCGCGCCGAACTCAGAATTGGAAATTGGAAATTTGTGATAAGGTCTTATGGGACCAAACTGCTGAGGTCGTCGGTCCCTAAGCCTACACACTAATTAATTTAACTTAAACTAACTTACGCTGTGGACAAGACACACACCTATGCCCGAGGGAGGACTCGAACCTCCGACGGGGACAGCCGCATGGACCACGACAACATGCTCTAGACCGCGCGGCTACCACGCGCGACAAACTCAGAATTCTAAAGTAAACAGACATTTACCAGAGAACGCACACTTAACGTATGTACACATATAACGGATGTCCAAAAAAAATGTCGAATACTTAAGAGGTGGTAGTACTCATCGAAAAAAGAAAATAAGTCCAGTAAGCGTGGGTCCGGAGACGCATACTTCCCGAGAGAAACACGTGTTGATACTCATAGGAAGCGCTGCGCGACGCTTGGTTGCGATATTAGCACAGTCATTGCACTGGCGCTCCGTCAAATGTGTCGTCAGGGTATTATGATGTACTCACAGTACTCTACGTACCATCACGTGTACCTGTGGGCATTAGGTGTCGCAAATGTTTAATAATGGTTTCAAGTTGTTAACTCAGTAATGCTATGTGACTTTGTTGTGTGATTCGAGTCGTGTTGTAGGCATCGTTAGTTTTCGTCGTGTTTATGTGTCTTATTGTGTAGTACTGTCAACACTGGGAACCTATCATGGTGTTTCACCTTCTTCTAAACGCAGATTCACTTATGTGTTTACCACTATTGCGCTGTTTGTACGTACAAATGGTGTAGAACATTTATGTTTTCCCTCTTCCATCACTTGTTAGCAACGGAGGCCTACTACTCGACAAGTGAAATAGTGGGTTTCATATTCTGCTGTGGTGTAGCACATGGACGAAGCCTGCAACAACGTACCCTCTACAGTGAAAAATATCTACAGCGCAGAGTGGTCTCCGATAAGCTGCTCGGCAGACTTTTCCAGCGTCTGAGGGACACCGGTACCCTTGCACCTCGAACGACTGTCACTGGAAGGCCCCAAACAGTCCAAATACCTGACATGGAGGACCGTGCGCTGCACCTTGGCCTGCTCGTTCTCCAGACATCAATCGACTAGATTTTTCATTATGAGGACACTTGAAGAAATTGGTCTACGCCACGCCAATCAACGATATGTGAACACAACAGGGTCACGTCTTCAATGCGTGCCAGCAGGTACAACAACAACCAGGTATACTTCATAAGGTGCATCATTCCTTACGCCGGAGGACAGAGCGGTGCGGTGCATTGTCATGAATGGACGCCACGCTGAACACCTCCTGTAAACACGTGTTTATCACGGAAAGTATGCATTTTCAGACCCATGTTTACTGGAATAATTTTTCTAGGTTCGATGAGTAATACCACCTGTCATAGTATTCGAATCTTTTTTTAACACCCTGTACATCAAAGCATACAACTGAGCCAACACTATTTTAAATTTAGTCCGGCCAACATAGTACCCAAGCGCAATCTTAAAAAAATTAAAAAATTTTAAAAAAATGTCACGTCCGCGTGGGTTCCGCACACCAACGCAATATTACTTAGGATATTAAATAGCTCTAAACCTGCTCTATTTATCTCACTCAAATTTGAAACAGAATCCACGAATCGAAAGTGCAACACTTACGGCGTCCTTGTCAGCTGGTTCATAATTCTTAGTACAGTAAACATACGTACCCTCTTGCGTCTTGGACGTTCTCGTCCAGATACAAGCATTCAGCATTTACAATACTCCAATGGTACCCCATGTGTCACCGCCCTTACCAGTAAGCGTCAAGGCCAGAAATAACATCAATACTCTCGCCATTCAGTACACTGGTTACTAAAATATCGTTCAAATGGCTCTGAGCACTATGGGACTTAACATCTGAGGTCATCAGTCCCCTAGAACTTAGAACCACTTAAACCTAATTAACCTAAGGACATCACACACATCCACGCCTGAGGCAGGATTCGAACCTGCGACCGTAGCAGTTGCGCGGTTCCCGACTGAAGCGCCTAGAACCGCTCGGCCACAACGACTGGTACCTGGTTACTACTGTAAGATACATAACGAGAAACTACTCCGCCAATTAATTCTTAAGAAAATCAAAACAAAAAATCTCTAATTCTGAGTCTACGATAATGGACAAGCAGACGTGGGCTGGCTCACCCACAGAATGTTCTCAATTTTTTACTAAGCAGACACAAATACCGTACTACACTGCAAGCGTTCTTGCACGTGCACTAGTCTTCGAATTTCGAAATACAAATGGCACACAACTGGCACACTTATTCAGCAGTAATAGAAAAACCGTCAAGTACAAAACATTAAGTCTGTCATCAATTCTGTACACAGGTTACTACTACAACGTATACAGAACGTGACATCACTCCGTAAGTTAATAAAATACAAAACTTTTACACCACACTGATCTAGACACTCGAGAGAACAAAATGATTACAAACACACGGGAGCTTGCTTTATTAGCTGATCGAATCTCAAGAGCAGACAAAAATGCCACGCTTAACCCCAACCCAACAAAAAATTTGAATCACAAGGTAAGTAGGAAATGTCGTAGCTAATTATCCATAATTAGCTTAGCGCCCGCTGCTTCACTCCCGTGGACTGTAATGGCCTGCAGAGATTTTTTTGTTTTTATTTAACCGAATATTTATATTGTTCAGAAACTGCAACACGTTCTACTCTTTTCACGTTAATTAAGGCCATATAAGCATGGTCTTTTCCGAATGTATTACTGACCAAAAAGCTATTCTTGTTTGTTAATCATGCCTTTTGCGTTATTGTATGTTTCTATATCAACTTTCATTCCCTAACAAATATTTCTTTACATCTAACCGAGAAGTGAAATACCAATTTCCCTAAATTTAGCTTTAAAAATTTTTAATGTAGAAAAATATTTTCTTAAAAATTTTCATCCTCTATTTCACCCTCTTAGGAGTGGAATTTCGGGCAATACCTACATTATAAACTACGATGCCTACATTATGAACTGTCTAAACTTCAAGATTCAATCCTTAGCAGTTTGGGCTAGGTGATGAGTCAGTGAATCAGTCTGGCCCTATTTTACCCCATTAGGGGATGAATTTCCAAAAACAGTGAAACACGTAGTTTTTCATCTCTAACCGAGAAGTTAAACAGCAATTCTCAAAGTTTTGCTTAAAATGCTATCGGAATGAAACACTTTCATAAAACGTTTAACACCCTATAGCACTCCCTTAAGGATTGAATTTCCAATAACAGTGGCGTGTGTACTTTTTATTTCTAACAGAGAATTCATATACAAATTTTCATACACTATGTGAACAAACGTATCCGGACACCTGGCTGAAAATTACTTACAAGTTCGTGGCGCCCTCCATCGGTAATGCTGGAATTCAGTATGGTGTTGGCCCACCCTTAGCCTTTATGACAGCTTCCATTACCGCAGGCATACGTTCAATCAGGTGCTGGAAAGTTTCTTGGGTAATGGCTGCCCATTCTTTACAGAGTGCTGCACTGAGGAGAGGTATCGATGTCGCTCAGTGACGCCTGGCACGAATTGGGCATTCAAAAATATCCCAAAGGTGTCCTATAGGATTCAGGTTAGGACTCTGTGCAGGCCAGTCCATTACAGGGATGTTATTGTCGTGTAACCACTCCGCCACAGACCGTGCATTATGAACAGGTGCTCGACTGTGTTGCAAGATGCAATCGCAAGAAGGTGCTTAAAACATCAATGTAGACTACTGCTGCTTTTGACCCGTGGTCTAGGAGTAGCGTCTTTGATTCATAATCATAATGTCTTCAGTCCCGGTTTCGAGTCCCGCCGGTGCCTAAATTTTGATTAATAATCAGTATTGGTGGCAGAAGACAACCGGCATAAGAAGTCACCCTCACTCTGCATCGGCATTATCAAAGAGGGCGGAGGAGCGGACAGAGGTTCAGGGCACACTCTTGTTCTAGGGGTGGGAAACTGCCCCCGCCGGCCGCGGTGGTCTCGCGGTTCTAGGCGCGCAGCCTGGAACCGTGCGACTGCTACGGTCGCAGGTTCGAATCCTGCCTCGGGCGTGGATGTGTGTGATGTCCTTAGGTTAGTTACGTTTAAGTAGTTCTAAGTTCTAGGGTACTGATGACCACAGCAAAAAATCGCTCTGAGCACTATGGGACTTAACATCTGTGGTCATCAGTCCCCTAGAACTTAGAACTAATTAGACCTAACTAACCTAAGGACATCACACACATCCATGCCCGAGGCAGGATTCGAACCTGCGACCGTAGCGGCCACGCGGTTCCAGACTGAAGCGCCTTTAACCGCACGGCCACAAGGGCCGGCTGACCACAGCAGTTGAGTCCCATAGTGCTCAGAGCCATTTTTGAAACTGCCCCTAAATGCGGAAGAATCAGCAATGATCAATGACATGAGGCTGGAGAAGGCAAGGGAAACCACTGCCTTAAAGGCACGTAACGTGTATCCACAGGACATGTGGCCTGTAATTGAAGAAATGTCATGATGATCTCTCCATTGGCAAAAGATTCCGGAATAGTCCCCCATTCGGATCTCCGGGAGGGGACTGCCAAGGGGGAGGTTATCGTGAGAAAAATATTGCATTATTAACGAAAGGATATCATTCTACGAGTAGGGGCTTGGAATATCAAAAGCTTGAAAGTAGTAGGAAAAATAGGAAATCTGAGAAGGGAAACGCAAATGCTCAATTTAGATATAGTAGGAATCAGTGAAGTGGAAAGAAGACAAGGATTTCTGGCCAGATCAGTATAGGGTATTATCAACACCAGCAAAAAATGGTATAACGGGAGTAGGATTCGTTATGAATAGTAAGGTAGGGCAGAGTTTGTGTTACTGTGAACAATTCAGTGGCAGGGTTGTTCTTATCAGAATCGACAGCAAACCAGCACCGACAACGGTAGTTCAGGTATACATGCCAACGTCGCAAGCTGAAGATGGTTCAAATCGCTCTGAGCACTATGGGACTCAACTGCTGAGGTCATTAGTCCCCTAGAACTTAGAACTAGTTAAACGTAACTAACCTAAGGACATCACAAACATCCATGCCCGAGGCAGGATTCGAACCTGCGACCGTAACGGTCTTGCGGCTCCAGACTGCAGCGCCTTTAACCGCACGGCCACTTCGGCCGGCGCAAGCTGAAGATGAAGAGATAAAGTGTATGAGGATATTTAAAGGGTAGTAAAATATGTAAACGGGGATGAAAATCTAGTAGTCATGGGGGACGGGAATGCAGTTGTAGGGGAAGGAATAGAAGAAAAGGTTACAGGAGATTATGGAACAAGGAATGAGAGAGGAGAAAGACTAATTAAGTTCTGTAATTAGTTTCAGCTAATAATAGCGAATACTCTGTTCAAGAATCACAAGAGCAGGAGGTATACTTGGAAAAGGCCGGGTGATACGGGAAGATTTCAGTTAGATTACATCATGGTCAGACAGAGATTCCTAAATTAGTTACTGGATTGAAAGGTGTACCCAGGAGTAGATATAGACTCAGAATACAATATAGTAGGTAGGCTGAAGTTTAAGACATTAGTCAGGAAGAATCAATGCGCAAAGAAGTGGGCTACGGAAGTACTAAGGAATGACGAGATACAGTTGAAGTTCTCTAAGGCTATAGGTAAAGCAATAAGGAATAGCTCAGTAGGCAGTACAGTTGAAGAGGAATGGACATCTCTAAAAAGGGCCACCACAGAAGTTGGGAAGAAAAACATAGGCGCAAAGAAGGTAATTGCGAAAAAACCATGGGTAAAAGGTGAAATACACTATGTGATCAAAAGTATCCGGACATCCCAAAAACATATGTTTTTCATAGTAGGTGCATTGTGCTGCCACCTACTGACAGGTACTCCATATCAGCGACCTCAGTAGTCATTAGACATCATGAGATAGCAGAATGGCGCGCTCCGCGGAACTCACGGATCTCAAACGTGGTCTGGTGATTGGTTGTCACTTGTGTCATACGTCTGTACGCGAGATTTCCACACTCAAAAATATCCCTAGGTCCACTGTATCCGACGTCATAGTGAAGTGGAAACGTGAAGGGACACGTACAGCACAAAAGCGTACAGGTCAACCTCATCTGTTGACTGAGAGAGACCGCCGACAGTTGAAGAGGGTCGTAACGTGTAATAGGCAGACATCTTTCCAGACCATCACACAGGAACTCCAAACTGCATCAGGATCCACTGCAAGTCCTATGACAGTTAGGCGGGAGGTGAGAAAACATGGATTTATGGCCGAGCGGCTGCTCATAAGCCACACATCACGCCGGTAAATGCCAAACGACTCCTCGCTTGGTGTAAGGAGCGTAAACACTGGAAGGTTGAACAGTGGAAAAACGTTGTGTTTTGGAGTGACGAATCACGGTACAAAATGTGGCGATCCCATGGCAGGGTGTCGGTATGGTGAATGTGCGGTATACGTCAAAAAATGGTTCAAATGGCTCTGAGCACTATGGGACTTAACATCTTAGGTCATCAGTCCACTAGAACTGAGGACTACTTAAACCTAACTAACCTAAGGACATCACACACATCCATGTCCGAGGCAGGATTCGAACCTGCGACCGTAGCGGTCACGCGGTTCCAGACTGAAGCGCCTAGAACCGCTCGTCCAACACGGCCGGCTGGTGAAAGCCATCTGCCAACGTTTGTATTGCCAACACCAAAATTCTGTGGTCATGTTTTTCATGGAGGGGGCTTGCACCCCGTGTTTTTTTTGCGTGGTACTATTACAGCAGAGGCCTACATTGATGTTTTAAGCATCTTCTTACCTTCTCACTCTTGAAGAGCAATTCGGGGATGGCGATTGCATCTTTCAACAACATCGAGCACCTGTTCACAATGCACGGCCTGTGGCGGAGTGGCTACACAGCTATAACATCCCTGCAATGGACCTGCCTGCACAGAGTCCTGACCTGAATCCTATAGAACACCTTTGGGATGTTTTGGAACGCCACTGGGCACAACGGGCCAGATAGAATAATAAGAGTGACGACCAAGAACGAAGTGCTCGTATTAAAAAGGGTGTAAGACACGAATGTAACCTTTCGCCCTTACTGTTCAGTCTGTACACTGAGGAAGCAATGATGGAAATTAAAGTAACGTTCAGTGGAATTAAAATTCAAGTTGAAAGGATATCAATGATACGATTCGCTGATGTCATTGCTACCCTGAGTGAAAATGAAGAATTACGTGACCTGCTGAACGGAACGAACAGTCTAATGAGTACAGAGCATGCATTGAGTGTAAATCGAAGAAAGACGAAGGTAATGAGAAGTAGTAGAAATGAGAGCAACTTAACATCAGGATTGATGGTCACGAAGTAGATGAAGTTAAGGAATTCTCCTGCCTAGGCAGTAAAATAACCAATGGCATACGCAGCAAGGACACCAAATTAGACTAGCAATGGAAAAAAGGGAATTCCTGGCCAAGAAAAGTCTACTAATATCAAATATCGCCCTTAATTTGAAGAAGAAATTTCTGAGAATATACGCCTGGAGTACAGCATTGTATGGTAGTGAAACATGGACTCTGGGAAAACCGGAACAGAAGAGAATCGAAGCATTTGAGATGTGGTGCTACAAACGAATGTTGAAAATTAGGTGGACTCATAAGGTAATGAATGAAGAGTTTCTGTGCAGAATCGGAGAAGGAAGGAATATGTGGAAAACACTGATAAGGAGAAGGGACAGGATGATAGGACATCTGTTAAAACGTGAGGGAATGACTTCCATGGTACTAGACGGAGGTGTAGAGGGTAAAGACTGTAGAGGAGAAGAGACTGATTACATCCAGCAAATAGTTGAGGACATAGGTTGCAAGTGCTACTCTGAGATGAAGAGATTAGCGCAGGAGAGGATTTCGTGGCGGGCGGCATCAAACAGAAGACTGATGACAAAAAAAAGAAAAAAGCTTGTGCTGTGATAGTGCCATGCGACGCAAAACAACAATGGGTGCAAGACCCCTCCAAGAAAAACACGACTACAGCACAACACCACCGCCTTCCAATTTTACTGTTGCCACTACACACGACGGCACATGACGTTCACCGAGCATTCGCTATACCCGCACCCTGCCATCGGATCGCCACATTGTGTGCCGTGATTCGTCACTGCAAAACACAACGTTTTTCCACTGTTCAGTTGTCCAGTGTTTACGCTCCTTACACCAAGCGAGGAGTCGTTTGGCATTTACCGGCGTGATGTGTGGCTTATCAGCAGCCGCTCGACCAATAACTCCAAGTTTTCTCACCTCCCGCCTAACTGTCATACAACTTGCAGTGGACCCTGATGCAGTTTCGTATTCCTGTGTGATGGTCTGTATAGATGTCTGCCTATTACACATTACGATCCTCTTCAGTTATCGGCGGTCTCTGACAGTCAAGAGACGAGGTCGCCCTGTTCGCGTTTGTGCTGTACAAGTCCCTTCACGTTTCCACTTCACTGTCACGTCAGAAACAATGGACCTAGGAATGTTTAGGAGCGTGGAAATCTCGCGTACAGGTGCATGGAACAAGTGAAATCTAATCACCTGACCACGTTCGAAGTCCGTGAGTTCCGTAGAGAGCCACATTCTGCTATCTCACGATGTCTAATGGCTACTGAGGCCGCTGATATGGAGTACCTGTCTGTAAGGTGGCAGCACAATGCACCTAATATGAAAAACGTATGTTTTTGGGGTGTCCGGATACCTTTGATGACATAGTATAGATTTAGCTTGTACAGTAAATTTTTCCATAAACTTTCGTTCCCAGTTTCACCCCCACAGGGGTTGAATTTCCAGAAATTGTGAAACACGTATTTTTGTATTTCTAATTGAGAAGTAAACTTTAAATTTTAATAGAGTGAGCTTTAAAAATACTTTCATAATAAAATATTTTCATAAAAATACTCATCTCGTGTCTCAGGCCCTTGGCAGTTCAATTTCCAAATCACTTGAACACGTATTTCTTTGTTTGTGACAGAGAAGCAGATGTAGCTTTAAAAATTCTTTAGTAGTTCTTTAATAATGATATACTTTCAAAAACAGTTTTCATCCACTATTTGAACCTCATAGTGTCAGACTTCAGAACATTCTGAAACATAAATTGCTTTATTTACGACCAAGAAACTAATTTTCATAGCGCTAGCTTCAAAATTGCCTTAATGGCGACATTTTTCAAAAAAAAAAAATACTTCATCCACTATTTCGAAAAATTCGTTCTTAAACGACGCCTACAGTATAAGATCCACTCCTCGAAATTTAAAGTTTATATGCTTAGACTTTAGTGCTGGGCGATGATAAGTGAGTCAGTCAGTCAGTCAGTCAGTTAGCGAGGACATTGCCCTTTATACATAGAGATTGATACCAGGTCGAGAAAGCGCAAAAGCCAACTCAGATCGGGAAGCGATGAACGTTTTTGGCTCCGGTATTTGAACAAAATGACAGAATGTGTGAAAATCAAATTAGCAAATGAGTACAGTTTTTTTTTTCTCGTTGAGCAATGGAGAAACGGTCACTATTGATTATGGCGTGTATTATTCCTATTGGCCCGTATCTGACGGGAGAGAGAGCAGCAGGTTCACAGTTGGGACACAATAGTCAGATTATACGTAATCCGCGCATGGTCAAAATGATCGCGAGTCACTGTTAAATGATCCGCAAATAATCTCAGCGACGCGCTTTGCTTATAGCAGAATGAAATCAGTGGCTGAATGCGATTTACAGTCGGCATATTGCGTCTCTTTACCGTGATCAGCTGAGCTCGCAGTTTCAACTAGCTTTTATGAAACAAATACTACAAAAAAATCATAAATCATGTACCACTTAACACTTACGGGGAGTAAATTTCTTTTGAAATGAAGCCTAGATATAACTCATTTTAACACATTTAATTATAAATCAAAACTAATTCTACTACAGAGAGACATATATAAAATTTGTCTTCTAAGTTCGATAGAGACAAGAGAAAAGAGTACAGTTTACGGAGAGGAGACCCGCTCCTCGCTTAGATTTTCTTATAAAACATCTGAAAATATACACTACTGGCCATTAAAATTGCTACACCACGAAGATGACGTGCTACAGATGCGAAATTTAGCCGACAGGAAGAAGATGCTGTGATATGCAAATGATTAGCTTTTCCGAGCATTCACACAAGGTTGGTGCCGGTGGTGACACCTACAACCTGCTGACATGAGGAAAGTTTCCAGCCGATTTCTCATACACAAACAGCAGTTGACCGGCGTTGCCTGGTTAAACGTTGTTGCGATGCCTCACGTAAGGAGGAGAAACGCGTACCATCACGTTTTGCATCTTTGATAAAGATCGGATTGTAGCCTATCGCGATTGCGGTTTATCGTATCGTGACATTGCTGCTCGCGTTGGTCGAGATCCAATGACTGTTAGCAGAATATGGAATCGGTGGGTTCAGAATGGTAATACGGATCGCCGTGCTGGATCCCAACGGCCTCACATCACTAGCAGTCGAGATGACTGGCATCTTATCCTCATGGCTGTAACGGATCGTGCAGCCACGTCTCGATCCCTGAGTCAACAGATGGGGACGTTTGCAAGACAACAACCATCTGCACGAACAGTTCGACGACGTTTGCAGCAGCATGGACTATCAGCTCGGAGACCGTGGCTGCGGTTACCCTTGACGCTGCATCACACACAGGAGCACCTGCTATGGTGTACTCAACGACGAACCTGGGTGCACGAATGGCAAAACGTCATTTTTTCGGATGAATCCAGGTTCTGTTTACAGCATCATGATGGTCCCATTCGTGTTTGGCAATATCGCGGTGAACGCACGTTGGAAGCGTGTATTCGTCATCGCCATACTGGCGTATCACCTGGCGTGATGGTATGGGGTGCCATTGGTTACACGTCTCGGTCATCTCTTGTTCGCACTGACGTCACTTTGAACAGTGGACGTTTCATTTCAGATGTGTTACGACCCGTGGCTCTACCTTTCATTCGATCCCTGCGAAACCCTACATTTCAGCAGGATAATGCACGACCGCATGTTGCAGGTCCTGTACGGGCCTTTCTGGATACAGAAAATGTTCGACTGCTGCCCTGGCCAGCACATTCTCCAGATCTCTCACCAACTGAAAACGTCTGGTCAATGGTGGCCGCGCAACTGGCTCGTCACAATACGCCACTCGCTACTCTTGATGAACTGTGGTATCATGTTGAAGCTGCATGTGCAACTGTACCTGTACACGTCTTCCAAGCTCTGTTTGACGCAATGTCCAGGCGTATCAAGGCCGTTATTATGGCCCGAGGTGGTTGTTCCGGGTACTGATTTCTCAGGATCTATGCACCCAAATTGTGTGAAAATGTAATCACATGTCAGTTCTAGTATAATTTATTTGTCCAATGAATACCCGTTTGTCATCTGCATTTCTTCTTGGTGTAGCAATATTAATGGCCAGTAGTGTAATTCTTCCGATTCGTTTCAACCGCTGGCTGGTTCCTCAGAGACCGCTGATCACGGTTCATACTCGCTTTATTACATTTGTTATAGTCGACATGAAACATTTCCTTAAGAAAATAGGGCTCTTTCGCTCTAGAAAGTCACTTTGAAATACTTAAAACGAGATGACTTTCTTCAAGTAATGCGTGAGCAACCGAGTTTTGGCACACGCAAGATTGTGTTTATGAATAAGGGATGCTCCCACCGAAGAAAGAAGTAGTTAATCGTCTACCACCAGGTGACTCAATCTTTCCAGAACTACAGAGGGAGGGGGGTGGGGCGGGACTGGACCTGGCGGTAGGGAGTATTTTTAATATTTTGGAAGACGAATGGCCACTTGTATGTAGGCATAAAAAAGTCCCAGTGCCCATCCAGGTAAAAAGCTTCGTAATACCAACTTTTAAATCATTTTCTTGAAAGAAAAACGCCTGACTACGCTATATTCTTTCTTTTCCTTGAGAGCTTTCTCCCTCCATCCCCCCCCCCCCCCCCCCGTCCCCCGTCCCATGCCCGCGTGTATGGGCGCGCCCTTGCTACGGTGCCCAACAGCTTCTTTCTCAAGCGGCGGCCGCCTCGCGACTCTGTTGGGCTTCTCACGGCAGCCCGACACCAAGCCCCACACTCGCACTAGCGGAGTAAACACCTCCCTCGGCCGCCCTGCTCGCTTCTCTATACAGCCGCTCTTCACTGTCTAGCCTGCCCTCTGCTGTCACCTTGCTTGTGCCAGAGATGTAACCAGAGTGAGAGCAGAGTCGATGGTGTGTGGCGAGGCAGAACTACTGGCGCGCACGGCAGGTTAGTGTCAGCCGAAAAACATCTGTAGTCGCTACACTTTAACAAAACACCACCGCCCAATACAACACCTATGAGATTCAATACCTAATCTGCGGCTGAGTTAGCCCGTCTTTTAGCGAAAATCTGCTGTAGATCTCCCCAACAAAAATCCGAGCCCAGTATCTGGAACAAAGTATAGGTCACAGCCGTCTACAAGAAGGATAGCAGAAGTCATCCACACAACTAACCATCCAATGTCCTTGACATCCATTTGTTGTAGAATCTTAGAACACATTCTGAGCTAAAACTTAACGAGATATTTCGAACAGAATAACCTCTTCAATGCCAACCATCATCGATTCCATAATTACACTGGTCACCAATGAAAGATTTTCAAGAATGGAAATGGATGTTCCTTATGTATTTTGAGCCCCAAAGCACGAGTAATTTAATTAATTTTTTTAGCACCCTCAGTTTTAAAAATATTTCATTTGATAATAATGGTGCTAAAAAGCAAACAGGTAGATTTCGTAAGAAATGCAACCCATTAACGCTTCCTCCTGACGCAACTACCGGAAAATATTCTTGTAATTGCCGGCCGGAGTGGCCGTGCGGTTCTAGGCGCTACGGTCTGGAGCCGGGCGACCGCTACGGTCGCAGGTTTGAATCCTGCCTCGGGCATGGATGTGTGTGATGTCCTTGGTTAGTTAGGTTTAAATAGTTCTAAGTTCTAGGCAACTGAAGACCTCAAAGTTAAGTCGCATAATGCTCAGAGCCATTTGAACCATTTTTTCTATTCTTGTAATTAATCTCTTACAACATGGCAACAGTGCATGTGAATCATTTTCTGTTGCATATGAAATGTATTTACAGTTGCGAATATAGACAACCATAACCATGGAATGACGACAATGAAGATTCGTGCCGGCCCGGGACTCGAACCCGGATATCCCTCTTATCGCGAGCAGTCGCCTTACCATTTGGCTACCTGAGCAAATTCCATTATACAGCTTATGTTTGTCCTTATTCACAGCTGCTAACATATTTCACGTATTTCATAACGGCTGTAGTCGCCGCAGTGCTTGTTCCTTCGTATATGCATGCAATTCAGAATAACACAGGCACCGCAATATCGCATTGTCAGTTGCTCCTGAAACACATGTTCTTGTAAGTGGTGAGGAAATGCTTCCATTCTTTGGTTGCACATTCACGAGTGTGAGTAGTGTGATCTAAAGACACCTTGTGCTGAGTGTTTCGTTTTGTTTTAGTGATGCATATGTGTTAGCGTCTGTACAATGTCGCAGGTACGTATAAATAACCCATATCACTTTTGCTACATCTGTGGGGAGTACATCATTAAATCATGCAGACGACATGTGACACCCATACTGTAAGTTATGTGATCAGGTCCGAAAATGGGCACCACATATTGATCGTGTGAACTGTATGTCGTCTCGTCTTAATGGTTGGGTGAAGAAAAAAGGCAAAGTTTTAATGTCTTTTTTTATTCCGATGATATGGAGGGAACCGACCAATCAAGTAGATGATTGTTATTTGTAAATACTTAAAACAGCAGGGATGAAGGGCAAGGATAAAAATACCATCAAGTACTTCTCTATCAAGTCAGCTGTATACAGTTCTGCACAGTTCTTCCTTAACTGTCCCCGTTTCTCCAGACACATCGTCAATGGAAGTTGAAACCCTGGTCGAATCTACTACAGACGCGGAGAATGCAAGGTCTGATTTCCTTACGAAGAAATGACGCCACATCTTCTGACACAAAATGATCTGTACAACCTTGTTATGGACATGAATCTTTCTAAGGCACAAGCAGCACTTTTGGGTTCGCGTCTGAAAAAGTAGAATTTACTGGACAAAGATGCTAGGGTCTGTTTCTTTCGACGTTGTCAGGCTCCCTTAGCGCCATCCTTTGACATGGAAAACTCACTCTCTTACTACAATGACATGAATACTCTGTTTAATGCTATGGGAATGATACATCTGTCATAGGAATGACGACTTATCCTTGATGGCTCCAAAACTAACCTCAAAGCGGTACTCCTACACAGTAACAATGTATATCCCCCGGATCCCGTAGCTTATCCCACTATTTTGAAGGGAATGTACAGGAGCTCTCAGATTAGACAACTTATTCACGATCCTAATTTTGTCACAGCTTTGAGCGCTCTTGAACTGGACTGCTGCAGTTGTTTTAAAAACTGTGTTCTGAATTCTTTGGAAATAAGAGAGCAGACAATAGCTATGTGTTAGTCAACAAATTACTACAGTCTTACCGTAATCTCGGTTGTAACACGTCGTTAAAATTCCACGTTTTTTACTCACACTTGGCTTCTTTTCGGGAAAAGATTTCAACAGACCATATCTACATTAGAGCAACGCTATCCGGCGCATTGTGCAACAAGAATAATGGATGACTACTGTGAACACTACTGCACGTAAGAGGCGCAGCGAACGTCCAAAAATAATTCAGTTAGGTATGCGTTCCAAGGAAAATGTGTTGGGACCATTGCAGTTCATGTTGTAAATTAATGACCTTGCTGTCAACCTCAGACATTTTGGAGATGATATAGTTGTCTATAATGAAGTGCCGGCTGAAAAAGCTGCCAAATATTCATTCGTGTCTTGACAAGATTTCAAAATGTTGTAAAGATTGGCAACTTGTTTTAAAAGTTCAGAAAAAATCGTGTTATCAACGAGTGAAAATTGAAATCTATCGACTCTGTGACCACTCGCTCATTTTTGGTAAAGTGAATAAAGCTTAGATTAGTTGTTTCTTTCCTTCAGTAAAAGTTTTCGAGAAAATATAAGGACATTTTCGATATAAACACAACACAAAGCTGAAGGAAAGAGGCAACGAACGCAGAAGTTTATGAAGCTATAGCTTCCTATCTTAGATTGTTTCACAGAATCTAAGACAGGACAATCATTGTACGCTTTCGGTTTCGTTCTGTTCTGTTGGGTGTTAGACACGCCCTGTTCTGGATAAGCTCTGTAGTGATTGTTTATGTGATTTTTATGTAAAAATAAGTGTTTAACAAATTAAATTATATATATGATCAACTATTAAAAGTTAAATCCACCGCTAAGACGGAAATTCCATTTCACAAAAGATAAAGTCTTTCCCTAACATCTGAAATTAATTAAAGACAGAAAAACATAGAATAAGTGATAGTTAAAATAAAATACCATAGCGTGAAGTTAAAGTGACTATTTTCAGCATTATTCATCGAAATTTTGAAACAGCGAGCGCTATCCTATCTGCTAGTCAATTGTTTGAGGAACCTGAATGCAACGTATGCAGTTAATCAGGATAACTTTTTACCAGTTAAGTATCTTCGTAACACTTTTGTTTCAAATGGCTGCTGCTCCACCTTCTTGCACTATTCTGTACAAAAAGCAATAATTTTTACCTCTTTGATTTCTAGTTAGTGTTTAAGTTGCGTTCTCAACTTCCTACAAGCTATTAGGCTTGTTATTAGCGATTAATTGCCTTGGCTGTCTGTTGACAGTGATTTAAGTCGAACAGTACCATACTCATACAAACATCTTGATGTCTCAGAGCAAACCTGCAGTACTGAACTAGCACTGTTTGTTTTTACTTCTTAGTAACATCTGATTTCCCTCCGGCACAATCTAAGTGTACCCATAGCATTAGATATAGGAAAAAGCCTCTGTTTTCGAAGACTAGATTAAAATTATCCTGAATAACAGTGTAACTTTGTACCAGCATTAAAACTGAAATTTTACTCTAATAGGGCATAGTCAGTACACATTTTCACTCTTCCAAGCACTCAGTAACTATAGAAGCAAAAAGTTTAAATGTCTGTTGCGATGTGTAATTTATTTTGTGTCCAGTACTTTCAAAAAATGGTGAAAAGTGGTACAAAGCTACCCTGATTGACTGTAGTTAAAATCACTGGTTTCGTGTAACTGTTTGCTACCTGGGAAAAATAGTTAATGATTCGTTTAAGAACTTTAACGTGCCTAATGCTATAGGCAGAAATGGAAAACAACTACGTTCATAAACCTTTCAATTCGATCTGAATTAATTAAAATGATCTGATTTAGCGTTGGCTTGAATGTATAAAAGATACAGATCATTGTGTAGTGTGTGCGACGTACCTTTTTAGCCTGGACACAATTAACTATTATTAAAAGCTACAAGTAAGCTCAAAGGGACAAAGAAACGTTCTCTATATTTTTGGGGCGAGATTCTCCGACTATAATCCTGAAACCAGAGCGCAAAATTTGTCACGCCCAGTTATTCGTCGTGTTATTCAGACTAGCAGAAACACCCATTCATCGTTTTGCTTCCCCGAATTA
Organism: Schistocerca americana; assembly: GCF_021461395.2. NCBI lineage: Eukaryota > Metazoa > Arthropoda > Insecta > Orthoptera > Acrididae > Schistocerca > Schistocerca americana. The sequence goes on from NC_060119.1 coordinate 890,824,167, forward strand.
CTACAAACTACATGCATCTGAACCGGAACACCCGCTTGAACTCATACAAGTACCTCTGTACAACAATGTTTCGGTATACGAAGTGGAACAGTCACGCGGGCTCAGTCGTGAGTAAAGCAGGCAACAGACTTCCGCTTATCGGTGGAACACTAGCGAAATGAAGCCAGTCTACATAGGAGGTTACTTACAAAACATTTGTGTTACCCACTCTAGAATATTGCTCGAGTATGGGGGGCCAGTACCAAAAAAATGTTCAAAAGTGTGTGAAATCTTATGGGACTTAACTGCTAAGGTCATCAGTTCCTAAGCTTACACACTACTTAACCTAAATTATCCTAAGGACAAACACACACCTACGCCCGAGGGAGGACTCGAACCTCCGCCGGGACCAGCCGCACAGTCCATGACTGCAGCACCCTAGACTGCTCAGCTAATCCCGCGCGGCGGGCCCTTACCAAATAGGGCTAACCAAGGATATTGAACGTACACAGAAAAGCGCAGCACGAATTGTCACAGCCGGCCGGGGTGACTAGCGGTCCTAGGGGCTACAGTCTGGAACCACGCGAGCGCTACGGTCGCAGGTTCGAATCCTGCCTCGGCATGGATGTGTGTGATGTCCTTAGGTTAGTTAGGTTTAAGTAGTTCTAAGTTCTATGGGACTGATGACCTCAGCAATTAAGTCACATAGTTCTCAGAGCCATTTGAACCATATTTTTTTAATTGTCACATGTTTGTTTGCCCCGTGGAAGAGTGTCACAAAGATGAAGAAGAAACTGAAGTGGCAGACAGTTGAAGGTATACACAAACTACCATGAGAAAGGCTACTTACAATGGTTCAAAAATCAGCTTTATATGATGAGTCTAGAAATATACTACAACTTTGCATGCACTATTCCCGCAGAGAACTCCATCAAAAAATTAGATAAGTTACAGTGGGCACTCAGGCAATTGAACATTCATTCTTCCCGCGGTCGGTACGTGAATGGAACGGAGAGAATCACTAATAACTAGTACAATGAGACGAACCCCTGTCACGCAGTTCACAGCAGTTTGCATAGTGTGGATATGAGGGTACTTCGTCATTCCAAAAGAGTTCGGTATTGGATTATTAAAAATACAGAAAAGTTAAGATGGTGGTTTTAATGTTTCAAGTGTTCTACATAACCCCCTTCCCTCCCTCACTCTTCAGTATAACGCACAGGACCTTTAAACAACCACTTGAAACTGCCAGAAAAGTCTTTGATGTGTCACATTGGCTTGAACGTCGGTTACGTCGTCAAGGAGTTTATCCTTCATGTGTATTTGTGCTGATAACACCAAGTCTCGTCGCTCGTGATCATTCCAGAAAAGGGCTGTCTGCGTTTTGTATTTAAATCAATGAGCGGCAGGAGTCAGTGCGTCGTTGTTTCTGTTCGGGAGTGTGTGACAAACTTGGCACACAATTTTCTCTTCTTCAGAACATTCTGGAGAAAGTCTTGAACACACATTTTGCTCGAGTGCGGATTCTGACACAACAACGTTGATATTTTGGGGCCGCACGTCTACTACTTAGCGCCGCCTGCTCGCAGCTGACTAGTGGAATGGAGCTTCTGTTGTTTACAGTTGTTAGTTCAAGCTGCCACTACAGTTAACAGCGCTGATGACGCTTATACGCCAGGAATAAAATCGGCCTCGGAACTTTTTGGACGAATAATGTAGATGTGACTGCAGATGAAGACGACATACAAGCGATAATTCATTTCACATCATACATTCTGAAGCACATGTGGAGTCACCTGTGCGATTCCAACAGAAATGGACGTACTGAGTACTACAATTGTTTTCTTCAAAGGATACACATACACAAAGTCTTTCACATAATACCACAAAATGAAATCGCTCTGTGTCGGAGGGATCTACAGGGTGGTCAAGAACAGTCTGAAAAGCTTTTAAGCATGTTGCAGGGTGTCTTGTGCTGAAAAATAACCGTTAAGAAAAAATTAGATACGTTGCATCGTTTCGAGGTTAATTAGCATTGAAGTTAGCCAGTCAAGCCGTTGCGCCCGTAAATTGAAGCGGCCCGCCAGATTCAGTGTTGCCAAGCTTGTCCTTCGTTCGGTTTTCTAATACCCAACAAGAGAGCGATACAAAAACTGTACATGGGACGGTAGTAAGGATCTAACCCGAACCAAAGGCTGGACAGTCTCGTGCGCTGTCATCTACGCAATCATAACAACTCACAGTGACTGTATATGGCGGGCCGCTTGAATCTGAGCGCACCACGGCCTGATTCGTTAACTTTCATGCCAATTAACTCGAAAGCGACGCAACGTATCGTATTTTTTCTTAACGTTTAATTTTTCAGCGCAAGCTACCCTGCAGCTCCCTTACAAGTTTTCAGATTGTCTCTGACCTCTCTGTACATAGCCAAATGCACAAGACATTAAATTCATGTTCCGCACGATCAAACATACTGTTTCGAAGATGTTGATCTAAAAAAGTGCGAATCTCCTGCTAAATGTTTGTTGAAACAGTTCAGTGCACAAAAATGGATCTCACTATTCTTGTGCAGAACATATTACCTTTCAGTGAGTAAGGCTGATGCTTTTCTACAGTGTGGGACAGCTAAGACAGGCTATCCTAAATACTTCTAGAATGAATAAACACATCGATTAAAAAAAAAACACCAAGAAGGAGTTGTGAGACATAAACGAATGTTGGTACCCGTGTTTCTACACCTACTCAAATTTCGCTCCAGTCGCATGAGGATGCAAATCAGGTGTGCTTTAAATACACGCTGTAACAGTTGTCTTCATTAGTTACGATTGAGATTGGACGTAGTGAGCTGATGTTAGTCAAAAATATCTTTAAGGCGACACAGACGCCACTATCAACTCCTCACTAAGTTTGAACGAGGTCATGTAATAGCGCTACGACAAGCTGAATGTTCCTTCTGCGGCACTCTAGAAAGACTTCGCTGAAATTTAGCCGCTGTACATGATTACTTGCAGCGGCGGTCTCGGTGATGTACGGTCGCAAGACGACCGGACTCCGCATGGCCACGTTTCACTGTCAAGAGGGAAGACCATCGTGTTCGGCGTATTGCTCTGGGCATCGTACCTCATCTTCAGTAGCAACTGGACAGCAGTTGGCATCACAGCGACACAAGGAAAGGAAGGGACATTAACGTCCCGTCGACATCGAGGTCGCCACAGGCGGAGCACAAGATCGAATTGTGTGAAGGATGAGGATGGAAATCGGCCGTGCCCTTTCAAAGGAACCATCCTGGTCTTTGCCTGGAGCGATTTAGGGAAATCACGGGAAATCTAAATCTGGATAGCTGGACGCGGGTTTGAACCGCCGCCCTCCCGAATGCGAGTCCAGTAGGGTAACCACCACACTATCTCGCTCGATCACAGTGACACAGCGAACTGTTTAAAACTGGTTATTTCAAGGACAGTTCAGACGCCCAGCAGCGCACATTCTACTGGCCCCAAACCACGGCCATCTGCGACTTCAGTGGTGTCAATCGCTAGCCCATTGAAGGACAGGGACTAGATCTGTTGTGTTTTCTGATGGCTGACTACAAAGCTGTGTATCACTCAGGTGTTCGACCTTTTGTGCTCCCATTCGTGAACAGCATTCCAGAGGGCGTTTTCCAACAAGACAACGCTCGCCCCCATACAGTTGCTGTAGCCCAACATGTTCTACAGAGTGTCGACATGTTGCCTTCGTCTCCTGGGTCACCAGATCTGTCTCCACTCGCGCACGTATGAGACATCATCGAACGATAACTCCAACGTTATTCTCAAACAAATCCGATCAAGTCCAACATTTATGGAACTGCATCCCACAAACCGATATCCGACACCCGTAAAACATAGTGCATACACGTTTGCATGCTTGCATTCAACATTCTGGCACTTACACTTGTTATTAATGTGTCAACATTTCACGTTTGCATTAGCTTATCTCGCGCTCACATTAACATATGAGCCTGCAATTTTAATCACTTAAATATGTTGCCTAGACAAATGTATTACCAAAATTTCATTACTCTACGTTAGTTATTTTTTGGTGTTGCTATTTTTTCTGTCAGTCTACATCCATGTTACAGCGGACAATATGTCCAATTTCTGACGTTGGCAAGTAATTTTTATCGTTTATAGTCGCCGAATTACTACACCAACTTTGTTTTTTGTTTTTTGTTTTTGGTAATGGAACTATATATTTTTTACTGTGGCAGTTGAAAGAAGCTTCTGGAAATCTAGAGGAACTTTAACTATAAGATGTATGGGACTTCGTCAAATAGCATCAAGATAATAGCGGCGCAAACAACTGACGTCAGGAAAAGAGGTTCCACAAGCGTCTGGCCTGTTATACCAAATGTACGCAAAGAAGTATGGTTCTTATGTTTACCTGTACACTTAAGACCCATCGGTCTGAGTTCTGCTGTCGTAGCAGTCAGGTAACTTTCTTGTAAAGCTATTGACATGCACATAATGTACACGATGGTGTAAAATGTGAATATCGTTTATGTGGAATGTCGCCAAACTATTAGAGCAGTGGTCCGGTTGTATGATAAAGCAATCACGAGCTGCCTTTGCAAACAATTTAAAAAAAAGATCTAAAAGCTGGAAATGTGGAGAACAAAATATACAAACGAAAAAGATGAGAAACATATGAAAGAAATGAAACTAACATTTTAGGACCCGTGGTCTAGGGGCAGCGTCTTTGATTCATAATCAAAACGTCTTCAGTCCCGGGTTCGATCTCCGCCACTGCCTAAATTTTGATAAATAATCAGCATTGGCGGCCGAAGACTTCCGGCATAAGAAGTCAACCTCATTCTGCCAACGGCCTTGTCAAAGAGGGCGGAGGAGCGGATAGAGGTTCAGGGCACTCTCTTGTCCTAGGGGTGGGAAATTGCCGCTAAAGGCGGAAGAATCAGCAATGATCAACGACATGAGGATGCAGAAGGCAATGGAAACCACTGCATTAAAGACACGTAACGTGTATCCACAGGACATGTGGCCTGTAACTGAAGAAGTGTCATGATGATCTCTCCATTGGCAAAAGATTCCGGAATAGTCCCCCATTCGGATCTCCGGGAGGGGACTGCCAAGGGGGAGGTTACCATGAGAAAAAGAATGAATAATCAACGAAAGGATAACGTTCTACGAGTCGGGGCGTGGAATGTCAGAAGCTTGAACGTGGTAGGGAAACTAGAAAATCTGAAAAGGGAAATGCAAAGGCTCAATCTAGGTATAGTAGGGGTCAGTGAAGTGAAGTGGAAGGAAGACAAGTATTTCTGGCCAGATGAGTATCGGGTAATATCAACAGCAGCAGAAAATGGTATAACAGGTGTAGGATTCGTTATGAATAGGAAGGTAGGGCAGAGCGTGTGTTACAGTGAACAGTTCAGTGACCGGGTTGTTCTAATCAGAAACGACAGCAGACCAACACCGACAACGATAGTTCAGGTATACATGCCGACGTCGCAAGCTGAAGATGAACAGATAGAGAAAGTGTATGAGGATATCGAAAGGATAATGCAGTATGTAAAGGGGGACGAAAATCTAATAGTCATGGGCGACTGGAATGCAGTTGTAGGGGAAGGAGTAGAAGAAAAGGTTACAGGAGAATATGGGCTTGGGACAAGGAATGAAAGAGGAGAAAGACTAATTGAGTTCTGTAACAAGATTCAGCTAGTAATAGCGAATACCCTGTTCAAGAATCACAAGAGGAGGAGGTATACTTGGAAAAGGCCAGTAGATACGGGAAGATTTCAATTAGATTACATCATGATCAGACAGAGATTCCGAAATCAGATACTGGATTGTAAGGCGTACCCAGGAGCAGATATAGACTCAGATCACAATATAGTAGTGATGAAGAGTAGGCTGAAGTTCAAGACATTAGTCAGGAAGAATCAATACGCAAAGAAGTGGGATACGGAAGTACTAAGGAATGACGAGATACGTTTGAAGTTCTCTAACGCTATAGATACAGCAATAAGGAATAGCGCAGTAGGCAGTACAGTTGAAGAGGAATGGGCATCTCTAAAAAGGGCCATCACAGAAGTTGGGAAGGAAAACATAGGTACAAAGAAGGTAGCTGCGAAGAAACCATGGGTAACAGAAGAAATACTTCAGTTGATTGATGAAAGGAGGAAGTACAAACATGTTCCGGGAAAATCAGGAATACAGAAATACAAGTCGCTGAGGAATGAAATAAATAGGAAGTGCAGGGAACCTAAGACGAAATGGCTGCAGGAAAAATGTGAAGACATCGAAAAAGATATGAGTGTCGGAAGGACAGACTCAGCATACAGGAAAGTCAAAACAACCTTTGGTGACATTAAAACCAACGGTGGTAACATTAAGAGTGCAACGGGAATTCCACTGTTAAATGCAGAGGAGAGAGCAGATAGATGGAAAGAATACATTGAAAGCCTCTATGAGGGTGAAGATTTGTCTGATGTGATAGAAGAAGAAACAGGAGTCGATTTAGAAGAGATAGGGGACCCCGTATTAGAATCGGAATTTAAAAGAGCTTTGGAGGACTTACGGTCAAATAAGGCAGAAGGGATAGACAAGATACCATCAGAATTTCTAAAATCATTGGGGGAAGTGGCAACAAAACGACTATTCACGTTGGTGTGTAGAATATATGAGCCTGGCGACATACCATCTGACTTTCGGAAAAGCATCATCCACACAATTCCGAAGACGGCAAGAGCTGACAAGTGCGAGAATTATCGCACAATCAGCTTAACAGCTCATGCATCGAAGCTGCTTACAAGAATAATATACAGAAGAATGGAAAAGAAAATTGAGAATGCGCTAGGTGACGATCAGTTTGGCTTTAGGAAAAGTAAAGGGACGAGAGAGGCAATTCTGACGTTACGGCTAATAATGGAAGCAAGGCTAAAGAAAAATCAAGACACTTTCATAGGATTTGTCGACCTGGAAAAAGCGTTCGACAATATAAAATGGTGCAAGCTGTTCGAGATTCTGAAAAAAGTAGGGGTAAGCTATAGGGAGAGACGGGTCATATACAATATGTACAACAACCAAGAGGGAATAATAAGAGTGGACGATCAAGAACGAAGTGCTCGTATTAAGAAGGGTGTAAGACAAGGCTGTAGCCTTTCGCCCCTACTCTTCAATCTGTACGTCGAGGAAGCAATGATGGAAATAAAAGAAAGGTTCAGGAGTGGAATTAAAATACAGGGTGAAAGGATATCAATGATACGATTCGCTGATGACATTGCTATCCTGAGTGATAGTGAAGAAGAATTAAATGATCTTTTGAACGGAATGAACAGTCTAATGAGTACACAGTATGGTTTGAGAATAAATCGGAGAAAGACGAAGGTAATGAGAAGTAGTAGAAATGAGATCAGCGAGAAACTTAACATCAGGATTGATGGTCACGAAGTCAATGAAGTTAAGGAATTCTGCTACCTATGCAGTAAAATAACCAATGACGGACGGAGCAAGGAGGACATCAAAGGTAGACTCGCTATGGCAAAAAAGGCATTTCTGGCCAAGAGAAGTCTACTAATATCAAATACCGGCCTTAATTTGAGGAAGAAATTTCTGAGGATGTACGTCTGGAGTACACTGACTGTGGGAAAACCGGAACAGAACAGAATCGAAGCATTTGAGATGTGGTGCTATAGACGAATGTTGAAAATTAGGTGGACTGATAAGGTAAGGAATGAGGAGGTTCTACGCAGAATCGGAGAGGAAAGGAGTATGTGGGAAACACTGATAAGGAGAAGGGACAGGATGATAGGACATCTGCTAAGACATGAGGGAATGACTTCCATGGTACCAGAGGGAGCTGTTGAGGGCAAAAACTGTAGAGGAAGACAGAGATTGGAATACGTCAAAAAAAAAAAAAAAAAAAAAAAAAAAAAAAAAAAAAAAAAAAAAACAGAATGCAGATGTCACTAAGACACATCTCGAAAGTACGAGACGGATCAGCCAAACGAGTTTCCTGCGTACACTACATTCCATCGCATTTCATTCGCTGCATTCACAGCTTCATGGCAATGACTGCGTAAAATTGGTTACAGTTCGCCGAGTGTCTAAACTATTTCTGGCTGACACGCCCCACAAAATAATGAAAGGAAAAAGTTCATCGCTTCCTACATTTTGACTGTTAATGCACTGCAGCCTGAGCCTCAGACACGACGATTTAATTTATTACATTAACTGAATTGTTCCGTCGGTGCTTGGCAGAACATGATAATAATATTAAGAAGGAAAACAATTCCTAATGTTCTCTTACAGAAAGAGTCATTGAACTGCAAATTTAAGTACTGGTTCAGGTATGTCGATGTGCTGCTTTTTTGGCCCGGTACCACTAGACAATTAGATACAGTACAACAGCAATGAAACTCATAACATGAGAAAATTCAGTTTACAATACAGCTGGCAGGCTCTTCTATAAATTTCTTGGACCATACTACAGCTACCAGTAGAAGAACACACTTATTTAGCATTTACAGAAAAAACGTAGCTACTGATACGGTAATCACTGCAGGCTCCCAGTCACAAACATGCAGCTTCCCATTCGATGGTGCATCGCCTCATATCTGCTCCATTATCTGAATCAGCTTTTCAGACAGAACTGCAGATAATCAATGGTATCGCTTATAACAATGGCTATATCTCTGCAAACGAAATGCAAAAAATTACACCACTTCTGTACGCTGGTCAACAACAGTCACTCAGCAGTTACAAAATATGGTGAAAAATCTCTTATATTGGTAACATTTCAGTCAGCCTTACAACAAAAGTTAAAGCGTCGCCACTGCAGACCTGCATTTATAATACCAATAGCACATCAAAATTTTTGTTCAATAGTAAAGACAAATTTCAGCCCTTGGCACAGAGTGACATATATAAAATCGTTTCCAAGCAGTGTGAAAAAGTGTGTATTATTCAGTCAGGCACAGCAGTGGCGATCAGGCTACGAGAACATGAGTGAAGTTGGAGACTAAGGAAGAAATTTTCAACCTTTTCTGATCATCATTTACTATAAATCAGACTCAGTTTCCTTTTTCCTTTGTTAAATTAAGTTTAATATTAGATTCAAACTCATCTTATTATCTATTGTTAATTATCTAACCTCCACATTAAAAGCTTGTTCACTCCACCCCTTCTTTAGTTAATGTAATTATTGCTAAGTGACAAAAATGTAATGTTTTCCTTTGTAAATACACTGTCATATTTGTATCTTCTGCAGAAATGATATCAGTGCAAGTCGTACATCATGTTTTCCATTGTTTGCGACACTCAGTTATCATCTAAAGATGGCCTGGGTAGCCGAACGCCGTTCGTGACAGAATAGATATAATTTTCTGAACGCTAGGAAGCGTTTTTCTTTTCAATGTTTTTAATTTGTTATTTCTTTACTGTTAATTCCATTCGCAACGCATTTTTCAAACAGCATCCACAGATCCCACTGAAGGTATTTGCAATATTATATGATTGCGCGCCATATAGCTTGGGAAATATGACGTCATAAACAGTGAGCTGCTTGAAGAAATATCTTTTGTTTCAATCGGGGCGCAAAGTATCCAGATTATATCTATCCAGTGTTTCATAATAGGAGAACTTAGTGACTTTCAACAAACTTGAAACATAATTTCACACGTTTTCCAAACTGTATCTGTCTTACACGCCTAACATCAAATATTTAACACATTAACTCATTTGTGAAGTACTCAAACGTTTGAAGCTGTTTTATACATTCAATATGTCTAGATTTCCGGAAAGCATTTGACACGATGTCCCGTTGCAGACTGTTAACGAAGGTACGAACAAATGGAATTGCTTACCATGTCTTATGTGAGTGGCTCGAAGAATTCTTAAGTAATAGAACCCAGTATGTTGTCCTCAACGGCCAGTGTTATAAAACACAAGAGTACCGTCAGGCGTGCCTCAGGGAAGTGTGATACTAACGCTACTATTTTTTATACAAGTAAATGGTCTAGTGTACAGAGGGGGCAGTAATCTGCTGTCGTTTGCTGATGATGCTATGGTGTACAGGTAGCTGTCAAAGTTTATTGTAGGAGGACACAAAATGACTTAGTCAAAATTTCTGATTGATGTAATGAACAGCAACTAGTTGTAAATGTAGAAAAACTTAAGTTATGCGCATGAGTAGAAAAAACAAACCTGTAACCTTCGAAAACAGCATTATTTGTGCCCTGACTGGCACAAAAATGGTTCAAATGGCTCTGAGCACTATGGGACTTAACTGCTGAGGTCATCAGTCCCCTAGAACTTAGAACTACTTAAACCTAACTAACCTAAGGACATCACACACATCTATGCCCGAGGCAGGATTCGAACCTTCGACCGCAGCGGTCGCGCGGTTCCAGACTGTAGCGCCTAGAACCTCTCTGTCAATCCGATCGCTTCCTGACTGGCACAGTCGGGTCGTTTATGTGTCAGGGCGTAACCCTACAACGCGATATAAAACGGAACGAACGCGTGAGGATTGTGACAGGGAAGGCAAATGGTCGACTTGGGTTTATTCCTCGAATTTTAGGAATGTGTGCTAAAGGCTACCGCACAGTCCTGTAAGTCGCTAGTGCGACTTATTGAGTACTGCTCGAGTGTTTGGGATCCGTACCAGGTCGGATCAAAGGAAGACGTCGAAGAAGTTCAGAGTCAAGCTGTTAGATCTGTTACCGGTAGGTTCGAACAACGCGCAAGTGTTACGTAGATGCTTCGGGAACTCATGTGGGAATCCCTGGAGGGAAGGCGACTTTCTTTTCGAGGAACAAATTGAGAAAATTTAAAGTACTGGCATTTGAAATGGGGTGCAGAACGATTCTACGGCCGCTAACATACATTCCGCGTAAGAACTGCGAAGATACGAGAAATTATGGCTGATAAGGAAGCAAAGCCATTTTTCCCTCACTTTGTTTGCGAATGGAACAGAGAAGGAAATGGCTGGTAGTGGTACAGAGTACTCTCTGCCACGCGCCGTAAGGAGGCCTGCGGAGTACGTATATAGATGAAGATGTTCGAATCCTTAAAGAATCAGTCGGTGGAGGTTTTACTGGGTTACGAAGAGACGCCATTTATGTGTAGATCTCGTTCACATCTCGGTGTGTGCCGGACTTACGACGTCGACGGCAAGGTTTCCTTGCACCTCTGAAACGTTAGAGGCGCAGCGGCTGCCGCCGCCTGTATGGGCGGTGGCTGAGCGGGGCGACGCGGCTCTGCAATTACTGGAGCGCCGCCCGGAGCCGCCGCCGCTGCCAGATAGCGCCGCTATCTATCTGCAGCCTGCTGATTGGTCGGCGCGCAGGCTGGCTGCTAAGACGCCGAACCGGCTCGCGCCAGCCCGGATATCGGACGGCTGGGATATGAATCAATTTCCCGGCGAACTCTGCCGCCGTTGCCGCCGCCCTAAAAATGACACACCGCGTCCCAAACGGAGCGAACCTCGAACGCAGCGCTCCTAAAAGCGCCGTATGGTTCCTCTACAAAGAGCCACAGCTTTAAAGCGAAACTCTTCCGTCTCCCTGTAAGCACGAGGCGAAGACCAATCATTTTTCAAGAGACATGGTTCAATGGTTAAAGCACTAGATTTATACGCGACGAAAGATGGTGCATTCCACTCCGCGCACCATTAATTTGATTTGACTTGAGCTTCTTAACTCACATCAGGACAATGCTGGTATGCTCAACGGACAGACTACATTGCCCGACATAAACAGTTGAGCCCCAGGAACGAAGAGGAAAAGAAAGGAGAGTGAATGTGATGTTATTTTAGTGATTAGAAAATCGAGCCAAACTTAAAAAAGAACGCGGCAGTACAAACCCACTCATCAGTATGACTTTCCACCCCTCTGGACAGATGCATTGATTCGGTTGGGAAGATTGCCATAAAGCCGTTCTATCCTCTCCAGAGGGAATCCGGCCCACAACTGTAATAACTGGTCCCTGGTATCTTGTATACTGTCACTGGGAAGGTGTTGACGTCCGAGCTGATCCCACACATTGGACCGCGGTGACTGTCATTCACATAACACACAGCCTCTGTCCAGACTAGACCCCATCACAAATAAAGAGAGAGTAATAAAATAAATCCTTTAAGTATGATCACACATTCTAACTCCCAAAAAGATGGGTATTCAGTAATGCGCCTCCCCTTTTTTTTTTTTTAAAAAAAAAAAAAAAAGCAAGTTGTTTCTATTTTGGATTCCAATATACCATGTTATTCCCCACTCGTTTGATTACAAAACCTTTCTTTCAACATAATTTCTACTCATTGTGACGGCCTTACGCTATCTTACTGGGAGGGGCTGTACATCTTCATGGTACTACTCTACCGATCGACGTCGGAGCCAACGTCTTGCAGCATCAATAACCTACTCATCAAGCACGGACTGCTTCCCGTGGCATGCATCTTCCATTAGCCCAAACAAATGGAAGTCAGCAGGTGCGAGATCGGGGCTGTAGGATGGATTAAGAGGAACGGTCCAATGAAGTTTTGTGAGCTCCTCTCGGGTTAGCAGGCTTACATGAGTCCTTGCGTTGCCATAGAGAAGGTGAAATTCGTTTGTATCTGTCGATCATCTCGAATGAGAGTGTACGCACGTTCTAACACTACAGGAGTCATAACTTTGTGCAGCCTGCTGGCACGTGGGAGGCCGGACACGTTTGCACGATCTTGTTGCGATGCTGACAGACGCCTCGCCCAACGACTCACCGTGGTTTTGCTCACTGCCAGGTCTCTGTGGACATTTGGCAAGGGCCTATGAATCTCTGTCAGCAGCTCGTGGTCTTGCGGTAGCGTTCGCGCTTCCCGCGCACGGGGTCCCGGGTTCGATTTCCGGCGGGGTCAGGAATTTTTCCTGCCTCGAGATGACTGGGTGTTGTGTTGTCTTCATCATCATCATTCATCCCCATGACGGTCGGAGGAGGGCAATGGCAAACCACCTCCGCTACGACCTTGCCTAGTCGGCGGTGTGGGTCTCCCGCGTCGTTCCCTACGCTCCTCGGAGTATGGGACCTCTTCATCATCATATGAATATCTGCGATCCTCTGACTTTCCACCAGAAGATACTCAATAGCAGTTTTCTGTTTGGAATCCACTTCTGTTACAGACGACATTTATAAGGCTACAAAAAGCGCCGCCACATATTTCAACTTCATGAAACTGTAGGCGGCTGTTGTGGGAATAGTCCACGACGCCCCACAACAAATTTTGCATCATTTCGACCGAAAATTGGAGGAGAAAAAAATATATTGTATACTTATTGAAAGCCCCTCGTAAAGTAGCCATTTATTACTACTAAACTAGTTTTCCTAGGTCTGCTGACGCTACCAAGGTTTTGTCTGCATACACTATCATCGGTTGGATGTGGTAGGATAATTTTGACATTCCACGTTTAACTTAGAAAACGCCGAAAATGGCGAAATCTATCTTGGTTTCCTGGCCGTTATTTCGAATCGTCGTTGAAGCCACAGGGTTGCGCAGACATGAAAAGTCTCCCGCGTTCTGGGGATTCACGCCGTTTCGGACCACCCAACATGATGGTAGGAACTTGATGTATCCAGTCGGATAGACCAGCGGAACCTTTAACCTCTGTTAGGGTGGTTACAAGGACCTTGTCTAGGCCGCGGAGGTGCACTGTGGTTCATTGACCGAGTCTTTAAGTAATCCAGAGAGCAGCCCTCCACCCCGTTCCGTTGCAGTTTTTGAAGATGTAGACATCGCGCGGTTTATCGTGCAGCAGTTACCGTCATTTTGTGGCAAGTATTTCTTTCGTTACCTTGAAAACAGCCTTATGTTAGCCATTCGCGAGCTGCTCCTGATGTTTAGAATTACGAAGCACCCTGCAGCTGCGATGGTTGCGACTGTTCTGTCGCCACTTTTGCGCTACGAGATACCGGCGCTGCAAATCGAAAAGTAGCGTGGTAAGCTCCACTGCCTGACCCCTGTTACCGTGTGGTAGTTTCTTTCTTCATATTGCTTCATGTTAATTCGTTGCTGTACTCTCTCTATGGATTGCTCTATATTCTGAATACATTATTTATATGAAGTTTTGTTCTTTTGACTTGCCCTAGTGCAAGTCCATTGCTCACCCAGCGGCTGCATAATTGAGAGTAATAATTTAGGAAACTTGTGACACGGCTAACTCTCATTTACGTGTCAGTTTCTATATAGATGCGTTGCCAGACCATACTGACTGTCATTGATCTGTAGCTTCCCTGCAGTCCCTTTTTGTTAATCAGTTTTTTACTAGGCGACGAAACACCTGCTTGTTGTAAGAAACGAAGTCCGACACCTGGAACAGAAGATCAGGAGGTGAGCGATATTTGCCACACCTCCGAAGGCCATTTCTTTCATCTTTAGATAATCTGTATCAACTCAGACTCTTAAGAGGAGCCGGCCGGTGTGGCCGAGCGGTTCTAGGCGCTTCAGTCTGGAACCGCGCGACTCGTACGGTCGCAGGTTCGAATCTTGCCTCGGGCATGGATGTGTGTGATGTCCTTAGGTTAGTTAGGTTTAAGTAGTTCTAAGTTCTAGGGGACTGATGACCTCAGATGTTAAGTCCCATAGTGCCCAGTGCCATTTGAACCATTCTTAAGAGGAGAGATGACAGACACCCCAGCTACAGCTACAGCTACAGCTAATCCCCCAACCAACACAAGCTACAACATGTTGTTTTGGAGAGAGATCTGGGGACGTTGCTGGTCACATCATGCCGATAATTTAGAGAGACAGGCGCCATATGTGGAGGAGCTTTGTCCTGTTGCATAATGACAAAACGATTCTGTTGCATTGGTGGTATACATCAGGACGCAGGATGTTCGATGTACCGTTGTGGCGTTAGTTTTCCCTCAACCATTACCAGCCGTGGCCTGAAGTCATACCCTACAGCTCCCCCATACCGCTATGTCTCTCTAAAACGTGGGAGAATGGAACCTGTACCCAGAACGCCGTCATATTCGCCGTCGACGGTCATTCGGAACAGTTAACAACTGCGATTCGTCGTTTCACACTGCGACGCCATTCGCCAGAAGCCCATGATGCCCAGTCGCGACATCACTCACAACGCATCTGTTCGTGTTGTTGTGTTATCGACAGCCTACGCATGGGTCGTTAGTTCCGCAGTCCGGCTGCCGCCAGTCTACGACACATGGTGCAGGGTGACACAGAATGTTCCTGGGAGACCATTATTCGGTCTCAAAAAACTGTGTGTGAATTCCTAAGGGAGCAAACTGCTGAGTTATTCGATCCCTAGACTTACACACTACTTTAACTTATGCTAAGAACAACACACACACCCATGCCCAAGGGAGAACTCGAACCTCCGGTGCCAGGGCCCGCGCAATCCGTGTCATGGCGCCTCTAACCACGCAGCCACTCCGCGCGGCATTTGTTATCAGATGGCAGGGTTACGTATGAAAGGGTTACAATTTGGCAGACAGACGTGGTCATCCGGAAACATGACGACGAATATGCCTGCCCTCATTCCAATATCGGTCCACTCTCACATCCCAGTGCCCCACAAATCTGAATATTACCCGATTCGATCAACTGGCCAAATGGTGACCTACAATGAGACCTGTTTCAAACTCTCTATGGTGCTGATAAAGTTGTGTCACGTGAGTACGCAGCATTTCCGTATCCTTAACGGTGATCACTCAACATCTGACACTGTCCACACCTGTTATATGTCCTATCAGTCATGGCAGCGACATTAAATTGGAGCAAACTAATGAACACTGCTGCTTGTTCAACCCCCCCCCTCCCCCCCCCCACGACGCACAGAATTGTAACTGTAACCATTTACATAGACATGATTTTGTGTACTTGACATCCTACCATGTCTTCTGTATGTATCATTTTTTTGTCAGATAGTGTATTTTTCGCTGATTACAACGCACATAATAGACTACAATTGCGAGAGGAGGTAGTAAATACACACATCAAAAAAAGGTTTGCATCACCCCAGTTCCCAGAACTTCTGAAGATAGATGTTAACTGTGGCTATTGTATCACAGACACAGTTCCTTCGACTGTTCAGAGATGTCACTCAGCACGCCCAAAGATGTAAACAACGATGCATGAACAGCGCCTATTAGACGGAGGGGGTCCGACAGCCGATCGGTTCTAGTCATTACATCAGAAAGGAGGTACACGGCTTGTGTTGTCTGGAGTTAAATATTGCCTAGAACACCGCGGTTCCATCGCGTCCGCATTGTTACTTTGTGACAGGAAGGGCTCTCAACAAGGGATGTGTCCAGGCGTCTCGGAGTGAACCAAAGCGATGTTGTTCGGACATGAGAGATACAGTGAAACAGTAACTGTCGATGACATGCCTCGGTCAGGCCGCCCAAGGGCTACTACTGCAGTGGGTGACCCCTACCTACGGGTTATGGCTAGGAGGAACCCTGACAGCAACACCACCATGTTGAATAACGCTTTTCGTGCAGCCACAGGACGTCGTGTTAAGACTCAAACCGTGCGCAGTAGGCTTCATGATGCGCAACTTCATACCCAACGTCCATGGCGAGGTCCATCTTTGCAACCACAACACCATGCAGCGCGGAGCAGATGAGCCCAACAACATGCCGAATGGACCGCTCAGGATTGGTATCATGTTCTCTTCACCGATGAGTGTCGCATATGCCTTCAACCAGAAAATCATTGGAAACGTGTTTGGAGACAACCCGGTCAGGATGTACGCCTTAGACACACTTTTCTGTGAGTGCAGCAAGGTGGAGGTTCATTGCTGTTTTGTGGGCTGCGGGGGAAGGGGGGGGGGGAGGCATTACGTGGGACCGACCTACGCCGCTGGTTGTCATGGAAGGCGCCGTAACGGCTGTGCGATACGTGAATGCCCTCCTCCGACCGATAGTGCAACCATATCGGCAGCATATTAGCGCGGAATTCGTCTTCGTGGACGACAATTCGCGCCCCCATTGTTAATTACCTCCTTCAGGATAACGACATCGCTCCACTAGAGTGGCCAGCATGTTCTCCAGACATGAACCCCATCGAACATGCCTGGGAGAGATTGAAAAGGTTTGTTTATGGACGACGTGAGCCACCAACCACTCTAAGGAATCTACGCGGAATCGCCGTTGAGGAGTGGGACAATTTGGACCAGCAGTGCCTTGATGAACTTTTGGATAGTAAGCCACGACGAATACAGGCATGCATCACTGCAAGAGAACATGGTACTGGGTATTAGAGGTACTGGTGTGTACAGCAATCTGGATCACCACCTCTGAAGGTCTCGCTGTATGGTGGTACAAAATGCAATATGTGGTTTTCATGAGCAACACAAAAGGCGGAAATAATGTTTATGTTGATCTTTATTCCAATTTTCTGTACAGGTTCCGGAACTCTCGGAACCGAGGTGATGCAAAACGTTTTTTGATGTGTGTGTGATTGGTTTGATCTTATCGTAATAAACGATGAAGCATGACTTCCAAAACCCCGATTGCGTGGCTCAGTGGTCGACTTGAGTGTGTTCGGCAAATGAATCTATACATCTGGAGTGGAAGTCTGCCCCTAAGTTCATTGGTTCCCATCATTATGCAACGATTATTTTAGCGTGTGATTTCCGTGTCCTTCGCCTCCTCGATTCTTACTTGACAATACCTACTTTGCGTGAGTGTAGGCTTCCGCGGCCGTTGTCATCTTTAACAAAACATATCAACCGAAATAAAATAAAAAAAACATGTAAGGGAACCGAATTGACAGACTAATTATGTCGAAGAAAATACATGAATAGAAACAATACTACGAAATAACTTTTATTTTCTTTAACACAACTGGATTCCGTCTTCACCTAAAAAAAAGGCACGTTAATTACAAATTGCTTGTCAGTACTGTAAACGCAGTTATAGTAGGTCGCTCTCCAGTCTGCTGTTCAGTTCTCCATTACTACACCCCCTCCTAGACTACAATTCCTCTATATTTTCCACACAAAAACATTCGTCTAGTATAGTGAAATGGTTAATTATTTTACCATTTTATCGGTAATATGGCTGTTCGGTGTGCAAACTTACAGTGTCCATGGTTCTGCAGTGCCTTCGCACGCCACCCTCGCCACACTCGGCAAAAGCAACTTGTCGTCTGTCGTTAGAGTGCCTCACTCTCTCCCAATACTCTTTTCCCCTCCCTGAGCAACCAACTGCTCCCTACACCCCAGTGTCCATCTACCTCATTCGTTACCTCTGAATTGTTAATAACTATCTTCTAGCACTGACCTGCATCTTCGTTTTCTCTGCAAAACCATTAAGATACCACCCTTGTACAATTCCAAGGCCAATCCCACTTTTTGGTTGATCCGACCGATTTTCTCAATAGCGGAAAAATGCACGTGATACAGTGTGTGTGTGTGTGTGTGTGTGTGTGTGTTACCCTGGCTACTTCTTATGATGTGAAGACTTTCAAGACTCTATAAGTCACTGCACTAAGCCACCTGGTAAATCTTGAAGCCGTGAAAGTCAGCTTATCGGTGGCTTGCCGTGGAAGCTCTCACCATAGTGGCCACGTGCATAAAAT
Organism: Schistocerca americana; assembly: GCF_021461395.2. NCBI lineage: Eukaryota > Metazoa > Arthropoda > Insecta > Orthoptera > Acrididae > Schistocerca > Schistocerca americana. The sequence goes on from NC_060119.1 coordinate 890,842,713, forward strand.
ATCTGTGTCACCTTATTTCCATTTCCAAACATAGTTTCCTTCCCAATTCCCGAGGCGTGAGGTCCTATTAAAACTCAGGTATTACTGTCACTCACCCAGAACCCCATCACTGCCTACAATCCAACCAGTAAACAGGACTTCAAGGAAGCTAATTCGTCGAAATACTGTAAGACATTGGACACTAACGTAACATGTGGGTCTCATAAGAAAGTAGCATTATCTTCTTGGATTACATAGACGTAGCAACAGCACTCGCTATTCAACACAAAATGGCGTTAGTAGCCACCAGTCGACAACCAGTAGTTGGTAAGAAGCGAGAATGTTCAAGACTGGAAGTATACTTAAAAAATGTACATCAGAGAACCACATTCTTGATAGAAAAAGGTGAACGTAACTATCGATCACTCTCTTAAGACATGCAAAATACTAGAAGAAATTCTACACACAGTTATCGAAATGTATCTCATCCAGTCACTTATCGCCAACGTTTTACTCGCATTAGAGGAAACCTAAAACAGCTTCCGATATGGACTAATTCGTTGACATTGTAACTCTACTTTCAACAACAAATGATCCTATTACATTTACATCAGTTGGTAACATTGAATTTTTTAGAGAAACACCACCACGCTATGACCAGATCCATTGTTCTGTGATCTGTAACCTATCAAAGGGGCCACAGATTTTCTTGCGAAAGCCTTCAATGACATTTGGAAACGAAGCCATTGTGCCAGAAGAATGGACAACATAACAATAGTGCCCGTTTTAAAATGTTGGAAAGCCCTATCCGGATAGCTTCATACAAACCGATTGCACTGTAGTCATGTCTGCACAAGTATTACCTTTTAATGTCTCAAAACGTACAGTTTAGAATGAGGGACAGAAAACCGTGAAGTGCTACACTACGTGACTTTCTGATCGGCAAAAGCGCTGTACGGTAATACATTTGTGTCCATCACCACTGGAATCAGCAGTGGTTCGAATATCAGCAGCATAAAAGCAGATACTTAGCAGCAACGTAACGGGTTTGTATCCTCAACACCAATGCTTGACTTCGCGAAACTTAGTAATCGTCAACTGACATCTACTGCCTGTCACGATGGGACACACATCCTATCCTTCACATTTTACCATAAAAATACTATATTCTGGAAGTTATGATCAGGAACAAACGGTCTATGCCAATCTTAACCACTCATAAAGCATAAAACACGCCGAGACAATGTATAGGAATAAAATTATAAAATGTATTTCTCTAAATATTTTATTTCCTTATCTATATGTCAATTACAAACAGGTATAATGACACTGCGAATTACTTGTTAGAGACCGAAACAAATTTGTAAAATTACACTACATTTAGAATTGATTAAAAAAATATTATTGCGATTTTCTGTGTATTTGATTTATTGCGCTTTATCTTTCTATTAGCATTTTTGATTTGTGGACAATTTCGCGATGTTTCTAATACCAGTTGTTATACTTGTGCCAGCCGATGTGGCCGAGCGGTTCTAGGCGCTTCAGTCTGGAACCACGCGACCGCTACGGTCGCAGGTTCGAATCCTGCCTCGGGCATGGATGTATGTGACGTCCTTAGGTTAGTTAGGTTTAAGTAGTTCTAAGTTCTAGGGGACTGATGACCTCGGATGTTAAGTCCCATAGTGCTCAGAGCCATTTGAACCATTTTTTTGTTATACTTGTAAATGAGGCTTAGATGCAGCCCGGCGCTTCCTTCTTTTCATGGAACATTCTTTGGTTTGTTGATTTATTACCTGTCAATTTCGGTTAAATCAATAACATTGCTTTTAACGTTTATGGTATAGTTGTAGGATCTACAATCACTTTTAGTTGATTTTGCACGTCAGTCTTATAATGGCAAGGACAACCGAAAACTTAGGTACTTGGTTACTCCACTTCTACATTACCAAGAGACCTCTGACTAACAATACCATCGTTCGTTCTCTGTAATCCCCCATGACTGACTCTTTCACATATACCAACTACGGATTATTTGCTTTCAAACAACCATTATTTGCTTATATTTTTTATGCAGAGAAATCGCTGATCAATTTAAGAAAAAAATGGTTCAAATGGCTCTGAGCACTATGGGACTTAACATCTGTGGTCATCAGTCCCCTAGAACTTAGAACTACTTAAACCTAACTAACCTAAGGACATCACACACATCAATGCCCGAGGCAGGATTCGAACCTGCGACCGTAGCAGTCGCGCGGTTCCGGACATCAATTTAAGAGAACGAATAATTACAAAGGCTACGATTTAATTTCATATATTGAATGAACCGTTTATTCTTACACAACACGGCGGCTAATGAGAGATACACTGTACAGATAAACTCTAATGTATTAAAGTTTGGAATAACTCGCACAGCTGTTTAACCTGCGGATGTTTAAAAAAAACTCTAATACTGTAGTGCGACAAATCCATTGAGAAAATCATGTCTTGCACTGTTCTTGCACAAAGTAACAGCTCATTCCAATTTTTCCATAAAATAAATTATCAGTATCAGAAAACTACCTCTCTTTTCACACCAGATAAAACGCGACCAACACAGTGGTATAACACTCAATGAAACTAATTTGTTCGAAGCACAGTATCACCCAAACATTCTCACACTTCTATATGCCTCTGTTTAAGCAGAAGACTATTTAATCTCTGAACACAAGCCATGTCTTTAAATGGGCCTAGTACATGTAGGGAGTCTCGCATAAACACGGTGATTCAGCTGCCCCTAACGCTGTCATTTTATGCAACCTGCAATTCAATCTCTGCCCGTGAAAAACGACGCCCGAGATTTTCATTTTTCTCGCTCGCTACACGCAAACTATTAGTCATCATCATCATTTATTGCACACACAGTTACTTGCGCCCATGGCAGAAGACAAAGATACACAGAATGAGAATTTCGCTCTGCAGCGGAGTGTGCGCTGCTATGAAACATTCCTGGCAGATTAAAACTGTGCCGGATGCCGGCCGCGGTGGCCGTGCGGTTCTAGGCGCTTCAGTCCGGAACCGCGTGACTGCTACGGTCGCAGGTTCGAATCCTGCCTCGGGCATGGATGTGTGTGATGTCCTTAGGTTAGTTAGGTTTAAGTAGTTCTAAGTTCTAGGGGACTGATGACCACAGATGTTAAGTCCCATAGTGCTCAGAGCCATTTGTGCCGGACCGCGACTCCAACTCGGGACCTTTGCTTTTCGCGGGCAAGTGCTCTACCAACTGAGCTACCGAAGCACGACTCACGATCCGTCCTCACAGCTTTAATTCTGCCAGTATCTCGTCTCCTACTTTCCAAACTTCACAGAAGCTCTTCTCGGTCCTGCACACAGTTTTAATCTGCCAGGAAAGTTTCAAAAATCTACAAATACAAAGCATACATAGAAATAATTAAGTGATTAACACATGAAGTCTACGAATCATGACAAAACAGTTAACATTACAGAAATTCATTACATGTGATTGCCCATTTACTTCTGCTTCGGGCATCTTCAATGCTGGCTGTTGGATCTGCTTCTTCCATGGTCACTAAGGTTCTGTCTCTCCACATCGTTCGCGGACGACCACTTGGATGTCTACCAGTTGGCTGGTATAGAAATGCTCTGTTAGGGGGTGCTCGCTGCTCGTAGAACGTGTCCTGCTCAACGAAGCCTTCGTCTTGCAATCACTCTCCCAATATCAGCTTTCTTAAATCGCTGGTACAGATCTTCATTGTGCCTTCTTTCCCATCTTGCAGTTGCTGCATTGTATGCCGGGCTATAAATTTTCCTAAAAATCTTCCTGTCAAACGCGCGAATGCGCTCTTCCATTGTCTGTGTACTTGCCCATGTCTCTAAACCATACAATAAAACCGGTAGCACTGGCTCAGATGGCTTTGAGCACTATGCGACTTAACTTCTGAGGTCATCAGTCGCCTAGAACTTAGAACTAATTAAACCTAACTAACCTAAGGACATCACATACATCCATGCCCGAGGCAGGATTCGAACCTGCGACCGTAGGGGTCGCTCGGTTCCAGACCCGGTAGCACTAGTGACATGTATAGCAGTATTTTGCTTTCCTGGTATACGATGCGTGACACGTATAAGTGATTTACATTGTGGTGCACCCGATTAGCTCTTATTAGTCTTCGCCGTATTTTCTTCCCTATCTCACTTTTATTCAACAATATTGACCGCAGATACTTGAAGTTTTCGACTCCTACAAAATTATGATCGCCTATACTGATGGCGTCCATATCAGTTTGACGACGAGAGAGTACCATATACTTTGTTTTCTCATCGTTGATCAGTAACCCTAGTTTACTCGATTCCAGCATAAATCGAGAGTTACCTGCTGTCGCCAAATGAAAAAATAAACATGACCTTTTTGTAGGAAATTTAATAAAGTTAAATTTTGCACTGGAATACGTTATCGCTAGAGGCCGTAGTTTTCGAGTTATTCAACAAAAACGTACAAAAGTTACCTTCAAACGCATCAATACTCCCACACTCAGCCCCACCGGTCATAATTTCTAGTATATTTTTCATGACAGTCCCTCCTACGACTGTACAAAAATTTGCAACTGCAAGAATTATTTCCCACAATCGACCATTTTTACTCTTCACTGACTGGCCGTATTACGCCACCAGCTTAGTCGAGCACTTACAGATAGTAAAACTGACGTTCGTGTAAATTTTGCCTAACAGTTTTTGAATTTTAACAGGAATAAATTAAACAATTATATCGCTGTATTCGTTAGCTCTTACGACTATGAAGCTACTGTTCTTGTAAGTGTTAAGTTTGGATCGAATTGTCAACGTAATTAATTTTAGCGCAAAGTTTACAGAAGTTGATTTCTTTCATTACCCTCATGGGCACTTATAAATTAATAACGTTAACGAAGTAGGCGACTATTCTGCTGGAATAATAATCCAATCAACAGAGATCAAAGAGGGTTGAATATTGGGGATAGTTCGTGTAGTCAGAAATCTTTGTGCGGTGGTAGGAGGAAGTACCATGAACAACATATTAGAAATCCTGGCGGTGGGGGCTCAGTGCGGGAGTGGGGGTGCATTTGAAAGTCACTCGAGAACTACGGCCTCTAGTGGAAACGTATCCCAGTACAAAATTAAACTGCATTACATTTCCTATGAAAATATGATGTTCATTTTTTCTTTACGACTAGTAGATTGTACGTAGGCGTGCCAGAGAACATGAAAATCTCGCGCAAGATTTTTGAAGGCCAGATATAGACCGAGCGCAAGATGGCCGCCGAGTAAGTGACGCCAGAAACCATTTCCAGAAAGTTAAGTGATTTAGACAGGAATGTAATTTAGTTTAACGCCGACAACAAATTAAATACGTGCATTAGTGTATCGTTTAGTCTTGCAGTTAAAGGTTTGACTTTTCTTTGCGTATTTTTTCAGAAAACACGAAAAGATCGTAACTTCGCGAAGTCGCGCTTAGGCTTAAATTTTGTAAACGTGTTTGTTTCTTGTTTCACGGTAATTTAACTAGTTTCTCAGTAACAAATACGTAAACTATCGTAAATAGCGTATAACTTCATTGTTTTAATACAGATTTCAGAAAAACAGCGTAACTTTATATCAGAAACTTGCCTATATACATTTGTTTATAGGCCTAATTCTCGTAACGTTTTTGGAGAATCAAAGTTGAAGTATCTCGTTTAATTGTCCTTTTTTTCATTCCATCGAGTGAAATATATAATAAATAGCGTATACCTTCGTTGTTTTAATACAGATCTCAGAAAAACAGTGGAATTTTAAATCAGAAACTTTCTTATATACATTTGTGAATAGGCTTAATTCTTGTAACGTCTTTTTTGATTTTCGGTAATTTAATTGATTTATTCTAGCTAAAGTATTATTTTTGCTATGAGTGAGAAGTGCCTGACTTGCCGTAGAATAGTTAGTTCTGGGGTTTGGTGTGATGGATGTAGTAGTTTTTTTCACTGGGGGGACTGCAGTGGCGTGGGTGTTGGGAAAGTGGATCAGGCTCATCAGTGGTTATGTAGGATTTGCAGCAGAGATAGGAAGATAGTGGAACAGGAGGGGAAAATTGCTGCCCTTCAGGCTGAGCTAGATCAGGCTAGGGAAGATCTGGACAGGTTAAGGAGGGAGAAGGCCAAAGAGAGGTGGGAAGTGGCAACAGGTAGCAGAAGGAACAGGCCTAGAACTAAGTCTGACAGTTTTGTGGTGAATGTCAAAAATAAGTTTGACCTGTTGCTTCAGTTAGAAACTGATGAGCCTCAAGCAGAGGTAGGTGTAGACAGGACACAACAAACTTTCAATAGGAAATTGAAAAAGAATGTAGGAAAGTCATCGAAAAGGAAGAAAGTTTTGTTGTTAGGCAGTTCTCATGCCAGAGGTGTAGGCCAACTTTTGCAGGAGGAATTAGGACCAGAATACCAGGTCACAAATTTTTTCAAACCAAGTGCTAGTCTGGATCAGGTGACAGAGGATTTAGGTTCACTCTGTAAAGGATTTACCAGGGAAGACACCGTGGTTATTGTGGGAGGGCCAGGGAACAGCATCGACAGAGATCCTGGGTACAGTATAGAGTGTGACCTGGTAAAGATTGCGTCGGCATCGAGACACACCAATGTTGAATTTGTATCTGTCCTGAGACGCCATGACCGGCCTCATTTGAACTCTTCTGTTGGGAGAGTTAATTTGGAGTTGGAACGGCTGCTTGGGTCGGGTGCGGGGGCTCATATTGGTGTGGTTCCTGTTGATTATCTCAGTAGGTGGGACTATACCAGGCACGGCCTACATCTCAACAGGAAAGGGAAGGGGAAACTGGCTGGGGTAATAGCAGGAAATTTAAGGGGGGGAGGCACTGCCATGAATGGTAAAATACCAGTGGTTACAGGTGTTGGAGCAGCACCTTTTTTAGGATAGGTAAGACAGAAAGATGTCAAGTTCTACGAGAGGTCAGGATTGAAACAAATCTTCAGTTTAGGAAAGAAATTAAGCAGCACAATTCTAGCACATTGGATCACCAATCACAGCTACCAATTATAAATTTTCACCAATCACCAGAAATTTTATCTCCACCAAGTTGTATCTCAGTCCTAGGTAGTTGCATTGATGAATTAAAGTCACCCAACCCAGTTGACATAATCTGCCTCTCTGAACACCAAGTGACCACTGGTATAGGAACTAGGCCTAAGCACAGTGAGAAACTCAGACAGGAGAGTACTGCAAATGTTAGAATAAGGAAAGGTTCTCATAAAAGTATAATTAAAAATAATGTAAGTATATTTCATCAAAATATTGGGAGTTTAAAGAATAAAGTAGATGAGCTTCTGGTTTGTTTAGAAGATTTAGAAGCTGAGAATGAAATAGATATACTATGCCTGTCTGAGCATCACATTGTTACTGATATGGATAAGGTAAATGTAAGTGGTTATAAGCTCTCTGCACATGTAATGAGAGAAAATATGGAGAAAGGAGGAGTTGCCATATATGTCAAAAGTTATCATTGTGCAAAAAGTATAGAAACAAAAAAGTTTTGTGTAGAGAAACATATAGAAGCATGTGCCTGTGAGCTTAAATTAAATAAAGGCACATTTATAATTGTAACTGTATATAGGTCCCCATCAGGAAATTATCATCTATTTCTGAAAAATTTGGACTCCATGTTGTGCTATCTGTCAGACGGGGAAGCAAATTATTATTTGTGGGGACTTCAATGTAGATTCTCCGAAAGAGGGTAATAGGAAAAATGACCTTGAAGTATTACTCGGTTCTTTCAATTTGACACCCGTTATTGATTTTCCTACTCGGGTGGTAAAGGATAGCAGCTCACTGATAGATAACTTCTTTATAGACCAAGATAAGTTTAACCAGATAAATGCTCAGCCTGTTGAGAATGGTCTTTCTGATCATGGTGCACAGCTAGTTACAATACATGACATAGCTCCATTCAGCAATACTAAACAGTCCTCCAAAGTAGTACGTTCAGTCAACGATTTAACAATTGCAAATTTCAGGGAAAGCCTACAGCAGTTAGACTGGGATGAGGTGTACTGTGAACCTGATGCCAATTTAAAATATAATTTATTTCATGACATTTTTGTAAATGCATTTGAAAACTGCTTCCCCAAGAAAATAGTTAAATATACTCGTAAGAAACCTTGTAACAAACCATGGCTTACTAAGGGTATAAAAATATCTTGTAACCGGAAAAGGGAAATGTATCTGACAGCAAGAAAGAGTAGTGACCCAGAAACTATCAAAAATTATAAAAAGTACTGTGTTATATTAAGAAAAGTTATTAAAAAATCCAGGAGTATGTGTATCATGTCTGAAATCAGCAACTCTGATAATAAAATTAAAACAATTTGGAATATTATTAAAAGAGAAACAGGTCAACCAAGAGCAAAGGAAGACAGTATGACCATCAAATTGAATGAAAGCTTTACGAACAAAAAGTCAGAAGTTCAAAATATTTTTAATAATCATTTTTTAAATGTTGTGGATATAGTAGGATCCAGGTGTTCATTAGAAGATGGTAGGCTGTTAATGGAAGAGGCCATACCTATGCAATTTGATACAATTGAAATCTCACCCACTTCTCCCTCTGAAATTAGGAAAATAATAAACTTGCTTAAAAGCAAAAACTCGCATGGAATTGATGGCATTTCCAGCAAAATATTAAAAGCTTGTTCTCAACAGATAAGTAAGATTCTCAGCCACCTGTGTAATAGCTCTCTGGAACAGGGCATTTTCCCTGATAGACTGAAATATGCTATTGTTATACCTTTGCATAAAAAGGGGGATAGATCTGATGTCAACAATTACCGTCCAATCTCCCTTCTAACAGGTTTATCCAAAATTTTTGAGAAAGTAATGTATTCAAGAGTAGCTTCACATATCTGTAAAAATGATGTGCTAACAAAATGTCAGTTTGGTTTCCAGAAAGGTTTTTCAACAGAAAATGTCATATATGCTTTCACCAGTCAAATTTTGAATGATCTGAATAACCGAACACCACCCATTGGGATTTTTTGTGATCTCTCAAAGGCTTTTGATTGTGTAAATCATGAAATTCTGCTAGACAAGCTCAAGTATTGTGGCGTGAGTGGGACAGTGCACAAATGGTTTAATTCGTATCTAACTGGAAGAGTGCAGAAAGTTGAAATAAGTAGTTCTCGTAACATGCAAAAATCAGCACATTCCTCAAACTGGGGAACTATCAAGAATGGGGTTCCACAAGGGTCAGTCTTGGGTCCTTTGTTGTTCTTATTATATATTAATGACTTGCCATTCTATATTCATGAAGAGGCAAAGTTAGTTCTCTTTGCTGATGATACAAGTATAGTAATCACACCTGAGAAACAAGAATTAACTGATGAAATTGTCAATACTGTCTTTCAGAAAATTACTAAGTGGTTCCTTGCAAACGGACTCTCACTGAATTTTGATAAGACACAGTATATACAGTTCCGTACAGTGAATGGTATGACGCCATTAATAAATATAGACCTTAATCAGAAGCATATAGCTAAAGTAGAATATTCCAAATTTTTAGGTATGTCCATTGATGAGAGATTAAATTGGAAGAAACACATTGATGATCTGCTGAAACGTTTGAGTTCAGCTACTTATGCAATAAGGGTCATTGCAAATTTTGGTGATAAACATCTTAGTAAATTAGCTTACTACGCCTATTTTCACTCATTGCTTTCATATGGCATCATATTTTGGGGTAATTCATCACTGAGGAATAAAGTATTTATTGCACAAAAGCATGTAATCAGAATAATAGCTGGAGTCCACCCAAGATCATCCTGCAGACATTTATTTAAGGATCTAGGGATATTCACAGTAGCTTCTCAGTATATATACTCTCTTATGAAATTTGTTATTAACAACCAAACCCAATTCAAAAGTAATAGCAGTGTGCATAACTACAATACTAGGAGAAAGGACGATCTTCACTATTCAAGATTAAATCTAACTTTGGCACAGAAAGGGGTGAATTATACTGGCACTAAAGTCTTTGGTCACTTACCAAATAGTATCAAAAGTCTGACAGATAACCAACAAGTATTTAAGAAGAAATTAAAAGAATTTCTGAATGACAACTCCTTCTACTCCATAGAGGAATTTTTAGATATAAATTAAGAAAAAAAAAGAAAAAAAAACAAAACAAAAATATTAAAAAAATAAAAATAAAAAATAAAGAAAAACAAAAAAACACAAAAAAATAAAGTTGTTATATTAACTTAAGTATGTTGTTTAATTAACCTAATTATGTCATGTATTGGAAAATTCGACTCGTTCCACATCATTACGAAATATCGTATTCATGATCCATGGAACTAGTACTAATCTAATCTAATCGGATTAGGGAAAGATGGAGAAGGAAATCAACCATGCTCTTTCAGAAATACCATACCGGCATTTGCCTCAAGCGATTTAGGAAAATCGCGGAAAGCCTAAATCAGAACGCGAATCTGAACCGTCATCTTCCCGAATGCAAGGCCGGTGTGCTAACCACTGCGCTACATTTTTTTTTTAGGTTATGGTCATCTCCTAATTCATATGTCAGAAACTAAACAGCCTCAAAGCATCTCCATCGATAGTCAAGAAAGGACAGGACTAAAAAGTAAAAGTTGAAATAAAAATCAACGACTGAATTTCTTACTACTTTCAGTTCGTTATAGACACATGTAAACGATGTAAGATAGTCTAAGTATATTGCACCGTTGCAGTTGCAACAAAAGATTGCGTAACAATCATGGATTTTAAAGTCAGCGGCTTACATATGGCCGGCACCACCTCGGCGTAGCTTTATTAGAAGTTATAGCAGCTTATGTAGTTCCATATTCTACCCTGAAAAGGATGTACAACGCTGAAATAACGTTCAGGCGTGATATAGTCGTAAAGCAAAAATAAATTTACTATGCTAGTACTCATTTTTATATACTGCACTAAGAAGAGTGCGGGCACAGTAACGCGAAGAAAAATAGGTATGCTACATGTGATACGTTGTTAATTCTCATAGCTCAGAGGCAGAAAATGAAGAGTGTGGAGAAACAAATGACCATACCAAAGAGACACCGTTCCTTACGAGGCAGCAGAATTCGTATTAGATACAAAAGTTATTTTTAACGAATTTACCTACTTAAAACCAATTTCCTATATAGAAAATAATAAAGCTTTCATCGTTTAACGGTAATCACGTTTTGTTCAGTCTTAGTCTTATAGGGCCTACAGTGTTGAACGGACAACGTGTGTGCCTGCTCTAAACGAGTCAGTAAAAGGAAACAAATATTAAGAAAACGATTTTTTTAAATTCACGAATCGAGGTCCCTTTCGCCAAGCTATACGCAATATGTTTTCCATTTACAGTATTAGATAAAATCAAAATATCTTGCTTCAGTGTATGTCGAGATATTTCTATAAGACATATACATTTAAGACATGAGTAGTGGTAATCGTTTTCAGTTTTCAACGTGTGCAGAAATATGCCTTCAGCACGGTGAAGGACATTTCAAGTCTTGAATGCGCACCAAGAATGACACGTACAGTCGTACTCAAAAGTATCCGAACGACCTGAATTGCATTTCGCCTGATTCGCATACAACCCTCACAACGTAGCTGTCTAGCAGGTTCTCTAATCGCTCCTCGGTACAGTCGTTTGGCTATTGAAAATGGTTCCAACAAATCACCACTAGATAACACTGCTCTGTATCGCAATAACTCAAGATGTATAGTAGTAACACGATACTACAAATATTATAGAACACCTTATCACAGATAAGACTGTTCTTAAGGCTTGTAAGTTCACATTTATTACTATAAATGACGTACCTGAAACGTTACCACTGTCATTATTTTTATTTAGATAGGTAATGCACGTAATAAGTTCGTCATATTCATGATTTCCTCTTCAAAGTAACATACCGTACTTATTATTTAACACAAAATGACATCAAAAATTTAAGATTTTCACGAGCTGCTAGTTGAGAATATGTATGAACTTCAAGTGACATGACGAACCGCACGTTCTGCATATGGACTCAAACCCAGGTCATGCAGACTAAGCAAAGATTTCGTGACTGACAGAAACTAACAGTCATTCCTGACTAGGCATACAGGGAGCGATATACCTCTATTTTAGACAGTATCAGTCAGCAAATATCAACTTTAAATTACATAACGTAAACATTTTTAATGGACGCGAATTTCTACCCAGCATCAATTGTCCCAGTTAACGAACTACGAGAGATGTTAAATATTGCTTCTTCACAAGTATCTTACTTGAAATGCCGTGAGGTAAAGCTTTGTGTTGGACAGGGATTCGAACCCAGAACATAATCGGATTGTTATCGAAGCACAACCAACTGTGACATATAGGATTTTCTCGGCAATAGCAAGATGTTTTAACTGAAATGACGAGACGAAACATTAATTTTTTCCTGCTCAGGACTCCAACCCGGCACATATCGCTGTTACGTTCTAGAGAAAACTTACGTTAAATATGGGTTTGTTACACCAGCAGCGACATGCGAGCATGTTTGAACTAGAAATAATATGACGAAGAGTTCAGTGCTGACTGGTGATCGAACCCCACACATATCGTTGTTGACTACACTCTTTGGTGTGTAGTCATAAGCGAGTGACTGCGTGTGAGATCGCTCTCTTAAGTTTTTATATATTTTTAGGTTTCAGATACATATTTTAACGGTTTTTGTGATAATATTTACTATATAAGTGACTTATTAGTGGTTTCTTCATTCACCTCTGCCTTTCTTGTGTTGTGACCTGATATTTGTGAGTGTTTCGTATCGAACAACGTAACCTCTTACCTGTATTTACATTCCGCGCTGTCCAGTTGCAGCTGTAGCGGTGCATCGAAAGCTAAGTACTAATTAATTGTTTGTGTATGGTGGTTTATTTAGGAACTTCAGTAGTCTTCAACCGGTGTTTTTTGTATTTTCTGGTGCAATAATTTCAGAAGAACCTTTTGGGAACTGTTTTCAGTTTCATTACTGTGTCATTAGACGTTTGATTCTATTTCTGTATTAGTCTTTTGTTGTATTCACATTTGTTGTTTATTAATACTGTTAATAATAGTAGTTACTTCCCTTGTAGAGTACGTTTGTGATTATTGTAGTCAGGTTTTTAACATCTTCTTATTGTAGTAGCGGAACTTAGAAAAAGTAAAATTTTACCATGAGTGAGAAGTGTGGGATTTGCCGTAGGTTCGTGAGTAGTGGATTGCGGTGTGAGACTTGTTCAAAGTATTTTCACTGGGGGGAATGCAGTGGGGAAGCCAGTGGGCATTCTGGTGAGATCCTCTCCTTTTTTTTTTCTTTATTGCGTTTTTGATCACCTTACACAAGGCGGGCTGTCAGCAGCAGAGTACGCCGCTCTTCAGCCTTGAGTTTTATAATAAGTAAGACATATAGGTGGCACAGAGAATACAATCAAAACGGTGGGCAAAAAATGTAGACACTTAAAAAATAAAAAACATGGAGCCGTTCACGCTGGACGAGAAAACACTAACACCAGTTGACACGGCGCACGTAACATGAATGATGGCGACGGCACACGCGAGCAGTGCTGGCGTGATAGCGAACAAACACTAAACACAAACGAAGGCACACATACGAGACACTGATGGCGATGATCTCCGGCGCGCGAAAGTTCACGTAGCGTGTGCGAGTCCGGTGACCTGCCAAGAGAGGAGGAGGGGTGGGGGGGGGGGATGGGAGAGGGAGAGGGGAGAGCAGAGATGCCATGGGCAGAGGAGATAGAGGAGGAAGGGGGAGGGGAAGTCCGGGGGAAGAGGGATGGAGGAAGAGGGATGGGGGGAAAAGGAGGAGATCCTCTCCTGGAACTGCAGGTTATGTAGCAAGAGTAAGTTGATAGAGGAGCAGGAGCTTAAGATCTGTGCCCTTCAGGTGCAGTTGAAAAACGCACAGGAGGAGCTAGATAGGATAAGGAGGGAGAAGGGGGTTGGGGAATGGGAGCTGGCTGTTGGCACGAGATCTGCTAGGAGAAGAAGATTTTGAGATAGTTTTACTATTGGTGTTTACAATAGATATGGCCAACTGGCAGAGTCTAGTGGAGAGGAATCTCTAACAGCTGTAGATGTAGGAAGTATGCAGCAGACCTCAGTAGTTACGGTGGCTAGAACAGTTGCAAAGTCGAAGAGGAAGAAGAAGGTTCTGCTGTTAGGTAGTTCTCATGGCAGAGGTGTAGGCCAGCAGTTGCAGGAAGTGCTGGGAAGTGAGTACGAGGTCACCAGCATTGTGAAGTCTAATGCAGGATTGGCTCAGGTGACTGTTAACATAGGGGGGTTATGTAGGGATTTTACTAAAGAGGATCAGGTAGTGATTGTGGGTGGGGCTGGTAATAGTATTGATAGGGATGGGGAGTATGACATAGATGGTGACCTGGAAAAGATAGCCACTCAGACTGGCAACACGAATGTGCATTTCGTGGAACTGTTTCAGCGTCACGATCGGCCTCATCTTAATACAGCCGGCAGGCGTAATAACATGAGACTTGGGGGTGCGCTGATGACAGAAAGCGTGGATCAGATTTCAGTGGTGTCGGTGGAGTCTATAAGCAGGGCGGGTTTCACTAGACATGGCCTGCACCTCAACAGGTATGGGAAGGGGAGGCTAGCAAAGCTTATAGGTGACAGCATAGGTGGGGTTGGTGGGATCACTCACGTGAAAATTCCTGCAGTAGTGGGTGTTAGAGCTGCACCTTTTTTAGATTGAAGTCAGCTGATAGGTATTCCTGCTTAAGGGAAGTCTCTCTAACAAAGGAACCACTTTTGACAAAGCTTAGGTATCCGAGTAATGAGGGAATTAGTATATTTCATCATAATATACAAGTATTAGAGATAAAGTTAATGAATTGCTTATAGATGTTGACTCTGAAATTATTGGTATATCTGAACACTTCTTAAATAAGAAGATAATTCAGAGGCTTCCTTTACCAGGATACAGGTTGGCTGGCAGCTTTCAGAGGAGCTCTTTGCGGTGTGGGGGAGTAGCCATGTATATGAAAAACGGCATCCCATTTGAGTCAATTGATGTTTCAAAGTACTGCACTGAAAAGGTGTTTGAATGTTGTGCAGGAGTGGTTAAATTTAATGGAGCTAAACTTCTAACTGTTGTTATTTATAGATCCCCAGACTCCGATTTCACAACATTTTTGCTAAAGCTAGAGCAGGTTCTTGGTTCACTTTATAGGAAATACAAAAAGTTAGTTATATGTGGTGACTTCAATATTAATTGTATAAGTGATTTTGCAAGGAAGAGGATGCTGGTAGACCTCCTTAATTCATATAATCTTATGCAAACCGTATTCTTTCCAACGAGAGTGCAAGGGAACAGTAGAACAACCATAGACAACATTTTTGTTCATTCCTCATTACTAGAAGGGCATTCTGTTAGCAAAAAGGTGAATGGCCTTTCAGATCATGATGCACAAATTTTAACTCTAAAAGATTTTTGTGCTGCAACACGTGTTAAATATAGTCATCAGCTGTTTAGGAAAGCTGATCAAGTTGCTGTAGAGACCTTTGTAAACCTTATCAAGGAACAAGAGTGGCAATATGTTTATAGCGCTGAAACAGTAGACGATAAATATAATGCTTTTCTCAAGACTTTTCTCGTGCTCTTTGAAAGTTGCTTTCCGTTAGAACGTTCAAAACAGGGTACTAGCACAAACAGGCAGCCTGGGTGGCTGACTAGAGGGATAAGAATGTCTTGTAGAACAAAGTGGCAATTATATCAAAACGTTAGAAACAGTCAGAATCTAAATGCAGCAGCCCATTACAAACAGTATTTTAAGGTGCTTAAAAATGTTATTAGGAAGGCAAAAAGTATGTGGTATGCAGATAGAATAGCCAAGTCTCAGGATAAAATTAAAACCATATGGTCAGTCGTAAAGGAAGTGGATGGTCTGCAGAGACAGGTCGAGGATATAGAATCAGTGCATAGTGGGAATGTCCGTGTTACTGATAAGTCGCATATATGTGCAGTATTTAATAATCACTTTCTGAATATAGCAGGTGAACTAAATAGAAACCTAGTCCCAACAGGGAATCATATAGCGCTCTTAGAAAAAAGTGTTCCGAGGCTGTTACCTGAAATGCTCCTCCATGATACTGACAAGAGGGAGATTGAGTTAATAATTAAATCACTAAAGACCAAGAACTCTCATGGATATGACGGGGTATCTAGCAGAATGCTGAAGTATTGCTCTATGTATGTTAGCCAAGTACTTAGCCATATCTGCAACTTTTCCTTTAGGAGTGGTCGGTTTCATGACCGATTAAAGTACTCGGTAGTGAAGCCACTTTATAAAAAAGGGAGACAGGGATAATATTGACAATTATAGACCTATTTCTATGCCATCGGTGTTTGCTAAAGTTATCGAGAATGTTGTATATACAAGGTTACTGGAGCATTTAAATTCACATAATTTGCTGTCAAATGTTCAGTTTGGTTTTAGAAATGGTTTAACAACTGAAAATGCTATATTCTCTTTCTCTGTGAGGTTTTGGACGGATTAAATAAAAGGTTGCGAACGGTAGGTGTTTTCTTTGATTTAACGAAGGCTTTTGACTGTGTTGACCACAAAATATTACTGCAGAAGTTGGACCATTATGGAGTAAGGGGAGTAGCTTACAATTGGTTTGCCTCTTATTTTAAGAATAGAAAGCTGTAGGTAATTCTCCGCAATATTGAGAGTCATAGTGATGTTCAGTCCCAATGGGGCACTGTTAAGTGGGGCGTCCCCCAAGGGTCGGTGCTGGGGCCACTGCTGTTTCTTATTTATATAAATGTTATGCCTTCTAGTATTGCAGGTGATTCAATATATTTCTGTTTGCTGATGACACCAGCTTGATAGTGAAGGATCTTGTGTGTGATATTGAAACAGTAACAAATAATGTAGTTCATGAAATAAGTTTGTGGCTTGTGGAAAATAATTTGATGCTAAATCACAGTAAGACTCAGTTTTTACAGTTTCTAACTCACAATTCAACAAGAACCGATATTTTGATCAGACAAAATGGGCATATTATAAGGGAGACGGAACAGTTCAAGTTCCTAGGCGTTCAGACAGATAGTAAGCTGTTGTGGAAAGCCCATGTCCAGGACCTTGTTCAGAAACTAAATGCTGCTTTATTTACCATTAGAACAGTATCTGAAATAAGTGACACTTCAACACGAAAAGTAGTCTACTTCGCATATTTTCATACGCTTATTTCATAAGGTATTATTTTTTGGGGTAATTCTTCTGATTCAAAAAGGGAATTTTTGGCTCAAAAACAGGCTGTTCGAGCTATATGTGGTGTAAGTTCGAAAACCTCTTGTAGACCCCTATTCAATAGTCTGGGAATTCTGACATTGCCCTCACAGTATATATTTTCATTAACGTCGTTTGTTGTTAGCAATATTAGCCTATTCCCAAGAGTTAGCAGCTTTCACTCAGTTAATACGTACTAGGCAGAAATCCAATCTTTTGAATGCATTACGGGAACAGCAGCGATCAATGTCCTATAAATATTTACTATTAAAAACAGTCTTGATCACGATTTATTTATCAAGGTGACCGGTTTCAACCACTACTGTGGTCATCTTCAGACCATTGAGTAGGAGCCTCTTTCTGTTGGAGAATCACTACAATGAGTAGTGATTAAGTAAAAGTGGTTAAGTAAAAGCAATCTTCTGACGCAGAGATTATGCTATTCTCATGTCAGCGGGATGTAAAGACTCTTCTAGGCATCATATCCTCGATGTGAAGCAATTTTGAAATTTTCACTAATTCAGCAAATTTCTTAGTTCGAGAAAATCCACTGTGAAGTGCGAAGTTACCGTATAATTCGAATATTACCGTCATTATTACTATCATTTTCTTCACACCGCTGTTGGAACTCATGTGCTTGAACATCATTTAATGCCTTTTGGTCATTATAGAAGTAGTTGCAAGGAACAGGTTCTTTTCTTGTCTACGGAATTCTATTCATGGCTCTGAGCACTGTGAGACCTAACTTAGACCATCTTAAACCTAACTAACCTAAGGGTGTCACACACATCCATGCCCGAGGCAGTATCGAACCTGCCACCGTAGCGGTCGCGTGGTTCCAGTCTGAAGCGCCTAAAACCGTTCGGCCACTTCGGCCGGCTATTCTTTTCATGTTAATATCAAATATCAGCAATTACTCGTAGATTACATAAAAACTGAAGTAATTGATAAAGACGTCACTTGATAACACAAACGCACTGTCTTTCTTCATTTACTTGCGCCTAGAAATGGCTGTCGGATACTGCCAAACCAAAAGCCAAGGGATCTTACTGCCTTCCGATATACGTCTTCCATATGATTTGGTCGATGTGACCTGTTTCAAGTTGTGTATGACAAAGAATGTTGTAGAAAATCAATTATTTCCTTTGCAATAAACAGAAATATTTTCATTCTAAACTGCCGAAGTTCAAAATTGTCGCAAGATCAGTTCAAATTTAATATTCGCTTCTGTAATGTGGGAAAGTATTTCACAGTTGCAAAACCTGCATCCGACCCATTTACCTTACGCTTAGTCGCTGACCATAAATTCTAGCTCAGAGTGACACCAGTTTAAGTAACCTAATGTAGCGAAGATTGTTTGCAGGTGCTTTTTCTCACCGGAAAATACGCAATTAACCATTGGGCTCCATAAGTACACTGTAACAGTAATTTCTGTGTGTATACAATGCATACGGATTGTAAAATTTAGTGGTGCTCTCTCTTCCACTTCTATACACAATATGCCGGATCCAGACGTGCCTTTTATCGTCACAGGTCCTGGACAGTGCAACATTATACTGACAACAGTGATGTGAAACTTCCTCGCAGATTAAAACTGTGTGCCGGACCGAGACTCGAACTCGGGACCTTTGCCTTTCGCGGCAAGTGCTCTACCAGCTGAGTTACCCAAGCACGACTCACGGCCCGTCCGCATAGATTTACTTCTGCCAGTATCTCGTCTCCTACCTTCCAAACTTTACAGAAGCTCTCCTGCGAACCCTGCAGAACTAGCGCTCCTGAAAGAAAGGATATTGCTGAGACATGGCTTAGCCACAGCGTGGGGGATGTTTCCAGAATAATATTTTCACTCTGCAGCGGAGTGTGCGCTGATGTGAAACTTCCTGGCAGATTAAAACTGTGTGCCGGACCGAGACTCGAACTCTGGACCTTTGCCTTTCGCGGGCAAGTGCTCTACCAGCTGAGCTACCCAAGCATGACAGTAATGTGCTTTTACTGACAACCTCACCGTTCGTTTTACCTGATTTTGTAATCTTTTAAATAAAACAACATGACCTTCCAGTGGGAGACATTTCTTCCCCCTTTTCCTTCTGTGAAATTTGTCAGTAAGCTTTTTGTCTTCCAACCAGCGAAATGCGGCAGAGTACGGTTGGTAAACGACTCACAAACCACTATTCAGTGCCGTTAAGACGATTTCTTTAAACATTGTCGTAGCTGAAGGAATTTAGTTTCTTCGTAAATCGTGTTATGCAGCAACGTTCACAGATATCTAAAACAGGAAAAGCTTTTTATCCAGGTACTAAGGTTATTAATCATACTTCCCACAGTGTGTGTCAGGTTGATCTTTTCGTCTGATAACACTGCGTAAGTATTTTGTCTAAGAGGTATCACAAGCAGTGTTCATGTAGCTGTGGTAACCATTGGTTGAAAACGAGTTTAACACCAATGGGTGAAAAATGCTGAGTTGCACTGTGGTCCGAAAGCCACGTTAAACTGTAGGTTCCCCTATTAACTGTCTAGGCAAGTCGACTCAAAGGTCGGAGGAAAGCTACGGCATACCACCTCCAACATGAATCAGATATATTTTCCAAGCAATATATCAGACAACACGTCAGAACAGTGAGATTTAGTTTGTGTGTTGCGCATGGTGCAAGAAATATTGTGTTTTGCTTGCTTTTGTCACCTTAAATCCAAATTAATATTTTAAATATCACTTTTTAACAGCGTTCACTTCTACATTAATTAATGTATGGACCTCAAAACAAGTAATTTGCCTGAGTAGCTATAGAGCATGTTCTGAAAGGTATTGACACAATGTTTTGCATCCATTTACCGTAGGGAATCAAAGAAACTAACCAAACGCATTACATTGCATTTACTCTCTGTGCCTTGACTAACACATATGAATCCATGACAAAAATAAGTTATCTGAAGAACCTCCTGTGAAAGGAAAAAGAACAGGATATGATGCTTTAATTATAGCACGCTGGATCAGGAACAATGAAATTAATTCTGTGCCACGTTGATGTATTGCATACTAGTGAAATAAAATACTCAAAAAATAAAAACGGTTTTGTACCTCCGTTGCTATCGAGTTTGAGACAATAATCGTAGACAGATTTTATGGGTCACCACTCAACAACATTAAAGCATGTTACACTGTCCAGAGTGAGGAGTGGAGCAGACGTTGTCAGCAGAAGGCGAGGCAGCGCAGTACCTCAGGCCCCGCCGGTAGGCAGCTAATGGGCTCCAGAGAACTCAGACGCATGCGGTGCTCAGAGGCAGATGACCAGAAAAAGACATCTCTCCCTAAAATAGTGTTGAACCTAACCGTAATTACCAATGTGGCAGAAAGCGAAATATATTATAGTTTCGCTTGAATTAAACTCATAGCTTCAGCACTGAGAGGAAAGGGTCAGTGAAAGTTTTGTTGACGTGTGCTTTCTGTTGCCAGATTTCGTATTTCCTAGTCTCGCGTTTTACCGCAAGACTACGGTTGTAGTCAAGACTGATGTACTCAGACTGCAGTCAAGACTTCCTCTGGGAAGTGCTGCTGTCTTCAATGTTGCCAGACCGAGCATATTGCCGGACATAGAATTCTGAGGGGAGCACGACTGTATTGTCCACCTTACGTGAAAGACACGGCGGTCACTTTCTTTGTCTGAGACTGTATCTGCAACACATATTGCACATTGAAGACCCAGAAGAATTAAAAAAAACAACATTAGTTTGAGAGCAACGTTAACTATAGCGTTCGCAGTATTCATAGTATTGTATACGTGTGTGTAAATGTCTTCCACTGCCTACTCAAGGAAGACAAGGATACACATTCTAGCTTCAATATTATAAATACGCCACATTTTCTGAATGAACTAAGTCTTAGATTGATAATCATTTTGAATATTTAGCAGTACTGTACCCATTGGTGTTAAACTCGTTTTCAACCAATGGTTCCCACAGCTACATGAACACAACTTGTGATAATTATTAGACAAAATACTTACACAGTGCTATCAGACGAAAAGATCAACCTGACACAAACGGTGGGAAGTTTGTTTTACAACCTCCGTACCTGGATAAAGAGCTTTTCTTATTTGAGATAACTGTGAACGTTGCCGCATAGGAGGATTTAAGAAGAAACTTAATTCCTTCAGCTACGACAATGTTTAAAGAAATCGTCTTAACGGCACTAAATCGTGGTTTGTGAATCGCTTACCAACCGTTCTCTGCCGCATTTCGCTGGTTGGAAGACAAAAAGCTTACTGACAAATTTCACAGAAGGAAAAGGGGGACGAAATGTCTCCCACTGGAAGGTCATGTTGTTTTATTTAAAAGATTACAAATCAGGTAAAACGAACGGTGAGGTTGTCAGTAAAATCACATTACTGTTGTCAGTATAATGTTGCACTGCCCAGAGCCTGTGATGATAAAAGGCCTGTTTAGATCACGCATATTGTATATAGAAGTGCAAGAGAGAGCATCACTAAATTTTACAATCCGTATGCATTGCATACACACAGAAATTACTGTTATAGTGTACTGATGGAGCCCAATGGGTTAATTGCGTATTTTCCGGTGAGAAAAAGCACCTGCAAACAGTCTTCGCTACATTATGCTACTTAAACTGGTGTCACTCTGAGCTAGAATTTATGGTCAGCAACTAATCGTAAGGTCAATGGGTCGGATGCAACTGCGAAATACTTTCCAACATTACAGAAGCGAATATTAAATTTGAACTGATATTGCGAAAATTTTGAACTTCGGTAGTTAAGACTGAAAATCTTTCTGTTTATTGCAAAGGAAATAATTGATTTTCTACAACATTCTCTGTCATACACAACATGAAACAGGTCACATCGACCAAATCATATGGAAGAACTGACAGCGACGCATATCGGAAGGCAGTAAGATCCCTTGGCTTTTGGTTTGGCAGTATTCTACAGCCATTTCTAGGCGCAAGTAAATGAAGAGTCTTTACATCCTCCTGACATGAGAATAGCATAATCTCTGTGTCAGATGATTGCTTCTACTTAACCATATAATAGACTCGTATGTTTTCCACCGTGACTAATTTTGTAAGCTAAGCATATCATCCGTTACAGCACACTCCTGGGGCTGAGAAATGTGGCCACAATGGTCTGGTGGAACGAACTATCTCAGGGGCAATGCGTGGATTCAGGCATTTACTTTTAAGAGGCACAAACAGATTTACTATACCTCTCGTAACCTCAAGAGAAAGACGTTATAATTCATAATCCACATTAAACATCACGTTCCTTCATTACCAACTGGATAGAGCCAGTTTACGTTGGGAAATGACATAGGCGGAAGAAATGGTAAACAGTAATACTGCCGCCAGTATACTTACCTCGTTAGAAAATTTTATTTTATTTGATGAACCGATATCCACTCAAAGGAACAGGAATCTTATATTACTTGTACTTGACTGAACTGCAGACGTAGAAAAATTTGGTGCTGGACTGTGATTTGAATTCGTATCTCCTCTCTCGAGGATCTGAATCTCTCGGAACAGTATAGTTCAGTCATTTCGTTCCTTTCCCCAAGACTGCAGTCTCCTCTAGGTCTACTCCAAAGGTAAGTATGTGGGTCCGAATACTGATCCAGTACAAAATTATTCATAATTTCATTTCAAGCCCTATCACGTGCATACCGGCCTACTAGTGAAAATTAATATGCATTTTTAATGTCTGTTGATGTGTTGCCAACGTTCGCAATAGGTATCGTAATTTCTGGTCGGACACGCACACATCTTACTGTTGGTGAGTAACCAATTGATACTTAAGCCATATTCGTGGATGATAAAGAAGGACGGTAGGTGTGCAGTTCGATTGTCGCCCAGGCACAAAAATTTGTATCCTTATTTCAGATTCAAACACCTAGCAGCTGGTAAGAAAAACCGATACATAACATTTGATTTTACTTAGTTAACAATCCGATTACGTGTTGGTTTCGTATCTCCGTCACAGAACTTCTCATCATGCGCTCCACCTTTAAATGCATGCACACTTTGTTACTTCTGAATGGAGGTATATCACACATCTTTCGTGGTTAGTTAACAGAGACGAAAGGGTTTTGATAGGAGTCGCGGTTTATTACAAAACCTGTGGTCTTTTATTTTCAAATTTAGATTTGGTTACCGATATTAGCGAATATTTCGGTAATTCATGACTCTTCATGGCTAGTCAGCAATATGATTAGATTAGATTTGATTTGATTCGATTAATATTTGTTCTATAGATCCTGAATACGAAATATCGTAATAATGTGGAACATGTCATTTTAATGAAAGATTTCTTTACATACCATGATTCAATTTCTTTACAACAATATTTTACTCTCTCTCTTTTTTATTTTCATCTCTCGCTCTCACTCTCTCTCTCTCTCTCTCTCTCTCTCTCTCTCTCTCACACACACACACACACACACACACACACACATATTCTGTTTGTATTTTTATTTGTTTGTTGTGCTCGACTATCAGCGAGGCACGAAAACGTCCATCAATGAGTTTCTTAGTTTTGAGTACACTTACGAAATATGAAAACAACTATGAGAGTTACTGATTTATGACGCTTAATTTTCAGTCAGTTCTGAGTATTATTAGCAACTACGCTCCAGTCCCTAAAACTAGTTACAGAAATGTGAATCAGGCGGATTACGTTTTCCAGGCCGTAGCAGCCGCGTCTTTGAGAATCCAGCTATGGTCACTTCCCAGCCCGCTGTAGGATCACATCGGTTCGTCTTCTTCCTGCTGGTAATGTAACTGAGATTTGGCAACAAGGCAAGGTATGTTTGGCAACTCTGTGATCGACGAGTTACTTCCTGGTGTGCACGGAATTAAGCCTCAAAGTTCATTTGATTTTTCCTGTCATTTCCATTGAATAATCTGAGTTATTATCGCTTGAGGTGTAACAAAAGTATGTACATTTACGGTTTTCGGCCCAGGAAAGTCGTTGCACGTGGAAACCTTTTGCTTTAAATAGTGATTTACGAGTTCTAGTCACTATTGGCCTCGTAATAGGAATCCCAAATGTATACCTCTTCGCTAGCTGTGTGGTAACATGCTGCTCTCTAAAAAAAGCGTATGTCCCGGGTCGCGGTTCCAGTCTCACTGACTGTGACGTTTTTATCCCTTCTGTGAAAGCGCTACAAGCAGTCAGATCAAACATCGATAAGGAAAACGTAAGAAAATACTTTCGGCTCATAGTGCAATGGCGAAAAACTTACAATGCTGCACAATAGGTAATGCCTCTTTCCGTTGCTGACAAGCAAATTTTTGGTTTCTAGGGATACATATCTTTATTCATGAAATGCTACATTTGCGTACCTCTTCAGTATGACAGAGCATACCAATTAAACACAGACCCAGTCCAAATCAAAGTGAGTAGTATTTTACTGATTCAGTTCGATAGAGGCACGCTTGCGTACAGATATTCAGCTTTATTTCGTCGTAAGGTTATCGTATTTCATTTCTTATATTACAGTGACAAATTTCGTAGGGTTTCTTTTGGTGTTGTTTAAACAATAGTAAACATGAGAGATAAATTAATCGTCAACGATATTTGCGAATTCTCAATTTTTGAAGAAGAATAAAATGCCACTACCACATGACAGCTAATGTACAAAATACTTTTCTGACGTATTTTCGCACTATGCGCTCTCCTCAAACATAATACGAAAGTTTCGAGATGCTTCTGCTGCCTGGCCGTCTATTAAACCTGAAAAGTACAAAATGTTGCAGTAGTTAGCCCTTTTTCTACATGCGAATATTTTGAGTTGAGAAGGGAAGGGAATTATGTTCAAAGTTCCATTAGACTGATTACTTCAGCAGACAAGAGAATCGCGTTTTAAAAAATTTAGCAGTGGATGTATTTGAACTCGTGACATTTTGTCTACAGTGCATTGCACTTACCGCTACGCTACTAGCTGAACAGTAGCTACGCTTGCTCAAGAAGTCAACAAAAATCATAAAGAACTTCTGCATTCCACAGTGTTGTGAGATAATGGATATGGGCGGATGTAGACTTGTGAAAGATAGACAGTTACAGCTTTTCTTTTGCACTACACGACGTTTTCAACAAACAGATAGCGCAGTAGAGTAGCTCAAGTGGAAAGGAACACTTCCTATTTATATTTCTGCATCCTACACTGTTGGCAGTTCTGTGTAGGTGGCAATTACGTGATTTTATTTGGCTGATTACAAAATAGAGTCGAATGTATGCACTGGGTAGCCGAGGCACTAGTTCATGGCAATTCAATCAAGCAAGTTAATGAATGTACTGAACATGCTGCAAACCACTACCGGGAGCCTGTGTGTCAGAATTGTCATCCAGTGTGACGCAACGGCGCTACAATAGAAAAATGAGCCACAGAGATGCGTGTCTGGTGGACTGTTGGGTTGCTGAGAGGTTGAAATACTCATGGTCTGTGTTCGATTCGAACTTTTGCCGATGATTTTTGATAGGTAGAGACAGATTCTATTCTCTTCTGGCTACGCCAAGTGAAGAAGGTATAAAGGCATTGTGGTCTGAAATTCACATTAAACATGATATTCCTACTCTACCAAGTAGACGTTAGGTTGAGCCACAATAGTCTGGAGTGGCGACATGTAGAAACTCTATCACCAGTAACCTTTCTTATACTAGTTATTTATTTCTAGTGACGAAACAAACGCTTTGTAGGGTCACAGGACACTTATTCCATATTTTATTTGAGCTCCTGTATGTCGATAAAATTGGTTCTGAACTGGGAATGCAACTCAGACCGCCCTTAACACGGAATTTGATCCCTTCGTGACAGTACAGCTCGACTACAATTTGTTGTTTGTTCAAAACTGCAGATTCCTCAACATCTCCACATATTGCGCCTGAATGGGTTCGAATCCTGGCCCAGCACTAAAGTTTTCGTTATGTATTATCAAGCTCTGGCATGAGAACACCTATCTGCTGGTGGATAATAATTTTGATTTTTAGTGTATTTTCATTCGTTGCCTACACTAACGGTATCTGATGTTCTTGACTCCCAGTGAGACACAGAACTATTTAGGAGATCACTGTAAGTTCAAGGATGTTATTCCGTGCTGCTGGTGGAGAAAAATTCGGTAGCTGACGTCTCTTTGTGTGTAGTCAACAACTATATGTGTGGGGTTCGATTACCAGTCAGCAGCGTATTGATGAGGATGCCAGCTTCATGGAAAGGTGTTTATTCTCAGATGAGGCAACCTTTCATCTATCGGGAAGGGTTAATAGGCATAATGTTCGGATTTGGGGTTCGCAAAATCCCCACATTGTCATTGAACATGTTCGTGATAGCCCTAAACTAAATGTGTAGTGTGGGCTAATGCATGACAGGAGTTTTGGACCGTTCTTCTTTGCGTGACAAACATTGAATGGGTCAGTGTATCTGTACATGTTGGAGCAGTTTGTGTGCCCTCAGATACAAGACTTCCAACACAACATTATTTTTCTACAAGATGGAGCTCCGCCACATTGGTCAATAGCTGTTCGCAAGTTCCTGGATAGGAAATTTCCCAGTCGTTGGATCTGACGCGGTGGACCCATTGCCTGGCCACCACGTTCGTGAAGAACCGACTGTATGCGACCAAAGTGGACGATATTCCTACGTTGCGACATCGTATCACTAATGGGATTGCAACAATAACAGACGAAATAATGTTACAATGAACTTGGCAAGAAATTGAATATAGACTCGATATTCTTTGTGCTGCAGATGGTTTACATGTAGAGGTGTATTGATGATAAACAAATAAATTCTTTGCGATGCTCTACAATATGGTACATTTTTCATTGTCGTATCTACTATGATTTTTTTCCTGGGTCTTTGAAATCAAGGAGGTTTGAGTGGCACACCCTGTATTTTATAGAGGCGTGGAGGGCTAACAATTCTCTACCAAACGCCTGTATTGTTGCTGCCTTGGCATCAGCTTCAAGGAGAAAAGGGCGAGAGGCTGCCAAGCATCGTTTACATATTATTGTAGTAGGGCGCCGTTTACTGATTGGCTCGCGTCAACGACAGTGGCTCGCGTCAACAACAAGCGCGAGAGGAGCGTCCAAAGCAGGAAGTGCAAGTCGTACCACCTCAACTATGACCACATAAAACAAATAGTGGGACAAGCAGATGCCATACTCAGATTCATAGGAAGAATCTTGAGGAAATGTAACTCATCCACGAAAGAAGTGGCTTATAAGGCGCTTGTTCGACACATTCTTGAGTATTGTTCATGTATCTGTGTTACCTGTCAGATGGGACTGATAGAAGAGATAGAGAAGATCCAACGAAGAGAGGCAGGTTTCGTCACAGGATCGTTTAGTCGGCACGAGAGCGTTACGGAGATGCTTAACGAACTCCACTGGCAGACGTTACATGAGAGGCGTTGTACATCACAGAGGGACTTACTATTGAAATTTCGAGAGAGCACTTTCCGGGAAGAGTCAGACAACATAATACTTTCCCCTACATACGTCTCGCAAAACGAGAAAATTCGAGAAATTAGAGCCAATACTGAGGCTTACCGACTGTCATTCTTCCCACACGCTATTCGCGAGTGGAACAGGGTTGGAGGGCTCAGTTAGTGGTACAAAAAGTACCCTCCGCCACATACCATTAGGTGGCTTGCGGAATATGATGTAGATGTAGATGCTTCACTTCGCCGTTAGAGTTTTTAGATCCCTGCTGCATGGGGCAAGTGGCAACGATAAAAGTTGAGGACCCCTAAGAACCGGCGCAATTCCATGGCAATTTCTGATCGATCTATGCTGGGGGTAGCCTCTATCTTTTCTGGCAGCGAGCGTGAGTTCTCAGAGGAAATAAAGTATCCCAAGAATGTAATTTCTGCCCTACCGAACACGCACTTCGATATATTCAAAACGATTCCAAACGCGCCCTTGTCAAAACCGTTCAAACTTCTTAACTGATACAGATCCCATACCGCGCTGCAGTACGGAGCTTTACCGACGATCATTTCTTTCACGTACGTTTTGTCAATGGAACAGAAAAAAGGAGAGGGGAGAGGCAGCGGCAGTGGTACAAAAAGTACCCTCCACCACGTACCGCAAGACGTATTGTGGTATGTCGACGTGGGTGAATATGTAGACTGTTGAACAAGTTTTCGTATTAGTTTTATATCGTGCTGATCGCGAACCAGCATAATATTCTTCTAAACTGGTTGAGAAACTTCCAGGTTCGGTACGCGGCTTAGTTGAAATGCAACGGTCAGTAATACTACGCTCTTATTCGATTCAAGATAGTGTCATTCTTGTTTCGCATGGCAAATTTTTTACTCTATGAGAGCAACGGATTCTGTAACTGAACAGCAGTGGCTCACGATAGTGAGCTCATTTTGTCGTCTTGGTACTGCACACTGTAGCTGGCTGGCCTCTGGCTATGTTACACATGTCGCAGTAAGGTTTTTTTTTTTCTTTTAGCTGTTATAAGTAAATGTAAGATGCATACATAATACATAACATAGAGTATTGTACTGAGACAATGAATGTAGGGGAGTAGATGTAAGATGCATACATAATACATAACATAGAGCTGGCCGCTGTGGTCTAGCGGTTCTACGCGCTCAGCCCGGAACCGCGCGACTGCTACGGTCGCAGGTTCGAATCCTGCCTCGGGCATGGATATGCGTGGTGTCCTTAGGTTAGTTAGGTTTAAGTAGTTCTAAGTTCTAGGGGACTGATGACCACAGATGTTAAGTCCCATAGTGCTCAGAGCCATTTGAACCATTTGAACATAACATAGAGTATTGTACTGAGAAAATGAATGTAGGGGAGTAGATGTAGCATCGCCGTCCTGGACAAGCTTCTAATGGTGGTGGTTTGCCAATGCCTTCCTCTGACCTGTTATGAAGTGTCAAGTGTGCATTTCTACAGCGTTGATGACTGTGACGGGTACTTATACAGTGCGGTGTTGGGTTTGTGTTGTTAACGACGAAGGGAAGGGAGAGAGGGTCAAACTCCACGCCGTCACGTAGCCTACTCCTCCCGAAGAGCATGAAGGGGGCCTCCGACTCTTTATGTCCCCTACGACGGACTGATCACAACAGTGCCACATGCCCTCACTTCATCAGACACTGCGGAGAGTTTTGGTATTAATCCAGGACACTGCCGCAAAGACTGGATATTCGGGAACTTTAAGCCGCCACCTCTCCTCTCCGCTGGCCAAATATTTGCTGCGAAAATATTCTAACAGGATTCTAACATAACAGCTTGGCCCGAGTCGAGCGCCATCACAGAAGCATGCGTTAGCGATCTCTGTTACGGTGAACCTAAGCTAAATGGACAGATTGCGATTCTTCGAAGCATCCAAATTAATTGGTTTACGAAGACTGAATAAGGCTTACCGGCTCCACCGGGAACATAATTTACTATGTTCACAATGGAGACACACATTTGCTTAGCTCCAGTGGGAATCTGCACGTACCTCCAGCATAATATGTTCTGATACAGGAAACGCTTGCTGTCGTCTGACAACGCAAAGTTTTTTCTGGTGCGGCATCTCGTCACCAGTAAAAACCGGACTGTCAGAGATTGTTAAAAATAGGGTACACTTGAAGCTTCTATACGCTCTGCACAGTGGAGTATTACGAAACTGTTATCACTGATCGTTTAGAAAGCAGAGTCGTATGTCTCTCAATGCTACGCTGACGTTACGTTGGCGAGGAAGATAGTGTCAATCAATTTTATGATTACATAAAAGAAATCTAAGACATAGTAATTTTGCTGCATTTTTTTCTCTCTCTCGCTCTCTTGCGATTTGTATGCGTGTGTCTTTCGAAAGCTGTTTGCTCCCCTATTGTGGCGTCGACGGATCTCTCTTCATGCATTGCTGTCGGATAGCCATTCACCGTAATCACAGGCGCAGTAATTGGACTGTCATGTCAAAATTCAGTAAAAAACAAGGCAAAGTAAGGTTATAGTATTTATTTTGCAGTTTCTTCTGTACATGATTTATCTCTGTATCGATGGGAGGGGGTAAGCAGTTCCGGCATTTGCCTTACAACCAAGGAAAACCTCCCGAAAACCCTGGTCGGAACTGATGGTCCATAGTCAGCTGGACGCACTGGATGGGGCGGCGACGCTAAGCATCTGTCATGTAGAGGCGTCATGCGTGACACAGGCGCGAAGTGTCGGTAGAGTCCCTCTCTGCGTAGGGTGGCCGGCCCGCAGCGTAGTGTCGCACCGTCCATGGAAAACAGTCCGGTTCGTTCCAGCACGAGAGTACAGTCCGGTTCGTTCCAGCACGAGAGGGCAGCACGGAGCGACGGTAGCTACACCGCAAGAATTTTTCACGTGAGTGCAGATAAGTGGGTGACACCACAGATCTGCCAACGAATATGCCTCTGCGACTCACGTCTGCGGCTCTTACGCCTGCGAATCACACGCCTGCTCGACTACACATTGGCAGCTATACGCTTCTGTGGTTCAGCACGTCTGGAACTACTCTTCTGTGATTCCTACATGTACGGGGCAGTACATCTGGGACACACAACTTTTGCACGCAGGGTTGTTTTGTTTGTTTTGGTTTTAGGGCGCAAAACTGCTATGGCCATTAGCGCCCGGTCCGTGACTTAGGAAACAGTAAAAACCGAAATGGAAAACCAGCAGCAAAGGGAACGAAAGTCATAAAATTGGAGAAACTAAAAGCAGAAGGAAGACTTAAAAATCCACTACAGAAAGGGGTTGGTTGTCCCCCAAAAAAAGCTTCAAATGACTGACGTTATTTCACTGGCACTAATAAACTTGAGAACGCGGTCGGCTGAGCGCGTGTCATCTGCTAAAATCGACGATATATCAGGCGATAGCTGTAGACGGGAGCGTAACGGATTAAAATAGGGGCACTCAATTAAAAGGTGTCTTACCGTCCACAGCTGAGAGCAGTGGGGACAGAGTGGGGGAGGATCGCCGCTTAAAAGATGTCGATGGCTAAAAAGACAGTGCCCTATCCGGAGTCTAGTTAAAATTACCTCCTCCCGACGACGCGTTCGGGAGGAAGAGGTCCAAGCACAAGGAAGAGCTTTCACGTCCCGCAATTTATTATGGGTAAGTGTCGACCAATGCGTGTGCCATAAATGAACAACACGTCGACATAAAACGCTCCGTAGATCGGCGAAGGGAATCGATTGAATAGCTGGCCGAGGAAGAGAGACTGCAGCCTTGGCTGCAATATCGGCCGCCTCATTTCCACAGATACCAACGTGTCCCGGGAGCCAGAGGAACGCCAACGAGACGCCCCCCAGGTGGAGCAAGCGCAGACAGTCCTGAATCCGGTGGACCAGAGGGTGCACAGGATAAAGAGCTTGGAGACTGAGGAGAGAGCTGAGAGAATCTGAGCAGATAACGTACTGTATCCACTGATGACGGTGGATGTAGTGGACAGCCTGGAGAACAGCGTAAAGCTCCGCAGTATAAACCGAACACTGGTCGGGAAGCCGAAAGTGATTTGGGGTGTCGCCAACAATATAGGTACTCCCTACACCTAACGATGTTTTCGAGCCGTCGGTGTAAATAAATGTGGCGTCCGTCATTTGTGCACATAGAGCAGCAAATGCCCGACGATAAACAAGTGAAGGGGTACCATCCTTGGGAAATCGACAAAGGTCACGGAGCAGGCAGATCCGGGGACGGAGCCAAGGCGGTGCTGTACCCCAAGTTGTCAAAAAGGTTTTTGGAAAGCGGAAGGAAAGAGAATGGAGCAGTTGACGGAAGCGGACTCCAGGTGGTAGTAGGGAGGAGGGGCGGCCTGCATACCCTACATCAAAGGAGGCGTTGAAAAAAATGTCATGGGCTGGATTAGCAGGCATGGAAGACAGATGGCTAGCATAACGACTCAGGACTGCTCGCCGATTGGACTACATACCTGACCCTCCTACGTGTCTGTACTATTACATCTGCGAATCGAGTTGTCGGGGACGTTAAGCTGCGCATCTGAGAATCTTTGCAATGAGTCCGCGCTCTGCGAGTCTATACTAGGCATCCAAGAGTTAAGCGTCAGCGACTCTACATTGCACGGCCAAGAATCTACGCTAAGCAGCCTACGCTACACGTACACGAGACTACACTTTGTGCTCACTCGCCAACGGTCAGCCCCGACAGTCTGAAGCACTAACCGTAAAGACCCTCCTGCGAAAGACCGACGAACGGTCCCGCAAGGCAACGCATGGCCTAGAAGGTCCAGCGCAAGGTCTTCTGGGTATTACACGTGGTAGCAACAGGACTGGCATCGCGGCTGTAAGGCGTTTGCCATTGCCCTTGCAGTGTTCTTCTCCTGACCGAAGCATCGCGTAAGCTCGAGGACACACAGTGTAGGCTCGTGGACGTTTAGTGTAGATGCATAGCGTAGATTCACGGACGCGTAACTACTTAAGAGTAGCAGATGCGTAGACTTGTGGAGGCACAGCACAGACTCGCAGACCGCGTACTGCTGGAAAGATTCTCAGACGCGCAGCGTGGAGTCGTCGACGGCTTCGTTCACAGACGAGCAACGTACAAAAACGCAGCAGTCCTAGATGTGGAGTCCCAAATTCGTCCGAGTCACAGTCCTGTACGCACAAATGGTGAAGAGTTCCAGACGTACATTCACACACATGTAGGTGTTACAGAAGAGTACTCCCGCACAGATATGGTGAACCACAGAGGCGTACAGCCGCCAGCGCGCATCGTGCAGGCGTGTAACTCGCAGACGTGAAGAGTCGCGGACGCCAAGATCTGTAGACGCGTAGTCGCCGAACAACCTGTCGAGTCACAGACTTGGCTACACTCAGGTGAAAACTCGCAGCTTCCGTCACCCCGTGTTGCCCTCACCTGCTGCTAAACTGGACTGAATTTCATGCACAGGGAGCCTCCTTATATAGCCATCGCGGCTCTGTTGTACTGCTGTTTCCGAGGAAACCCGTAGCGATATTGTTGCCTCGCCGCCCTGGTTCTAATGTTACAACAATCGGTAGCATATTTCACGTGCACACTCCTCATAATACCTATTAAGACACAGTGATCCAGATCTTTCCGAGAATGTTGCTTTTAGTAGTTCTGGCGTATATTATTACTGGTTCCGATTTGGAACCTCTAAGCAATTGAAGAAACGTGGTCTCTAATCTCGATCTACACCAACATTTTACGTCATCCGTTAGGATTTTCACTCCGAAAACAGCAGACTTCTGTCCGAGCTTCTTTTTTTAGGTCATCGATCTTCTGACTGGTTTGACGCGGCCTGCTACGAATTCCTATCCTGTGCCAAATTCTTCATCTCAGAGAAGCACTTGCAACATACGTCCTCAATTATTTGCTGGACATATACCAGTCTCTGTCTTCTTCTACAGCTTTAGCTCTCTACAGCTCCCGCTAGTCCCATGGAAGTTATTCCCTGATGTCTTAACAGATGATCTTATCATCTTGCCCCTTCTCCTTGTCAGTGTGTCCCACATATTCCTATCCTGTGCGATTCTGCGCAGAACCTCCTCATACCTCACCTTATCAGTCCACCTAATTTTCAACATTCGCCAGTAGCACCGCATCTGAAATGCTTCGATTCTCTTCTGTTCCGATTTTCCCACAGTCCATGTTTCACTACCATACAATGCTCTGCTCCAAACGTACATTCTCAGAAATTTCTTCCTCAAATTAAGACCTATGTTTGATACTAGTAGACTTCTCTTGTCCAGGAATACACTTTTTGCCAGTGCTAGTCTGTTTTTTATGCCCCTCTTGCTCCGTCCGTCATTGGTTACTTTGCTGCATAGGTAGTAGAATTCCTTAACTTCATCTACTTTGTGGCCATCAATCCTAATGTAAAGTTTCTTTCTGTTCTCATTTCCGCTACTTCTCATTACTTTCGTCTTTCTTCTATTTACTCTCAGTCCATATTCTGTACTCATTAGATTGTTCATTCCATTCAGCATATCAAGTGATTCTTCTTCACTTTCATTCAGGATACCAGTGTCATCAACGAATTGTATCACTGATATCTTTCCCCTTGAGTTTTAATTCCATTCCTGAAACTTTCTTTTATTTCCATCATTGCTTCCTCGATGTATAGGTTGAACAGTGTTGGTGTCTTACACACTTTTCAATGCGAACACCTAGCTCTTGGTCGTCACAGAGCGAGGCGGAGCATCCAGATTTAGGTTTTCCGTGATTTGCGTAAATCGCTTCAGGCAAATACCGGGATGGTTCCTTCCCTAATTCGAGCTTGTGCTCCGTATGTAATAACCACGATGTCGACGGGACGTTAAACACTGAGCTCCTCCTCCTCTTGGTCGTCCACTCTTATTATTCCATCTTGGCTCTTGTACGTATTGTATGTTACTCCTCTCTCCCTACAGCTTACCCCTGTTTTTCTCAGAATTTCAAACATCTTGCACCATTTCACGTTTCCGAATGCTTTTTCCAGGTCGACAAGTCCTATGGACGTGTCTTGATTTTTCTTTAGTCATTCTTCCATTATCAACCACAACGTCAGAATTCAGTCTCTAGTGCCCTTACCTTTTCTAAATTCAAACTAATCGTCATCTAGCACATCCTCGATTTTCTTTTCCATTATCCTGTATGTTATTATTGACAGCAACTTGGATGCAAGAGCTTGTTAATTCTCGCTATAATTCTCGCACTTGTCAGCTCTTGCAGCCTTCAATTTGTGTGGATGATATTTTTTTCGAAAGTCAGATAGTATGTCACCAAACTCATACATTCTACTCAACAACGTGAATAATCGTTTTGTTGCTGCTTCAATGTACTGTTTCCACCTATCCGCTCTCTCCTCTGC
Source organism: Schistocerca americana (assembly GCF_021461395.2). NCBI lineage: Eukaryota > Metazoa > Arthropoda > Insecta > Orthoptera > Acrididae > Schistocerca > Schistocerca americana. Next base: position 890,877,822 of record NC_060119.1, read on the forward strand.
ATTTAACAGTGGAACTCCCGTTGCAGTCTGTAATGTTACCTCCCTGGCTTTTAATGCCACCGAAGGTTGTTTTGAATCTACTATATGCTGAGTCAGTCCTTCCGACAATCATTTCTATTTCGACTTTTTCACATTTTTCATGCAGCCACTTCGTCTTAGCTTCTCTACACTTCCTGTTTATTTCATTGCTCAGCGACTTATATTTCTGTAGTACTGAATGGCCCTGAAAATGTTTGTACTTCCTTCTCTCATCGATCAGCAAACGTCTTTCTTCTGTTATCCATGGTTTCTTCGCAGTTCTTTGTACCTATGTTTTTCTTTCCAATTTCTGAGATTGCTCTTTTTAGAGACGTCCATTCCTCTTCAAATGTACTGCCTACCGGGCTATTCCTTATCACTCTGCTATGGTATTAGCGAACTTCAAGCGTGTCTCGTCATCCCTTAGTACTTCTCTATCCTACTTCTTTGAGTATTGATTCTTCCTGACTAATGTCTTAAACTTCAGCCCACTCTTCATCACTACTATGTTGTGATCTGAGTCAGTATGTGCTCACGCCTTACAATCCAGTACCTGATTTCGGAATCTCTGTTTGACCTATGTAATCTAACTGAAATCTTCCCGAATCACCTGGTCTTTTCCAAGTATACCTCCTCCTCTTGTGATTCTTGAACAGAGTATTCGCTATTACTAGCTGAAATTTATTACAGAACTCAATCAGTCTTTCTCCTCTCTCATTCCTTGTCCCAGTTCCACATTCTCCTGTAACCTTTTCTTCCACCCCTTTCCTTACAACTACATTCTAGTCCCCCATGACTATTAGATTTTCATCTCCCTATTCCTTTCAATGTCATCATATACTTTCTCTGTCTCTAAAAAGATCTTTATTATTTGGATGTTTTGAATGAAAAAGAAGTACATCATTCGATCTGCAATCTTTTTGAAGTGAAATGCCCCATCTTAATTAAGAATGTTTGTACCTGCTTTCGTTTCGTTACACACGAAAAAATGAATACTTCTTTAGACACTTATAAATTCATCAATAGTTACATGGCGAACACAAAGCCAATATAAACACGTATTTCTGTCTAATCTTCGGGAACCATTATAGATATTTCGGTGTGTGAGATGATGACTGTGTAACACGTCAGAACATGGAGTCCAACGCTCTACCACAAAAACGAATTCCTGTAGACAATGTACAGGGAATGTGACGGGTTACAATAAGAATACAACAACGCCGACGCTACAGACCCATCATTGGACAGATTACATGAGCAGAGAGTGGCAGAAGATGTTGTTCTTCGTAACTTTTGTCTTAGGACTAGATGTTGTGATGGCTCTTAGGAGTATCATAGAAACCGCGAGGGACTTCTGTTATTGTCAGCTGTTTCCTGTAGCGCCTTACGAAAGTGGTGGAATATCTGTGAAGTAACTAATGTCGAAAAGGTGTTACATGTCCGTAACACATCGGTGAAAATAGAGTCGTAGTTGTTACCGTTGTGCGATGCAGAACATGTAGCAATGTGAGGCTGAACTGATTGAGAGTTACAATTCTAGAGGCAGAAAATTCGGTTTAGGATAGTGAATCATGGAATCTGTTACACCAGTAACTGGCCGTGTCGGAATACCACGGCTTCTACGACGTTGCCTATTCGAGAAATGTATCTTGGGGCAAACTCCGATGGCTGCAGTGTTACCCTATGGGAAACATTGAAATGTGATACTATCAGAATGCAGCATAGAAGCCATAGACAGAAGTAATATTATCTCTAACCTTTTGAATCGATTAATGAATTATGTCGTTCCCCCAGGGAGCTGCATTCCAGAAACTACTGTGATTATTTTTGTTTCCGAATTTGAGGAGCGTCTACAAAATCCAATACGTCTAGGACGCCACAAGATTCTAAAGGCTATGCCAAACGGCTTGCAGTTGTTTTGAATACCAGAGGTAGGGCAACATACGCTGGGTACCTGATAACATAGTGGCAAAACACCGTAAAAAGTTTGTCTATTTACAGCAAGAACTTGAAGTTAGGCCAGTCTTCCGATAGTCACCCACAAGGACAGAATAACCGTAACCGTATTCTGAATAAGTCTGAAAAGTAGTCGAGAAGTACTGGCAGAAATGAAGCTCCGGTGCTTGTTGTGAAACGTACCAGGATAGCTAATTTAGGAAGAAAACTGGCCATGAATGGGAAGGTTCCGTTTGGAGATCTGGACCAGCATATAGTTTCAATCCGTAAGCAAGTTTCGTAACAGTGCTCTGAAATGTAGGCATATTTCCTAAGGTTGCAAGACAGGTGTCACTGTAATTAACGGATTACAAAGGAAGGTAAATTACCGTTTTCACCTCACTGACTTTACGGCTCATACGTCTCGACAGATGTTCTAATTTTAACAAGAACAGGCTTGACAAACATTTATAGACAGTCACATCTCTTAGGAAGGGTATCTATTCAGATGACAGGTAAGGTAGTTTCCTTTGCTTTCTTATTAACTTTTTATTTTTACTGTCACGACAATTCATTGACAGTAACCAGGATTAGGATTTAACGGCTTTGTTGAAGAAGCGCCAGCTTGCACAGGGCATGGACTGGTCAGTGTCTTTACATCTGCGCCAGTGTAATTGTCCTCAGAGTTACCTATCCGTATTTTCCTTATCACAAAATCATGTAAGAAAAGCAATAAATAGTTTTCATTTCATTATTATTTCTGATTTCCTTACTCAACTTGGCTCTACAGCTTTACCAAATAATATTTCTCCGAAAAAGTTTTAGACATTTCATGACAATGACGTTATCATAAAAGACATTGTTATAAAAGACGTTATTATAAATCTTTCCGATACGACTTCGAACACCAGAAAATATTACTCAGGTGTGAGACAGTTTTGCAAAAAATTCCAGCAAAATCGCAACCCCGGTTTACAGAGCAAGTGGGAATTGAAGGATCGTCATGTCAGAACGTTATCAAATAGGATCTGGGCATTTACTGCCACATGTTTCCTGCTGCACATGAGTTAAATGTTCCAGACCAACAGTGCGTGTTTAGTTCTCACCGTGGTTTCTGAATGGAAAGCTATTGAGGCATCTCGACCCCCACGTTTTCATTTCTTTAGATAAGGATCGGTTCAGTGCGTTCGGGTATGTGAACTCACCGAATACATTCCTCCATGCAAATCCTCGTAAAGACATTGATAAACCGCTGCATATTGTTGCGATTACTGTTTGTAGCGCAACATCCCGGTCAGTTTCAGTTTGCCCGTTAAGTATCTATTGTAATAATAATTTTAAAACACTTTAATACATTGTATTACCGTAAGCTACTTTCTTCTGGATTTATCTACGGCTCAGACATTACCAGTTTACATCAATTTCGGCGGTTCTCTCATTTACGAGGGGACCAAATCCCCGTCTTCTCCGGTCAACTGCATTGAGATTCTGTTCTTTGTGTCGAGTAGGGGTGGCCAGTTTAGAGAGCATCAGTCCACAGCAGGCATGTGGATGTGGTCTTAATCAAGTCAGACCGCTTGGTTACGGAATGTCTATCACCAACTCCAGTCCCAAAGATCTACCACTTGACCGGTATTGCAAGTCCTCCTGTAAGACGCGGAGTAATTCGTAACGCGAGTGCTGCAAATTACTCTGAAAGTCACTTCAGGTTCGTGTATGGTCGTTCAAAAGAGCAGTGATAAGAGCTGAATGAGAGGATCACTTATCTAGTGACACGGCTTCATTTTACAAGCTACGGCGAAATAACGAGTATTTCGGTAAAAACCCTATCAGTCGAATAAAACTTCCCTGGTTCTCCTCTCACACCGTCAGTATTGTAACGACATGAGTGAATCCACACACGCAAGAAAGATTCCTATGTAGTACTTATAAATAATACTTTATTACAAAAAGTAGAAAATGAACTCATTCGCAAACAATGTCTTCGGGGACGCAACTCCATACGGTGTGAACGCACAACTTGTAATCTCCCTGATTTTTTTGACACAAAAGAAATTGTAAATCTCTGAGGTTGTTCGCTAACGCTAAGCAATAATTCTGAAATTATTGTTTGGTCGGAATTCTATCACTGATGAACCACTATCACAAAATCAAAACTCCACCGCCGTATACCGTCCAAGGAACACGGTTTCACACTGAGGCCAAGATCAGTAGAGGTGATGGTGTAACACCAATAATCGATAGGTTAATGTATAATCCGTGCACGGTCTCTGCTGACATTGTACCCTAGTGTATCGGCATAGTCAAGATTATTGGTTGTGTAAATACACTGAAGAGCCAAAGAAACTGGTACACCTGCCTAATATTGTGTAAGGCCACCGCGAGCACTCAAAAAAGCCGCAACACGAAGTGGCAAGGACTCGACTAAGGTTTAAAGCAGCGCTGGAGGGAATTGACACCATGAATCCTGCAGACCTGTCCATAAAGCCGTAAGGGTACGAAGGGGTGGAGATCTCTTCTGAACAGCACGTTGCAAGGCATCCCAGATACCCTCAATAACGTTCGTGTCTGGCGAGTTTGGTGGCCAGCGGAAGTGTTTAAAGTCAGAAGAGTGCTCCTGGAGCCACTCTGTAGCAATTCTGGATGTGTGGGGTGTCACAGTGTCCTGCTGGAGTTGCCCAAGTCCATCGGAATGCGCAACGGACATGAATGGATGCAGGTGGTCATACAGGAGCTGACGTACGTGTCACCTGTCAGAGTCGTATCTAGACGTACCAGGGGTCCAATATCACTCCAACTGCACACGCCCCATATCATTACAGAGCCTCCACCAACTTGAACAGCCCCTGATAACATGTGGGGTCCATAGATTCATGAAGCTGTCTCCATACCCATACACGTCCATCCGCTTGATACAATTTGAAACGAGACTCGTCCGACCAGGCAACATGTTTCCAGTCATAAACAGTCAAATGTCGGTGTTCACGGGCCCAGGCGAGGTGTAAAGCTTTGTGTTGTGAAGTCATCAAGGGTACATGACTGGGCATTCGGCTCCGGAAGCCCATATCGATGATATTTCGTTGAAAGGTCCGCGCGTTGACCCTTGTTGATGGCCCAGCATTGAACTCTGCAGCGATTTGCGGAAGGCTTACACTTCTGTCACGTTGAACGCTTCTCTGCAGTCATCGTTGGTCCCGTACTTGCAGGATCTTATCAACATTAAATTAGATAATGTAAACATTTTTACGGACGCGATTTCCTACACAGCATCTATCGTCCTTGTTAACGAACTACGAGAGATGTTAAATATTGCTTCTTCACAAGTAACGTACCAGAAATTCCGTGTGGTACACCTTTGTGTTGGACACAAATCTAATCATATCATATTGCTGACTAGCCACGAAGAGGCATGAGCCACCGAAATTTTCGCCAATATCAGTAACGAAATCTGAAGTTGAAAATAAAAGACGACAGTTTTTGTAATAAACCAGGACTCCTATCAAGACCCTTTCGTCCCCGTTAACTGACTACGAAAGATGTCTGATATACCTCCATTCACAAATAACGAAGTGTGCATGCATTTAAAGATGAAGTGAATGATGTGAAGTTCTGTGACGGAGATACGAACCCAACACATATTCGGATTGTTAACTAAGTAAAATCAAATGTTACATATCGGTTTCTCTTACCATCTGCTAGGTGTTTCAGTCTAAAATAAGGATACAAATTTTTGTCCCTGAGCGACAATCAAACTGCACACATACCGTCCTTCTTTATCACCCACGAATACAGCTTAAGTATCAATTGCTTACTCACCAACAGTAAGATGTGTGTGTGTATGACCAGAAATAACCACACCTATTACGATTGTTGGCAACACATGAACAGACATTAAAAATGCACGTTAATTTTCACTAGCAGGCCGGTGTTCACATGATAGTGCTTGAAATGATATTATGAATTTTTTGCACTGGATCAGGATTCGGACCCACATACTTACTTTTGGAGACCTAGAGAAGACTGCACTCTTGGGAAAAGCAACGAAATGATTGAACTATACTGTTCCGAGATATTCAGATCCACGAAAGAGGAGATACAGATTCAATTCATAGTCCAGCACCAAATTTTTCAGCGTCTCTAGTTCAATCAAGTACAAGTAAAATAAGAGCCTTGTTCCTTTAAATGGCTATCGGTTCATCAAATAAAATAAAATTTTCTAATGTAAGTAAGTTTACTGGCGACAGTAGTTTTGTTTACCGTGACTTCTGCCTATGTCATTTCCCTACGTAAACCGGCTCTGCTCAGTTGGTAATGAAGGAACGTGATGTTTAATGCGGATTCTGGATTATAACGTCATTCTTTTGAGGTTACCAGAGGTAAAGTAAATCTGTTTGTGCCTCTTAAAAGCAAATGTCTGAGCCCACGCGTTGCACCTGTGATTAGTTCGTTCCACCAGACCATTGTGGTCACATTTCCCAGCCCCAGGAGTGTGCTGTAACGGATGATGTGCTTAGCTTACAAAATTAGTCACTGTGGAAAAAATACGAGTCTATTAAATGGTTAAGTAGAAGCAAGCTTCTGACGCGGAGATTATGCTACTCTCATGTCATCAGGATCTAAAGACTCTTCTAGGCACCATAGCCTCGATGTGAAGCAATTTTGAAATTTTCACTAATTCAGCAAATTTCATAGTTCGAGAAACTCCACTGTGAAGTGTGAGGTTACCGGATAATTCAGTTATTACCGTCATAATTACTATCATTTTCTTCATACCGCTGCTGGAACACATGTGCTTGAAGATTATTTAATGCCTTATTGTCATTGTAGAATTAGTTTCCCAAGAAGAGGTTCTTTCCCTTTCTACAGAATCCTTTTCATGTTAATATCAAACATCAGCAATTACTCGTAGATTACATTAAAACTAAAGTAATTGATGAAGACGTCACTTGATAACAAAAACGCTCTGACTTTCTTCATTCACGAGATGCATTCAAGTTCTAAGGCCTCCGATTTTTTTTCTCCGGACTGGAAAGAGATAGAAACATGCGCATTGTTTTAAAATGAGTCCGCGTTCATTGCCAATACTCCCAGAGATGGCAGCACCGTACGGCAGATGGAATTTTACCGCCAGCGGCGAGAATGAGAACTGTTTTAAATACTTAAAATGGCGACATTTTCCTTACTTGAACAGTGTGCAATCATTCGTTTTCTGAATTTGCGTGGTGTGAAACCAATTGAAATTCATCGACAGTTTCACCTCCACCAAAAAAGTTTCGGGTAACCGCCAGTGCTGAAAAAATGATGGTGTCCATGTTCTGGGACAGCGAGGGCGTAATCTTTACCCACCGCGTTCCAAAGGGCACTACGGTAACAGATGCATCCTACGAAAATGTTTTGAAGAACAAATTCCTTCTGTGGTGTCACTGCCAGACACCACACTTGCTAGGTGGTAGCCTTTAAATCGGCCGCGGTCCGTTAGTATACGTCGGACCCGCGTGTCGCCACTGTCAGTGATTGCAGACCGAGCGCCGCCACACGGCAGGTCTAGAGAGACGTCCTAGCACTCGCCCCAGTTGTACAGCAGACTTTGCCAGAGATGGATCAATGACAAATACGCTCTCATTTGCCGAGACGATAGTTAGCATAGCCTTCAGCTACGTCATTTGCAACGACCTAGCAAGGCGCCATTACCAGTTTATATTGAGATTGTAAATTATGTATCTTCAAGAGCGATGTACACCAATTATGGATTGAAGTTAAGTATTCCAGCAGCAACGTACCTTGTTGGCTATATTAATTGCATTGTCCTGTTCCAGACCTCACGCCAGTTTGCTTGAGCTTAAACGCGTGCATTTCGGCCTCCTCTACCAACACGGTGTTGGCTCTTCTGCCAACACATCACCTTCCTGCACTGCAACAAAAACGTCCGGGAAGGGCTGCGCGTGTGCTGTTTCACCAAGACAATGCACCCGCACATCGAGCTAACGTTACACAACAGTTTCTTCGTGATAACAACTTTGAAGTGACTCCTCATGCTCCCTACTCACCTGACCAGGCTCTTAGTGACTTTTGGCTTTTTCCAACAATGAAAGACACTCTCCGTGGCCGCACATTCACCAGCCGTGCTGCTATTGCCTCAGCGATTTTCCAGTGGTCAAAACAGACTCCTAAAGAAGCCTTCGCCGCTGCCATGGAATCATGGCGTCAGCGTTGTGAAAAATGTGTACGTCTGCAGGGCGATTACGTCGAGAAATAACGACAGTTTCATCGATTTCGGGTGAGTAGTTAATTAGAAAAAAAAATCGCAGGCCTTAGAACTTGAATGCACCTCGTACTTGAGCCTATAAATGGCTGGCGAATACTGACAAACCAAAAGCCAACCGATCTTACTGCCTTTCGATAAACGTCGCTGTCAGTTCTTCCATATGATTTGGTCGACGTGACCTGTTTTAAGTTGTGTATGTAAGGTAGCGAAGACTGTTTGCCAGTGCTCTTTCTCACCGAAAAATATGCAATTCACTCATTGGGCTCCATTAGTACACAGTAACAGTAATTTCTGTGTGTATGCAATGCATACGGATTGTACAATTTAGTGGTGCTCTCTCTTCTCTTCTGTATACAATATCCCTGGCATAACGTGCCCTTTATCATTACAGGCCCTGGACAGTGCAACAGCATACTGACAACAGTATGATGGTGCATGCTGACAACCTCACTGTTCGTTTTAGCTGATTTTGTAATCATTTAAATAAAACAACATGACCTTCCAGTGGGGGACATTTCGTCCCCCTCTTCCTTCTGTGAAATTTGTCAGTAAGCTTTTTGCCTTACAACTAGCGAAATGCGGCAGAGTACGGCCAGTAAACGATTCACAAACCACGATTTAGTGCCGTTAAGACGATTTCTTTAAACATTGTCGTAGCTGAAGGAATTTAGTTTCTTCGTAAATCGTCTTATGCAGCAACGTTCGCAGATATCTAAAACAGGAAAAGCTTTTTATCCAAGTACAAAGGTTATTAATCAAACTTCCCACATTTTGTGTCACGTTGATCTTTACTTCTGATAGCACTGCGTAAGTATTTTGTGTAAGAGGTATCACAGGTATTGTTCCTGTAGCTGTGGCAGTCATTGGTTGAAAACAAGTTTAACACCAATGGGTACAGTACTGCTAAATATTCAAAATGATTATCAACCTAAGTCTGAGTTCATCCACAAACTGAGGCGTATTTGTAATACTGAAGCTAGACTGTGTATCCTTGTCTTCCTTGAGTGGGCATTGGAAGACATTTACATACACGTATACAGTACTATGGATACTTCGAATTATATAGTTAACGTTGCTCTCATAAACTAATTTTGTTTTGTTAATTCCTCTGGGTCTTCAGCGTGCAATATGTGTTGTAGATACAGTCCTAGACAAAAAAATTGACCGCCGAGTCGTTCTCATAAAGTGAACAATACAGTCGTGCTCCCCTAAGAATTCTGTGTCCAGCAATATGCTCGATCTGGCAACATTGTAGACTGTGGCACTTGTACCATTCCACTCCCGAACAGCGGGCGGGAAAAACGAACATCTAAACCTTTCTGTTCGAGCTATGATTTCTCTTATTTTATTTTGATGATCATTCCTACCTATGTAGGTTGGGCTCTTCGTGGCTAATCAGCAGTGTGATATGATTAGATCAGTACTTCTTCGACAGATTATGAATACGACATTTCGTAATGATGTGGAAAGTGTCATTTTAATGAAAGATTTCTTTACATACCATGATTCAATTTCTTTACAACAATATTTTACTCTCTCTCTCTCTCTTTCTTTTTTATTTTCATCTCTCTCTCTCTCTCTCTCTCTCTCTCTCTCCCTCTCCCACATACACACACACACACACACACACACATTCTTTTTGTATTTTTATTTGTTTGTTGTGCTCGACTATCGGCGAGGCACGAAAACGTTCACCAATGAGTTTCTTAGTTTTGAGTACACTTACGAAATATGAAAACAACTATGAGAGTTACTGATTTATGAAGCTTAATTTTCAGTCAGTTCTGAGTATTATTAGTAACTACGCTCCAGTCCCTAAAACTAGTTACAGAAATGTGAATCAGGCGGATTACGTTTTCCAGGCCGTAGCAGCCGCGTCTTTGAGAATCCAGCTATGGTCACTTCCCAGCCCGCTGTAGGATCACATCGATTCGTCTTCTTCCTACTGGTAATGTAACTGAGATTTGGCAACAATGCAAGGTATGTTTGGCAACTCTGTGATCGACGAGTTACTTCCTGGTGTGCACGGAATTAAGCCTCAAAGTTCACTTGATTTTTCCTGTCATTTCCATTGAATAATCTGAGTTATTATCGCTTGAGTGTAACAAAAAATTGTAAATTTACGGTTTTCAGCCCAGGAAAGTCGTTGCACGTGAAAATCGCAACTAATCTCGTACTTTAAATAGCGGTTTACGAGTTCTAGCCTTTATTGGCCTTATAAAAGGATGTGAAGACACATGCATCTTCCCTAGCTCTGTGGTAACGTGCTGACCTCTGAAAAAGCGTCTGTTATGGTTCGCTTTTCCAGTCCTGCTGACTAACGTTTTTATCACTTCTGTGGAAGAGATACAAGCAGTCAGATCAAACATCGATAAAGAAATCGCAAGAATATACTTTCGGCTCATAGTGCAATGGCGAAAAACTTACAATGCTGCCCAACAGGTAACGCCACTTTCCGCTGCTAACAAGCAAATTTTGTGTTTCTAGGGATACATAACTTTTTTTATGAGGGGGGCCACATTTGCATACCACTTGAGTATGACACAGCATACCAAACAAACACAGACCCAATCGAAATCCAAGGGAATAGTATTTTACTACTTCGTGTCGATAGAGGCACGCTTGTGTACAGATTCTCAGTTTTATTGAAACAGAGTTTCGTCGTAAGGTTATCGTAGGCAGTTTTATTTCATTTCTTATAATACAGTGCACAATTTTCGTAAGGTTTCTTGTAGTGTTGTTAAAACATTAGTTAACATGAGAGAGAAATTTATCATCAACGATATATGCGAATTCTCTGATGTTATCTATAACAGTCTGACAATGCACATGCAGTTTATTGATTACGTGCATGTAGAAAACTTGTTCCGAGATAAAGCTGTCAAACAAGGTGTGATGAAGAATAAAATGCCACTACCACATGACAGCTAATGTAGAAAATACTTTTCTGACATATTTTGGCACGATGCGCCCTCCCCATACATAAAACAAAAGTTTCGAGATGCATCTGCTGCCCGGCCGTCTATTAAACCTGAAAAGAACAAAATGTCGCAGAAGTCAGCCCTTTTTCCATATGAGAATATTTTGGGGTGAGAAGTGAAGGGAATTATGTTCAAAGTTCCATTAGACTGATAACTTCTGAGAGACAGACAGTTACAACTTTTCTTTTGCACTGCACTACGTTTTCAACAAACAGATAGCGCAATAGAGTAGCTTAAATGGAAAGGAACACTTCCTATTTAAATTTCTGCATCGTACACTGTTGGCAGTTCTGTGTAGGTGGCAGTTACGTGATTTTATTTCGGTGTATGCACTGGGTAGCCGAGGCAGCTAGGTCATGGCGATTCGGTCAACCAAGTAAATGAATGTACTGAACATGCTGCAAACCACTACAGGGAGCCTGTGTGTCAGAATTCTCATCCAGTCTGGCGCAACGTTGTTATGATAGAAAGATGAGTCACAGAGAAGAGGATTTGGTGGTCTATTGGCTTGAAGATAGGTTCACATACTTTTGGTCTGGGTTCGATTCCAACTTCTGCTGATGATTTTCGATAACGAGAGACAAATTCTACTCTCTTCTGGCTACGCCAAGTGAAGAAGGTATAATGGCATTGTGGTCTGACATTCACGTTAAACGTGATATTCCTTCTCTAGCAAGTAGACGTTAGGTTGAACCACAATAAAGTTACGAGTCACGTCACGTAGAAACTCTGTCAGTTATTTATTTCTAGAGGCGAAACAAACGCTATGTAGGGTCACAGGACACTTATTCCATCTTTTATTTGAGCTTCTGTATGTCGATTAAATTGGTTCTGAACTAGGAATCCAACTCAGACCGCCCTTACCGCTGAATTCTATCTCTTCGTGACAATACAACTCGACTACAATTTGTTGTTTGTTCAAAACTGCAGATTCCGCAACATCTACACATACTGTGCGTGAATGGGTTCGAATCCTGGCCCGGCACTAAATTTTTCATTATATATTATCAAGCTCTAGCATGAGAACACCTATCTGCTGGTGGATAATAATTTAGATTTTTAATGTATTTTCATTCGCGAGACACAGAACTGTTTGCGAGATCACTGTAAGTTCAAGGATGTTATTCCGAGCTGCTGGTGGAGAAAAATTCGGTAGCTGACGTCTCTTTGTGTGCAACCAACAACGATATGTGTGGGGTTCGATTCCCAGTCAGCACTGAACTCTTCATCATATTATTTCTAGTTCAAACATGCTCACATGTCCCTGCTGGTGTAACAGATCCATATTTAACTTTCGTTTTCTCTAGAATATAACAGCGATAGGTGCCAGGTTGGAGTCCTGGGAAGGAAAAAATTAATGTTTCGTCTCGTCATTTTAGTTAAAACATCTAGCTACTACCGAGAAAATCCGATATGTCGCAGTTGATTGTGCTTCGATAACAATCCGATTAGGTTTTAGGTTCGAATCCCTGTCCAACACAAAGCTGTACTTCACGGCATTTGTGGTACGTTACTTGTGAAGAAGCAATATTTAACGTCTCTCGTAGTTCGTTAACAAGGACAATAGATGCTGGGTAGGAATTCGCGTCCGTTAAAAGTGTTTACGTTATGTAATTTAAAGTTGATATTTGCTAACTGATACTGTCTAAAATCGAAGTATATCACTTCTGTAAATCGAAGTATATCGCTCTCTGTATGCCTAGTCAGGAATGACTGTTAGTTTCCGTCAGTCACGAAGTCTTTGCTTAGTCTGCATGTCCTGGGTTTGAATCCATATGCAGAACGAGACGATTCGCCGTGTCATTTGAAGTTAATACATATTAAAATGCCAGGAAGTTTCATATCAGCGCACATTCCGCTGCAGAGTGAAAATCTCATTCTGGAAACATCCCCCAGGCTGTGGCTAAGCCATGTCTCCTCAATATCCTTTCTTTCAGGAGTGCTAGTTCTGCAAGGTTCGCAGGAGAGCTTCTGTAAAGTTTGGAAGGTAGGAGACGAGGTACTGGCAGAAGTAAAGCTGTGAGTACCGGGCGTGAGTCGTGCTTCGGTAGCTCAGTTGGTAGAGCACTTGCCCGCGAAAGGCAAAGGTCCCGAGTTCGAGTCTCGGTCGGGCACACAGTTTTAATCTGCCAGGAAGTTTCATATCAGCGCACACTCCGTTGCAGAGTGAAAATCTCATTCTGGCTTCATACATATTCTCAACTAGCTGCTCGTGAATAACTTAAATTTTTAATGTCATTTTGCGTTAAACAATAAGTACTGTAATTTACTTTGAAGAGGAAATCATGAATACGACGAACTTATTACGTGTATTACCTATCTGACGTAATAATGAGAGTGGTAACATTTCAGGTATGTCATTTATTGTAATAAATGTCAGCTTGCAAGCCTTAAGGACAGTCTTATCTGTGATATGGGGTTCCCTGGTATTTGTAGTACCTTGGTATTACTTTACATCTTGAGTTATTGCGATACAGAGCAGTATTTTCTAGTGGTGACTTGTTGGAACCATTTTCAATAGTCAAACGACTGTACCAAGGAGCGATTAGAGGAACTGCTAGACAGCTGCGTTATGTGAGTTGCATGCGAATCAGGCGAAATGCAATTCAGGTCATTCGGATACTTTTGAGCACGACTGTACAATTCGCCTTTTTTAAAATTAGGTATAGTAGGGACAGAGTACTTCACAAAATTACAGACAATTTTAAAGTACAAAAGCAGATAATTTGTAGTAAAGAGTAGGTGATAGACTTTGCACATTTATCCCTCTCATCTTTTATTATTAATATTTATTTTATGCCCTTTATTAGACCACTTTAGCCAATTACACAAAGGCCTATACAAGCAGTTATTATTCAATAACACAATTCAGTTCAATAATTCAATAAGACAATTCAATAATACACCCGTTATAAAAGGATTTAAATGATTTATTACTGCATAAAGGGTTTTTCGGTCTTCTGCCTGCCGAATATTTTTTCATTCTTTCAGATATTTTCTTCCTTTCTTCATCTAGAAAGTAGTCCTTTGATCGATCTTTGTTTGTAGTGTGGATCGTGAGTCCTGCAGTATTTCAGGTTTCTCTTTTTACGTTACTACTACTGTAATTAGAGTTCTCTTATATCTTTTTTAATTTCTGTGCTCCATTTAACGATGTTCTTACTGCTCAACAATCTTTCTGTTATTCTCTTATTAAATCTTTTTTCTGGTGTTCTCATCAGATCTCGAAAGAATGAGATGCCTTTCTTCTTGATTGTGCGACTGGCTATTTTTCTTGTATACTGTTTCATTTCAGGCTACTCTCCAATGGCAATTTACTTGATAGTGCTTATCTACTCATGTACTCATTATCCTTCACTTCTATCTTTAGTATTTTGCAGCTTTTCCTCTACTACTTGTTTTGATGATTTTTGTATTCACTATAAATCCTGTTACAAATCTGGGTCATTGCTTCATAATCCTCTGATCTGTTTTCCCTTTATATTCGCTGTATCCTTGCGTTCCGCCGTGCTTCTCATTTCTTGGAGCCCAGTTATTGATTTTTTTTATTTATTTAGCTCATCAGTGATATTCTCAAGTTTTTCAGTCTTAAGTAGTGCGTAATTTGCCAAATGGTGGACGGTAGATGTACTCATAATGGTTTCAGCGTCATCCACCGACAAATAGAATAACGACATGGCCACCAGAAAGTCACTTGTGTCAACCCTTTAGTAGGGAATGCTCACAGCCATAAGGCTGAGTGTGCTACAAACGTGTAAAGCAAGCAGTCAACCGTGACACGAAGATGCACACATGCTTTCTACAGCCTACTGAGCGAGTTTGAAAGAGGTCAAATTGTGGCCTTCCCAGTGGCGGAATGGTCCTTTCGGAGAATTGCCAGACAAGTTGGCCGTGCTGCTTCAGTTCTGCCACGATGCTGGAGTCAGTGGTCACGTTAACGTTCTCACATCCATAGGTGAGGTTTTGGACGTCCACGCAGCGCAGACGTCTGCCATGATCGTCGTATTGTAGGGGCAGCAGTGGCAGTTCGTAAGGCTACCATAGTACAGCTAGGAAGACTTGTGAGCTCAGACGTGTCGACACGTACTGTTGGGAACCAGTTATTAGCAGTGCGACTGAGCGCATGCGCACTTGTAGGCCGTCTTCCACCCACGCCACAGCATCGACGTGCACAGCTCCACTGGAACAATGCACTGTGGTCTTCAGCGATAAAAACAGGTCCTGCCTGCAGGCAAATGATGGTCATTGGCGCGTCCTGGTGAGTGCTGCCTCATAGAGTGCATTCGTCAAAGACACACTGCTTTCTGCTTCCACCCCCCCCCCCCCCTCTCCCCAGGCCTTGTAGTCTGGGGTGCGATAAGCTACAACTCTCGTTCAAGCTTGGTGTTTCTGGAGGGAACGCTAACCAGCGCTCGTTACGTACGGAATGTTGTTAGACCTGCCCTTTTGCCGTTCTTGCAACAGGAAGGTGGTGTGTTGTTCCAGCAGCACAGTGATCGCCCACCGCTGCCCGTGAAACTGAACCTGCTCTGCAAAAACTGCAACACCCTCCCTGGTAGGCACAATCTACCGACTTATCTCCAATCGAGAATGTGTCGAATGTGGTGGGATGAGAAGTGACTCGTGCGACTCGTCAATCAGTAACTCTTACAGAACTACGTGAACAGGTCAAGTAGGCGTGGCGTAACTTTCCCCAGGACAGTATTCGCCATCTGTAGGATTGACTGGATGACAGTCACAGCGCCTGCATTGCCGACCGCGGAAGCTACAACACGTGCTGTATGGGTGTTTCAGCATGGATCGACACGCGTTGCCTCAGAGCCGTTTGTGCTATTGATCTGTAAATGTAATCATTTCATATACACCATATGCAATGTTGCAACTATTTGTTGTAAAATCGATTTAAGGAGTTAGCTCGAATTACATTTCTGCTTCATTGAATGCTTGTATGAACCGTCCTTGGTATCTACTCTGTGCATTTGTTTACTATATGACGATCTGCTGTTCTAATGGGTCATATCATTTCTGTGTTTCACCAATTACTGCCGTTCTGTATATACACCACTAAGAAGGTTTACGTGTAATATGTAATTTTGCGTGTCTGAAATTGTTATAAAATTAAGTAATATTAATGTTTTCCGTAAGTGTTACTTCGTGTATAGCCTTTAGATGTATATTCGTATTTATCTGTAGCTGGATTTGCTTTATTTTGGTTGATGCCGATACTGAGAAGATGGTACAATACCGAACCCGTTAGTAATAAAGACTACTATGCGTCATGGATTTCTAAAAGTGAATTACATCGTCAAAAGTAAAAATGTTGTAGACAGTGCTCTCCATCATGTTATATTAACAGACAGTTACTATTTGCTGATGTTACTCAGTAACTGCTACTATTGCTCTGGTATGGATTGTTAATGCTGATAGCTAAATGTTTTTACCCAGCATACCGTACGGTCAGGCGATAGAGCTTGGCAAGTATCATCTAATGACCCCTTGTTGATTATTGGTTGGTTGGGTGGTTGGTTGGTTGGTTTGGGGAGTAAAGGGACTTAACTTTGCTGATTATTATACCTGATTTGACACAGTAGTAAAATTTTGTCTGTATACTTCGTACACAAACAAGACTATTACTAATAATTTTTAGAATAAATACGATACAATGCGATTCATTTTTTTATATCAATCTGTGTGAAATTATCAATAACAGTTGTCGTCAGAGTGCGGCCAGCGGGCAGAACGCGACCCGGATCACATATCTGTGCGGCCCGCGATTCTCAGTCGTATTTTAAAATAATATGCGTCTAGCAACTAATAGCATAATCCAAAAACGTCAACTAACGTTAAAAGCTTCCTAAAAGTTTGTTTCCCTGTTCAGTAACAAACAGGAATACTTACAGAGACAGTAATATTTTAAGGAATTCTCAATTGCAATTAATGTTGTAGAATTCGGAAGTGAGCTAAGTGAATTTGGCCCCGTACACCAGGGTTTGAGTGGTAAGTAGGACGGCCACTGTAGTGTTAGAGGATGTGAGAGGGGAAATGTTTCATTGTTTGTCTTCCAGAACTGGCAATTCAAGGGTATGCGTGGCTCGTGCCAATCTGGTGTTATCGTATAAATTTAGACACATGGATTCGCTTTGCAGAGACTATCATCTTCAAATGCGGTACTTCTTTGTCACAAGAAGCATGAAACTAAATTAAGACTGTTACAATACCATGCAATCAGTAGAAGAAAAATGACGTTCAAAACATTTAGTGAACATCTGTGATCGTGCCTCGTAATGCATCATGCATTTGAATACAAGTACAATTACTGTTAATAGCCAGTTAATCATCCACTCTGGCAGAGTACATGATAACACTTCTTCAACAATTACATTGTCACAACTTTCATGTCGCCAAGGATGGCAGCAAACAGGGAAACTTGTAACGATCAGTTCTTGGGGGCCGGTGGCCAACTTATTTCGCCCTTACTAACAGCTAGTCAATTGGGGCCTCATATCATATAAATTTATGTCGGTTACCAGTTAATAATAATATGGGTACATACGTCGCTCGAAGTGCTGCCCCGCAGTGTCAGTATTGGCTCTTGAGCAAAAAGGTTTGTTTATCAATCAGGAAACATTCAAACCAGCAAGACAGCTACACGTGTGCGAATATCTCTTTGGTTTGGTAACCCTCGTTGTGGCTCTCACTCTGCATTCTGTCCCTTAGAAACTTTTTTAACCTCATAAGAACCATCGTTAAGGCCTTCCACAGCACCTTGCTTATTAATATTCCGACATGCCACCTTTCTCAGTTTAGAAAAAGTACGAATAAGAAAACCTTGTAACAGTTCATAAAGCGAGTCATTAGTTCTTAGAGACGACTCTGCTGACAGAGCTGAGCTACGATGACAGTCTGAGTCAAGCCACAAAGGAATTAATGTCGTTAGCTGCCATTGGGCATTGATTTGAATCAGTGTAAAAAGTTGAAAATTTGTGCCAGACAGGGACTCGAACGAAACATTGTCTCGAAATTTGGTACAAAATCCGAAGAAATTCTGGTCGTATGTAAAGTACACAAGCGGCAAGACGCAGTCAATACCCTCGCTGCGCAGTGCCGATGGCACTGTTACCGACGACTGTGCCGCTAAAGCGGAGTTATTGAACGCAGTTTTCCGAAATTCCTTCCCAAGGGAAGACGAATGGAATATTCCAGAATTTGAAACACGAACAGCTGCTAGCATGAGTTTCGTAGAAGTAGATACCTTAGGGGTTGCGAAGCAACTCAAATCGCTTGATACTGGCAAGTCTTCAGGTTCTGATTGTATACCGATTAGGTTCCTTTCAGATTACGCTGACACAATAGCTCCCTACTTAGCAAACATATACACCCGCTCGCTCACCGATAGATCTGTACCTACAGATTGGAAAATTGCGCAGGTCACACCAGTGTTTAAGAAGGGTAGTAGGAGTAATCCATCGAACTACAGGCCGATATCATTGACGTCGGTTTGCAGTAGAGTTTTGGAGCCTATACTGTATTCAAACATTACGAATCACCACGAAGGAATTGATCTATTGATACGTAATCAGCATGGTTTCAAAAAACATCGTTCTTGTGCAACGCAGCTAGCTCTTTATTCGCACGAAGTAATGGCCGCTGTCGACAGGGGATCTCAAGTTGATTCCGTATTTCTAGATTTCTGGAAAGCTTTTGACACCGTTCCTCACAAGCGACTTCTAATCAAGCTGCGGGCCTACGGGATATCGTCTCAGTTGTGCGACTGGATTCGTGATTTCCTGTCAGGAAAGTCTCAGTTCGTAGTGATAGACGGCAAATCATCGAGTAAAACTGAAGTGATATCAGGTGTTCCCCAGTTCTCTTAGGTTGTTCGCAGATGATGCTGTAATTTACCGTCTAGTAAGGTCATCCGAAGATCAGTATCAGTTGCAAAGCGATTTAAAAAAGATTTCTGTATGGTGTGGCAGGTGGCAGTTGACGCTAAATAACGAAAAGTGTGAGGCGATCCACATGAGTTGCAAAAGAAATCAGTTGGAATTCGATTACTCGATAAATAGTACAATTCTCAAGGCTGACAATTCAACTAAGTACCTGGGTGTTAAAATTACGAACAACTTCAGTTGGAAAGACCACATAGATAATATTGTGGGGAAGGCGAGCCAAAGGTTGCGTTTCATTGGCAGGACACTTAGAAGATCCAACAAGTCCACTAAAGAGACAGCTTACACTACACTCGTTCGTCCTCTGTTAGAATATTGCTGCGCGGTGTGGGATCCTTGCCAGGTGGGGTTGACGGAGGACATCGAAAGGGTGCAAAAATGGACAGCTCGTTTTGTATTATCACGTAATGGGGGAGAGAGAGTGGCAGATATGATACACGAATTGGGATGGAAGTCATTAAAGCAAAGACGTTTTTCGTCGCGGAGAGATCTATTTACGAAATTTCAGTCACCAACTTTCTCTTCCGAATGCGAAAATATTTTGTTGAGCCCAACCTACATAGGCAGGAATGATCATCAAAATAAAATAAGAGAAATCAGAGCTCGAACAGAAAGGTTTAGGTGTTCTTTTTTCCCGCTCGCTGTTCGGGAGTGGAATGGTAGAGAGATAGTATGATTGTGGTTCGATGAACCCTCTGCCAAGCACTAAATGTGAACTGCAGAGTAATGATGTAGATGTAGAAACCGAATCTCTTGCTTACTAGACAGGCCCGCTGACCACTGCGTCATCCAGATAGGGTGATCAGTGCAAATGCACGGACTAACCTAGTACACCTTCCGTCAGACTCAGATTCTCAACTTATTCACACACTATTGACGTAGTGCTCGAAAGAAATGACATCACGTAGACAATCTAAGTGTCGTATAAAACTTTAGTGACCTGCAGAAAAGTTTGATAATTTCATAGGCTCTCGGATTTCTTGCAAAACGACGGTGGCAGACGTCTGGAAGCTCTCAAGAAACCGGTAGCACTGCTCTGTCCACCTTCCGGGAGCCGAGCGCGTGGTGTGGCTGTTGTGAGCGGCCTCCCGGCGGCCAGCGCACCGCTGGCCACGAGGACACCGCGGCGCGGCGCGCGGTGGGAGCAATTTCACGCTCGTCACCCGCGAGTAACGGCGACATCCAATTCAGGGAGCGCTAATTAACTTTCGCGCGGCGGATTTTTAGGAAATTAGCCCCGAGTTTTAATTTCCATTAAGTGCTGCACCGCGGGCGGCCGTTTCTGCGCCACATACTGTGTCGCTGTGGGCACCGCGGCCAGCAGTGCGTGTGACAAACCCCCACGTGCCTGCTGGGCGCACCTTGGGACGTCACAACCTGTCGACAACTTCTCTCCGCTGGAAGGTCAGCAACATTTTTGGGAACTCGTCATCATCAGCAGTGATATCATCATTAGTCCCGCATGAGAATATCGGATAATGTTACTTGTATTCCGCCTTGATTGCAAAAATGTTTATTCACACGACCGGTTTCGGTTCCTCTAGAACCAACTTCAGAGTACGCGAAAGAGCTTGCCCCCATTCTGACAGCCGTGTACCGCAAGTCTCTAGAGGAACGGAAGGTTCCAAATGATTGGAAAAGAGCACAGGTAGTCCCAGTATCCAAGAAGGGTCGTCGAGCAGACGCGCAAAACTATAGACCTATATCTCTGACGTCGATCTATTGTACAATTTTAGAACATGTTTTCTGCTCGCGTATCATGTAGTTTCTGGAAACTCAGAATCTACTCTGTAGGAATCAACGTGGATTCCGGAAACACCGAACACGTGAGACCCAACTCGCTTTATTTGTTCACGAGACCCAGAAAATACTAGATACAGGCTCCCAGATAGATGCCATTTTCTTTGACTTCCGGAAGGCGTTCGATACAGTTCCGCACTGTCGCCTGATAAACAAAGTAAGAGCCTACGGAATATCAGACCAGCTGTGTGGCTGGATTGAGGAGTTCTTAGCAAACAAAACAGAGCATGTTGTTCTCAATGGAGAGATGTCTACAGACGTTAAAGTAACCTCTGGCGTGCCACAGGGGAGTGTTATGGGACCATTGCTTTCCACAATATACACTCCTGGAAATTGAAATAAGAACACCGTGAATTCATTGTCCCAGGAAGGGGAAACTTTATTGACACATTCCTGGGGTCAGATACATCACATGATCACACTGACAGAACCACAGGCACATAGACACAGGCAACAGAGCATGCACAATGTCGGCACTAGTACAGTGTATATCCACCTCTCGCAGCAATGCAGGCTGCTATTCTCCCATTGAGACGATCGTAGAGATGCTGGATGTAGTCCTGTGGAACGGCTTGCCATGCCATTTCCACCTGGCGCCTCAGTTGGACCAGCGTTCGTGCTGGACGTGCAGACCGCGTGAGACGACGCTTCATCCAGTCCCAAACATGCTCAATGGGGGACAGACCCGGAGATCTTGCTGGCCAGGGTAGTTGACTTACACCTTCTACAGCACGTTGGGTGGCACGGGATACATGCGGACGTGCATTGTCCTGTTGGAACAGCAAGTTCCCTTGCCGGCCTAGGAATGGTAGAACGATGGGTTCGATGACGGTTTGGATGTACTGTGCACTATTCAGTGTCCCCTCGACGATCACCAGTGATGTACGGCCAGTGTAGGAGATCGCTCCCCACACCATGATGCCGGGTGTTGGCCCTGTGTGCCTCGGTCGTATGCAGTCCTGATTGTGGCGCTCACCTGCACGGCGCCAAACACGCATACGACCATCATTGGCACCAAGGCAGAAGCGACTCTCATCGCTGAAGACGACACGTCTCCATTCGTCCCTCCATTCACGCCTGTCGCGACACCACTGGAGGCGGGCTGCACGATGTTGGGGCGTGAGCGGAAGACGGCCTAACGGTGTGCGGGACCGTAGCCCAGCTTCATGGAGACGGTTGCGAATGGTCCTCGCCGATACCCCAGGAGCAACAGTGTCCCTAATTTGCTGGGAAGTGGCGGTGCGGTCCCCTACGGCACTGCGTAGGATCCTACGGTCTTGGCGTGCATTCGTGCGTCGCTGCGGTCCGGTCCCAGGTCGACGGGCACGTGCACCTTCCGCCGACCACTGGCGACAACATCGATGTACTGTGGAGACCTCACGCCCCACGTCTTGAGCAATTCGGCGGTACGTCCACTCGGCCTCCCGCATGCCCACTATACGCCCTCGCTCAAAGTCCGTCAGCTGCACATACGGTTCACGTCCACGCTGTCGCGGCATGCTACCAGTGTTAAAGACTGCGATGGAGCTCCGTATGCCATGGCAAACTGGCTGACACTGACGGCGGCGGTGCACAAATGCTGCGCAGCTACCGCCATTTGACGGCCAACACCGCGGTTCCTGGTGTGTCCGCTATGCCGTGCGTGTGATCATTGCTTGTACAGCCCTCTCGCAGTGTCCGGAGCAAGTATGGTGGGTCTGACACACCGGTGTCAATGTGTTCTTTTTTCCATTTCCAGGAGTGTGTATAAATGACCTAGTAGATAGTGTCGGAAGCTCCCTGCGGCTTTTCGCTGATGATGCTGTAGTATACAGAGAAGTTGCAGCATTTGAAAATTGCAGCAAAATGCAGGAAGATTTGCAGCGGATAGGCAATTGGTGCAGGGAGTGACAACTGACCCTTAACATAGACAAATGTAATGTATTGCGAATTCATAGAAAGAAGGATCCTTTATTGTACGATTATATGACAGCGGAACAAACACTGATAGCAGTTACTTCTGTAAAATATCTGGGAGTATGCGTGCGGAACGATTTGAAGTGGAATGATCATATAAAATTAATTGTTGGTAAGGCGGGTACCAGGTTGAGATTCATTGGGAGAGTCCTTAGAAAATGTAGTCCATCAACAAAGGAGGTGGCTCACAAAACACTCGTTCGACCTATACTTGAGTATTGCTCCTCAGTGTGGGATCCGTACCAGGTCGGTTTGGCGGAGGAGATAGAGAAGATCCAAAGAAGAGCGGCGCGTTTCGTCACAGGGCTATTTGGTAAGCGTGATAGCGTTACGGAGATGTTTAGCAAACTCGAGTGGCATCTTTCAATCCTATCTGTAATTCTTCCACTGTAAGTGAGAGCCTCATATTTTTTCTTGTTGTTCCTCTTAACTGCGGCTTGACTTCCATCTATTTGTTTCATTTGCCTCTTCTTTATCTTATTATAAATATTCATCGCCACCTTACACGTATAGTAGTTTAAGGTACGTTGCTGCATCTACAACAAGCGTCACTATTTATGTTATATTTCAGTTACTTCTTTTTTCTTTGGTCTGTGTCTGTCAGTAGTGGTTTATCTTGTAGTGAAGTCGAATACTCCGTGCGAATTGGTATGGGTGGAGGTTATACTCAACAGCTGAACTAAGTTAATAATTGGCTCCTTCTACCGACCCCCAGACTCCGATGATATAGTTGCTGAACAGTTCAGAGAAAATTTGAGTCTCGTAACAAATAAATATCCCACTCATACGGTTATAGTTGGTGGGGACTTCAACCTTCCCTCGATATGTTGGCAACAATACTTGTCCAAAACCGGTGGTAGGCAGAAAACATCTTCCGAGGTTGTCCTAAATGCTTTCTCCGAAAATTATTTCGAGCAGTTAGTCCACGAACCCATGCGAATTGTAAATGGTTGCGAAAACACACTTGACCTCTTAGCCACAAACAATCAAGAGCTAATGGAGAGCATCATGACTGATACAGGAATTAGTGATCACAAGGTCGTTGTAGCTAGGCTCAATACCGTTTCTTCCAAATCCACCAGAAACAAACGCAAAATAATTTCATTTAAAAAAGCGGATAAAGTGTCACTAGAAGACCTCCTAAGAGACAATCTCCATTCCCTCCGAACTGACTATGCAAATGTGGACGAGATGTGGCTCAAATTCAAAGATATAGTAGCAACAGTAATTGAGAGATTCATACGTCATAAATTGGTAAGAGATGGAACTGATCCCCCATGGTACACAAAACAGGTCCGAACGCTGTTGCAGAGGCAACAGAAAGAGCATGCGAAGTTCAGAAGAACGCGAAATCCCGAACATTGGCTAAAATTTACAGACGCGCGAAATTTGGCACGGACTTCAATGCGAGATGCCTTTAATAGGTTCCACAACGAAACATTGTCTCGAAATTTGATACAAAATCCGAAGAAATTCTGGTCGTATGTGAAGTACACAAGCGGCAAGACGCAGCCAATACCTTCGCTGCGCAGTGCCGATGGCACTGTTACCGACGACTGTGCCGCTAAAGCGGAGTTATTGAACGCAGTTTTCCGAAATTCCTTCCCCAGGGAAGACAAATGGAATATTCCAGAATTTGAAACACGAACAGCTGCTAGCATGAGTTTCTTAGAAGTAGATACCGTAGGGGTTGCGAATCAACTCAAATCGCTTGATACTGGCAAGTCTTCAGGTCCTGATTGTATACCGATTAGGTTCCTTTCAGATTACGCTGACACAATAGCTCCCTACTTAGCAATCATATACAACCGCTCGCTCACCGATAGATCTGTACCTACAGATTGAAAAATTGCGCAGGTCGCACCAGTGTTTAAGAAGGGTAGTAGGAGTAATCCATCGAACTACAGACCGATATCATTGACGTCGGTTTGCAGTAGGGTTTTGGGGCGTATACTGTATTCAAACATTATGAATCACCACGAAGGGAACGATCTATTGATACGTAATCAGCAAGGTTTCAGAAAACATCGTTCTTGTGCAACGCAGCTAGCTCTTTATTCGCTCGAAGTAATGGCCGCTATCGACAAGGGATCTCAAGTTGATTCCGTATTTCTAGATTTCCGGAAAGCTTTTGACACCGTTCCTCACAAGCGACTTCTAATCAAGCTGCGGGCCTATGGGGTATCGTCTCAGTTGTGCGACTGGATTCGTGATTTCCTGTCAGGAAGGTCGCAGTTCGCAGTAATAGACGGCAAATCATCGGGCAAAATTGAAGTGATATCAGGTGTTCCCCAGGTAAGCGTCCTGGGACCTCTGCTGTTCCTGATCTATATAAATGACCTGGGTGACAATCTAAGCAGTTCTCTTAGGTTGTTCGCAGATGATGCTGTAATTTACCGTCTAGTAAGGTCATCCGAAGACCAGTATCAGTTGCAAGCGATTTAGAAAAGATTGCTGTATGGTGTGGCAGGTGGCAGTTGACGCTAAATAAGGTAAAGTGTGAGGTGATCCACAAGAGTTCCAAAAGAAATCAGTTGGAATTCGATTACTCGATAAATAGTACAATTCTCAAGGCTGACAATTCAACTAAGTACCTGGGTGTTAAAATTACGAACAACTTCAGTTGGAAAGACGACATAGATAATATTGTGGGGAAGGCGAGCCAAAGGTTGCGTTTCATTGGCAGGACACTTAGAAGATGCAACAAGACCACTAAAGAGACAGCTTACACTACACTCGTTCGTCCTCTGTTAGAATATTGCTGCGCGGTGTGGGATCCTTACCAGGTGGGGTTGACGGAGGACATCGAAAGGGTGCAAAAAAGGGCAGCTCGTTTTGTATTATCACGTAATAGGGGAGAGAGTGTGGCAGATATGATACGCGAGTTGGGATGGAAGTCATTAAAGCAAAGACGTTTCTCGTCGCGGCGAGATCTATTTACGAAATTTCAGTCACCAACTTTCTCTTCCGAATGCGAAAATATTTTGTTGAGCCCAACCTGCAATAGGTAGGAGTGATCATCAAAATAAAATAAGAGAAATCAGAGCTCGAACAGAAAGGTTTAGGTGTTCGTTTTTTCCGCTCGCTGTTCGGGAGTGGAATGGTAGAGAGATAGTATGATTGTGGTTCGAGGAACCTTCTGCCAAGCACTTAAATGTGAATTGCAGAGTAATCATGTAGATGGTTTCAAGCCATGTGGAATTTTATATTTCGGATCACCCTCAACACTTGGGAAAATGTGTCATATTTTGTAAACTAGCGACATTTTTCCACGATATAACTGGTAGCCATGAACGTTATCCACAGAAAATAGCTACTTAAATAACAGAGAAAAACCAAAGGATAAGTATAATAATAATAATAATCCGTTCGCTACGCCCACTTTTTTAAAATACTTAGTTCTTTTTCTACTTCCTGTTGGCTTAGTGGCAGTCTTAGTAGCCTGTATAATATCAAAGTAAAATATACCCAATTGTACCGCCGTGGGTGAGAAGAGCACTCATTAATAACTAAATCCGTACACGTATATTTTCTGAATATGCTAAATTCATGTTTCCCATCTTTATTTATTACAGACATTGTTTTATTTTGCAAAATATCCGATAAAAATTACGTTTATTTATACACTTATTCTTTGGTTTTTCTCTGTTATTTAAGCAGCCATTTTCTGTGGATAATATTAATGGCTTCCAGTTATATCGTGGAAAATGTCGCTAGTATACAAAATATGACACATTTTCCCCAAGTGTTGGGGGTCATCCGAAATATAAAATTCCACATGGCTTGAAACCAAGTAAAAAAGAAGTAACTGAAATATAACAAAAATAGTGACGCTTGTTGTAGATGCAGCAACGTACCTTAAACTACTTTTCTAATTGGCCTAATTGTCTCCATTGCTGAAACATGACTCGAAGGATAGACCATGCTTGTTAATGCTCCCTTCTAGAAATTCTCCGGTTGCTATGATAACAATTTTCTACAGAACAGTCTGCAAAAAATAAAATATTAATGTCCTCATTACGAAACGTTTGTTTCGCACTAAACGCTCAATCAGTCCTCTCCACCTCTCCTCTAGTCACTTCAGTTCCTTTTTTCATACACAAGATGTTTCAAATGAAAACCTTGAAAAATTAAATAATAAAACAAAAATAAAGAATATTTTAAAATTCGATAAAACCCTAAATGTTGTACCATCGATTACGCAACTGGCAGGGGTTATCATCGTGTTTCGGAAATTTGTGTTAACGTCTTATGGGACCAAAGTGCTAAGGTGATCGGCCCCTAAGCTTACGAACTACTTAATCTCACTTAAAATTATTTACACTAAGGACAACACACACACCCATGCCCGAGGGAGGACTCGAACATCCGACGGGGGCAGCTCCGCGGACCGTGACAAAGTGCCTTTCGTGTTTCGTGTTTCGATAAATGACCAACAGGACGGAAAGAGCGTCAGCGTCGGTCGCAATATCGTCCGTGTTTTATTGCAGGTCTAGATTTTATCTAACAGCACAACTATCATCACTACTATAAATACAAAGTAACACAGGAATCAGACACTGAGAAAGCACACTAACAATTAACTATGCCAAAATTGTATAAAATGTTAATTGTACTGTTACAGACCATTATAGGTAGTCGTGTAGATTCAGTTTACGCCATGTCGAATGGCCAATCCCCTCTATTTACATTATTCATGTATGAAAAAGTGGGTTAAAATAAAAAATTTTATGCATAATAATAAGATGAATTCAAGATGATTACAGTAAAATATGGTTTTCCCAAGAGGCATACAAATTAAAATAAGCATCGTAACATCCATCACTACACCGGAAAGAATGTCAAACATTAATGGAGATACGAGTTTTGTCAATTCAAAATCCAAACTATATAAAGGGTTTTTTAACATTTTTTCCTTTATATATAAGTCCCTAATCTCACTTCTCATAAAAACTGACTTCACATTTCTGTCTACACTTTAACACATTTAGTTTACCACTTTTGTTAAAAGGCGCCTGTGCATGCACTGGAGCTATATTTTTTGGAATAGACAACTGGTAGAAAATGAAGTGGTACATGGCGAGTCCAGGCCAGACCCTATGATTTTTATATTTGTTATAAGTAGTCCATGCCTAGCTAGGCAGAATTTTTATCAGGCTTGATTCCATGGAATTAGTTGTGCCCATGACTGTGATGTAATCCATCACAGGGAGTCAGTCAGCATCGGTCGTAATATCATCTTTATTTTATTGCAGATCTAGATTTCATACTTTTTAGTGTGCCTGTAGCTTTTAATATGAATGTATGCCACTTATGTTTTCTAAAATTTGCTAATAAGCATATTATAAACATATTGTATTTTAGTTTCACTTGGCAGCCTAGACACTGATTTCAGAACTTCAGTACGTTGTGTCTACAAACATGTATACGGTGATTGTATTGTACATTTTTAGATTATAAAATAAAGCGAAGAATGAACAACTGTAAATTTTTTGTCAGCTTGTTACTGGTGTTGTAACATTTTGTTGAACATAAAGTTTTAATTTATATGCCTCTTGACAAAATTGAATTTTACAATAATTATTTTGATTTCACGTGATTCGTACCTATAAAATTTTTATCTTAACCTATTTTTTTCGTATATGGATAATGGAAATAGAGAGCGTTGGCCATCCAGAATGGCATAAGCCCACACTTGACCTGTGAGCAACAAATAATCCTGAGCTAATAAACATCAAAACGGATATATTGATTAGTGAACGCAGGGTTATCTTAGCGAGACTGAATATTGTAACCTTCAAGTCCTCCAAAAATAAACGAAATATATACCTGTTCAAAAAAAGCAGATAAAAATTCACTTGACGCCTTCCTGAGAGACTATCTCCCTTCCTTACGGTGTTTATCAATCTCGGTAGCCTCTCTATACATGCGTGCATAATTTTAACAGGAAAGAGGAAGGTATTAAATTGGATAAAATTTGGACGACAGAGTTGCGCTGGAAACGTGTCGATCGATTACTTTCAATCGAGGATGTTGGTATTACCAGAGACAGACTCATACCTGGCGCCACGTGATGAAGAGTGGCGCCCTCTGCACTGCCTATATAATCAGCGCTTCTTCATGTTCTCTTTGCAGTTCGCCGCTTTACTTCATAGAATGTCTCCCGCAGTCGGAGACAAAACGTCAGGGCAGAGTTTCATACATCGACCACGCCCTATCAGCCCGGAAGCTTTAAGTGAAGACAATAGCTCTATACTTAACAGTCATATACAACAGTTCGCTCGACGTAAGATCCGTGCCCAAAGACCGGAAAGTTGCACAGTTCGCATCAACATTCAACTAAATTACAGACCTATATCATTAACGACGATATGCAGCAGGATTTTGGAATATATGTGGTGTTGAACATTACGAATTACCTCTAAGAGAACGGCCTATTGACACACAGTCAACACAGATTTAGAAACTATCCTTCTTGTGAGACACGACTAGCTCCTTACTCACACGAAGTGTTGAATGCTGTTGATAAGGATTTCCACATTGATTCCATATTTTAGATATACAAAAGGCTTTTGACATTGTACCAGACAAGCGGCTTATAGTGAAATTGCTTGCTTATGGAAATCGTCTCATTTATGTGACTGGATTTTTTATTTCCTGTCAAAGAGGTCACACTTCGTAGTAACTGACGGAAAGTCACCGATTAAAACAGAAGTGATTTCCCTAAGGTAATGTTATAGGCCCTCTGCTGTTCCTTATCTAAATAAACGATTTGGGAGACAATCTGAACAGCCGTCTTATGTTGTTTGCAGAGGCTGCGGTAGTTTATCGTCTAGTAAAGTCATCAGAAGATCAAAACAAATTGCAAAACGATTTATAAAAGATATCTGTATGGTGCGAAAATTGGCAAATGACCCTAAATGACAAAAAATGTGAGATCATCCACATGAGTGCTAATTCGGTTACACGATAAATCATTCCAATCTAAAGGCCGCAAATTCAAGTAAATAACTAGGAATTACTACACTCCTGGAAATGGAAAAAAGAACACATTGACACCGGTGTGTCAGACCCACCATACTTGCTCCGGACACTGCGAGAGGGCTGTACAAGCAATGATCACACGCACGGCACAGCGGACACACCAGGAACCGCGGTGTTGGCCGTCGAATGGCGCTAGCTGCGCAGCATTTGTGCACCGCCGCCGTCAGTGTCAGCCAGTTTGCCGTGGCATACGGAGCTCCATCGCAGTCTTTAACACTGGTAGCATGCCGCGACAGCGTGGACGTGAACCGTATGTGCAGTTGACGGACTTTGAGCGAGGGCGTATAGTGGGCATGCGGGAGGCCGGGTGGACGTACCGCCGAATTGCTCAACACATGGGGCGTGAGGTCTCCACAGAACATCGATGTTGTCGCCAGTGGTCGGCGGAAGGTGCACGTGCCCGTCGACCTGGGACCGGACCGCAGCGACGCACGGATGCACGCCAAGACCGTAGGATCCTACGCAGTGCCGTAGGGGACCGCACCGCCACTTCCCGGCAAATTAGGGAC
Organism: Schistocerca americana; assembly: GCF_021461395.2. NCBI lineage: Eukaryota > Metazoa > Arthropoda > Insecta > Orthoptera > Acrididae > Schistocerca > Schistocerca americana. Next base: position 890,908,279 of record NC_060119.1, read on the forward strand.
ACTGTTGCTCCTGGGGTATCGGCGAGGACCATTCGCAACCGTCTCCATGAAGCTGGGCTACGGTCCCGCACACCGTTAGGCCGTCTTCCGCTCACGCCCCAACATTGTGCAGCCCGCCTCCAGTGGTGCCGCGACAGGCGTGAATGGAGGGACGAATGGAGACGTGTCGTCTTCAGCGATGAGAGTCGCTTCTGCCTTGGTGCCAATGATGGTCGTATGCGTGTTTGGCGCCGTGCAGGTGAGCGCCACAATCAGGACTGCATACGACCGAGGCACACAGGGCCAACACCCGGCATCATGGTGTGGAGAGCGATCTCCTACACTGGCCGTACACCACTGGTGATCGTCGAGGGGACACTGAATAGTGCACGGTACATCCAAACCGTCATCGAACCCATCGTTCTACCATTCCTAGACCGGCAAGGGAACTTGCTGTTCCAACAGGACAATGCACGTCCGCATGTATCCCGTGCCACCCAACGTGCTCTAGAAGGTGTAAGTCAACTACCCTGGCCAGCAAGATCTCCGGATCTGTCCCCCATTGAGCATGTTTGGGACTGGATGAAGCGTCGTCTCACGCGGTCTGCACGTCCAGCACGAACGCTGGTCCAACTGAGGCGCCAGGTGGAAATGGCATGGCAAGCCGTTCCACAGGACTACATCCAGCATCTCTACGATCGTCTCCATGGGAGAATAGCAGCCTGCATTGCTGCGAAAGGTGGATATACACTGTACTAGTGCCGACATTGTGCATGCTCTGTTGCCTGTGTCTATGTGCCTGTGGTTCTGTCAGTGTGATCATGTGATGTATCTGACCCCAGGAATGTGTCAATAAAGTTTCCCCTTCCTGGGACAATGAATTCACGGTGTTCTTATTTCAATTTCCAGGAGTGTATTATGAACAACTTAGATCGGAAAGAACACATATAAATTGTTGTGGAGAAGGCAAACCAAATACTGCGTATCATTGGCAGAGCACTTAGAAAATGTAACAGATCTGCCCGTACTCTTTTGGGAGTGCTGTGCTGTCTGAGATCCTTACCAGATAGGATTAACGGAGTAAATCGAGAAAGGTTAAAGAAGAGCAGCACATTTTGTATTATCGTGAAACAGAGGAGGGAGTGTCACTAATATTATACAGGATTTCGGGTGGACATCATTAAAACAAAGGCGTTTTCCGTTGCAGCGAAATATTCTCACTAAATTTCAGTCGCAAACATTCTCCTCCGAATGCGAAAATATTTTGTTTTCGCCGACCTTCATAGGAAGAAACGGTCATCATAATGAAATAAGTGAAATCAGAGCTCGCTCGGAAAGATATATTTGTTCTTTTTCCGTACGCTGTTCGAGACTGGAATAATAGAGAATTTTTGTGAAGGTGGTTCGATGAACCCTCTGGCAGGCACTTAAGTGTGATTTGCACAGTATCCATGTTGATGTAAATATAGATCATGTTAGCTGCATGGTTCTGTAAAGTTCAGCGTCAGTTTGACTGATGCTTGTCTATGCCGATGTTACACTCCTGGAAATGGAAAAAAGAACACATTGACACCGGTGTGTCAGACCCACCATACTTGCTCCGGACACTGCGAGAGGGCTGTACAAGCAATGATCACACGCACGGCACAGCGGACACACCAGGAACCGCAGTGTTGGCCGTCGAATGGCGCTAGCTGCGCAGCATTTGTGCACCGCCGCCGTCAGTGTCAGCCAGTTTGCCGTGGCATACGGAGCTCCATCGCAGTCTTTAACACTGGTAGCATGCCACGACAGCGTGGACGTGAACCGTATGTGCAGTTGACGGACTTTGAGCGAGGGCGTATAGTGGGCATGCGGGAGGCCGGGTGGACGTACCTCCGAATTGCTCAACACGTGGGGCGTGAGGTCTCCACAGTACATCGATGTTGTCGCCAGTGGTCGGCGGAAAGTGCACGTGCCCGTCGACCTGGGACCGGACCGCAGCGACGCACGGATGCACGCCAAGACCGTAGGATCCTACGCAGTGCCGTAGGGGACGGCACCGCCACTTCCCAGCAAATTAGGGACGCTGTTGCTGCTGGGGTATCGGCGAGGACCATTCGCAACCGTCTCCATGAAGCTGGGCTACGGTCCCGCACACCGTTAGGCCGTCTTCCGCTCACGCCCCAACATCGTGCAGCCCGCCTCCAGTGGTGTCGCGACAGGCGTGAATGGAGGGACGAATGGAGACGTGTCGTCTTCAGCGATGAGAGTCGCTTCTGCCTTGGTGCCAATGATGGTCGTATGCGTGTTTGGCGCCGTGCAGGTGAGCGCCACAATCAGGACTGCATACGACCGAGGCACACAGGGCCAACACCCGGCATCATGGTGTGGGGAGCGATCTCCTACACTGGCCGTACACCACTGGTGATCGTCGAGGGGACACTGAATAGTGCACGGTACATCCAAACCGTCATCGAACCCATCGTTCTACCATTCCTAGACCGGCAAGGGAACTTGCTGTTCCAACAGGACAATGCACGTCCGCATGTATCCCGTGCCACCCAACGTGCTCTAGAAGGTGTAAGTCAACTACCCTGGCCAGCAAGATCTCCGGATCTGTCCCCCATTGAGCATGTTTGGGACTGGATGAAGCGTCGTCTCACGCGGTCTGCACGTCCAGCACGAACGCTGGTCCAACTGAGGCGCCAGGTGGAAATGGCATGGCAAGCCGTTCCACAGGACTACATCCAGCATCTCTACGATCGTCTCCATGGGAGAATAGCAGCCTGCATTGCTGCGAAAGGTGGATATACACTGTACTAGTGCCGACATTGTACATGCTCTGTTGCCTGTGTCTATGTGCCTGTGGTTCTGTCAGTGTGATCATGTGATGTATCTGACCCCAGGAATGTGTCAATAAAGTTTCCCCTTCCTGGGAGAATGAATTCACGGTGTTCTTATTTCAATTTCCAGGAGTGTATATTGAAAGTGTCTCGTTCTAGCAATGGTGAGCCAACACGACTACCCTTAACGGTCTGTAATTGTGCCATTGGAATTTTGTAGATCTTGTAGCATACCTTGACCATAATTTGCCGTGTCCTGTTGTATAATATTTACTAATCGTATTCTGACGAGTGCGAGTCACGGAATATGTTTCAGCAAGGTGTTACGCACCACCGCACACAAAAGAATCATTTCCCAATTCCACTGTTTCATTAGCTTGAGGCAAAAAGAATGCAAATATATTGTCTCTGTTCTTCTTTGTCCTCTATCGATATAAGACGTAATGTAATGGGTGTGAGACAACCATTTTTGTCGAGTGAAATGTAATTGTTCTTTATCAAAGGAAACATTGAAAAATATAAATCCAGTCACTGGTGAGAATACGTCAGTCTTCCACACAAATTAATTTTGTAATTAGATGTTTCCTGATTCTTCTGTTTCCCTTTCCTTCAAGCATTTGTGAATAAATGTAGACTGCTACCGTTGTTAGCTCATGGTCTGGCCCAACACAACCTGCACCTTCAGCTCAAGTTTTAAATTCTACTACTGGCATAAAGAAACATATAATTATTTATATGGCGACCAGATAATGTGGACCATTGGTTGAAAAAGATCGGTAATCATAGTACTACCGCACACATTCCGCCAGCGGATAATGTGTTGAAAATCATAGCTTGCAGTGCAATGTTTAACTTCATATAATATCAGTCACTTTCTTCAAAAGAAATTCTCACACATTTTGAACAGGCAAGGCTGTTCGATCAGAAGGGCTACGTAATAAACAGGACCAGGTAAATATTTTAATGAAATTGTGGATGTGTGTTAAATGTTTCTAATTTTCTGTTACATGCGGCTGAATGAGCGTTGGAGCCTAGTATTACCATTAGAGTCCGTAAACATACAAAGAGCACGAGTTTTTGTCGCATCTGAGGACTTCAGTAGTGGAGACAGCAAAAAAATGAACAAAATTTGATCACAGTTAGTACGGGGATCTGATAGACTTGCACCAAATAAAAATTGATCTAATCGTTCAGATTTAAATTTGTAGTGTAGATATAGTGTAGAATAGTAGGAACAGATTTTTTTTTAAATTGACGTACCACATGAGCTAAGACGCTGTGCGCTCCAAGATTGTTTCTCTTTATTAATATGCTGTAGCATAGCTATCTCATTTAGAACAACTAGATGTAAATGTTATTACTAATTATTATCAGTTCTAATATCCAGATAGTTCAATTTTTCAATTTTTCAGAATTTTTTGGTTGTTGTGATAAAAATAAGTAGACAAACCAAAATTTATATTAACGAACAACGAAATTTTCAGACAGCGGCTGTAGATTTTTCAATTTTTCAGAATTTTTTAGGTGTTGTGATAAAAATAACTAGACAAATCAAAATGGATATTATCGAACAACGAAATTTTCAGACAGCGGCTGTAGATGTTAAACAAGTCTCACTGAGTACTAAATCGAAAGATCCACTTGTGGAATTATTCCATAACTTGGAGCCAATAGTTGGAACTGTTTCAGCCGTTCTCAATCGTGTTAGTGTTATCTCAGCAAAGAAAGAATCTATGTCCACGAAAAAGAAAATTTCTCTTGTGGCAACACCGTTAATAGAAGAGATTAATGATTGAAAGGAGTGCAGGTGGGCATACTCGCAACATTAAGCTTGTAATGTTGAAGAAATTCATACGGCTCAAGATACTTTATCTGAGACTGTTAGTAGTCTCTGAGTGAATTAACATTTTATCACTCAAACAAGAGAAGAAAATAAGGGAAGAGTTTGCATCACAGAGTAAGTAGTTTCTAATCGATTTTTTTAACTGTATGTCGTCTACGGATGAGCAAACTGAGAAGATGATCAATCATGAAGTTAATGGTAGAGCGCATTTCAGTTCAGCGTGATAGCTCACGAACTGCAGTAATTGCTGAACTCCAAGCAATGAAAAAAAAAACAGTTGGCTGAATTTTTCTTTCATTGGTGTTATAATTTTAACCAGTGGGAAGAAAGAATTACTAACGAACTGTTTCAAGTTAAAGATGTTGGAAATGATAATTAGTCATGAATACACGGTGCAGATGGTGTTCATGGGTTTGATTCACAAGCAAGAGAGACTTATTGTGAGCGAACCACACTGTTCACCACATTGTTGTAACCGAATCAGATTGTTACGGGGTCTCTACCCGAGTATGCTACCACCCTGACAGAATAAAAATTAATCAAACACAGGCAGTCTCAGTTGTGTTTATCAAGGCATTTCGTTGAATGTTACCATGAACGTGGGTGGATATGCAAAATATGCCGCGCTGTGGACAGCTAAGGCAGTGGTAACCTGTCATAGATATAACGAATTTCAGGGAGCTTTCGCGGCGAAATACTGCTCAACAGGAATCCAGGAAAGATTATGCAAAGAGATATTTAACACTGAGATGTTTAGCTTTCGACTGGGCAATTTGAGGCGTTAATTTAGGGATACCTCAATCAAATCCGATACTGGGATGAGCCTATGTCTCATTGTGATATTTACTCGTAGTAAAGGCGAAACTACTATTATAAATGTCTGAAAAATTAATTCATGTTAGTGAGTCACATTTAGAGAACTTCATGTCCATCCCAATTCAACTAATCTTATTCACAAAGTCATTAAAATTCGTAATAATCACCAAATCAAATTGATGGCTATTGGTAGCACTAGTAACAATAGAGAAGTTAGACAATTTAATTCTTTTGACAGACCCTATAATGACTTTCAGGAAAATTTTTCATCTTAGGAACCACATCAATGGTAACAGTCACAACTATAATCACAATTGCAGCAAGAACCATAGCAGGTAGGGAAGGCAAGAGAGGAGATATCATACAGGTTATGTGCTGCACAAGGTGGCTGTTATGGGCCTTGGCACCCTAAGGATTTCTCGGAAATTATCCAAATAGAAGGACTGGACCCCTGGGGTTTTTTCTTCAACAGCATTCACCGTTTGATTAAAAATACAAATATGTCTTTATCACACAAATAACAAGTGCCACCAGTTAACAAGAGAAACCGATTAGTAAGAAAATTGAAATGACCCACTAAAATTGTTAATTGACCCACGTCTGACAATAAGGAAAAAATTTAAGGTCACATAATATTACCCCATCGAACTAACAAGAAACAAGACAAATAATCTCATAATTATGGGATAACATGTCTCCAAAGAGGTTACCACCAATGAATAGAATAATATTCATGAAAGTATTGCCCTCATCATGGCCCTAACATGAAAAGCATTTTCTTCCACAATTTCTTAAGCAGTCAATATTACTTCAGAAAAATATGTGTCGCTGCTAAAAACAAATAAGTAATTAATTTGAGAAAATCCAAAGAGATAGTTCAAAAAATGTTCAAATGTGTGTGAAATCTTATGGGACTTAACTGCTAAGGTCATCAGTCCCTAAGCTTACACACTACTTAACCTAAATTATCCTAAGGACAAACACACACACCCATGCGCAAGGGAGGACTCGAACCTCCGCTGGGACCAGCTGCTCAGTCCGTGACTGAAAGATATCGTAAGATAATTAATTGGCACAAACAAACCACCAGACAAGAAATTTTGAAAACGTTCAGTATTAAAATTTTACTTTTAAAGAGATTTACAATTTGAACAACTTCTTTGGCTTACACACTACAACAGCAGACACAACGCAGTCTAACAAGATAGCAAATACAACTACAGGACTATTAAAAATGATTGAAGCGATTTCATAAATTCACTATAGCTCCATTCATTGACATATGGTCACGACACACTACAAATACGTAGAAAAACTCATAAAGTTTTGTTCGGCTGAAGTCGCACTTCAGGTTTCTGCCGCCAGAGCGCTCCAGAGCGCAGTGAGACAAAATGGCGACAGGAGCCGAGAAAGCGTATGTTGTGCTTGAAATGCACTCACATCAGTCAGTCATAACAGTGCAACGACACTTCAGGACGAAGTTCAACAAAGATCCACCAACTGCTAACTCCATTCGGCGATGGTATGCGCAGTTTAAAGCTTCTGGATGCCTCTGTAAGGGGAAATCAACGGGTCGGCCTGCAGTGAGCGAAGAAACGGTTGAACGCGTGCGGGCAAGTTTCACGCGTAGCCCGCGGAAGTCGACGAATAAAGCAAGCAGGGAGCTAGACGTACCACAGCCGACGGTTTGGAAAATCTTACGGAAAAGGCTAAAGCAGAAGCCTTACCGTTTACAATTGCTACAAGCCCTGACACCCGATGACAAAGTCAAACGCTTTGAATTTTCGGCGCGGTTGCAACAGCTCATGGAAGAGGATGCGTTCAGTGCGAAACTTGTTTTCAGTGATAAAGCAACATTTTTTCTTAATGGTGAAGTGAACAGACACAATGTGCGAATCTGGGCGGTAGAGAATCCTCACGCATTCGTGCAGAAAATTCGCAATTCACCAAAAGTTAACGTGTTTTGTGCAATCCCACCGTTTAAAGTTTACGGCCCCTTTTTCTTCTGCGAAAACAACATTACAGGACACGTGTATCTGGACATGCTGGAAAATTGGCTCATGCCACAACTAGAGACCGACAGCGCCGACTTCATCTTTCAACAGGATGGTGCTCCACCGCACTTCCATCATGATGTTCGGCATTTCTTTAACAGGAGATTGGCAAACCGATGGATCGGTCGTGGTGGAGATCATGATCAGCAATTCATGTCATGGCCTCCACACTCTCCCGACTTAACCCCATGCGTTTCTTTCTGTGGGGTTATGTGAAAGATTCAGTGTTTAAACCTCCTCTACCAAGAAACGTGCCAGAACTGCGAGCTCGCATCAACGATGCTTTCGAACTTATTGATGGGGACATGCTGCGCCAAGTGTGGGAGGATCTTGATTATCGGCTTGATGTCTGCCGAATCACTAAATGGGCACATATCAAACATTTGTGAATGCCTAAAAAATTTTTTTGAGTTTTTGTATGTGTGTGCAAAGCATTGTGAAAATATCTCAAATAATAAAGTTATTGTAGAGCTGTGAAATCGCTTCAATCATTTGTAATAACCCTGTATTAGATCAAATCTCAAAGTCACATAGCCGAAAGTGTACACAATAATATTTGGCAATAAACTAAACTTGTCTATGGTATCCACACATAACAGAGGCAAGCACGATGTAAAAACTGAGAACCCCTTGCCGCTGCTTCACTCACGGGATAACATTTCCGATGTGTATGTTGCCTTTGCGAAAACCATGATGCCGTTGGAACCGACCGAATGCTCTGAGGGGACCCGAACTTGCTCTTGCGGCTGGAATGGCCCAGCCAAACTTAAATAGCAAATATGGCAGATGCACCTGAGATACAGAAAATCTTATTAGTTAACATTCACATACCAGATCTCCAAATGACCCGCACAGAGCGGAGAAACAACGTACTGAACTACAGTATGGATGCAATTATGTTAAAATGGTTCAAATGGCTCTGAGCACTATGGGACTTAACATCTGTGGTCATCAGTCCCCTAGAACTTAGAACTACTTAAACCTAACTAACCTAAGGACATCACACATATCCATGCCCGAGGCAGGATTCGAACCTGCGACCGTAGCAGTCACGCGCTTCCAGACTGAAGCGCCTAGAACCGCACGGCCACACCGGCCGGCGCAATCATGTTAAGCAAGTCTTCAGGCTTAGTATTTATTTTTAACACTGACCAAGTCGTAAATTATCGACCAAACGGCAAGGGCGCCTCCAATTCAGTCACCTTAGCACCACGTTCCGGCTACCAATGAAAGGCAACTAGGCCCTTTAAAAAATTTTCGCCCTACGTGACACAATAAGTATGAATAAATACAAAGGGTATTCTATTACAATTAAAACATTAAGAAACTTCATTAAATGGAATACTACAAACAACTCAAGGCCTTGAGGGGCATCCTCCACTGATCAGCAGTCAATAAAATTTACAATACGGGCGAAATGAAAATCTTTTCTAGTTACAGTTTGTGTCTCTCCCACCAGCAAGCAGCCAGGTAAGTAACAAGCCCTGGATATCAACTAGTACAATTGCAGGTGACGTAGGACATACATTAGACTTAGTGAGCTCTGTGGGCTACACTAAAACACACTAAAAGACACATCAGTTCCTTATCCAAGCAAAATCACTCTGAGGATTAAATTAAAGCCGCTCACATGCGGTCTTAAGAATAATTGCACGTCATCAAACTTCCTGGCAGATTAAAACTGTGTGCCGGACCGAGACTCGAACTCGGGACCTTGCCCGAGTGCAAATGCCCGCGAAAGGGTTCGAGTCTCGGTCTGGCACACAGTTTTAATCCACCAGTAGGTTTCATATCAGCGCACACTGCAGAGTGAAAATCTCATTCTGAATAGCACGTCATAGATATAACTGCCACAATTTCTCCGAGGCAGTAAGGCTCTAATCGTAATTGAGATGCCATCTTTCTCTCACACCATCTAAATGAAACATCACGACAAGAAGGTCACAAAGCATGGACCGAGAGTGTAAAGGCATGTAATATCTGAGCTTACAAAATAACAATCATCATTCCTTTCAAGTTCAGCGCGAGACACCAAGAGAAAAGACTGAAGAAAATATTGCATGTAAGACGAAGTGCGACAAATCCATTGGTCCAGTTTAAAGATAATGATGATCATCATCATCATCGTCATCGTCATCGTGATGAGAGAGGTGTATGGTGATCTGTGTCGAAGTCTATACTGCTCCAAAACATCACAACCGTTGACTTGTAGCGAAACAAGCGCTGCATCGTTTAAGAGCCGGCCGATGTGGCCGTGCGGTTCTAGGCGCTTCAGTCCGGAACCGCGTGACCGCAAGGGTCGCAGGTTCGAATCCTGCCTCGGGCATGGATGTGTGTGATGTCCTTAGGTTTAAGTAGTTCTATGTTCTAGGGTACTGATGACCACAGATGTTAAGTCCCATAGTGCTCAGAGCCATTTGAACCATCGTTTGAGAGATACAGGGGCGAGCGAGTGTGTCTGCACTTACCTCAGTTCATCGCTAATAGAGCCACGTCATCACAACGAATCTAAATATTTGTATATGTGTACATTTAAAATTAATATCCAAGTTAATAAACTTCTTAACTGAAACCACAGTATTTAATGCCAAGATAAAAGAAACGTGATATTTCATAAAAACGGTATCCTTGATTACAAAAACCATACTCCTGAAATGATAGCATCAATAATTATCATTAAAGATTCCTGTTACCACTGCATGCTATATAGCATACCTTGACAGTAATTTGCCAAGTCCTGCTGCGTAATTCTTATTAATCGCATTTGCCATGTGCGAATCAGATAATATGTTTAAGCAAGATGTTACGCACCACCGTGCATAAAAGAATCATTATTTGATTAGCTTGAGGCTGAAAGAATGCAATTATATTCTCTCCGTTCCTGTTTGTCCTCTGGCGATATAAGACGTAATTTGATGGATGTGAGAAAGTCTTTTTGTGTCGAGTGAAATTTAATTGTTGTGTATCAAAGAAAAAGCCCGCATCTCGTGGTCGTGCGGTAGCGTTCTCGCTTCCCACGCTCGGGTTCCCGGGTTCGATTCCCGGCGGGGTCAGGGATTTTCTCTGCCTCGTGATGGCTGGGTGTTGTGTGATGTCCTTAGGTTAGTTAGGTTTAAGTAGTTCTAAGTTCTAGGGGACTGATGACCATAGATGTTAAGTCCCATAGTGCTCAGAGCCATTTGAGGCATCAAAGAAAATATTGAAAAATATAGATATAACCACGTCGATGAGAATGCGTCAGTCTTCTATAAACCAATTTTGTGTTTAGAAATTTCCATTTTCCAGATTACTCGCCATCTGTGTTTTCTTATCCTTCAAGGATTTGCGAATGAACGCAGGATGATGACGCTGTCAGCTACTTATCTGCCTCAATGTGGCCTGTAGTTTCGCATCAAGTTTTAAATTCTACTACTGGCTTAAAGAAAAATTTCAATATTTATATGGCGACCAAATATTGTCGACCATTAGCTGAATCTGATCGGTGCGTAGTACCACCACGTACATTCCACCAGCAGTTGTGTGTTGAAAACCACCACTTGCATCGTAATATTTAACTTCATATAATATCAATATTTTTATTTAAATAAATTCTTACACATTTTGACTGAACAAGGTGCAAGGTAGTTCAGGAAATATTTCAACAGTTGTTTCGTACATAATATGTAAGTCGCTCTAGATATCCCGTTGCCCATCTCACCAGTAGTAGCAGTAGAGATTGGGAAAACAAATGAGTTACGAAATGACACGTAATTCTCGATACCGTCACTAGGAGACTAGTATTTCTAACATGGCCGACAATGGATAACTAACAACGCAGCAGTGATCGGAAGTTGCGTTACTTTCTCAAGGAACTAAAAGTCCTGTAGCGACTCAGAGACAGTTTCGACAGTAGTTTAACGCAAGAAGGGTCCCTTGCAAGTGGACCCTTCGCAGGGTGTATAATCAGTTTGTTCAGGAAGGGCAGCGAAGCGATGTTGGCTGAAGCCTGTTTGTTCGCCGGAGAATACTGAAGCGGTACGAGTTGCTGTACAGGGAAACCCCGGCAAATCATGCAGAAAGGCAGCACTGCAACTCGGCATATCCAGATGCTTCATTCAAAGGGTTCTTAAAAGTGACCTCCGGATGTACCCGCGCAAGATGCACTCTGCTCAGAAGCTCACTGCAAAACACAAGTGGACGAGACCACTGTTGCCCACTTGGCGGAGTATAGGGAACAAACTCTCAACAACGTTTGGTTTTTCAGACAAGGTGCATTTTCATTTGGATGTTGTGGTTAAATAAAATTTACGCTTTTGGGCTACTGAAAATCCGTAAGGCCCTCATGAACGACAACATCATGCTGCGAGGATTACAGTGCGGGTCGCAATTTCCAGTCACGGACTTACTGGACCTTTTTTCTTTGAAAAAACTATGAACAGTGTGCGTTATTTGAGCATGCTCCACAGTTACTTGGTTCCACAGCTTCCTGCTACCGCGTTGCCCTTCAGCACGCAGTGGCTCAAGCAAGACGGAGCAAGGCTAGATACTACAAACACAGTGTTACATTTCTTACACGAGCGGGTCAGTTCACTCAGATTTCCAGGTCGTTTCAAAGCCGGATAATGTTGCCCCCCCCCCCCCCCCCCCAATAGTCCACGCCTCAACCCATGTGACTTCTTTCTTTGTGGCACCTAAGGGGAATAATTTTCCCGAAACGTCCACAAGATTTAATGGAGATCAGACGCTTTATTCTTCAAGCTTTCAACGAAATCACGAAAACCATGTGCCGTAGGTTTACCACTAACAATATCGTTTGTGTGAGGGAAGTTAGGAATCAAAATGGTGAAGATGTGAGCATGTGCTGAGTTAGAACAACTCTCCAAGTGTTTTCCATGGCAGTATATGTTCAAAATGAACTTAGAACTACTTAAACCTAACTAAGCTAAGGACATCACACACATCCATGCCCGAGGCAGGATTCGAACCTGCGACCGTAGCTGTCGCGCGGTTCCAGACTGCAGCGCCTAGAACCGCTCGGTCACACTGGCCGGCCAGTATATGTTCCTTTGAGTTTATCTTGACAGTAAAGTGTTCATTCAGAGACAAAATTGTGGCACATTTTCTCCACCACCCTGTAATTCAATCAGAAACTGTGACATGGCTTCTGGTTAGTGTGCTTTCTCAGTGTCTGATTCCTGTGTTATTTTGTATTTACACCACTTATGAAAGCTGCACTGTTTGCTGAAATCTTGGTCTGCAATAAAATACAGCTGATATTACGACCAGTGCCGATCCCCTTTCTGTCCTGGATTACATCACGGTCGTAGGCGCAGTTATTCCCATGGCGTCAAACCTAATGAAAATTCTGCCTGGCTGGGCATGTGCTACTTATTATAAATACAAAAATTTACGTTCAGGCCTGGAGCCACCATCCAGCACATGGTGCACAGTGCACAATCTTCTTATTGATTTCGCTGCAGAACCCGCCTTTGGTACGACTTCGGCAGTGTCGCATGAACATTCGCATTGTCTCGTTCCAGTTGAACCGTCCCCTTTGAAAAATTAAGAATGACAGTGCTGGAAAAACTCTTACGTTTTTTGATTTTCAAACAGCTGAGCAAAACTGACCGAACTCAGACAGTTGTCTCTTTATTTACTCTGATCATCACTAAACTAACACACAATATTTTTGGCGCAACGCAATCTGACTTTCAATAATCGCTACAAAAGAATGGCCCTGACTAACAATAACCTATACCTTTCATGAATCGCTTACCTCACAAAAATCTTCGTTACTCGAACTACTGCAAAACAGCGAGCGCCAATACTGCTAGCTAAATAAAAGATTCTAATTACTGAAGGCACTAACTACTGATAGGCATAGTTAGCAAATGAAAGATTTTGATAGAGAACAAACAATGTATCTACCTTAATAATGTTGAAACGTCATCATATGGATATCTATCAATTCATGACATCCATCTTTACAAAGTTCTTTTTCTGGCGGACACATGTCCAGATCGTCCGCTTATAGTAACCTCTCGAAACTCTGGCATCTCTCTCTCCACATTCACCACTGCTGGCGGCTAACCCCCTACGCGCTGTTCACATCCAACTGTCCACGACTGCACAAGCGAATATTCCAGCAATGTGTCCAACCAGCCACAGACTGCACACAGCGCAGTCAGCGATTTTCATACAGAGCACTACGTGGCGTTACCAGCATAAAAACCTAAACAGCCTACTTACGCAATTGCGCCTTGTTTTCATTCGCACGCACTGGACTTGTGCTCGCGCGTCACGCATCATCTTCCGACAGCGCCTTGCGATGCCTCGTTCGGTCCATGTTTCATGCAGCCGGCTGCATTACCGGCAGTCATATCGACTGTACAAAAAGATCCGCCATATACATACATCCAGACTACACGGCCTTGCTGCCAGTACACTATCCTGAAGAGCAACATGTGGCATCACATATCCAGCTTTTGCTGTTCCGAACCGATAACCCTCAGGCTTGGTTCTTTACCGCGGAAAGCATCTTGGTTCAAATGGCTCTGAGCACTATGAGACTTAACATCTGAGGTCATCAGTCCCCTAGACTTAGAACTACTTAAACCTCACAAACCTAAGGACATCACACACATCCATGCCCGAGGCAGGATTCGAACCTGTAACCATAGCGGCAGCGCGGTTCCGGACTGATGCGCCGAGAACCGCTCCGCCACAGCGGCTGGCTGAAAGCATCTTCGCCACGGACACTATCGTCATCGATGATGGGAAATACGTCACCTTACTCAGCCACCCAGGCAGTCAAGCAGCAATCGTTAACGACAAAATTCTCGCAACCACTCCAAGTGACAAATACCTGACAGCGAAAAATATGCTCCTACGGCACTTGTCACGCACAACCGAGGAGCAGCCGCTTCGTTAGTTGTATCACGAGCGTTTACAAGAGGGGACTCCGCATAAGGATAACCCTCACTTCACTTATGATTAGGCATTAGGCCTTTGGACGCTTTGTGTGATTAAACTACCTCTACCGAACATCAAATAGCGATATTAGCGATTGAACATCAGTCGCTCGACACCCGTCTCCCTCTGGCTGATTGAATTTTTGCTCTTACAAGGGGAGGCCGCCAATTGTGAAATTCAGATTCGATTCATACTGCGCATAATAAAAGCTCATGGCCACAGGTGTAATGTGGCAAAGCACCAAGATGCACTTCTCAGCCGTTGTCGAGAAAATCGACAGCTAAGGGAAACCGTTACGGTGAAATACTCTCTACGATTAATAATTTTCTGCATCGTCGTGGCGCAGCGGTAAGCGCTCGGATTCGTAATCCGAAGATCGCCGGATCGAATCTCGCGCCATGCAACTTTTTTTAATTATATATATATATATATATATATATATATATATATATATATATATATATATATACTATTAATGAATTGCTTATGCATGTTGGTGAAGGCGGATCGCTCTCAAATTGTACCGCCTCCATTTTTCCGTTTGTAGGGGATACGGAATCACCTATCCCCGCAATGTTAATATATGCCTACTATAGGGAACATTTTCTCACAAACTACTGGAGACAGAGAGGTAAAAATTTTACTGTATGTGCATTCATATGTTACAACAATACTGAAACAACAGTTTATTGTCAAAGTATTTTCTTACAGAGATATTGTACATTTATTTTTAAGTAAATTTTTTCCATCGCTTTTTACTAGACTATCACCCCTAAGTCTTTTGTAAATCAAGTAATTAAAAAATCGTTGTTTCAGTATGTAATAGGGACCTATGTCACTACGTCATAAAAATTTCAGACTTCTAGGTTGACCAGTACCTGAGATAATGTTCCTAGATGAAGTAAAAAGTAAACTTACGGGAAACGGAGAAAGAAGATTAAAACATTCCTGATCCGTAGCTAATACCCCCTTCACAGTCTTCATAATCATCTTCAAGTCTTCTTTTGGCACCCCTCTGCACCTGTCTTGCTTTTTTCACTAATGTCTTGATTATATTATCAGCATGCCTTAGTCTGTGCTGATCTAAAAAGAACATAGCACGTACCGTACGGGAACCAACACACATACCCAACTTTTGAAGGACCTGGCATTTAGTTATATTTCCAAGATTGAAGGTTGCCACAGCATCATACACACCAAAATGTAGTGTATTAATTCCGACAAACACTGTTTTTGGGAGACGATGCCATATCACACTATTCAAGCACTCGTTGGGGTTCTGCGTTTTTCCGTGAAGACATTTCATCAGAAGACTTCTGTCAGCCAGATCTCTGAAAATGGGCTTTATTTCTGCCATGATGGCTGATGGTAGACTGTGGTGGTGAATGTATTTCTCTCCTGTTGTTAGTCCCCTATTGTATTTACACCAGCTGTTTTCACCTTTGGGGCACAAACCATGTTGTGGATGCTCATCCGTGGATGCGGTGTGGAAATATAAAGCCCATATAGCTCTCCTCATTTCTTCAAGATTGCCTGTATTTTGCCTGATTGCAAGGCCATAGCAGTTCTGAATGTGGTCTATTATGGAATCAGTCAATCTTCCTCTGCCATCCAAGGTTTTCCCATCATCTAGTTTTTTCCCTTTCATAACTGATTTTAACCTTCTCAGCCTGGCACCCATTCTCTTCTGCACATGTCCTATACATTCAAGTTTGCTTATATTTACACTGTTCCCATATGGTTTGCTTTCCAAAACTTCTTTGAATGCTTTAGAGTCACCATCTCCCAGATATTTGACATAGCGAACATTATACCACTGTGAAGAGCGATGAAAAATTTTCTTCACCCCAGCAACCTCCATGCCACCACTACTACCATAATAATTAGCAATACGGTCATCACTGTGTTCATTTTTCAGCCTGCCTGTGCACCTACAGTATTTAGACATTATTGCAACATCAATAACCTTGCCAGTATCAACACTAGTTGCTGTTACAACACCATTGTTGGAGGTGTGGCCCCTTTTCTGCCACGTGCCATCAAACGCCACTGTGAGGTCACGACTGCCGTCATTTTCTTCCACTGCTTCTTCCACAGCAACCTGCATTGACTTCTGTGCTACATCTTCAACTGCAGATCCTAGTACATAATTGTAAGCTTCAAACTTTGAAGGTGCACTTGGAAGATTTAGAACACCACATAGCATATCACCAGCTGCTTTGCCCTTACCAATTGCTCACAATCCATAAACTAACCTAATATTTACACTATAAAGTTCAGTTTTCTTGTATCCATTATTTACAGTTACTGAAACCGAACTTGGAAACTTACAGCTGTATTTACAAACACTGCATATTAAATTAAACTGGGCAGCCAGGCCAACATGGGATTCTACTTTCAGAGAAACGTTTCCATGACATTTTTTGCAGCACAAACTGTTTTCAAGAGCTTCACACAATATATTCGTATCAATGAGTTCAAAAACTTCATTCCCTCTATCAAGTAAATTATATTTCTCTTCCAAATCTCTTAGTTTTTTATGAGAAGCACTGTTTTCATTTGGTGTAAGTTCGTTCGGCAAATCAGTAATAAGTGGATTCACATTTTCCAACAGTGATGATGATGAACTGCTTTGCTTTGCTAATGAATCATTATTTCTTTTCTTTTGCCAGTTCACACGCTTTTTAAATACTTTTGCTTTAGCTCTAGGCATTTTCACTGCGAAAAATGAAGCACTAAATACAAAATAACTCAACAACTACTACTTTCTTATATCACACTGTTTACAAAACAGTCCCGCCACAAAGTCAAAGAGTAACTTGAGGAAACCAGAGAGAAACATTTTCGGGCAACTAGTGTATAAATAGTCGCTGGAAACCGGGATATTTGAATTCATGTCACTTTAAAGGTACTGCCAAAAAGTTCATGGTCAGCCACGAGAGACGTGTATAACTAAAGCGCAATACCCGATCTCACAAATATATAAAAATAAAATAGTTATAATTGTAGTAGAGCTATGTATGATACGTCATTTTAAAGACGAAACATGGCAGAATATAATACGCCAATAAAAAAAAATTCGATTTTTTAACCCAAAATCCGATTCCGTATCCCCTTAACAGGGTGTATCAAAGCTCTCACGTCCGCACTGATTTCCGACGATGTTATAAGTTGCGCTAGGGACCGCATCTACCTTCTTTCGAAGTTAGCAGGCAACTACGCTGTTATGCGGCGGCTCGTTTCGGCCCATTCAACATCTGTCCTTCAAGTGTAACGAGCGAGTGACGGAGTTTATATTTCATACCTGCCACAGCAAATTTGTGTTCGTGGGGACTCTATTCTAATTCGAACGTTTGACTTACACTATACGTATTCGTTTCGGAATATCGTTTCTACGTCTACCGTTAACTATACGTGGTTAACATTATGAAGGCAATTAATAACATTTGTGAAATACAACTTTGTTTGCGGAAAACATAATGATGTTCGAAGTCGCCAGTTTTTCCACGACAAACGACTTTCAGCAACTTATTATATGCATAATTGTTGCAACTGATATATATATATATATATATATATATATATATATATATATATGTGTGTGTGTGTGTGTGTGTGTGTGTGTGTGTGTACACACACATTTGAATTACAAAAAACAAGTACTAAAAAAAAAGGAAAAGGTTGCATGGCGCGAGATTCGATCCAGCGACCTTCGGATTACGAACCCGAGCGATTACCGCTGCACCACGACGCTGTAGGAAATTATTAATAGTAGAGAGTATTTCACAGCAACGGTTTCTTTTAGCTGTCGATTTTCTCTACAACGGCTGAGAAGTGCATCTTGGTGCTTTGCCACATTACACCTCTGGCAATGAGCTTTTATTATGCGCAGTACGAATCGAATCTGAATTTCACAGTTGGCGGCCTCCCCTTGTTAGTCAACATCGACAACGGATCAACAGTACCATCAGTAACGGTGCCCGGTGCAATACAGTACTGCCACGGACCCATCCGACTGTTGCCTCCGACCGCCCCCGATCGCCCCACCCAATGCTGACGTCACTGCAGGCTTCACAGTCAACGTACCTAGTGTTGACAAGACAGACACTCCCAGTTCTGTTGCTCTCACCGCGCCGGACACTGCACATGTGCAGTCACGATGTTGCTGGCATCACACATGCTTTGGGGGACGCCGCGCGTAACTGCCAACGTGCCAGTCAACAGCGTTGTAGAAGGATACAAGGTGAGCTAGCCTTAAATGTGGATAACGCCTGTGAGTAGAATAAAATACACCTATTTTTAGTCCAACTCTGACAGAGTTTACACTGTACTCAGTAAGTGGATTTGTTATTTAGTCGTAGTTTTACAGAGCTACATGACGTGAGACGACCATATAAAATCCGTTGTCGGGAAGGCTGATCCACAAATACGATTCCTGGTATACTCACGGTAGAGTAATGCATCTTGTGACGGCCCTTCCCTCCTTCTTCATTAGCCGGGAGGAGACGCGACTCGTAACGATGTTCGTCCCCGTCGGTATGACGTGGAACAGCACCTGCAACTCTCGTAAGAACACAACTCTTCGCGTGGTTTCAGAAACATTCTGTTATCTGTCCGCAAGAGGCTTCTCAGATTGTGCGAACTGGTAAACTGCAATCTTTATTTTTATTTGTATGCCCGGTTAGTTCCGTGATGAAATAAAATCTTGATTCCTGATTTCATCATTACGGTCGTTTTTCACATCATACATAGCGAGGATGAAATTTTTCTGTCCACTATTCCGTTGCTATGCCGTTGCTACGCCAAGCTATTAACAACGGTCCGACGTAATTCCAGAGATAACTTATGTTGGAGTAAATGGTTTTTTTTAATATGCCGTGATACTGGTTCAAACTAATCACTTTTCACTGTCCACTATTCATGTACTCACTTAGTCACTTAAAATGTTTAAAGAGTCAATCAACTTACTTGTATTGTCCGTTTCATGAGTTAGGCGACACGTAAGATTTATCTTTTGACTCAGGTTTTATTGTTCTTTCTGTAATTAATTGTTTGTCCCTACAACACACGCACACCGATATGTCATTCAAGATTAACTTCTGTTCAGTTCAGTAATCGTGACGCTGACGACAACTTTTAACTAATCGGCGTACTTGTCTTTCTTCGTGTCTTCGTTTTATTGTGTCCTATTCAAGACTACGAATTGTTTTGTGTCGTTGATCCATTGCTCTCAAGGTTTGTAACTGTTCATCAGTACGAACACTAAGTCCGATAAACCAGTATCACTCAATTGAAGTCTAACACTCGTCTTACTATATCGTCGCGTTGAAGAAAGTTAATCTTTACCGTTTTCAAATGGCTTTTTGAGCCATTTGAAAACGGTAAAGATTAACTTTCTTCAGTCGAATGACTGACCAATACTTCAATCTCTATCTCACGAATTAACAAACTTCCAAATCTGAAACAATCTAATAGCGTTTGCATTCGGACAACTATCGCAAAAGTACTCTAGAGCGACTCAAGAGCAACTAACTGGACATTTCCATATCCGAGTTGCATTGTAGTCGCACTGAATTTCCTTTTCGATGCGGCTATAACTCTCTTCCATGGTAAATGTTATCTTTGATTTTATTACTTTCTTGGTTTTAACCTTCGTTCATATGGTTTTGAATTTATTATATAGATGTTTGATAAAGAATCTATGATAATCCTTTCCTTTTATCTCCCCTTTTTGTTTGTTATTCTCAGTATTTGAATGATATAGGTGTTAATCAAAATATTACCAGTGTACATTTTATCGTCAATAGTTGCCGTCACTGTCAAAATGACTCACTTTTCTACTTTAAGTTTCCACAAAGTTTGTTAATTGTGGTTTTCTGTCGTTGGGGCATTACAATCTGCAAATTGGTTTGCATACTACACACATGTGACACCTGGTGCTGAGCGCTACTGGAATTCTTAGTACCTTCTCATTGTACGGTTACAGGATGGGTCGAGGATCCAAGCTGTGTTAGGGTCAGGCAGCACATCCTCATGGACCTTACATGGGAACTTCAGCAAGAATGGTGGAATTCTTTTCTCAAAAGATGGCTAAGTTTAGAGATCCAGTTTCAAGACAAATTGTAAACAGATATATTGTGATAATACGTGTTTCAAGTAGAATAATAAGAACAAGAAAACGATGTGGGCCGCATGAATTTGACGAGATGCCTCAATTTTCTTATATTTGTTGGTCACTGGATTTAATAACAGCATTTCTTCAGCCACTTGTGACTGCAGTTACTCTTCAGGGATGTGTGTAGACACCTGTTCAGCTACAGGCAGTAATCATGTTCTGTGACGTACAAAGACAGCCCACTGCAGTGCACCCACTATTTTTCCTCTTATATAAAAGTAAATTCCGTATAGGGCTATTGACTGCAAAATCCCCAAGGGGTGAAACTACCTAAAACTAGAAAGTATTCCTATTTTAGCACCCACTGGACACCTTTATATTTTGAAGAGAGATTGTTGTGTCTTGTCTTTTACTAATCAGTGTAGGCGACGGTTGTAATACTCCATAACAATCAGTATGCAACAGAGATAAACATTCGACAAAGTAAATGTTGAGAGAGGACAGGTTACTCCCTCACCTATTTTTCATAAAGATTTTGTTACAACGTTACACAACTTGAGCGAGACTCTAGAAAGTTAACGGCCTGAGCAGGCACTGATGGAGCCTGGTAGGACGCTAAAGGCATGAGGTATTTTTATGATTCTTAGTTTGTAGAAACGGCATGTTGTAAGTTGAAAGCAAGTGGCGGCGAGCCCATCCCTCAGTAAATCTTGCTGGACGGGCCCACGGCTATAGGCCATACAGGGCAGACAGAGTACCCCCTAGTCGATACAGGTCTCCAGCAGGATAATGCGAAGCTATACCTGCATCAGCCACAGCCGAAGGCTGGGCTGGGGGCGACAGACTGAAGGGACGCGTCTACACAGTGGAGTCGTAGACCGCTCACTGTGTGCTGTGCCACGCCTAATAAAAATTTACAAGTTTTCATGTTCGCCGATACTGCAAATAGGCCTGTGACCCACTTCCTTCGGTCGCCTCGGTCGTAGTAGAAACTCTGGCCTCTAAGAAATGTTGAAAGATAGAATCTTTATTACACCTCATAGCTAGAACTAACATGCTCCAAGACACAGGCGATTTACATAAAGATCTTTAAGATTGTATCTGTTCGCTTGTTGCAGCGGGAAGTGACGCGACTTCGGAGAAAAACATCTTCTCCCTCCGCAAAAACTTAAAAAGGCCAGTAATTGGCGGTTTCTTTTTTCCAGAGATGCAGGTTTCTTAACTCTTGCACTGGTTTGACATGAGTTTGCGCAGTCGTCTAGGAGGGGAGGTTTAGCGCCTCTAAAGCCCTGTGATTGGCTCAAGGCGGGGTGAAGGCGGTGTCGTTCGTGCACTTTGCGGAAAAACGGATTTTTGTTTTTATCTGGAGAGGTGCGAGACTGCCGGCCAGAGTGGCCGAGCGGTTCCAGGCGCGTCAGCCTGGAACCGCACGACCGCTACGGTCGCAGGTTCGAATCCTGCCTCGGGCATGGATGTGTGTGATGTCCTTGGGTCAGTTAGGTTTAAGTAGTTCTAAGTTCTAGGGTACTGATGACCTCAGATGTTAAGTCCCATAGGACTCAGAGCCATTTTGAGCCAGGTGCAAGACTCTTGTTCTTGACTTCGGTCTGGAAGCAACTGGTCGAAGCTCTGGCATGTGTAGTTGGTACCTGGGACCCGAAGGTTTCTCTTGAGATCAAGAGGATGCTTGACGAAGACATCATTGAACCAACAAGCTCCATTTACAACAACCCACTCACAGTGTTAGAGAAGGCTGACGGGTCGATCCGTTTGGTGCTGGATTCGCGCCAAATCAACACAACATTGAACCAGAGACAGATCGTCCGGAAAAGATGGAGGAACTCCTGCAAAATTTCATGGTGTTACGATTTTTTCAACTCTTGACTTGCGGTCCAGTTTCTGGCAGATTATGCTCCACCCATGTTGCAGGAAATACACAGCATTCCTTGCATTCAAGAAATGCTATCGATTTAAACGTCTACCATCACGAAGTCATGCATAGGAAACTCACGAGTAAAATTCCTCGGATATATCACTACCGCGGAAGGAATCACAACAGATCCGGACAAAATAGAGGCAATTACGATATTTGCCACGCCAACAATCAAGAAACAACTACGTGGCTTCGCAAATTTCTATAAACGATTCATCCATGTGAAGAAATTAGCGACTCCGCGGCTAGGCCAGCTCACAGGAAAAAATTTGCCGTGGGAACGGGACGACGTAGCGGAAGATGAATTCCAAGGCCTCAAAACCGCGCTGATTAATGCGCCAATTCTTTCGCACCCCAACATGGAGGAGTACTGTTTCATGGCGTCAGACAGCTCCTACTTTGGGATTGCTGTAGTGATTTTCCAACGATATCAGCAAGGGGAAAACATGGTGCACAAAATCATTGCTTTTGGAAGCCGAGTCCTCAGCAAATGTGAAATAAATTATTCGGTCACTGAATTAGAAGCTTTGGCGGTTGTTTTCGGCTTCGAGAAATTTCGTTTTCTCTTGTGTGGGAGAAAAGCAAGAGTGTACACCGACCACAAAGCCTTGGAATTCCTTTTCACAGCGAAACTCCGAAACAAACGTCTAACGAGATGGGCACTCTTGCTCCAGGAGTATGACTTTTCGATCACATACATAACAGGGAGGTGAACATCATTGCGGATGCTCTGTCACATTTACCTGTGGGGCTAGAAACAAGTGAGGCTAACCCACTGGAAGACGAACAGCTTGTTCTATATGAAGAAGGTTGCCTTTGAGAATTATGTAACCTCGAGCCTCAAGGACATCAGCAAGGAGCAGGACAAGGATCCAGGTCTATTTGTTCTAAAACAGAGAGTGAAAGACAAGAGGGAATCAAAACTGAGGCAGTTTTACTTAGTACGAAAAGGCATTCCGTTCTTTCGAAGTGAAGGAGAAGGAGCGCCCTGGAGCGTTTGCATTCCAGATGAACTGGTAAAAAAAATCTGGCACATGCACCTGAGCCATGCAAATTTTGGACCCAGGAAGTGCTACTTAAAATTACGCACACTGTGATATTTCGAGAATGTGGACGGAAGAATCATGAGGGTTTTGGCTGAGTGCAAAGCGTGTCGGAAGTCAATGCACGTCACTGTGGGAACGCAAGCACCTCTATACCCCATCATCCCATCTAAGTTCAAGCACCTTGCAGCAACAGATTTAATGGGCCCACTCGTGCGAACAAATAGAGTTTACTGCTACATCCTAATTGTAGTAGAGCTGACATCCAAGTATGTCACTTCAACCCCACTCAAGAAAGCAACTGCGCAGCAAGTATGTAGAGCATTCTGCATGGATTTCCTCACGCAAGTCGGCCATGCCGACAGAATCATCTCCGACAATGGACCTCAGTTCCGGTCAGAGAAGTGGAAAGAGATGATGCGGAAACACAGAATCAAACTCATCTTCGCTTCCATACGACATCCACAATCGTCGCCAGCAGAGAGAGTGATGAAAAGTCTGGGAAATCTCTGCCGCATCTACTGCGTGTAACAACTCGCCACCTGGGATATTTTCCTACGTGACTTCCAGGACATGATGAACGAGTTGCCACACGGTGTCACAAAGATAGCACCAATAACATCCGGGCTTTCAAAAACAGAAAATGCATGAAATGAGGTGGTGTGGGTGGTCCCCAACTACGTACCCTCCGACTCAACGTTGAAGTATTAGAAGTTTTGGGTGGTTTCGTTGTCTGGGAGCTGGGATACGTAGTTGCCGCATTACAAGCCAAATACTGCTGAGTCTACAATGTAAAATATGAGTACACACATGAATCGAATGATCGAAGGTTCTTATCATTCGGCAATTGCCAATTAATATAGAAATTTATAAATGAAAGATTGCAATTAAATACAATATGCAGGTACTATTTCAATGATTTCCAATGATGAGTTCGATAGTAGAAGTACTTTTCAGAATGCGGTATATTTCTGCAAAACACTTATTGGTGTTGATGGTCCAGCAGTTAAATAAAATATAAGTTGAATAACAGGGAAACAATAGATTCCTACTGCACGTAACTGTTATGAACTACAACATAGCTCGCGAGATATTCACTTCTAAACGCTCACTTAACTATGATAAATTGTACAAAAATGATGTGCTGTTGATACGTCATCGTCGTGCAGTATCAATGAAACCCTACACTTTCGTAGCATACTAGTTATATCGAATAGAGGAAGCCTCTGACTAGTGATATGTAGCGTCCTCTCATATATTATAACAAATCGTTGCTGAAAGGTGTACCTAACAGGACGCTCTTTCGAGAGATCCTCAATTTGATGATCCTTAGACACACCTTATATTCGGACAACGCACTCTATAATAATAATAATAATAATAATAATAATAATAATAAAGAAAACCACCACATATGAAGTTTAACTCCGTACTTTATTCAGCTTCTAAGTTCTGCTTGTGGCGTAAAAACGATATCGCATCTCACCTATCACGTTCCACACCACGCGGCAAAAATCTGACAGGCCATTTTCTTCATTCCACGCCTCGCAGTGTTGTACCAACTCTTCGTCTATAGGGATTTTCACTCCCCGCGAGAGGATAGTTTTACCGTTTCCAATTTGCATTTTAGAACCATACTAATTATGTTTGTTAACGAACGTGAAGACCAAGTTAAAGAACCAAAATCCATGAAGCATGTAGGAGATTAGTTAAAAAACCAGAAAGCTTGCAAAAGACTGTAGGAAAGATATTTGATTCCAGGCATAAAATCTGGCACCAGTGTATACGATGTAAAACTATATTTTACTGCAACCAGAAACTATCAGATGTCATATAAGTTATCAGATTAACTCTGTAAGCTTGTAACGAAACTTCTTCCCGCGGTCTGCCCGTGACTTGAGCAGGAGAACACGCTGCAGCTTAGACGTGTGTTCTCCCACCGCTCACCACACAAGAATCTGCAGAGCTGACACGTGTACATCCACCGCCAGCGAACATTGATGGTTCTATCCAGAGGCTCGGCAGAAAAGCCCTTAATAACGGCGACGCGCTCGTGGAATATCGAACGCTATCACGAGACAGGACGCACGCGGAAATGAAACTTCCGAGGCTCACAAAGGACGCCTATCTTAATCATCGGTCTCAATCACTGCTGTAGTGCCATACACATTTATAACTATTGATAACACGGACGTACACGCAGCTCCCACACGGTGTAGTATCCTACAAAACCGGACGACCAGTCCTCCACAGAGAAATGGAAACTCAGCATAAAGCGAAGAACGACGCTGATTGATTGACGATAAGCTGCAATGCAGCTCACTAACTGAGAATCAGTAAAGGCGAAACAGAACTCTTATACAATTCTCGCTTGTAAAACAGTGCGAAATTATGTTTCGTTTGCCTTGCTTCTTCCCATCAAACAAGTAATGTCACACATACTGGCCTTGCTTTACAATGTTGCAGAAGAGATTTTAAAACATCTATTTATTTCTTGACACAGCACTAAAAGTAGACAAATTAGATTCATAGTCATAAAACACAATTCATTCCTAAAAAAACTTTTTGTTGTGTGCCACGATATTTATTTCATGACGTGTGGCCTCATAGCAAACCGGAGCTCACAACACAAAAAAAACTTCAAATGATTTGCACAGACATCGAAAATTTCGAGTGAAAGCCATAATATGAGTACCAAAATCTTAAACATGGCTGCGAAACAGAAAAAATCAGCCAACCACTTGCAAATAAAGGTTTAGTATCCCTTCAGCATGGTTTCGATATTTGTAAAAATATCTTCTTCATAAGTAGTAGCCCTAAAATGAATACACCAGCTACAAAATTATATTTACAAACATAATAAAATATTAATACAAAAATACTTGTGAGGTAAACGTACTCACTTATTAAATCACATGATGGTACAATAGATTAGATGAAGCCGAGCGCCTCTTGTCACACACAAAATTGATAAACCAAGAATTATTGCAAGCAATGGCTTTAGATAGCGCCAGATTACATGTATTTCAGAATGAATACTCATTAGTAAATGCCCACAGGTAGAGACTCTTGTCAACATAACAATAAAACATTTTATAATTAAGTATGAAATCTCCTCTACAAGGCTATTAAAAATGTAAATGATTTACAGGCATACGTTACGTATAAAATTATTAATACCTTGGCTGACAGAGTAATATTGTATATAAATTCAGCATGCAGGAGGTAGAGTTCTGTATTCAAAAGTTCACTGTTACAAATTCATGGGAAAATAAGTGCAAATATAAGCTAAAGCAACCTCACTCACCTCTGCAGCCCAATATTTCCTGGTCGCTTGAGCCTGTATACTTTGCAGCAGTTGGCCTCAGTTGGTTCAAATGGCTCTGAGCACTATGCGACTTAGCTTCTGAGGTCATCAGTCGCCTAGAACTTAGAACTAATTAAACCTAACTAACCCAAAGACATCAAACACATCCATGCCCGAGGCAGGATTCGAACCTGCGACCGTAGCGGTCACGCGGTTCCAGACTGAAGCGCCTAGAACCGCACGGCCACACCGGCCGGCTAGTTGGCCTCAGTCTCTGGCATAAGGCACATATAACTAACTCAAATATTTTATCCTGTGACCTATGGGAATTTACTAATTAGTATTCATTCATAACTACAATATATGTAATCTGGCGCTAACTAAATGCACGGCTTGCGATAATTATTGGTTTATCAGTTTTGTTTATGACAAGAGCCGCCCAGCTTCATGTAATCTATTGTGCCATCATGTGATGTTATAAGTGAGTACGTTTATCTCACAAATATTGTTGTATTAATATTTTATTATGTTTGTAAAAATAATTTTGTAACTGGTGTATACATTTTTAGGGCTACTACTTTTGGAAAAGACATTTTTACAAATATCGAAACCATGGTCAAGGGCTAATAAACATTTATTTGCAACTGGTTGGCTGATTTTTAACCTCTTCTTAATAGGAGTATATTTACCTGGTTCGCATGTACCTCTATTTTCGCTTTTTGATTCCGCCATTATTTTTACTCTTTTTGCTTCATCAGGGGTTTATGTTCCTAGACATTAAGCAATCTTAATTTTCATGCCACGTCGCTGCAACACAAAATACGGCTTACAATGCTACGTTGAACCACTTCAGTCAGAATCGTGTTATACCTCGATAGGAATAACTGGGAAACTGCCTTAGATGTAACGGCGCACTGCTTTCCGTAGTCATTTACGGTACCTAGTAAAGGACCCCCATGAACCATGGACCTTGCCGTTGGTGGGGAGGCTTGCGTGCCTCAGCGATACAGATGGCCGTACCGTAGGTGCAACCACAACGGAGGGGTATCTGTCGAGAGGCCAGACAAACGTGTGGTTCCTGAAGAGGGGCAGTAGCCTTTTCAATAGTTGCAGGGGCAACAGTCTGGATGATTGACTGATCTGGTCTTGCAACACTAACCAAAACGGCCTTGCTGTGCTGGTACTGCGAACGGCTGAAAGCAAGGGGAAACTACAGCCGTAATTTTTCCCGAGGGCATGCAGCTTTACTGTATGGTTAAATGATGATGGCGTCCTCTTGGGTAAAATATTCCAGAGGTAAAATAGTCCCCCATTCGGATCTCCGGGCGAGGACTACTCAAGAGGACGTCGTTATCAGGAGAAAGAAAACTGGCGTTCTACGGATCGGAGCGTGGAATGTCAGATCCCTTAATCGAGCAGGTAGGTTAGAAAATTTAAAAAGGGAAATGGATAGGTTGAAGTTAAATATAGTGGGAATTAGTGAAGTTCGGTGGCAGGAGGAACAAGACTTTCGGTCAGGTGAATACAGGGTTATAAATACAAAAACAAATAGGGGTAATGCAAGAGTAGGTTTAATAATGAATAAAAAAAATAGGAGCACGGGTAAGCTACTACAAACAGCATAGTGAACGCATTATTGTGGCCAAGATAGACACGAAGCCCACGCCTACTACAGTAGTACAAGTTTATATGCCAACTAGCTCTGCAGATGATGAAGAAATTGATGAAATGTATGATGAGATAAAAGAAATTATTCAGGTAGTGAAGGGAGACGAAAGTTTAATAGTCATGGATGACTGGAATTCGAGAGTAGGAAAAGGGAGAGAAGGAAACATAGTGGGTGAATATGGATTGGGGGAGAGAAATGAAAGAGGAAGCCGTCTGGTAGAACTTTGCACAGAGCATAACTTAATCATAGCTAACACTTGGTTCAAGGTTGTATACATGGAATAATCCTGGAGATACTAGAAGGTATCAGATAGATTGTATAATTGTAAGACAGAGATTTAGGAACCAGGTTTTAAATTGTAAGACATTTCCAGGGGCAGATGTGGACTCTGACCACAATCTATTAGTTATGAACTGTAGATTAAAACTGAAGAAAATGCAAAAAAGTGGGAATTTAAGGAGATGATACCTGGATAAACTGACTAAACCAGAGGTTGTACAGAGTTTCAGGGAGAGCATAAGGGAACAATTGACAGGAATGGGGGAAAGAAATACAGTAGAAGAAGAATGGGTAGCTCTGAGGGATGAAGTAGTGAAGGCAGCAGACGATCAAGTAGGTAAAAAGACGAGGGCTAGTAGAAATCCTTGGGTAACAGAAAAAATATTGAATTTAATTGATGAAGGGAGAAAATATAAAACGCAGTAAATGAAGCAGGCAAAAAGGAATACAAACGTCTCAAAAATGAGATCGACAGGAAGTGCAAAATGCCTAAGCAGGGAAGGCCAGAGGACAAATGTAAGGATGTAGAGGCTTATCTCACTAGGGGTAAGATAGATACTGCCTACAGGAAAATTAAAGAGACCTTTGGAGAAAAGAGAGCCACTTGCATGAATATCAAGAGCTCAGATGGAAACCCGGATCTAAGCAAAGAAGGGAAAGCAGAAAGGTGGAAGGAGTATATAGAGGGTTTATACAAGGGCGATGTACTTGAGGACAATATTATGGAAATGGAAGAGGTTGTAGATGAAGATGAAATGGGAGATACGATACTGCGTGAAGAGTTTGACAGATCACTGAAAGCCCTGAGTCGAAACAAGGCCCCCGGAGTAGACAACAATCCATTGGAACTACTGACGGCCTTGGGAGAGCCAGTCCTGACAAAACTCTAGCATCTGGTGAGCAAGATATATGAGACAGGCGAAATACCCTCAGACTTCAAGAAGAATATAATAATTCCAATCCCAAAGAAAGCAGGTGTTGACAGATGCGAAAATTACCGAACTATCAGTTTAATAAGTCACAGCTCCAAAATACTAACGCGAATTCTTTACAGACGAATGGAAAAACTTGTAGAATCCGACCTCGGGGAAGATCAGTTTGGATACCGCAGAAATGTTGGAACACGGAAGCAATACTGACCTTACGACTTATCTTAGAAAATAGATTAAGGAAAGGCAAACCTACATTTCTAGCATTTGTAGACTTAGAGACAGCTTTTGACAATGTTGACTGGAATGCTCTCTTTCAAATTCTAAAGGTGGCAGGGGTAAAATACAGGGAGCGAATGGCTATTTACAATTTGTACAGAAACCAGATGGCAGTTATAAGAGTCGAGGGGCATGAAAGGGAAGCAGCGGTTCGGGAAGGGAGTGAGACAGGGTTGTAGCCTGTCCCCGATGTTATTCAATTTGTATATTGAGCAAGCAGTAAAGGAAACAAAAGAAAAATTCGGAGTGGGTATTAAAGTCCATGGAGAAGAAATAAAAACGCTGAGGTTCGCCGATGACATTGTAATTCTATCAGAGACAGCAAAGGACTTGGAAGAGCAGTTGAACGGAATGGACAGTGTCTTGAAAGGAGGAGGATGATGGTCGAAGCAGAGAGGACATAAAATGTAGACTGGCAATGGCAAGGAAAGCGTTTCTGAAGAAGAGAAATTTGTTAACATCGAGTGTAGATTTAAGTGTCAGGAAGTCGTTTCTGAAAGTATTTGTATGGAGTGTAGCCCTGTATGGAAGTGAAACATGGACGATAAATAGTTTGGACAGGGGGAGAATAGAGGCTTTCGAAATGTGGTGCTACAGAAGAATGCTGGAGATTAGATGGGTAGATCACATAACTAATGAGGAGGTATTGAATAGAATTTGGGGAGAAGAGGAGTTTGTGGCACAACTTGACAATAACAAGGGACCGGTTGGTAGGACATGTGCTGAGGCATCAAGGGATCACAAATTTAGCATTGGAGGGCACCGTGGAGGGTAAAAATCGTAGAGGGAGACCAAGAGATGAATACACTAAGCAGATTCAGAAGGATGTAGGTTGCAGTAAGTACTGGAAGATGAAGAAGCTTGCATAGGATAGAGTAGCATGGAGAGCTGCATCAAACCAGTCTCAGGACTGAAGACAACAACAACAACAGTAAAGGAAATTTGTTTAGTACGAAACAGTATATTTCAGTAGATAAGTGAGTATCACTGTTAAGTTTTAGTCTGTGATATGGTGGTACCCGGAGTGAGCCTACACATTTCGATTCGAAGTGGTCAAAAAACAAATTTGTTACCAGAGTTCATAAAATTAAGTAGACAGGTCTAGCATCAACGTACTCTTGTTGATCTTTAGCTTGTGCTCCGATATTTCGGAATAATCATTAACCTGTCCGCCATGCCCTGCACATTGAGGTGGTGATGGCCCTGTCTGAACCCGTCGATTCCATATTCCTATGTCATCTCTAGTGTCCTCACCAACACGAGTAGGAGCGCTGCGGAAAGATAAAGCACAGTCCGAAAAGGTTACGTTTCTACCGCTGTCGAATTCCGACAAGTGATGGCAGATGTTTCTCCATCTTACACTAGTGAGAACACCATCTTTTCACAAATCGGCATTCAAGTGCGATTCCCGAACGAGAACAAGCTGCACAATTTTTCCCTGTATACAACAAAGACAATTTTAATCTTTAATGAGGAATAACTTGGGACAGAGATGAGATACAGAAAAATGTTCAAATTAATGTTGTAGGTGGCAAAGAGGGTCACGCATTGCAACTAATGGCCGTGACCTTCAATGTGATTTTCAAGATGAATGGAGGATATTTTTTTAATGGGAACCCTACTATTTTATTAAAGGTTTGAAAAGAGCTGCACATTTTACGAATAAAATGATACATTATTCTCGGTCATGGTAAGGTGCAATGAAAGTCAAACAAGCAAATATGTTTTTAGTTCTAGTACGGATTAAGTTAGAGTAGAGGA
Organism: Schistocerca americana; assembly: GCF_021461395.2. NCBI lineage: Eukaryota > Metazoa > Arthropoda > Insecta > Orthoptera > Acrididae > Schistocerca > Schistocerca americana. The sequence goes on from NC_060119.1 coordinate 890,940,062, forward strand.
GGGATACAACAAAATTTAATGTTAGATACAAATTGCGAGGGGCATCCCGAGGAATGAGAGGCGAAAGAACACAGTCACTGACTTGTAAATCAATGCTATGCTTTCTATTTATTGTATGTTTGTCCCGTCTTAAAAATGTCAATATAACATTCAAGCGTTATGATGAATTTATTTTTGCTAATTAACACGTTAATTAAAACTGAAATTTCAAATCTCTTTTTCGCTATTTCAAAACCCCGCGTCACAAATAGGGATTCCCATGAAACAAAACTAAATCTTAGAACGATCTTCGATGATTACTTTCACGATCATGGTTATTGGTAATGATACGTGATCTCTTACGCCTCTTCCAATTTGTATCTAACATTGCATTTTGCTGTATCCCCCTTCTATTTCGAGTTAATCGCTACTTACTTACTGCGTTGGCCACACAAACCGCAGTCGGTCTTTGACCTCACCAATCAACCTCCTCCAGCGTCCTCGGTCCATGTATTCTTCTTCAGACAGCCTCAGCCTTCTCTGACATGATCAATCCATCGGAGTCGCGGTCTTCACCGCGGTCTTTTGCCTCTAGTATTTCCTCCACTGCCTGCCTGATGATCTGGCCTTCCCGACGCATTACTTGTCCATATCACTTCAGTCTTCTTTCTTTGATCACTGCCACGATGTCCATCGGCTTGTATAGCTCCTACAACTCACAGTTCTTTCTTTTCCTCCATTCATCTCCATGCTTCACTCGCCCAAAAATCTGTGTGAGGATGGCATTCTGAAATGTCAGAAGTTTTCTTTCCATCTGTTGGGTGATGGTCCAAGTCTCTGCTGCATATAAGACTACAGGTTGTATTATTGTCTCGTAGATCTTGGTCTTTGAGGATCTCGATAGAAGCCGGGACTTTAACAACTGTCCCAGACCAAACCTTGACCTGTTTCCTGCTTGTATTCGTGCGGTAATTTCCTGTTCTGTCTCGTTCCTTTCATTGAGCATAACCCTTTCAAAGACTTTGTCCTCCACCTTCAAGGGTCTGCAATCTTTTTCCCTGCTAACTACGAGGTATTTTGTCTCATCCACACTCAACTTCAGGCCTGCTCTCATTGTCTCCTCCATTAATGTTCTTGTCATCTGGACCAGGTCTTTCTCTTTCTCTGCTATTAAGACATCATCCGCATAGGCCAGGGTGTTGATCCTTCTTCCCAGCTGCATTCCTGTCTCTAGGCTTGCTACCTTTCTCAGGGGTTGCTCCAGTACCAGGTTAAACAGAAGAGGGGAGAGGCAGTCTCCCTGTCGCACTCCAGTCCTCACCTTGAACTTCTTTGATATGTTTCCATTTAGTTTCACCATGAATGTTGTTTCCTGGGTGAATACCTGCGTCGCCGGCCGTCGTGGCCGAGCGGTTCTAGGTGCTACAGTCTGGAGCCGCGCGACCGCTGCGGTTGCAGGTTCGAATCCAGCCTCGGGCATGGATGTGTGTGATGTCCTTAGGTTAGTTAGGTTTAAGTAGTTCTAAGTTCTAGGGGACTTATGACCTCAGATGTCCCATAGTGTTCAGAGCCATTTTTGAATATCGGCGTCAGTTTTATGAGTTTTCTGGGAACTTGAGCCCTTTCGAGTTCTTGCCATATTGCTTGTCTGTTCACACTATCATATGCTTTTTGGAAGTCCAAAAAAGGGCAGTGAACATTTTTCCGGAATTCCCAGCTCTTTGCTAGCACTTGCCGTATTGTATGTAAATGGTCTACAGTTGACTTTCCCTTTCTGAAACCTGCTTGTTGGAATCCCAGTACTTTCTCGACGTGTGGAGTTAGTCGCTTCAGTAACAATATGCTCAAGATCTTATAAGCTATGCATAGTAGTGTGATTCCTCTATAGTTACTACATCTCACTGGGTCTCCTTTCTTTAGTATCGGACAGATGACAGACTCATTCCATTCTTCTGGCATCCTTTCCTTCTTCCAAATTAAGCAGATTAAGTGGTATAGTCTCGCTTGTAGAGTAGCTTTTCCCTCCTTCAGCATCTCTGCAGGTATGGCATCTATTCCTGGTGGCTTCCCCCTCTTCAGCAGTTTTATGGTCGCTCTTTCCTCTTCCATGCTTGATAATTCACACTCTCTCCATAGTACGGTATCTCTGTTTTCTCTATATGATTCTTCTTCTTCATTTTCTGTTGTAGCACTCATGGTGTTTACGTCCACATTCAGGAGGTTTTCGAAGTAGTTTTTCCATTCCTCCATAGCTTTCATTTCATCTGTGATTATGTGTCCTTCTTGACCTCTGATCACGTCAATCCTTGGTTTGTATCCTTTCTTGAAGAACCTGACTGTCCTGTAAAAGTCTCTCGTATTTCCAGCTGTCGGGTTTTCTTCTTCCAGTTTTATTTTGCTGTTTTGAACTTTCGCTTTTCCGCATTTCTGTTCGAAGGACTTGTGTTGCTTCTCTAGCTGCTTCCATGTATCTCAACCTTGTTCTTTTATCCTGTTCGTTTGTCAGCCATAACAGTTTCGCTGCTTTTCTCTTGGTGACTGCATCACCACACCTATCATTAAACCATCCTCTGCTCTTCCCCTTTTCCTTCACTGGTTTCAGCACCTCACTTGCAGCATCTTTTAAACCTGTCTTGACTTTCGACCAAAACTTTTCAATATCACCTTCGTCTTCTTCTTCTATGGAAAAAAACCTGTTTCCAATTTCAAGTGCATATCTTTTCCTAATGTGGTCATCTTTCGGTAGGTATGCATTTATTTTCTGGTCTGCTTCTCTTCTCCTGCTGTTACGGCTATCTATCCTCTCCTACTCTCCTATATGGTTGTCACCACAAGGTAACGGTCTGATCCTATTTCTGCACCTCTTTGAGATTTTACGTTCTGAGTAGCACTTCTGTGTCTGGCATCCACAAGTATGTGGCCTATTTGGGTCTGAGTCTCACTGACAGGTGACTTCCATGTTATCCTATGGATGGCTTTTGCGAGGAAAGTAGGTACTCATAATTCTTTAGTTTTTCAAAGCTGCCACACTGACTAATCTCATTCCATTGTTGTTAGAGGAATCATGCAGACAGTGAAGGCCAGCGTAAGGTTTCAAAACATCTTCTCTTCCTACTTAAGCATTGGCATCACCAAGGAAAAATGGTTCAAATGGCTCTGAGCACTATGGGACTCAACTGCTGAGGTCATTAGTCCCCTAGAACTTAGAACTAGTTAAACCTAACTAACCTAAGGACATCACAAACATCCATGCCCGAGGCAGGATTCGAACCTGCGACCGTAGCGGTCTTGCGGTTCCAGAGTGCAGCGCCTTTAACCGCACGGCCACTTCGGCCGGCACCAAGGAAAACCTTCACATCGTATGATGGTGCATATTAGTCCCTGGTAGGACTAAAACCATTTTTGCTTATTTGACCTTCATTGAACATTCCAACGACCTTGAATAATGTAGCATTTATACGTAAAATTTGCCGCTCTTTTCAAATCTTGAATCAAATGCTAAGGTTTTCAGTTCGAAAAAAAGAAAAAATGAGGGAAAAACACTTTAACCTCCACTTCACCTAGAAAATCATGTTCCAGGTCACGACCATTAGCAGCAATGCGTGACACCGTTTACTAACTACAAGATTTATCTGTAGACACCACGCGTTCATATTTTATCTAAAACATTTTGCTGTATCTTGTCTCCATCCCGAGTTATTCTCCATTATGGATTAAATGGTCGACCCTGTATGTATCTTAGGTTGTAATTATCCTACGTAATTTGTGTGGTAGCACTGAAATGCTTATCATGTGTATAGCGAAGCATTGTAAGGTAACAAACATGTGCGCAACTGCAATATTTTTCATTAAGTTGGTGGACAGTCGGTGACATAACGGAGAGCGCACGCCGTTCGGCACCTCGTGACGGCGAATGGACGCGGATGGAGACAATGAAACGGTTTCTAAACACCTGAGCAGCGCACACTAGGCTGTTACCGTCCTGTTGTGCGGGGCTGGCGAATTTGAAATAACAGGGAACCATATGAGAACAAAACACGGCATGAAATGGCTAATTGAATTTATATAACTAATGTGGTTGATGAGTGAGATATACATGAAATCAACCTACCAGAATCGACCTCAGTGGAAAGCGAATCGATTATCTATTTATAGAAGGAAACATTAACGTTAACTGATTAATATGGAATGAGAAGAGGGAGCTTGTCTTATGATAGGGGCTTTCGAAGCAGAGTGGTTACAGATCGGCGGACATGAGATCTTCCAAAATGCTGGGAATTTCAGTCTTCCTCTAGACGTAACTTCGGGGACGCAGGACATGTCTTGCTCACTTAGGTTATACGTTTATACAAGGAAACTGGCCTCAGAAGAAAAAGAAAGCCAGCGTAAATAAATCTGATAAAGAAAGGGTAAATCATAAATATCTACTTGCAACGAGGAACTACCTGTCGGCCTAAAGCCTGTAGTACACCTCATGTCATTCCGATGCCCGTTATATACCACACTCACGATGTCACAGCTTTAATAATAAGCAGTGTACATAAGATCATCAGTAACATCGACGACGTCCATCGGACTAATTACAATCTGACAGTCATACTTCCCATGGCATAAAGCGCGTACTTGTTCAGTATTTTCTACATTAGCGAATACTATCCGGAGGGAAATGGTGGTTCCGTGTTGACTGAGCTGTGCCCGGTTCTCTCCGTTAATGTGGGAGACACTACGCTGTCAATGCAACTTACTTCATGGAGGATGCTAACGCTTTTTGAAAGCATTATGATTCACTGAGTTATGGCTAAAATTTCCTACTGGTATTTTATCACGTAAACATTGAACGATACACTCTCCTTTCTAGTTAGAACGAGCTCAATTTACGTATAAGTTTTATGTTCACATTCCCTTGAATATAATAGCTCAAAAGTGAAAAGAACAGAAATTTAGATGTCCTACATTACTGATTTATTTAGTTCACCGATTTTTATATTTACAAGTACGTCATCAGACAATAACTGTATACTGTCTTCAAAGAGGATACAGTACTAATTAACTGCTTTGAAAGAGTGAGACGCAGAAACAGAGTAAATGCCTTCTTTAAACGTAATTCAAAATATTGAAGCAAAATAGTAAATGAATATAAAGAATATATATCATAAAAACATTAGGAATAAACCTTAAAAAACCGTGTGTGTGTGTGTGTGTGTGTGTGTGTGTGTGTGTGTGTGTGAGAGAGAGAGAGAGAGAGAGAGAGAGAGAGAGAGAGAGAGAGAGAGGGAGGGAGGGAGGAAAGGAGGGAGGAAGGGAGGGAGAGCGCTGGGTAAGGAGAGGACAATATGATCAAAAAGAAAGGCTGCTTCACCTGAATCTGAATTTGTAATCTGCTGAAAGTGCTACATAAATGTCTGGAATACACAATTCAAGACAAGAAAAAGACGCAACACGATGGAACTGCCCGAAAGCGATGGAAATCGGTATACGTGACGTACATGTAAAGACAAAAAAATTACTATTTCAGAAAAAAATGGATGATTATTCAAGAGAAACGGCTGCTCAAATTGAGAAAATAACGCGGTGGTAGTACTCTAGCCGTTATGCATGCAGCTACTCGGCTTGACTTTGATCCATAAAGTTGTTGGATGTCCTCCTGACATATATCGTGCCAAATTCTGTCCAATTGGCATGTTACAGCGACAAAATCCCGAGCTACGTGGAGGGCCCTACCCTTAGTTCTCCAAACGATCTCAACTGGGGAGAGATCTGGAGCTCGTGCTGGCCAACGTGGGGTTTGGCAAGCGTGAAGACAAGTAGTAGGAAAGCTATCTGCATGCGGGCGGGCATTATCTTGTTGCGTAGAATATCGCCGACGTACTGCTGTGCCGTAAGCGTGCTTCGGATGACAATCGAAGTTGTCCTTCTGTGCAATCAAATGTCACCCAAGACCATCACTCAAGGTTGGCGACATTGAGGTCGGTATCCCACCGCTGTCTGTGGAGTCTCCGGGCACGGTTTCGTTGGTCATCGAGACCTGGAATCTCATTTACTGGAGTAGAATTGCCTCCAGTGACGAGTTACGCTTCGAAATAAGCGCCAGTGACCAACGAAGACGTGTGTGGAGACGCTCCAGACAGCGCTGGAGTACCAAACTGATGGTTACCCATGATACGGCCTGACAGCCTGCAGTGATGATCTGGGATGACATTTCATTTCATGGCTGTCATCCGCTGCACTGTTACAGCACAGCGGTATGTCGACGATATTCTGTACCCCGTTCAGTTGCCCTTCATGTCAAGCCACCCTGAGCTTAAATTCCAGCAACATAATGCCCTTCCGCACACGGCGAGAGTTTGTCTTCGTGCTTGCCAAATCTTACCTTGGCCAGCAACGTCGCCGATCTCTCCCCAATTGAGAACGTTTGGAGCGTTATGGGTTGCGTCCTCCAACTAGGTCGAAATCTTGACGACCTAACGCGACAGCTGCACAGAATTTGGCACGATATCCCTCAGGAGGACATCCAGCATCTATATAACTCCTTGCCAAGCAGTATAACTGCTTCCATAAGGTCCAGAGGTGGAGCTACGCGTTATTGACTTGCTCAATTTGTGAAGCCCTTTCTCTTCAATAAATCATCCACTTTTTCTGAAATTGTTATCATTTCTTTTTCTGTACATGTACATCACATCTACAGATTTGCGTCCCATTCGGATAATTCCTTTGTGGTGTGTCTTTATTTTTCTTATAATTTATATCTGAGTGTTAAGTATTACAGTCAATAGATGAGAAGCCGTCCGTATGGTAAGATGATAGAATACATAACAATTGGAATTAATGTGACAATTACACAACAAATACAAGACAAGAGTATTTGGAAAATCACTTGAAACGGTATTACAGACGGAAGGCGACGCTGAAACAGAACAAAAATATCTGTTTATGCGTCATATTCCATGCCTTTTTCAAGCTGAAAACTGGTTAATTAAATAAATCAGTTCTGTAGGACACCGAAATTTTTTGTGCTGTTCGTTTATAAATATAACTGTTCTCTCAAGCACAACGATAGAATCAAACAACGTAAATATAGTAGCTGGAGAAATAGTGATAATGTATTTCAAACAATGGCCTGTCATATGTCAAACAAAGCACATTATGTTTAGAGTTTTAAGTCAATATTTATTTTTGGGGACATATTTCCGGTGAGGATCCTTTAAACATCTTCCCTTGCGGCTCGTTGACGTTGTTTGTCACGGCACCAAAAGTGCCAGCACACACACACACACACACACACACACACACACACACACACACACACACACACACACACACACGGAGGAGCCTTTCACACAGTCTCACGGTGAAAACGTCAAGTGGGTTTGAGGTAATCCTTATTTCTTAAATCCAAGTTGACTCTGCTTTAGATTTGATCCCTTATCTAACGTTTACTGTACTGGGAATTTATGTGACTTATCTTCCCGTTGCGCTTTTGATGCTGCGGGAATTCAATTCCCTTAATACAGATAATAAAATTTCAGTGTCGATATCGATGCACAGAGCTCTTTAGGTCCTGGGATCCTACTTTCGTTCTGCGCTACATTTGGTTTTTAACGCACAATGTATTCATTTCTCCACAGAAGCGATTTCCAAGCATAACGGAACTTCACCACACAGAATGTAAGCTATCCACTTCAGTTCCACTCTCACATTGTCTATTCGTTTGTTTTTCTCTCGGACGAAGTTTTTGGGTCTTAAGGAAACATATCACTTCCTGGTTGTATGTTTTGACATCTATGAATATGATTTTCCGGCAGTCACAAAATTGTCGAATTTGCATTCCCAGTGCAATCTTTAACGTTGTTAGGGACTCAGCCGTTTGATCGATTAGTTCCATTCGACTGTCACTGGATATGTGATGCGAGCTCAAAATCATCCTCTTCTGGTGAACGCTGGAAGTTCAGTACGTTGTTTGGGGACTTGGTGTTTTTGTCCTTAAGGTATTTTTAGTACATTGTGCACATAATAAAATGAGGAATTACGGCCGCGGCTATAACTCGAATGTCCACGAAAATGATAACGTATCCTTCATTATGACAAAAATGTATTTGTCTGCCCCAGATGTCACTACACATAATCGACAATTTATTTTATCACGTAAGTAACTGGTGGAACCAGCCACATTTTAGTTTACATTTACGAGACTCGAGGAGCATTAAATAAAGTATCTTTATCGTTCTTTTATAGTCTTTTCAAATTCTGCAAGTAGCCTAAAACTTACTTAGCTGCCCATAATTCATGCTGCATTTCTATTCTACACTCCTGGAAATTGAAATAAGAACACCGTGAATTCATTGTCCCAGGAAGGGGAAACTTTATTGACACATTCCTGGGGTCAGATACATCACATGATCACACTGACAGAACCACAGGCACATAGACACAGGCAACAGAGCATGCACAATGTCGGCACTAGTACAGTGTATATCCACCTTTCGCAGCAATGCAGGCTGCTATTCTCCCATGGAGACGATCGTAGAGATGCTGGATGTAGTCCTGTGGAACGGCTTGCCATGCCATTTCCACCTGGCGCCTCAGTTGGACCAGCGTTCGTGCTGGACGTGCAGACCGCGTGAGACGACGCTTCATCCAGTCCCAAACATGCTCAATGGGGGACAGATCCGGAGATCTTGCTGGCCAGGGTAGTTGACTTACACCTTCTAGAGCACGTTGGGTGGCACGGGATACATGCGGACGTGCATGTCCTGTTGGAACAGCAAGTTCCCTTGCCGGTCTAGGAATGGTAGAACTATGGGTTCGATGACGGTTTGGATGTACCGTGCACTGCGGCACTGCGTAGGATCCTACGGTCTTGGCGTGCATCCGTGCGTCGCTGCGGTCCGGTCCCAGGTCGACGGGCACGTGCACCATCCGCCGACCACTGGCGACAACATCGATGTACTGTGGAGACCTCACGCCCCACGTGTTGAGCAATTCGGCGGTACGTCCACCCGGCCTCCCGCATGCCCACTATACGCCCTCGCTCAAAGTCCGTCAACTGCACATACGGTTCACGTCCACGCTGTCGCGGCATGCTACCAGTGTTAAAGACTGCGATGGAGCTCCGTATGCCACGGCAAACTGGCTGACACTGACGGCGGCGGTGCACAAATGCTGCGCAGCTAGCGCCATTCGACGGCCAACACCGCGGTTGCTGGTGTGTCCGCTGTGCCGTGCGTGTGATCATTGCTTGTACAGCCCTCTCGCAGTGTCCGGAGCAAGTATGGTGGGTCTGACACACCGGTGTCAATGTGTTCTTTTTTCCATTTCCAGGAGTGTATTTTCTCACATGACTGAACACGTGTTAAACATGCTGTTATACAGGATTTCGCCACAATTTTCTAATGCTGCAACTTCTCTGTATACTACAGCATCATCCGCGAAAAGCCGCATGGAACTTCCGACACTATCTACTAGGTCATTTATATATATTGTGAAAAGCAATGGTCCCATAACACTCCCCTTTGGCACGCCAGAGGTTACTTTAACGTCTGTAGACGTCTCTCCATCCGAGGAGAGCATCAAGCCGGACGCAGCAGGGCAGGAAGTCATGGAGCAAATAGCGAGGCAGCCCGGTGGATTTGCACTCGGGGTTGGTAGTGGCTTGCTGTCATCTCCGGGCGTCATTCTCGTCTGGAGCAGTGTACGACTCTTCGTTTCGTTAATCCAAGGAATTCAGGACGCCCAGGATTCTTGTGTTATTAGCTGTGAAGTGTTTAAAGCTATGACAGTTAAGGAAATTGTGCGACTTACGATCGGTCTTGTAGTGAAGACGAGTGTGTCTGTGTTGCCAAATTAAGTTGAAATATGTTCACGATTTTTTTCTACTGTCAGGCCACTATAGAGTGTAGAGCAATAAAACTGGAAAAAAAATTTTATTTTTGTTGTGTTCAGTGAAATTTTAACTTCTTCTTGTTGACGGAATTCATTGTTCTCATTTATTGTGTCCAGCAGAGAGTAATTTGGGTTGGTGTATTCTCTTGCTGAATTTCGTTCTCTTGTTAATTTCTTTTTGTAGGCTGGTTTGGATGTCGACATTGTTTGGGTATCTTTTAGGTTTTCAAATTCTTCGCTAAGACTGATAATTGTATGATTTCTTGTTCTCCTTTTACTGTTGTGTCATTACTCTGGTATAACATTTCTTGCCCGCTGTATTGTAAAGTTGGTGAAATTCAAAGCGATATATTATTCTCTCGAGTATTCTATTGTGTTAAGTAATAAGCTTCGCATTTGTTAAACGGAGCGCTGAATACCTCACTTGTATCATCTTGTGTATGGACTTGGACTTGTCGAAACTATTTAGTAAATATATTTAAACATTGTTAAGAATTTGCGCCTACACAACCTCTTGACACTTTTCACTAGCACGATTTCCTGCGCAACAATGTTAATATGCTGGGCCGGCTTTGTGGCCGAGCGGTTCTAGGCGCTTCAGTCTGGAACCGCGCTGCTGCTACTGTCGCATGTTCGAATCCTGCCTCGGGCATGGATGTGTGTGCTGTCCTTAGGTTAGTTAGGTTTAAGTAGTGCTAGCTCTAGAGGACTGATGACCTCAGATGTTAAGTCCCATAGTACTTAGAGCCATTTGAACCATTTCATATGCTGGCTGTCTGTTTATTTGACACAATGAACTCGACTGTTCTGTTGTTATAGCAGTATTTTAGTGTATTATAAGCATCGTGTGCACAGGGTATCCACAATTTTTAAGTTCCTGTTTCTAAACGCTGTAGAAAGAGAACCGCTCTTTAGAATGATGGCAAATTTGACCAGCATATAACTGACACAGGCGGAAATGCCACTGAATAAACACAAATAACGAAAATTCGGTCAATAGATGGCGCTGTAAGTGTCGGAATATGTACACCAACAGTCGTGCGGCACATGGCTACTTTTCATTTTGCGTCCGAGACTTATCCATGAATAATCGTGTGCTGTTGGTAAAGCTCTTTTATAAGAACGGTGACTATGCGCCAGTAGCCCTGAATAAGTTCCGGATACTCAAGGGTGAAAAAAAGCAATGTCTGCTAAGGGCCTGGAGGAAGTTTTGAAGTGTAACGTGGCAGAGTGAGGAAACCAGTTGATCCGGTGTCTGTGGAAGATTTGGCCACAGCATTGCAGGAGGGATCGAACATGGTGTAAAAATATGCAGTGCATCTGGAATTGCCCAAACACTGGACATGCCTGTGAAAAAGGTGAATAAAATCCTATGAAACATCCTGCATTGCCATCCATACAAAATCACCAGTGTTAAGGAGTTGCTTCCTGCTGACCTGCCAACATGACAGACGTTCGCTCTGGAATGTATTGTTCGCATGGGACATGGGACATTCTGTGGACAGATGAAAGCCATTTCCATATCCAAGAACATGTCAATATGCAGAACTGGAGAATATGAGCAGCAGGAAATGCGCACGCACATCAAACGATGTCACTTCATTATGCAAAAGTGACTGTGCGGTACGTGAAAAATGGCTCTGAGCACTATGGGACTTAACATCTTAGGTCATCAGTCCCCTAGAACTTAGAACTACTTAAACCTAACTAACCTAAGGACATCACACAACACCCAGCCATCACGAGGCAGAGAAAATCCCTGACCCCGCCGGGAATCGAACCCGGGAACCCGGGCGTGGGAAGCGAGAACGCTACCGCACGACCACGAGATGCGGGCGATGTGCGGTACGTGTTGATGGCATTGTTTACCATAGGACCTTAGTTTTTCCGAGGAGATGAGTCTTGCGGTTATCTGTACTTTCACTGGTAAACGCTAGGAGAGTCTTTTGGGTACCAACGTCATTCCAGCTCTTCAACAGCGTGGATCTGTGCGTAGGATCATTTTCAGGCAATATGGCGGTCCTCCACACATTGCATGACAAGTGAAGCGGCTGCTGCAGAGGCATTTCGGAAATGTTAGTATTATCAGCCATCATTTGCTTACAGCCTGGCCGTCCAGATCACCTGACCTTAATCCGTGTGACTTCTTGCTGTGGGGCAATCTGAAAGATGTTGTGTTCAGTGCTCCAACAACGAACGCAGCTGAACTAAAGGCGTGTATTGCGCAACGCATTCTGAACATGAAAATACAATGAAATCCAGATCATTAGCTGCTTACAGGCGTTGATGAATATCAAGGGGACAGTTGAAAATGTGTGCCCTGACCGGGACTCGAATCTTGGATCTCCTACTTACATGGCACTTGCTCTATCCGACTGAGCCATCGAGGACACGGATGACAGTGCGACTGCAGGGACTTATCTCTGGCTCACTCCCCCTGAGATCCACATTTCCAACCTACTGTCCACACACTACATTTGTAGTGCCCCTGCCCACTATACTCATTACTCGCGGCAGTCAATCTACCGTTTCCCATAAGAGTTTGAGCAATGTGAGAGCATCCGCACTGAAGGAGGTCATTGGCCACGGCACACATTTTCAACTGTTGGGGCACACATTCTCAACTGTCCCTATTGTTATTTATCAACGCCTGTAAGCAACTAATGGTCTGGATTTCATTGTAATTTCATTCCTCGAGAGCTGCAAGATCACCAATGGTATCTGTCCGAAAGAACAGATACCATCTTCATACAGATAAGGTTTACCGGCCAATGATCTTCTTCAGTGCGGATGCGCTCACATTGCTCAAACGTTTATGGGAAACGGTAGATTGACTGCCGCGAGTAATGAGTATAGTGGGCAGGGGGACTGCAAATGTAGTGCGTGGACAGTAAGTTGGAAATTTGGGTCTCAGAGGGAGTGTGCCAGAGATAAGTCCATGCAGTCGTACTACCCTGTGTGTCCTCGATGGCTCAGTCGGATAGTCGCCTTTCGGCACGTTGGCGGTACGGACGTCTTGTTTACGTCCTCGCGCGCAGCTCGCTCGCGGAGTTGTTTTCGTGATTCTGCCGTCTTAGTGCGCTATATTTCCTTCGAAAGAGAATGGCTTACGCCCATAGAAAATCGACACTGAAGATTAGCTTTCCACCTGAATAAGCTCGACCAAAAGCACATGAACAGCTTATCAGAGATGAAGTCAAGATTGATTGCAACGATCTTGTTGGCATCCACCTGTCTATAGTGAGCAGTGTGGTATGCGTGAAATTGGTTAACGAAGACACATGTGACAAAATTCTAAAAATGTCTCTAAGCACTATGGGACTTAACATCTGAGGTCATCAGTCCCCTAGACTTAGAAGTAGTTGAGCATAACTAACCTAAGGACATCACACATCCATGCCCGAGGCAGGATTCGAACCTGCGACCGTAGCAGCAGCGCGGTTCCTGACTGAAACACCTAGAACCGCTCGGCCACAGCAGCCGGCAACAAAATTAAGTGCAAGTCGGAGCGGTCTTAAGTTCCGTCACTCTGACGGACACATCGGTGACGTAACTGTGGAACATGTGGGACCTGGACTGCGGACGATCCATGTATTTGAACTCCCTTTCGAGGTGCCTTCAGAGATCACCCCCATATGGAAAGGTGATTCGTCATTCAGCTGAAAAGTTGGTTCAGTACACTGTATACCCGGTTCTCAATACAGTACGACAGATCCGCATAGAGCTAACCAAACATGTGCCATCCTACTTATATGCACTTATAATTTATGATGGCCAGCCGAAGACATGCTCGGGATGTGGCAAAGAAGGACACTTCTGTTACAGCAGTCTGCAACGCAGAATCACACAGTTACCACCTGGGGACCTACAGGCCATGACCGCTCCGACGACGCTACCGCTGACCTTCGTCGAAGTTCCCCATAACGACTCCCGACCGCGATCCCCACTGGCTCCTACTACTAACACATCGGCGTCTCAGGCAATGCCTCACACTGTTGCGGACGGACCGACACCCTTGCCTCCTCCTCCCGTCATGTGTAGTGGGGAACAATCTCTAGTGCAGGGGATGGCCCTTGACTCCATGATTGTGCCTACCGATGCTTTTGTGCCTGACCATCCGGATCTCCAGGCGTTTTCGGACACTGAAGATCACGTGCGCAAGCAACGCTCGCCTAAGAGACGTCGGAAACGACGGATCACCACGTCTGACACCTGCAGGACGCAGTCTCAAGACGATGAGGATCACAACTATCAAGATGTTCTCCCGATGGGCGATTCCGTGGTGGAAGCACCAGTCTGCCCCCCGTCGGATGTACAACCACCTTCGCATGCATCAGGCGCTGTACCAACGGACGTTGAACAGCAGCTGAGCCAGCACCACTCTTCCGCCGCCGACGTGACGCCGCCTTCGGACTCCATTGGTACTCCACTGGACGCACACCATCCACGCACCTTTGCGTCGTCTGACGATGTAGACGACGAAACACCCATCGTTATGACAACAGCGAATACTGTTGCTCCAACCCACGACTGCTAATGAACAAGGTTACTGGATGGGGATGTGCAGCCTGCTGGGATTACGTTTCTGTTCGCTGCTGCTCTTCGTGCCTCCATGAGCTTCCCAGTAGCTCCAATTCGGCGACAAGCTTACAGGATTGGCTCCATCAATGTCAACACCATTGGCACCCCTTTCAAACTACAATTGCTCATTGACATGTTGAGGGCATCGGACCTCGATGTTGCCTTCTGCAGGAAGTTCGCCTAGCGACGTTTCCTAATATCTATGGCTATGTTTCTTACCTCAAGCCGTGTGCATACGGTGGCAGTGGGACGGCTATTCTTTCAAAGGAAGGCATTGAGGTAGACGGCGTGATTTACCTGCCATCGGCTACGGTGTCCGAATCATCAAGATCGCTCCTTTCTTTGTAGGCAGCTACGATCGTATTATTCTTGGCGGTGACTTCATTTGTGTGCTATCCCAGAAGGACGTCCCCATTTCACCACATGCCAGAAACTCAAGCCGCTGGTGCGTGAACTGAACCTCACTAATACTTGGGACCTGGATATACGTACGTCACCAGCCGTTCAGCAAGTCGTCTTGATCGTGTCTACGTTTCCCAAGGAATCGCTACTGCCACACTTGACGCTGAGTTAAGGCCTACCGCCTTTTCGACCATGTCGCCTACATTTGCACTGTTTCACTCCAGAGGCAGAAGGAGTGGCGTGGTCGAGGCCTGTGGAAGCTGAATGTCACCCATCTCAAGGATCCGGAATGCAGGCAGGTCGTAGAGACGACGTGGAACAACTGTGTGAGACGCCTTCCAGCGTATCCTTCAACACTCCGGTAGTGGCTCGACTGCACCAAGCCTGCCTTACGTCGTTCGACGGTGAATTATGGTCACGACAAAATGCTGTGGCAACGACATATCATGGAATACTATTTCACAATTCTCCGGGAACTCTCAAACCATGCCCCATCTGTTCAATGACAGATTGAAATTCAACGGATTCATGCGAAGATAACTTCTCTTATGTGTCACCGCCTTGAAGGCACAATAGCATGCGCAAGATGTCACGATTGTGTACTAGGAGAAGCCCCGTCCATACATCATATTATCCTAGAGAAGCAGCGGTGTGCCGGTCGGCGTGGCCAAGCGGTTCTAGGCGCGTCAGTCTGGAACCGCGAGACCGCTACGGTCGCAGGTTCGAATCCTGCCTCGGCCATGGATGTGTGTTATGTCCTTAAGTTGGTCAGGTTTAAGTATTTCTAAGCTCTAGGGGACTGATGACCTCAGATGTTAAGTCCCATAGTGCTCAGAGCCATCTGAAAGCAGCGGTGTCGGTGAAAGCTGTTCAACACCCTCGACATGCCAGATGGTCGTCTATTGACGTCCCAGAATTACATCGTAAAAGCCTTTTTGGATCATTACAAACAGTTCTATGCAGCAGAGGACCAGAACATGGTGGTAACGACTGATGTCCTCCGTTCCTTGACAGGTAACCTTGACGGAGCTGCTGCAGAGATTCTCACAGCGACAACTACGGCTGATGACGTCGCTGAAGCTCTTCATAAGGGTGTGACGAACAAAGCCCCAGGTCCCGAGGGGTTTCCGCTGGAGTTTTACCGCACTTTCCACGACAACATGGGCTCATGCTGGACTGCGATGTATGAGGAACTGATGACCCTGATCTTCCTCTCCCACCCTAATTCATAGAAGGCTTGCTTATCCCGGTCCCCAAGCCATCTGGAGGTCGGTGAGTTGGACATTATCGGCCGTTGACCACCTTCAATTGTGACTTCAATATTTTTACCCGGATTCTTGCCGATCGCCTTCAGCGCGTCATCCCTCAAGTCATTTCTCTGGATCAAACATGCTTTGGTGGTGACAGTAAAAGTCAAAAGGCACTCAGTGATTAACGTGACGTCATAGCCCTGGCCACGACCTGCCGCAGTCGCGGTGCCTTAGTGACAGTGGACTACGACCACACCTTTGATAGTCATGTCTTTCTAGAAAACGTACTCCGACGGATGGCCTTCCCCTCTAGGTTTGTACACATCGTTTTGCGGCTCCTCTGAGGCGCCACGTTGCGAGTGCTGGTCAGCGGCCGTGTGGCGGGCCCTATTAATGTCATGCAGGCGGTCCGTCAAGAATGGCCGCTGACGATGCTCTTTTTCGCCATCGCCCTTGAGCCACTGTTACGCGGTTTGAGGAGCCAGCTGACAGGTATAACAATGAGTGGGTATGCTTTTATCTGCCGCGCCTATGCAGAGGTGTTCTTGGTTCTACAAGAGGATGAAGTGCGAGAGGCACTGGCATGGATCAACCAGTAAAGGATTGCTGCGAGCAGCCGTGTGGACTTGACGAAATCCAGTGCAATGTCCGTCGATAGAGGTCTTCCAGCAGAGAGTGTGACTCCATTGCCATTAGTGGACAAGCTTGAATGTTTGGGGATCACCTTCACGCGTGATATATAGCGTACGATCTCATTTAACTATAAACATCTGCTTCAAGCTATCCGCACGAACGTTCGTGGCAACCTCCTGAGAGCAATGGACATGTTACAACGGGTGGATTTTGTTAACACTCATCTAGTCTCGCGACTGCCCCATTTACCACAGATTTTACCGATGCCAAAGGCAATGGCACACAGACTTCAAGCGGCATTAGGCTACTTTGTAAGCGCGGATCTTATCTTCAAAGTCCGCTACGACACGCTGACGTTTCCTCCTCGAGAAGGAGGCCTCGGACTTGTCAACGTCCAAGCGAAAGCAGCTGCCCTTTATGTAAGTACGATGGTTAAATCGTGGACTCGGCGCCGAACCGGATTATCGGTAAGCTTGATTGACGAACTGACCCCTCCCTCTCGAGTGGTACCCGTTGCAGTAGTAGCCCATATTTCTTTCTCTCACATGTCAGGGCCTTTTTCATCTAATACAGTTATGTTCATGCCGACTTGCCTAGTACCAGGAACCCTAAGGCACGTAATGTTTACCGCCTAATAATGAGAAATCATACTCCGAATGTTGGGGAAAGCCGATATCCTACGATCGCATGGCCAGTGGTTTGGCGTTCTGTGCACCATATCCTCCTCGATACGAGCGCTCGTGCGACCTGGTATCTGGTCGTTAATGTAAAATACATGACACAACTTCGTCTACATGCCATAAAAATGACAGATTCGCCGCTGTGTCCTAGTTGTCACACGCTTGATACGGATGAACATCGACTGATGTGTGGGTCTTCTGCAGAGGTGTGGCAGCTGCTTCAGAAGATGCTTGCCTTTCTTCTACGTACGGCTCCCCATGCTATTACACTGAAATCACTTCTATTCCCAGATGAGACATATTGCCCACATACGAAGATCAACGCTGCAATCTGAATAAAGGGCATTTCTATTTCTTAT
Source organism: Schistocerca americana (assembly GCF_021461395.2). NCBI lineage: Eukaryota > Metazoa > Arthropoda > Insecta > Orthoptera > Acrididae > Schistocerca > Schistocerca americana. The sequence continues at coordinate 890,957,825 of NC_060119.1, forward strand.
TTGTTCCATGAAGGTGATAAGTGTTCTTGATTTTGGATGTTCCTGCGAGGTCGGTTTATTTTTCTCGTGCACCATCCGTGATACCGTCAGTACTATGCCAACGTTTTGATAGTGCCTTCCTCGATCCCCCCTGCGTCTAAGGTGTCCCAGGTACGAGAAGGTGATTTCAGTGAGTTTGTGTAATACCATCACTGGGTCCAATGTACCGGCAAAATGCAATATTCTTCGTGAAGACGTGCCTGGAACATGTCTGACTGCCTTGGGATCAGAGTGCGTCCACCCACACGTTGCCTGGGCGTGGTTGCCATTTTCTTTGTTCTGCCAGGAGGACGTTTTCTTTCATTTCCTTTCTTTTTTTGTTATAGATGGTAATTACAAATCATTATTTTTCGCCTGGAGGGCGTCCTATGCGATCTCAACAAATGTAAAAAAATAAATAAATAAAAACAAATTGGTATGATACATGATCTGAAAAAAACTGATGTTGAAAAACTATACTTATTTACGTTATCAAGAAATATTTTTTATTTTATGAAGAAGACCGTCATTTATTTAAAAAAATAGCCGTGGTCAAAAAAGAAGTGGTAATCGTCGTGCATTCTGAACTTACAGTCGAGTGTTCGCGTCCAACCGTATCTCTTTTTTTTACCACATTTCGGCCCTCGTCTTAAAGCAGATAGTGCGTCTGCCATGTGAGCAAGAGATCCCGAGTTCGAGTCCCGGTTGAGACACACATTTTCAACTATTGGTCTGGCTTTCATTGTAATTTCATTCGTCGAGAGCTGGAAGATCACCACTGGTATCTGTTCTTTCGGACATGTCCGAACGAACAGATACCATATTTCCACAATGAGATTTTCACTCTGCAGCGGAGTGTGCGCTGATATGAAACTTCCTGGCAGATTAAAACTGTGTGCCGGACCGAGATACCATGTTCATACATTTTGAACGGGGCTCTCGGTTTCAACATGTCTTGACGCCCGTCTCATGACAATTAGAAACTAATCTCAATTTGATTTTTGTGTGTTTTTTGCCCCATGACATTTTGCTTTTTATGTGGTTTAAGGCCTCAGGACAATTAAAACCAGGGTTTTCTCGTCCGATGTTGTACGACCTTGCCGTCGTGGACGGGCATACCTAACTAAATGATCCATATCTTTTGACTGCCAAACTTGTGCACTCATGCACATTGAACAGCATGGATGGTGTAACGTGCAACTCAAACCATAGTCGGCGTATTGCGGTTCATCGTCATTTGTAGCCGATCCGATTTACGTTAAGAAGCTCACAGTGCCATCTGTTGGTAAAATTTTCGTTAAATGTTTTTCTTGTTCCATGACGTTTCCTTCTGCGTTAATAATACACTGTTCAAATTTGACTCCATTCACAGCAGTGGTTACCTTTCTACAGATTTTTGAAACTTTAACTCTAATTATGAACACTACTCTCATCAAAAGTATCCGGATACCGCCGGGTAGTGCGGATTTGACCGCTAGGTGTCACGAGAGGTGGACCCGCCAGTGTAAAACAACATCAGTAGAGAAGCAGCAACGGCAGGATGGGTCAGTCAGGAAAGCTCAGTGACTTCCAATGTGGACTAGGCGTTAACTGTCACATGAGTAACAAATCCATCAGGGACATTTCTATCCTTCTAAAGTTACCTAAGTCGACTACTGGTGATGTGCCTTAATTGGTGACGGGGAGAAAGAAGCACAGCTAAACAAAGACCGACATCAACCGTTGAAAATTACAGAGGATGAATGCAAAAAGTCGCATGAAATCAGGGATTAGGATTAGATTAGATTAGTTTTTCGTTCCCTAGATCCGTGCTGAGGAGGTCCTCGAGGATGTGAAACATGTCAATTTTTTTTAAGCTGAAATAATAATACTAATAGTATGAATATTTACAATACATCATTTGTTTCTATTCAAAATTTCGCCAATGGAGTAGAAGGAGTTGGCCACTAGTAAGTCTTTCAGGCTCCTTTTAAACTGATCTTTATTTGTAACTAAATTTTTTATGTTTGCTGCCAATTACTGAAGATGAGTGTTCCTGAGTAGTGGACCCTGTTTTGAACTAAAGTAAGTGCTTTTAAGTCCTTGTGCAGATCATTTTTGTTCCTGGTATTGTATGTATGAACTGAGCTGTTTGTTGGAAAAAGAGATATGTTATTTAGGACAAATTTCATTAAGGAGTAAATATACTGAGAGGCAGTAGTTAGTATACCCAGTTCTTTGAAGAGGTTTCTACAGGATGTCCGTGAATCTACTTCACAAGTAATACGTATTACACGATTTTAGACTCTGAAAACTTTTGTTTGACGTGAAGAGTTACCCCAAAATATTATACCATATGACATTATGGAATGAAAGTAGGCAAAGTATGCAAGCTTTTTCATTTTTATGTCGCCTATGTCTGCTAACACTCGAACTGCAAATACAGATTTGTTAAGGCGTTTCTGCAGTTCTATGGTGTGCTCCTCCCAACTGAATTTATTATCAAGTTGTAATCCCAGGAATTTAAGACTTTCAAACTCTTCTATCTGCTCTTCTTCATACTTTATGCATATGCTGGGTGGAAACCTCTTACAGGTTCTGAATTGCATATAGTGAGTCTTTTCAAGGTTTAATGTAGTGAGTTGGCTTTAAACCATTTACTAATATCCATGAAAATATAATTGGCAGATCTTTCTAGAACTACACTAGACATACTATTTATTGCAATACTTATGTCATATGCAAACAAAACGAACCCTGCTTCTGGCAGTGTAACTGATGAGAGATCATTAATGTACACTAGTCCCTTGCACTGACACCCTTTGTTTCCTGTTAGCGAGGTATGACTTGAACCATTTTGCAGCACTGCCTGTGACACCATAGAATTCTAATTTATTTAAAAGGATGTTGTGGTTCACACAATCGAATGCCTTCGACAAATCTCAGAAAATACCTGCTGCTTGTAACGTGTTATTTAATTAATTAAGTACATTTTCACTGTAGGTGTAAATAGCCTTCTCGATATCTGAACCCTTCAGAAATCCAAACTGTGTTCTTGATAATATGTTATTTGTGGTCAGATGGTTGAGAAGCTGCCTGTACATTACTTTTTCTAAAATTTTTGAGAGTGCTGGCAAAAGTGGAAGAATTATTAGTGAATTCCAAAGTTCTACCAGCACTGGAGCTAGCACAATGACGGTGTGTAAGGAGCTGAAAAGAATGCGCTACAGTGGTCGAGCAGCTCTTCATAAGTCATGGGGTGAAGGCCTGGTGACAGTTAACTGCCGTAATGGTTTGCACATAGCCGTACTGTTACTTTATTGAACAACCAGTTTCGGTCAGAAACAGACAGTCCTGTGTATCGTGCAAAACCACAAACATTAGCAATAGTTCGTAATTACAAAAGTGTGACTCTTCAAGTAATCCCGACGGATATTGTAAATAGTCTTCACGAGTTTACCGCCGGATGACCTGCAAATTCCACAATATTTTCTCGGAGCAACTGACCAACATCTTCAGGTAGTTCAACCTTGCTGGTGGCTAAGTGAAGACAGCGCAGGCGCGGAACTCACACACGCTGTATTTAATAACAGTGCTGCCAGACGTCGCTCACTAAAAGACTATACTAGAACAATGTTATGACAGGTCAGTTGCTCCGAGGAAATATTGTGGAATTTGCAGGTCATCCGGCGGTAAACTCGTGAAGACTATACACAATTACAAAAGTAATCAAAATATACTAATATAATTTTGATCATAATTATTTTTTTACGAAACCCTTAGAGCGTGGGTCCAACTCGCAAGTGAACAATTTCTTTTGCTGGTGGTCCGTTGCTGACTGAGCGTCGATAACCTTGCCGTTGAGCGACCTTAAACTGCAGCATATTTCTGACAGAAAAGTATTGTTTGATAAAGTGACAATACAGCTGAATGCAAACCAAGACTTTCTAAAAACTTCTAGAAGGTGCAATACGTCGCCTTCTCAGAATAATTAATTAAATCCACTAAACATGTTTTCCATTCAAAACAACACCAGAGCTCCATAGCTCTACTGACATACATTTTTTTTGTCTGTTCTACCTTCTGTCTTTAAGATATTCTAAGTATTGTTTGATCGTATTGATACGACAAGACTGTTCGCTTTTTGCTTTGTAAAAACTTTGACGTCATGGTTTATTCCTATACAATGTAGTGCCTCTGTTATTTAAATTCTTTGCCTCATTTGGAGGGGGACAAAACTTACTGTATATAATTGTAATTTCTGTGTGAATAATTTTTTGTAGAAATACCAATATGCGTAAATGATCTATTTTATTTAAAGTGACTGTTTGCTCTTATGTAATTGCTGATCCTCACTTAGGGCTTTTAGTAAATTGTAAGATGAAAAGGTGTTGTGGTTCCCGTCGGGAATGTGATTGGCATGGATAGAAAGGTGGAACCGAGAGTTAGTCGGAGACGAGCTACTGAACCGCCAACAGCTCCAAGTAACAACAGTGGATTACGCTGGTGCCGAGAGAGGCTTTTTGTGCCGTTTTCCAATGTACCAAAGCCTAGGATGGATGTATTTGTAAGCTAGCTCTGTTTTGGAAATAGTATCTATCATCGCCACCAAGAAATGAGCGAGCTTTATCATTATCAACTACTGATCCACCTGCCAGGACGTACAAGCCACCACATTACGCAATCACTGTGACGGAATCGTGGAATTGTAGATACATAAAGTGAAGGATCAGCTCATTGGATGTCTTAGTGTGCTCAAATATAAGGTAACTTATAACTGAATTTACGTACGTACCTTGATTTTTTCCTTATCACAACACCTTTCAGGATCCAAACCGTCTGAACAAATGATATTCAAAAGGAAAGACTAATACCTAATTAAATTTGTTCAAAATTGAGTGAAGTAAATTATCTAGTATTATTGTGGATTTTGGTGAAGTCGAAGGAGGAAGTAAGTGTAGCTTTTGTGAGAGCCTCTCGGTATCTGAACTTTTTCATAATTTTTGTTTTGTGTTCTACCAAAATATATCACTTCTGGTTTAAAAAGGTAAAGAACTATGAAACAGTTTTCATAAGTTGGCATTCTTTAAATTGTTTATGAAAGTGTGTTTAGTTTGCTTTAATACAGTGGTCAAGATTAAGTCCCTCCCCCCCCCCCCCCCCCCCCCCCCCATTGAAAGTTGCCGAAATGCACAATGTTACTTGATTATAAAAAGTTCTAACTACCCTTGATATTTATGTTGAGTTGAGTGCTCATTGTGTTCTAATAAGTGAAATATCAGTTTATGAATACCCACTTACTGTTTTATCCTCACTGAAGATAAAGTGGCTAGGAATATCATTATCCATGAGAACAGTTACTTCTTTTCTTCAGAGAACTGTGAGAAATTGTTTGCTAGTGAACTCTTTCTTTATTGCCATGTCAGTTAGAGAAGTAATTGGTAAAAGAAAGACTAAACCTATACTCAATTTATAATTTTGCAGTGAACGTTATTCACATCTCATACCAGATAGAAAAGTGTTTGAAAAGTCATACTAAACCTATGTCCAACTTATTATTCTAAGGTGCACTTTAATAGTAATATTATTGAAACCATTCAGTTTGAGCAAGCCATGAAGGCAAAAGTGTATGTCATTATCTGTTGTACTTATGCAAATAGCTTTGTTCTGCTATAACTGTTAGCACTTTCTTTAACGTTAACATCTGCTAGTGACAGAGTTCATTGCACTCTCGTGTGATAAAGTATAGGCTGTGTATGTCCATTAAAGTTGCATATATCTTAATCTTTGAAAAGAGATGTTACACATTTCTATGCCTAATTAGGCTGGCGACCGTTTCTATTGCAGTATTTGGACAGTTTGAATAGGTAAAATATTACAGGGCTATTACAAATGATTGAAGCGATTTCATAAATTCACTGTAGCTCCATTCATTGACATATGGTCACGACACACTACAGATACGTAGAAAAACTCATAAAGTTTTGTCCGGCTGAAGCCGCACTTCAGGTTTCTGCCGTCAGAGCGCTCGAGAGCGCAGTGAGACAAAATGGCGACAGGAGCCGAGAAAGCGTATGTCGTGCTTGAAATGCACTCACATCAGTCAGTCATAACAGTGCAACGACACTTCAGGACACCAACTGCTAACACCATTCGGCGATGGTATGCGCAGTTTAAAGCTTCTGGATGCCTCTGTAAGGGGAAGTCAACGGGTCGGCCTGCAGTGACCGAAGAAACGGTTGAACGGGTGCGGGCAAGTTTCACGCGTAGCCCGTGGAAGTCGACGAATAAAACAAGCAGGGAGCTAAAGGTACCACAGCCGACGGTTACGGAAAAGGCTAAAGCAGAAGCCTTACTGTTTACAATTGCTACATGCCCTGACACCCGATGACAAAGTCAAACGCCTTGAATTTTCGGCGCGGTTGCAACAGTTCATGGAAGACGATGCGTTCAGTGCGAAACTTGTTTTCAGTGATGAAGCAACATTTTTTCTTAATGGTGAAGTGAACAGACACAATGTGCGAATATGGGCGGTAGAGAATCCTCACGCATTCGTTCTGTAAATTCGCAATTCACCAAAAATTAACGTGTTTTGTGCAATCTCACGGTTTAAAGTTTACTGCCCCTTTTTCTTCTGTGAAAAAAACGTTACAGGACTCGTGTATCTGGACATGCTGGAAAATTGGCTCATGCCACAACTAGAGACCGACAGCGCCGACTTCATCTTTCAACAGGATGGTGCTCCACCGCACTTCCATCATGATGTTCAGCATTGCTTTAACAGGAGATTGGAAAACCGATGGATCGGTCGTGGTGGAGATCATGATCAGCAATTCGTGTCATGGCCTCCACGCTCTCCCGACTTAACCCCTTGCGATTTCTTTCTGTGGGGTTATGTGAAAGATTCAGTGTTTAAACCTCCTCTACCAAGAAACGTGCCAGAACTGCGAGCTCGCATCAACGATGCTTTCGAACTCATTGACGGGAACATGCTGCGCCGAGTGTGGGAGGAACTTGATTATCGGCTTGATGTCTGCCGAATCACTAAAGGGGCACATATCGAACATTTGTGAATGCCTAAAAAAACTTTTTGAGTTTTTGTATGTGTGTGCAAAGCATTGTGAAAATATCTCAAATAATAAAGTTATTGTAGAGCTGTGAAATCGCTTCAGTCATTTGTAATAACCCTGTATTTGTTACTTGCTAAACATTTCCGTAATTCTGATTCTGACGTCCGATAAGCCACCTTCTTTAGGTAAATCAGGATCAACACAACAAAATTCCTTTCAGAGGGTAACACTGCACTGTTGCTTTATACCATAATTGCTTTAACAAGATAGTTTCATTATACGATCTACCTCCAACTTTAAGTTCTTCATCTACATACATACTCCGCAATCCACCATATGGTACGTGGCGGAGGGTACCTCGTACCACAACTAGCATCTTCTCTCCCTGTTCCACTCCCAAACAGAACGAGGGAAAAATGACTGCCTATATGTCTCTGTACGAGCCCAAATCTCTCTTATCTTATCTTTGTGGTCCTTACGCGAAATAGAAGTTGGCGGCAGTAAAATTGTATTGCAGTCAGCCTCAAATGCTTTTTCTCTAAATTTCCTCAGTAGCGATTCACGAAAAGAACGCCTCCTCTCCTCCAGAGACTCCCACCCGAGTTCCTGAAGCATATCCGTAATAGTCGCGTGATGACGAAACCTACCAGTAACAAATCTAGCAGCCCGCCTCTGAATTGCTTCTATGTTCTCCCTCAATCCGACCTGATAGGGATCCCAAACGCTCTAGCAGTACTCAAGAATAGGTCGTATTAGTGTTTTATAAGCGGTCTCCTTTACAGATGAACCACATCTTCCCAAAATTCTACCAATGAACCGAAGACGACTATCCGCCTTCCCCACAACTGCCATTGCATGCTTGTCCCACTTCATATCGCTCTGCAATGTTACGCCCAAATATTTAATCGACGTGACTGCGTCAAGCGCTACACTACCAACGGAGTATTCAAACATTACGGGATTCTTTTTCCTATTCATCTGCATTAATTTACATTTATCTATATTTAGAGTTAGCTGCGAATCTTTACGCCAATCACAAATCCTGTCCAAGTCATCTTGTATCCTCCTGCAGTCACTCAACTACGACACCTTCCCGTACACCACAGCATCATCAGCAAACAGCCGCACATTGCTATCCACCCTATCCAAAAGATCATTTATGTAGATAGAAAACAACAGCGGACCTACCACACTTCCCTGGGGCACTCCAGATGATACCCTCACCTCCGATGGTATTGCAGTAAGAGTGGTAGTGTTATACGCTGTAGGAGGACATGGTTGTCAGAAATAAAAATGCACGAGAGAGGAAAGTGGGTAGGTCGGTAGGCTGAAGAGTATAGCACCAGTTACAGGGTGTCCAGAAAAGGACTCCCTGATTTCAAAATTCTATATCTCGAAAACAAAGATCGATAGAGGAATGCAGTAAACGGTATGTTTATTGTGAAAGCTGTAAGAAGTTTATACAGCTGTTTGAAATAATAGTTACAAAAGCTGCTAACAGATGGCGCTGTACGCTGTACAGCTCATATCAGCATACATAAGAAATAATCGTATGAAAACAATCTTTGCAAACAATCACATCACAATGTTTTCAAAATGTTCATCATTGGCACTACAGAGGTGGCGCAAACAAAGAATGAAATTCGCCATCACATTTCGTAGTGTCTCAACCGAAATGGATTGACATGCCACAGAGATCGCCGATTCAAGCTCATCTTTCACTGTGCCCCACAAAAAAAAGTCACAGGAAGTCAAATCCGGCGAATATGGAGGCCAATCCATGCCTGCACCAGTAAATTTGGGATATTCCGAAGCAATGACTCGATTCCCGAAGTATTCCTCGAGAAACCGAAACACTTGTTCGGTCCGATGTGGTCGGGCTCCATGTTGCATAAACCATTCAGTACCTGGTCGATCCTCTAACGCTTGCTGTGTGGCGACAAATTGTTCCAAAATTGCAACGTAACGTGCACCAGTGACCGTTTCTCGAATGAAAAAAAGGGCCAATAATGCCTTTGCTGCATATCGCAGCCCACACAGTAACTTTAGGAGAATACAGGGGTTTCGCTTCACACCAATATGGCTTTTCGGAACCCCAAAATCGCCAGTTCTGCTTATTCACGTATCCATTCAGGTGAAAGTGTGATTCATCCGTAAAGCAGATCAATCATTGTGAGCCTCTGATTAGCAAAGGCAACCCTTTGTTGCACAGCTCGTACGCGTATGGCCTGGTGCGTTTGAATTTTGAATGGAAACATGTGTAGGCTCTTTCTCAGTATTTTCTGCGTGCTGGAACGCTTCAAACAAGTCTCAGATGCAATTCTACGGACAGATTACATTGGATTTCGCTGATTAATTCCAGAAACTGTGGCGATATTTTCAGGCGTAACTGCGGTTTACTTGCGGCCAACATGCCCCACTAGATCATCAGTTACGCTGCCTGTTCGTTGAAATTTTGCAAAGAGCGTACGAATGGTTTTCACATCGGGTCCTTTTGGAACATTAAATCGGGCTTGAAAACTTCGCCTTGTTGCCGTAGGACTCTCTTCTAACCTGTGGTACTCTAGCACCAGAAAAACGCGTTGTTCAATGGAGTACGTGGTTTTAATCTCTTCCTTCGGTACGCTAACCTCCTTTCACGTTTCAATAGTGGAACTGATCGCTCTGGGCTTCGGATCACTATTTATACTAGGCATTACGTATGGCGATTACAGCGCCATCTGTTAGCAGCTTTTGTAACTATTATTTCAAACAGCTGTATAAACTTCTTACAGCTTTCACAATAAACATACCGTTTACTGCATTCCTCTATCGATCTTTGTTTTCGAGATATAGAATTTTGAAATCAGGGAGTCCTTTTCTGGACACCCTGTATGAAAACTGAGCTACTTCGTCAAAAATAAAGGAGACTAGCAGTTGACACACACTTTTTTTTAATTTTTACTTTGGTACAGGGAGGCAGCCGAATGCCGGATAGCAGTGGTGGGTGAGCCGCCAGCCGCCAGCCGCCAGCCGCCAGCCGTCAGACCTTGACGACGGCCTTGCCCAGGTTGTCGCCGCGCAGCATGCCGATGAAGGCTCGCGGCAGGCTGTCGAAGCCGTGGCTGACGGTCTCGCGGCAGACGAGCCGGCCGTCCAGCACCCAGCGGCGCATGCGCTCCACCGCCTCGTCCCAGCGGGGCAGCCAGCGAGACACCAGGAAGCCCTGCAGCACCAGCTCGCGGCCCACCACCGCCGGCTGCACCGTCGTCGCCCGCACCGGCTCCTCGCTGTTGTAGGCGCAGACGGCGCCGCAGATGGGCACGCGCCCGCCGTGGCGCATGCGCGGCAGCACGGCGCTGCTCAGCTCGCCGCCCACGTTGTCGAAGTACACGTCCACCCCCGCCGGCGCCACCTCCTTCAGTGCGCGCCGGGCGTCCGTCGTGCGGTAGTTGAACGCCTCGTCGAACTGCAGCTCCTCCTTCAGCCAGCGCACCTTCTCGTCGCTGCCGGCGAAGCCTATAACCTGACACGTAGCAAACACAGCTGAAGGCGGGGCCTTTCTGTCTCACAGGCCGTAGGCTACATAAAATAACAGATATCCGTCCATTTACAAGGGCGTGCTGAAAAGTGATATGGCCGAATTTTTTATGTGTGTGAGGTAATGGGCGAGTTGTGGCGCCCTGTTCGGAGTTGGGGGGACAGCACAGGACGCTCGTTAGAGCCGCGGCTCGTTAGGCCCGTATTACACTATCAAATTTCTTTGTCAAATATCTTTGTCCAATATCTTTGTCAAAGATATTTGATGGTGTAATAGGGAACTTTGTCAAATGTCGTCCAATATTTGAACAAATCTAGGGCCTCGCTGTAGATTTGATCAAAGAAGTCGCTTGTCTTCTGTTCACTGCAATGTGACATGTTACCACATGGAGCGCTAGTATCGCTGCAGCTTTCTGCCGTCTGTAGTGCTTTTATAAACATTGCAAGTAAATACAATTGGTGTGTGCCGACAACTACAAAATTAATAGAGATGTATGAAGCTGATGAGGCGCTTTACAACGTGAGGCACTCTGAATACAAAAATAGATTACGAAGGTTGGAGACCTGACCTGACCTGACCTGGCCTAACCTAACCCTCTCCTGTAGCAAGGAATCAGAGTGTTACAGTGGGCCTGTCTTCTGCAGATGTAGCAGTTCTTAAGTGAATATTGTGCTTTGTGATATGAGGATACACTTCATTGAGCACATACAGAAACGTATGCTCATCCATTCTTAAGTAATTTATGTACGACTTGACGTACTCCACTATAAGCTCACGTAACAAGTTTTGTTCAATGCTTTTATCGTGTCGTCGTAAAACCCACGGCTTTAGCCAGGTTTGTTTCCTTTTTTTCTCCCGCTTCTCTTCCGCATGTGCACGCAGTGCAATTGTGGCACATGCAATTGCTGCGGTTAATAACAAGTTGTTGTTGTCAGCCATCTTGAACTTTGACGAAAAATTAGATGACAGTGTAATACCCGTTCTAGCGCTTGAAAAGTCTCTGTTGGATTCCTTTCATGTTTGATTTCTTAAATCTGTTGTCATTTACGGCATAAATTCCTCTTCTAAATTTACTGTGGCGTTTCTGACTATCTGGGAGGAGACTGAGTAGTGGAACGTGTTACTTTTACACATAAACAAGAACGATCTGTCACACTACTACACTTTAAAACACAGTTTATATGTAATTCATGTCATACAGTCTCATACGGAACCTACATCAGCTTTCTTTTATATACTGTATATGATAAGATACTGTCATCCCCCTTCCCTTCTGTGTGAGAGGATGAATGAGCAAATGTATTTCTAGTTGCATGGTTGAGGGTAGCAGACAAGCCTGTCTGCTAGAGAACAGTAGGACCAACGTCGGAACAGGTAGCTACGCTTTCTAAAAGCAGAGAGGTTTCTATCCTTAGTATGGTCCTGTCCGTCTCTTGTCATGTTGGTATAGGAAGCTGCCCCTCTGGCCGCTTCCGTTGGTATTTGTGAGGCACCCTCAGAAAGGGACCAGGTCAGTCTGTCCGCAGCGAGCGTCTGAAGTGGTAAGATCTCCGGCTAAGCGCGTGTCTGCTAAGTCCGTAGGACAATGGATTTCTTAAGTTCAGCCTAACTGAAAATTTAATCACCTTTATTTCAGGTTTAGCTCTAAAATATCTAATGTTATCTTAAATTGCAGCGCAGTGTAATTCTCGTGTGAAGTTCAGAATATATTCTGGTAGTTGCTTTGTCACTACTTTGTGAGTAAAGTGGGACCACGTGTTGATAAGTAACTCTAACTAAGTTCATCAATCTTAAATCCTAATGTGTGTGAGATTATAACGTCTCGTCTTGACAATATTTTTCAATATAGCAACTATTATTTATGTTGAACCCACGTGGGGTGTACTTTGTGAAACCAGTACCACGTGCTTATACAATTGTTTGACCCATCAGGTTAATAGTAAGACGATAGTAACCAGTTCGAGGTTTTACTTTTGTAAATTGCTTTTCGATCTAATTTATTTTAATTATCAAAATTATTGTGGAGTTACACTCTTTGTGTAAACCAAGTTGACCACGTGAAGCATGTGGTGTAATCATCAAAGTAGCCCTTAGCTATTCTTTTCGGGAAGATTTCACAAAGAGTTAATATGAATTTAGTATACCAGTGTGTGGTAATTACATGACGGATAGGATTGTGCTACGTACGTAACTTCTTTGGGTGAAAATTTAATCGGTTGGTAGTGGTTAATTTTCTCTTGCATTTGTTTCAACGTTCTTTGTGTGTTGTTATATGAATGCAGTGTTGTATCCAGTCTCCCAATCTTGGCTCCATATTTGATGTGTTCCGTAAGATTACAATCTCACATTTTCACAATCCTAAATAAGGCACCAGTTTAGTTAGGAATCAAGTTTAATATGCTGAAATTTCAATGATCAATGTTAAAATAAATTTCCAAATATGAACTGATTTATTTCTTTTTATTTAAATTATCTTTTATATATATATCACTGGTTGTCGTATGACTATTAAAAGATTATAATTAATGTTAGTCTGGTTGGGAATTTGGTAAGCTAAACTGGATACCTGGTGAAACAGTTGCTCAGTAATGCAAGGTTAACTTCCCCAGACAGCTCACAGCTTTTAACCCGCTTTTATTGGCTATCAGTACCGCTTACATAGCAAATTAAAGTAACAACGTTACAGCTACGTCAAAGATCTTTGTCTAATATATTTGACGGAATATTTGATCACATCTTTGATCAAATCTTTGACAAAGAAATTTGATAGTGTAATACCGGCCTTAGCAACCGCGTGATGCCGCACAATACCTGGACCACGTAGTGCCGAATGTTAGCCGGGGCCCAGGCGTGGCGTGGCTGGGAATTCCTTGGCGACGAGGACGTTGCTTTGTGTCGGTGAAAGACATTTCTGTGCCGTGTGAGGGTACTGGTGTGTAGTATCTGTAAGTGGTTGCTCAATGGAGGGCGACAATGCCCAGTGGCGCAGAGTCGAAAGCAGAGGCAGTTGTTGGGAGGCTGTGGAAGGTGTAGGCTGCGTGAGCCAAAGGCGGTTGCGTAGCGAAGGATTTATCTCTGTGTTTAATAGTAGTGGCACATAGTTTGAATAACAGTGTGTTTATGTTTGTGCAGTGTGATAAAGGAAATAAATTAAATTTTACCAGTCCTTAATGCGTCTCCATCAGCTAGTACCACACCATTGCATTTAGCAATGAGCGAAGTCTCGATATGCACGGTCAACTAAAACAAGAGGAATGTAACATAATAATCGTTAATTAACCCATATAATCTCCAAGGAGATGGGAGCTTGACGACCACATTTGCTGACTGCATTGGCATTTTTCAACGAGATAATACGCCATGTCATAAGGTCAGACGTGTGAACCTTTGGTTCGAAGCCACAGTGCCGAGTTCCAATTGATGTGCTGGCCTGACAACTCGCCAGATCTGAAACTGAACAAACACATCCGGGATGTGATTGAACGTGGCCGAATTTATTTGAATTAGGTGATTTATGTGTGCAGATGTGATCGCACCTCCATCCAGCGACCTACCAAGGCCTCACTGCTTCCATACCACGACACATTGCCGCTGTTATCGTCGGCCGTTGTAGCCGAGCGATTCTAGGCGCTTCAGTCTGGAACCGCCCTGCTGCTACGGTCGCAGGTTCGAATCCTGCCTCGGGCATGGATGTGTGTGCTGTCCTTAGGTTAGTTAGGTTTAACTTGTTCTAAGTCCAGGGGACTGATGACCTCAGATGTTAAGTCCCATAATGTATAGAGCCATTTGAGCCGCTGTTATCTGCGCCATATGTGGACATAGCGGCTATTAGATCGTTATAATGTTCTCTCTGCTCAGTGTATGCATGGACTGAAGCAACGAATGAAAATTTTTACGAAGGCCAGGATTCAAATCCAGGCCTCTTACTTAGTACGAGTATGCCACTGTGGCATAGTGGCTCTGGACAACTGCACGGACTACTGCCCTACTTGCCTCTCTCTTCAATCCAAATTCCCCTTCACACCTCAGCCCACTTGCTGATGTTCTAAATAAAACCAACGCTATTAAGATGTAAGGAGGCTATAATTTCGCACCTTACAAGCAGTCATCTACATACTTTGCCATGATTTACAAGCGGAATTAGGTATCATTTGATAGGTTGTACATTGTATATACAAATATTTAAAGGAGACTGACATTGTCACGTACACCTTCGTAAATAGTTGTTAACGCTTATTGCATGAAAGGTGACGGAGTGTCTTTATTATCAAAACGGCGTAATGAATGATTGCCTATACTAGTAGAGGTTGGAATGCCAGTGGAAATGAAACGGCAGCTGTAACGCAAGCCCTGGGTGGAAAAGCCCGCACAGGAGTGTTGGTCCTACTTGACACAGTAAGTAGCCAAGACGGACGGTCGGGGCACCAGAGCGCTGAAGCACAATACGGCGGTGGCCGGCCGGTGTTGTAGCGGGGCCGGAAGGATAACCGGATAATACTTCGGAAACTCTTGGACGCAGCAGAGAGGAACGAGGAAGCGTTACCTCGGAAATCACGCAGGCTGGGTTATTTCCGAGGATTTTTACTCTGAGAAGCATACCATTGTACGTATTCCTAATTAACGAGGATAGGTATTTCCTTGCAAACTTTCCGCGCTGGACGACAAAAGACTAAAATATGGTTGGTCGGCGTTCAGAAGAATCTGTAGAGAGGGAGATTTTTTTTTTTTTTTTTTCGTTCGTAGCATCTGCTCGGGGCGGAAGTCGTAAGACATCCGTTTACGTTCGTCGTTGATCCATTAACTCAGTTTTTTTTATTACAGAGGGCAGCTAACCCTCTGACCGAACACGCTGAGCTAACGTGCCGGCGATTCCGTGGTTTCGAGAATATGATTCCCCTTCTGCAGTTACGAGGGAGGGGAGCCGAGCTTTGCTGGGAAGGGAAGCCAGCGGTGGATAGAAAGAGGTCTTCCATTTTTGAGCGCCCATGTTTGACGGTCGCTTAGTAGCAGCTTTTGTTGGTACAGACCGACTTGTTGTCTTTGCTCTCAGGACATCTTATAGTTAGACCGGTTAGACACTGCACTGTTGCGAACCCATACGATTTTGGACTTCGCCTCCGGATAGGGAGACGTCGTTGAGTACACAGCGTTCAGTGACTGAGAGCACTTCCTCTGTCTACACTCAAGTAGAGCCGTTATCTGAATACCGTTCTTGTGGCTGGGAGTTCGCGTTTCTTGTCTGTAGAACACAGAGAGGAGAAGACAGTATTAGATCGCACTAGTCAGTGGACCGCCTTCTACTGTCCTAGTGTTTGAAAGAATTTTTATTTTGTGGCTGGAATTCATCCATCGTCGCAGACGTGTACGAGAACCATCACTCCGACGCACCGGACAAGTACATATGGTGATATTACTAATTGCTTCAGCTATAAAGCTCAACAGTTCTGATCACGTAAATTTTATTTCCACTGAGGTTGCACACCACTGTAGACCATCTTTGACAGTAGTGTCTTCTAGTGTTTGGTACGTAGATGATGTCAGTCATTTCGCGTTACTTATATTAAACCGCGTAGCCATAAAAAGGGGCAGATTTGGGCACTTGATCAATAATATTAGTTAGGAAGTCTATTTTTATATCTTTATGTCCATTGGACATTGATATATAAACGTTTGTAATATATAAAGGGGTTTTAATCCGTAATAAATGTATAAGCAGAAACAGCAGCTATCATTCGTAGTTACTAGTTCCCTTAATTATACATTTATGTTTATGTTGTAATTTATATGTTAAAGAGCAAGAAGGAGGAGATAATATCACGATTAAGAGATCCTAAGATCTGCTTCATGGGCTAGTCAGACAGGGCCAAATCTTAATTTTCGCGTTCAGTATTTTCCGTTGCGCACATTCATTTTACACCCGCCTGGAGTAGCATCTTGGAAACATTCTACATCTTTATTCTGTATGTCTACCTTTTTCCAGCCCTCTGCCTCCACAGAGCCCAGAACAGTAGCGTTTAATATGGTGTGGTCCAGCATAACAATGTCAGTGCTTGAGAAACAGAGAGCTATGATCGAGTTTCTAACTAAAGAACAGACGAATGGAAAAACTGGCAGAAGCCGACCTCGGGGAAGATCAGTTTGGATTCCGTAGATATATTGGAACACGTGAGACAATACTGACCCTACGACTTATCTTAGAAGCTAGATTACGAAACGGCAAACCTACGTTTCTAGCATTTGTAGACTTAGAGAAAGCTTTTGACAATGTTGACTCGAATACTCTCTTTCAAATTCTGAAGGTGGCAGGGGCAAAATACAGAGAGCGAAAGGCTATTTACAATTTGTACAGAAACCATATGGGAGTTATAAGAGTCGAGAGACACGAAAGGGAAGCAGTGGTTGAGAAGGGAGTGAGACAGGGTTGTAGCCTATCCCCGATGTTATTCAATCTGTATATTGAGCAAGCAATAAAGGAAACAAAAGAAAAATTCGGAGTAGGTATTAAAATCCATGGAGAAGAAATAAAAACTTGAAGGTTCGCTGATGACACTGTAATTCTGTCAGAGACAGCAAAGTATTTGGAAGAGCAGTTGAACGCAATGGGCAATGTCTTGAAAGGAGGGTATAAGATGAGCATCAACAAAAGCAAAACGAGGATAATGCAATGTAGTGGAATTAACTCGGGTGATGCTGAGGGAATTAGATTAGGGAATGAGACACCTAAAGTAGTACATGAGTTTTGCTATTTGGGGAGCAAAATAACTGATGACGGTTGAAGTACAGAGGATATAAAATGTAGACTGGCAATGGCAAGGGAAGCGTTTCTGAAGAAGAGAAATTTGTTAACATCGAGCATAGATTTAAGTGTCAGGAAGTCGTTTCTGAAAGTATTTGTATGAAGTGTAGCCATGTATGGAAGTGAAACGTAGACGATAAATAGTTTGGACAAGGAGAGAATCGAAGCTTTTGAAATGTGGTGCTACAGAAGAATGCTGAAGATTAGATGGGTAGATCACATAACTAATGAGGAGGTATTGAATACGATTGGGGAGAAGAGAAATTTGTGGCACAACTTGACTAGAAAAAGGGATCGGTTGGTAGGACATGTTCTGAGGCATCAAGGGATCACCAATTTAGTGTTGGAGGGCAGCGTGGAGGGTAAAAATCGTAGAGGAAGACCAAGAGACAATACACTAAGCAGATTCAGAAGGATGTAGGCTGCAGTAGGTACTGGGAGATGAAGAAGCTTGCACAGGATAGAGTAGCTTGGAGAGCTGCATCAAACCAGTCTCATGACTGAAGACCACAACGACAACAACAACAATCAAAGAAAGCGTCTGTCCACACATGGAGCACCCTCCCCTTCAGGATGTCAACGGCAGGCCAGACAAGAGCGCTGCGACATGTGCTTCAATCCGACGCCTTGAGTTCACCGTCATCGATCATCCTCCATACAGTCCCGATATTGTTCCATACGGCTTTTAAACTGTTTCCAAAACTTGAAGAACACGTTTGATGACTTCACTTTGATAGCGATGAAGCTGTGCAAGCAGAGGCTGTGCCTCCTTGAACGAAGTCAAACATTCTGCAGTGACGGTAACAACAGATTCGTCTCGCATTGGGAGAAATGTGTTAGTCAAAAGGTGACTAAGATGCGAAATAAAGACGTAGACATCGAAGAATAAAGATGTAGAATGTTAATAACGTTTGTTTTATTTAAGGAGCGTTAAGAATTTTCACATAATAAAATTCGGAGGCATTAATTTTCAACACTCCCTCATATTTACGAATTCATTCCACGTGGTAGCATTAACGCCTTCACTACCATTCTTACATCTTACATGCTTAGGGAGTAGAGTCGTAAAACTACTGTACACTATTGTAGAATATCATAAGTAAGCGTAGACTATAGTAGTTTACCTAGAAGCCTTGGTCAATTAAGATCGTAACCACATTACATCAGGTGCGTTGCACACCTATCGGGCTTTACCTCATTCTGGTAATGTTCTTTGCTTATGCATCTTACTAGGTCTCGCTAGAAACAGGAAGCGGTCACCCGTCTAGAAACTTAGTGAGGATACATAAATGGCCTCGAGGCTATGGAACATTTTTGTTCCACAGTCATCCTCCTGCCTGTTACTTCAAAATAAATAGTATATATAGCAAAATTGGAAGTGTGAGTTTAATTCAGGTTTTATTCGAAAATGTTGATCTGTAACGTGAAGCAGAGGGATTTGTAGCAAAAACAAAAAAAGCAATACAGCTTTATTATGTAGCACCATAAAACGTGATTTCCTCAAAAAATGGTAAAATTAAAAAATAACGCAAAACGATCACATATCAAACATCGCGTCAATACTTCTCCAAGCTTATGTAAAACATGTTTCTGTTATTCGCAAACAACAGTCGCACTTATCAATAATAACAGGGAACTCTTGGCTTTGGCCATGATGAAGAACGTAACTATAAAATAACAAGAGTAATCATGCAGATTTTTTGTATGTTTGTGGATGTAAACTACACTTGCATCAAAACTAATTGTTTTGCATATATACAAGACCAGAAGTTGCGCGATCAATTAATTTTTGTTACTTATACAATTTATGTTTTGTAAGAATATAAAATACACAATGGACTAACAAATAGAAAGAAGTCGTCGGCTCCCAGATTCTCCCTCACACCTCACACATTCATGTTCATTACCTTCCCTAACAATGCTACCGGCAATCCTAACAATTACTAAGTCACTTATGTACTGTGCCAAAACTACCAAACCGTAGTTCCGGTAGAACACAACTGTAGTAGGGATTGAACATTACACTATCCATAATACAGGTTGGCGCGTAGCCGACTGATACATTTCGGCCTTGAATATTACGCATGCGGGGTAGGCTATATTGAGCGCCAGAGAGTAAAAGGTAAAGGAATGAAAGTCATTTTGTAGGCCACAAATTGCAGTTAAATAAAAGTCTTGATTGCATGGTCCTTTTTTTAATGTTAATCTCGAAAAATATCGTCAGACATAAGATGTAGATCTGGTTCTGAGTTCGACACTTGGTTTCATTGAATTTACGACTGTGTTACCATACGCGGTATTTACGAAGCGAGCATGGTATTGCTATATACAGTCATGTGCCCAATTTGTTGAGCCTAAAACTAGATCTGCGTCTTTTATGTGTGACCATGATTCTTTAAAACGCGTAAGATTTAATAAAGAATGGTGCGATCAGTCTTATGCAGGATTGAAATTTGTGGCAAATTTGAAGGATCACCTACCTCTACTTTGGAAGAATTTCCGAATCAAGTAATTTTATACGCCAGTAGCAACGAAACGCAGGCCCATGCCACATCGTGTTAGCTCAGTTCGTAGTTATATCGAAACTAAGTCTGTGACAAAGCGCAACATTTTTAAGACAACACTAATGTTTGTCAACACAGTCAGGTACCTTGATTTCTTGAATAATTTGTTCATGTTCAACAAAGCCCATTTCCATCTTTCGTCAACAAACGGAACATGCGATACAGGTCTCAAGCGAATCCTAAAGAGCTGCCTGGCAGGCTGTTGTACTTCCTCAAAGTGACAGATAGTGTTGATTCGCTGTTTTTGGTACTGTAGACCGATACTTTTTTGAGAGAGTGAAGATGGAGAAACAGTGAATTTTAATGTAGACCGTTATGTCACTATGTTGTTGGAAGACTTTGTTCATCCTTGTTTATGGCGGCTTTGCTTAACCCGAAGGCTCCTTACTTTCAGCAAGGTGGTGCTGAATGCCAGACGCCACACCGCGCGTAACTGCTTGGCCGTTGTTCGTGGGATGTTCGTGATTGTTTCTCTCGTTATGGAGACATCGCTTGGGCCGCTCGGTTACCGGTTCTTATTGTCCAGGATTTTATTGCTATAGGAATTCTCTAAAAACCGGATGTTCTGTAGATGCACAGTGATCATTCGAGAAGTTAAACAAGCCACTGCTGATCAGATTACCACTATTGACGACCATCTGTAGAGTTGCCAACAGTTTAAAGATTCATTCGATCTTACATACGTTAAAAATTCTCTACAATTAAAATTCACATCTACCTGCAGTTCTACTTTTGTAAGTTCGATGGCACATTTGTTGCGGACCTCTGTCCACCTCTGCAGATAGAACAGAAAATATTAGATCTCACTGGACGAATCCAACATGAATACTAAACATACATTTTTATTTCTTTTCCTTGAGAATAATTTCACCAAATCTTCATCGTTATTCATACTAAAACAAGAAGTCTCAAACACTGGATCAGACCAGAACAATGCTCACATCCTCTCGCTTTGCATAATGTGGTCCTTCCTCCAGTTTCCGAGACGCCGGCCACCAGAGCAGGCTCGTAACCTAAGCGCTGTCGCCGGTTTACTTGTTCACCGCAGGAACAGAGATTGTGGGAAAATCTATGATGTGTCAGGTGAAATAAATTATTTTAACTACCATTGCAAAAGTTGGAAAAATATGGAATAAAGTCTAAATAATAACTGATCTGACAAAAAAGTAGCCAACATACGGGATTTCCCGGGAAAAACGGTTTAGTTGGCAACCCTGCTTACAGAGGAGTGTGTACGACAATTTCCGGGCGCGGTTGCAACTGTGCAGTCACTTAAATGGAGGCCGTCTTTCTGACAATTTTGTAAGCTTTTGATAATAAATGGCACGTTGCTGAATATTTCCTGTTCTCATTACATAATCTATGAAAATTTGAAATGTGTTTTCCGGCTCACCGCCACCCTGAACGAGCAATATACAACAGTAATAAAAAGTAGTTACTGCAATATGCTTGATCATAAACAGTAAATAATAGTAATATACACAGTAATCAATGTGTAGTATATCATATAAGTCAATCTTATTAGCTTGCTCTAAGTAAGCACACTGAACGAAAAATTGGCCACCCGTAGGACACATTACACTAATACCACAGAACAGAGAGTATACCAGAAAGGGAAGCAGAGGGCGGCTCCTTTATGTTTTATGAAGTCAAGCGTTGCACTCAACTCCGTACTGAAACTGAGTAAACGCGAAACTTATGAAAGGGAAGTAATCTAACCGATTACATGAAAACTTTTACGGCGTGCAATGCTAAGCCGTCCGCGGTGGACGAGCGGTTCTAGGCGCTTCAGTCCGGAACCACGCGGCTGCTACGGTCGCAGGTTCGAATCCTGCCTCGGGCATGGATGTGTGTGATGTCCTTAGGTTAGTTAGGTTTAAGTAGTTCTATGTCTAGGGGACTGATGACCTCAGATGTCAAGTCCCATAGTGCTTAGAGCCTTTTGAACCATTTGCGCAACGCAAAAGAAATAAGCAGTGATAAATCCTTAGTTAAAAACTTATCAGAGAAGCTTTTAAATTCATTGCTGTCAAAATGTGCAAGCTGTGAACAGCCACTGATTTTAGCTTCAGAGGTCAATGACGCTTTTCCTTGCAGCACTCTTATTTTACTTCTTAATTTTTCTTTCCTGGGGGGCTAAGTTGATAAGTCAACTTCACTCCAACAGAAACAGCTGTTATGGGACACACTTCAGGATCTGTGTCAGAGTTGGAATTTTCATTCGTGTTTTCAACCCGAAAGTAAGACATAGGTATTACTTTGACTGAAGACAACAGGCTGCATTACAATTTAATTTATGCAAATGTTTTGAATTAGGCCCAGACCTATACGTTCACTCTAACAATCATCTAATATGAACCACATTCGTTTAATAAATGATGAGACGTGTTGCAATGAAAATTTTGTCAAGCTTTGTCCTAAACATGAGATGTATTTCAGCTTTTTCAATATGTAGCTATTCGTATGAAATGTTCTCTTCTTTATCATTTTTTCCAGCAATAAGTACAACAACAACTAATGATCGCTAAGTTGGGGAACGTGAATCTACTTGCGTGAACTGCTCACAACTGAGCTGCAGGTTACTTTTACGTGGTGCTGTGAGGCATTCAAATAAGATTTTTAAACTTCTATTTTCTCCATACCGTAATGAGATGTAGCTTTCCTCCCAACTTGAAAAACAATTTCGATATGTTAGCTACATTTAGTACACAGCAACGCATCAACTAAAATGAAGCAAAGTAGCCAGGGACCACATTTTCCACTGCGAACCCATCAAATTTTACGATGCAGAGTATCTGGAAATTAAGTATCACAATAACTATGACCAACACCGACAAAACAGACACTTCACCAATGATTTTAAACTATAAGATAACAAAGAAATCAATTTTGTGCGCCAGCTAGTCTGCTCAGAATCGAATGAGAGATATTATACATAGTAGACAAAGAAGTGCGCAACTGCGAAAAAAGTCTGTTTTAATTTTTTTAAATAAAATGAGAAACTCTACGAAAAAACTAATTACAGGAGTTAATGTAGCTTTGCTTCACTTATATACAGTATTTTTTTGAAGTTTAATAAGTGTTTATTGTTTACAGTAAGAAAGTCGGGAAACACACTTTTCTCATATACTAATATCAGCCACTTTGTCGAAAACCCCTTACTACTTTCCTATGCCGTCGTTTCTCTTACTGCTGCTAATTATATATTTCTGACTTTAACAATACATCAAAAAACTGTTTACTTGTGGGAAATCCGAGCAACTAAAATGCACAGTTAATAAAACAAACAAAACGTATCCGTTCGGCTTTAGTTTCAGCCAGAGCTGTTTACTCTGTTTCAATATGGCAGGTTTCACACATGCACAATAAATTTTGGAGCATGGATTACAGCCGAGTTTCCGTTTTGCATATTCTCTATTCTGCGCTAATATCGTGTAAGACTGGCTCTGTCCTTGATAATGACTTCAATTAGCGCGTGAAAGATAGTCCACACATTTCCTCCAGTATCCCAAATCCAGTCGAAAACATGCATTAACACTGACATGCCACTGAGTGACGAAATTCTATTTCTAGATTTCATTTGCTGTTCCAACAGTGCCAGACAGTTTCTGTACCATCGTGTCAGGTGCACATTAGGACACAGCCGACGAAGGGAAGGAAATACTTCACCACATAGTGTGTGCGGTATAGGGAGGCAGTTTCCATCGTTGTGCACCGGCCGGTGTGGCCGAGCGGTTCTAGGGGGCCGCTACGATTGCAGGTTCGAATCCTGCCTCGGTCATGGATGTGTGTGACGTCCTTAGGTTAGTTAAGTTTAAGTAGTTCTAAGTTCTAGGGGACTGATGACCTCAGATGTTCAGTCCCATAGTGCTCAGAGCCATTTCCATCGTTGTGCCCACTCCTCGAGAGCATTAGGTCTGTATGCCTCCCGTTCAGCGTTATGGTCCATCCGCAGTGAACTGTGTCCCGGACACTACGGCAGAGGTGGAAGCAGGCACTCTGCAGCCCTGCCCTGAACCTCAGTTTGCGCTGTTGCATTTACACCTGTAAGTTACAGAAGCCTGGGCTGCGCTACCTTGCCGTGCCCTGCCCTTCGCCGGATGCGTCCCAGTATGCGCCTCGCCTTCAGCGGGTCAGTAGAGGTGCAATGCAGCGCCCAAGTGTGTATAAAACTGGGGCCGTGTGCGTGCAGCCGTATTAACAGGGCTGATATCATGTTGGAAGGCAGCAGAGTTTGTAGCATGTTCATCGTGAAGGTGAAGAAGGAATAGCAACCCTTGGTCACCGGGAATGTGAAATAAATGGTGGTTCATAGTCTTTGTAACCTGAATGAGTGGACAAGAGTCACAGTACATAAAACATCCCAAAATTACAACAGAACCACCTCCAGCGTGAACTACCCCCTCCTCGCCCCCCCCCTCCCACACACACACAAAAACCACTGATTGTTGACCGCCTCATTGGGTCGTCGTTGTAATCGACACATTGCATCGTATGAAAAGAGGCAAAATCGCGACTACTATACGCCGCAGTCACCTACTGTTCAGAATCGCCGCGCTGTCTTGGACGCTTTGCCACGGTTCGCGCGGCTGCCCCCCATCGGAGGTTCGAGTCCTCCCTCGGGCATGGGTGTGAGTGTTGTCCTTAGCTTAAGTTAGTTAATTTAGATTAAGTAGTGTGTAAGCCTAGGGACCGATAACCTCAGCAGTTTCGTCCCATAGGAACTTACCACTAACTACCAGATTTCCAGATTCCTTGCCGTATGGTCCATTAAAGATGTGCAGAATTGTGTGCCACTGTGAACTATGGCACTTTCCAAGGTAGGGGAGACCGGACGAATACAGACACTTTGCCAGCCGTGGTGGCCGAGCGGTTCTAGGCGCTACAGTCTGGAACCGCGAGACCGCTACGGTCGCAGGTTAGAATCCTGCCTCGGGCATGGATGTGATGATGTCCTTACGTTAGTTAGGTTTAAGTAGTTCTAAGTTCTAGGGGACTGATGACCTTAGAAGTTAAGTCCCATAGTGCTCAGAGCCATTTAAACCATTAGAATACAGACACTTTAAGAGAATTTTCGTTTTGTTTTGGTGTCTGTCGAACCTATGTCACTACAAAATAATAAAATTTTGTGAAACAAAGCAAAAAAATGTTTCTTTTAGTTAATAAATTTTATTAGCCTAGCTTTACCTTCACTATCTCTACAGTATCTATCCAGAGTCTTTACTCTGAAAACCTATTCTACGAGTTACGTTTTTCCAGCATTTCTGTTATGCTTCCCCGATGGTCAGACAAATCGTGCTGCTCTTCTGCGTACAAATTCGATATTTCTCGCCATTCCGTCCTTGTACGAATCCCACACACTGGGACAATATGCTCGTACGGGCTTTACAGATGTTGTACAAGCGATCTACTTCCTACAAAAACAGCATTGTTTCAGTCTCCTACCGATGAACCGAAATTTTGTATTTGCGATATCTACACCTACTAATTTTACGTCATCGCTCCACATCATGTTTGTATTCATTGTTACTCCAACATATTTTCATGGTGTGAATGACTGACTGTTATTCGTCACTAGTGTAGTCAAAGGCTACTACACATTTCCGTCTCACGAGATATGTGCTAGTATTTGTGCCATTTTGATAATTTGTCAAAAAGTTACCAGATGTAACCACAATTTTATCGGGTAAATTTTCTAGGTTAAAAATTGTTTAACTAGCAATACATGTCTTCAGTCACAATATTTTACATTCTGCTTAAGTTCAACATGCTTCGGAGCTGAGATTCTATTTTCAAGGAGTACATTCACGCTTAAAAAAAAAAAAAAAAGAAAAAAAAAAAAAAAGAGAGAGAGAGAGAGAGAAGAAGCTACAACCGCTCTCAGATCATCAGTAATTCAACAACACAATTCTTAATTTTACAAGAATAGTCTCTCACACGAGATTAACTAGCAAATAAACTATTGTTAGTGGTAATCTTCATCTGACAACAAAATGTTGGTGTATAACTTCAACGTTCCCGCTCACGCTAAAAGTAATTTAACTTGTACTAAATCTTCAATTACGAACGTTAATTTGTGATTCAATCATGAAATTATCTAACACATGTCATACAATTTTAGTTTGTACAAACATATGAAATTAAAAAACATATTGCTCGCAAAAATGGCAGATGCAATTTTTTTTACTTCCTTATTTTCACTGCAAGAGATTTGGTTTCTTTCTTGGAAAATTGGGTAACTTTACATTCATGAAATGAAATGTCACATTGGTACTAAGCGTGGGATAGAGTCCAAACAAATCTGATTTACCCGTCTGTGGAGATACCATCAGCTTGTCACATCTCTACTTTTTTAGGAACTATAGTGAAGAGAGTAACTGCACGATAACTAATCATGTCACTAGGACTTAATGCGATAGTTTTAAAAAAGTGAACAGAGTATTTTATATAATTGTAAGTTCTTCAGTTAAGCGGCAGGAACTTCGATAAATATAAGGCAATCTCACTGGACAGTCGCCTGTTTTATGTCATTTGGCTAACAATACATTCTTAATAGCAAGTTTGCAATTCTTTACTTCAGAAGAATCCTTTCCTTGATTGTTACTCACTTTGAAGTCGGTTGGTTGTTTTGGGGAAGGAGACCAGACAGCGAGGTCATCGGTCTCATCGGATTAGGGAAGGACGGGGAAGGAAGTCGGCCGTGCCCTTTGAAAGGAACCATCCCGGCATTTGCCTGGAGCGATTTAGGGAAATCACGGAAAACCTAAATCAGGATGGCCGGACGCGGGATTGAACCGTCGTCCTCCCGAATGCGAGTCCAGTGTCTAACCACTGCTTTGAAGTCGGAAGCTGCGGGGTATCAGGATAAATTTTACTTATCTTTTTGGCTCCAATATGATGTCTTTTCGTGTTGCAATTAAAGGAATGAAACTCACTAAAGGATTGCACCTCTATGTTGAAAGAATAAGCATGTCATTTCACTGATTCTTCCTGAGGATTTTTTGTCAAGGTGACTTGCTCCGAAGTAATATCCTGGCATATTTTCTACGCTTCTGCAGCTGGGTTTAACAAAACACGTATTCCGTTTTCGATACTAGCTACTGTATTTTTTGAGAACATTTATGCCTGCAGCCACCGCCTAAGACCCAAAACTAAACAGTCATCCTCTGCGTCGTTGATTCACTATACAGCCCGGATATCGTGAAGAATGATAATCAACTCTTCGCAAACGGTAGGATATCTGTTTGAAATTATGGATAGCTGAACGAAGCTATGGCTTGTTGGTCCAGTATGTTAGCGGATTAAAAGAGAATATATAAGAACTTTTTCAGCATTTTGTAGGGAGTGACTCTGTACAGTAACTAACTGGGATAAAGCTGTTGAGAGTCACAATTCTTATAGGACTCGCCGTTTTCTTATTTTCTAAACAATTAATCCTTTTTCCTGGACAATCTTTGCATTTTGAGAAACTTACTAACCAACAGTAAAAATTTCGTAACAGATCGTATTGTTCATGTTCAGCGTAATTATAAAAATTTATTTCTCATAAAATACTATTCGTAGACATTTGGTCTTTGTTAGCGCGATTATCACAAAGGAGATTGTCGAAACAAGTTATGTTCAGTGATTATATATTTCTTTATCTTATTTGGAACTAAGTGCCACGGAGACGAAACTCCATGTTCAGTGCGATGGACCAGTTCTACAGACAGGATTTACGTTTACGAACGCTAGGTACGAAAGAGATTTAAGCCTAGAAGCCCAAAACCTCAGTTTGGGAGAACAATTTAACCGAATACAGTGGAAGAAGAATGGACTAAATAAATTTATTAGTCATTACCTTTTTGTAAGAATTCACTTTCTTTTTATAAAGCACGATTTAGGCAAAGAAAGAATTTCGTAAAAACTTCCGCTGTCAGCTAAATTTGTTTCTGTAACAAATACTCGTAAGCATAGTATCTTCCTTGTTTTATAAACTGCCACTTCTTGAACTTCCACAACGTTTGATATTCGTAGAGAAAAAGATACTAACTGGAGATAGGAGATGCCTTTAAATGCGCCTATTAAAATATCGTTAGTTTTAACAGATAAATTACAAATTAGAGCGGAATAAATAATTAGTTACTGCTTCGGCTTTTAATCAGACTAAACAACCATTTGAAAACGGGAATTTAGCAAACATGACGCACCAGCGTGCGTATCACAAATATCACACCCATGCTATTCTAACAGTCAAAACTAAAAATTAAAAAAAAAAACCGTAATCAGGGAAAGCGCAACGACAGCACATGAATCAGCAGTTGCGTAATCGTTTTCCGTACGCACATTTGATTTACAGAGCACTTTCATTCGGTCATCCAGTAATGTTAATTAGCTACATGACACGTTCTCTCTGGCCTTAATGGAAACAGAAATTTGTAATCAACGTTGACGAGTGATTTAAAGCTAAAACTTTTGAATTACAGCAAAGCTGGCATGGAAATATTGAGTTACAGTGACCAAAGCAGAAATGACGCATGGTCTGAAAGTGTCACAATTATGAGCCACTACTTCCGAACCTGTAAAGGCGAATGTTCGGTGAAGCAACTATCCAGGTCGGATTTTAATGGGTCGACTTTTGTTTTAATTTCTTTTGAAGCTGCGGTGGAAAACCATAAACAACGGGATCTGAGCTTGGCAACGCAGGGCTTCGAACGCCGAGGACTGTTGACGGTCGGCATCATTCTGTTGCAGGCTAATGCTCGCCCACATGTTGCCAAAACTGTTTCGACTGCGCTGCAGAAGCTTCGCTTGAAAGCCTTACACATCCTCCATACAGTCCTTATCCTTCCCCATGCGATTTCACATTTTTGGAGCCCCTAAGAAAGACATTCGTGGTCGGCGATTAGCTTCGGACGAAGTACTGCACATCTGGGTACAATAACCGTTTCATAGGCAACCGCAAACATTTCTCGATTAAGGCGTTGACCATTTTGCCTCACATTGGGATAAATGGGTTATCAGGTAATGGCGATTACATTGAGGTGGCAAAAGTCAAGGATACCTCCTAATATCGTGTTGGACCTCCTTTTGCCTGGCGTAGAACAGAAATTCTATGTGGCATAGACTCAACAAGTAGTTGAAAGTCCCTTACAGAAATATTGAGGCACGCTGCCTCTATAACTGTCGACAATTCCGGAAGTGTTGCCGCTGCAGGATTTTGTGCACCAACCGACCTCTCAATTACGTCCCATAAATGTTCGATGGGATTCATATCGGACGATCAAGTTGGACAAATCTTTTGCTCGAATTGTCCAGAGCGTTCCTCACACTAATCGCGAACAGTTGCGCCCCCGCGACATGCCTATCGTCTTCCTAAAAATTTCATCGTTGTTTGGGAACATGAAGTTCATGAGTGGCTGCATATGGTCTCCAAATAGCCGAACATAACCAGGAGCCAGTCAGTTCCATGTAAACAGAGCCCACACCGTTATGGAGCCACTACCAGCTTGCACAATGCCTTGTTGGCTAATTGGGTCCATCGCTTCGTGGGGTCTGCGGCACACTCGAACCCTACCATCAGCGCCTAGGGTCCAACCAATACGGTCAAGCGCCCAGAAGAGGTACTGCAGCCGTCGCGCTGTTAGAAAAGGCTTAATCGTCCGTCGACTGCTGCCATAGCCTATTAAAGCCAAATTTCGCCGCATGTCTTAACGGGTACGTTCGTAGTACGTCCCGCTTTGATTTCTGCAGTTATTTCAAGCAGTGTTGCTTGTCTGTTAGCACTGACAAATCTACGCAATCGCCGCTGCTCTTGGTCGTTAAGTGAAGACCGTCGGCCACTGCGTTGTACCTGGTGACGTAACGCTTGAAATTTTATATTCTCGCCACACTCTTGGAACTTTATCTCGGAATACTGAATTCCCTAACGATTTCCGAAATGGAATGTTCCACGCATCTAGCTCAAATTACCGTTCTGCATCCAGAGTCTGTTAACTTCCGTCGTGCGCCCTTAATCACTTCGGAAACCTTTTCATATATTCATATAAGTACAAATGACAGCTCCGACAATGCTCTCCCTTTCATACCTTGCGCACATGAAACTGTCACCATGTGCACATGTGCATGTGGCTGTCCCATGAGTTTTGTCCCATCAGTGTACGAGTATTTTGAAATAAAAAACGGTTTCAGTTTTTATTTGATTGCCCCTTTTAAGTACATGGTGGAGCACAATTAATACGGAAAATTGGCGCTGTGAAACTAAACGATAGCAGAAGCAGAAGCATTTCGGTAAACATTGGTCCGCATACAAGCCGCTTGCGAGGTAACAGCAAATGTATGTTTACGAACCGCCACTGAGTTCAGTACGAAGTATTGTCTTAGTCAAATGGTGCAAATGGCTCTGAGCACTACGGGACTTAACAGCGGAGGTCATCAGTCCTCTGGAACTTAGAACTACTTAAACCTAACTAACCTAAGGATATCACACACATCCATGCCCGAGTCAGGATTCGAACCTACGACCTCAGCGGCCGCGTGGTTCCAGACTGAAGCGCCTAGAACCGCTCGGCTACTTCAGTCGGCTGTCTTAGTCAGTACAAATGTTTTTGAATTGTTAACATTTCGATGAAGTACCTGCGTAATTGGGCTCAAATTTCACTCACGGCCTACATTACCTTGGGCAACTTGGGTATTTTGATACGCTAGATGGGACACAGACACTTTCTGTTATTGAGATAAGACGACTTCTAACGCGCCATATCGTCCACGACGGGTGTGTCAAACGAAAACTGTACCTTGGCCTCCAAGGTCACTTGACCTCAATCCTTTGGATTTATCCGTGTGGGGTAATCTTAGAAGTGAATGGTACAGGATTCCCACTGATACGGCTGTGAACTGGAGCAGCGAATTGTCCAATGGTGTCAAGATTTACGAGATGATCCGTAAGTGCTTTAAAGAGTTCGTAACCCTCTGCAGAGGCGACTGCAGTATTACCTCCAAACGTGAGGCCGTCACGTGTACATATCTTTTAATAGGCGGAAGTGTACATTACGTTGTATCAAGTGACGTGTTGAAGTACGAGGGTTGTCAGTAAATAAGCAGGTTGGTTTCATTCAGGATTCCAATACATCATAATATTCCCCACTTTTTTGGCTAAAAACCTATTTTTCAACGTAAACTCCGATCAATGCGATGACCTTACGCCACTTTTCTGGGAACGCCTGTGTGTCCGCATGGTACCACTCTACTGGTCTACGTCGGAGCCAGAGCCTTGCTAGATCAATAACCGCCCCATCATTATGTACTACTTCCCCCGGACTGAATACTTCATTGGGCCAAACAGATGGAAGTAAGAAGGTGAGAGATCCGGGCTGCAGGGTGGATGAGGAAGAACAGTCCAAAGGAATTTTGTGAGCTCCTCTCGGGTGAACAGGCTTGTGTGAGGCCTTAGGTTGCCGTGGAGAAGGAGAAGTTCGTTGGCAGTCTTGTGGCGACGAACATGCAGAAATCGTTTCTTCAATTTCCTGAAGGTAGCAAAGTACACTTCAGAGTTAATCGTTGCACCATGAGGGAGGACATCAAACAGAATAACCCCTTCATAATCCCAAACGACCATCACCATGACTTTACCGGGTGATGGTGGTGCTGTGGCGCCACTACATGGATCGCCGTTTTGTTTCCGATTCGAGGGTGATCAAGCCATATTTCATCGCCTGTCACGATGTTCTACAAAAAATTGTCATGATCAGCCTCGTATCGCTCAAGCAATTTCGCACAGATGGTCCTTAGCTGTTCTTTATAGTCTTGTCTTAGGCGTCGAGAAACACAGCAGGCACACATCTTTGAGTATCCCAACTGGTGGACGAGTGTGTCAACAATAACAGCAGATACGCCCAGTTGTGCAGCGAAGTGTTTGTGATCAGTTGATCACCTCGAATGAGAGTGAGCGCACGTTCCAACATTGCAGATGACACAATTGTCTGCGACCGGCCGGAACGTGGGAGATCGGACAGGTTTGTGCGACCTTGTTGCGGTGATGACAGGCGTGTCGGCCAACGAATCACAGTGCTTTTGTTCACTGCCAGGTCTCCGAAGACATTCTGCAAGCGCCTATGATAATCTGGGATGCTCAGGTTTTCCGCCAAAAGAAACTCAGTGACAGCTCCCTACTTGGAACGCACCTCCGTTACAGACGCCATTTTGAAGGCTACGTATGGCGCTGCCATCTATCAGAATTTCGTGAAATTATAGGGGCTGAGGCGGGAATGTTCCACACTGTCCGACATCAAATTGCGTTTTTTTTTTTCATCCGAAATTGGGCGAGAAAAAAATATGTTGCATTACTTGTTGAATGCCACACATAGGTGTGTAGCCCTATTTGTATTGTAGGATGGTTGAAGGCTGTCATCTCGTGAGCGTTACTGTTTTCGCTTAGTTACCTTTGTTCAGTGAGTTATTAGCAAGTAAAAATGTTTTGTGTCTGTGTGTGTGTGTGTGTGTGTGTGTGTGTGTGTGTGTGTGTGTGTGTGTAAGCAATGCCACGTTGTGATGATGTGAACTGTAATGCTCACAGTCGTTGTGAAAAAAAGGGACTGAAATAACGCTTCATGCTTTGCGTCGCGATGAACGTTTGCAAAAAGATAGGAGCGTCGGAATGCTGTAATAAAGAGTCTGTAAATATTTCAAACTGAAGACTTTGCTCTCGTCATTTAGAGAACACTGATTATATTAGACAGTTGCCTCTGCTACTGCTAAATTTACAGCTGCAAATTCAAATCAGTTATCGCCTAGATCCATGTATACGACAGTTTGTCCAGGAAAGTTGCTGTCATTAAAGTTCCGTGTGCCAAACGTACTGAGTGGTTCCCCATTGTTCAACCAAAAGCAGTTAAAATTTATGCCTGAACGTTGGCTATCATCAAAAGATAAGACAATGAAAGCAGCTGCAGGTCACCATCGGAAAGCAAGGAAGCGCTGTTTATCAGTTAGCTACTTAGCTGATTCGTTTCCTTCTTGTTCCATGGATCGTTCAGCACAATAAATCGTAGTGATGTGGAACGAGTCATTTTACATTCAGATTGCAGGTTAATTTGTAAATATGGCTACATACTGAACATTTATAAGATAATTTTAAATATACAGATATGAGTTAGTAAATTACGACGATAGGAATTCTTCCACGGAATAGAAGGAGTAGTCAAGGAGAAACTTTTCCATTATGTTTTCAAATTTTACTTCGCTGTCTGTCAGAAATTTTATATCACTGGTCAAGTGATCAAAAATTTTGTGCTGCACCCCTTTTTTGTGCTGAAGACAACCTTAGGTGTGGAGTAATGAACATCGTTTTTCCTTCTGGTATTGTAATTGTGTGCATTACTTTTCCTTTTCAACGGTAGTGGATTGTTTACAACAAACATCATGATGTAATAAATATACAGCGAGACAATAGGCAGAATACCCAACATCTTAAACAGATGTCTACAATATGATCGTAGGTCAGCACCAAATATTATTCTTCAGCAAGTTTTTGAGCAACGGAAACTTTCTTTCTTGAAGGTGAATTACCCCAGAACATTAGTTCATGTCACACCACTAACTGAAAATGTACAAAATATGTCAAATTACTGATTTGTCTCTTCTCGAGATTTGCTATCATTCTAAGTGCAAATGTGGCTGAACTAAGTTATTTTAGCAGTTCCAAAATATGCTATTTGAGCTTACATTCTCATCGATATAGACACCAGAGAATTTGAAATTTCCACTTTATTTATTATTTCCTCAACATGTGTTACACTTATCATTAGGTAGTACCCCCAGATGTGCAGGACTGAATATGTTTTACCATTTTAAAATTGAGGGTGAGACCATTCGCAGAAAGAAACTTTTAAGAACATTGTTTATTATTTCTTCTGTTTCTGTCTGTACACTTGGACTGATTATACTACTAGTGTCATCTGCAAAAAGAACCAATTCTGCTTGTTGTATATTAGACGGAAAATTGTTTACACATATAAGGAACAATAGAGGATCTCAGACTGAGCCTTAGAGAACCCCATACATGATTTCTCCCCACTCAGGATTACGCCCCTGTCTATATTGGTGGAATTACTTAGTACACCTATCTTCATTCTTTTGGTTAGACATGATATTTTTCATTAGTTGGCTATACCATCAATCCCATAAAACTTCAATTTGTCTAGGAGAATATTCCGATTCAAGCTGTCAAATGTCTTAGACACGTCGCAGGAAATACCAAGAGGCGCTATTTTATTTTTAAGTACTGACTGTAGCAGTGAGTGAATATGTAAATGGTATTCCCAATGAGGCAACTTTCCTGAAACCCAGACTGTGGTTTGCTGAGGATATTATTGTTGCTAAGGTGAAATTACTCTAGAATACATCACCTTCTCAAAGATTTTGGAAAATGATATCAACAATGAAGCAGGTCCGTAGTTACTGATCTCTCTCTTATTACCTTTCTTAAAGAGGGGTTTAACAGATGTTAAATTTTCACTCTACCAGAACTACAGTTTGATAGTTTTGGTAAACCACGTAAGTGACATATTAAATGGTAGTATTGGTAGCATTAGTAGGGAAAGAAATATAAATGAATGTATAAGAGAAAAACTGGGATCGAACGACTCCTCTTTGTTTTTGTTTGTTTGTTTGTTTCGCACATAATTGTAATTATACATCATTCAGTGTTAGTCCTCTGTGTGTTTTATATCTGTACAGAATATAAATTGCATTTCATAAGTATCAAAAATCAGTTGATTGTGTAACTTCACACCTTTATGTAAACAAAGCAATTACTGTTGATGCAAGTAAAGTTTACATACACACACACACACAATATTGTACTCAACAGAACATTCTTCATCATGATCGAAGACAAGAGTTTGCTGTTTTTCCTGTCATTACTGATAAATGCGAAAGTTGTTTATGAATAACAGAAACATGTTTTATGTAAGCTCGACGAAGTACTGAAGCGATGTTTGATGTATTTTTGTTTTTGTTCTTTTTATTTTAACTTCTGGTGGGCAGGTTGCGTTTCATAGCCCTGTATGACAAATCTGTATTGTTTTCTTCATTTTCACTATCACAGCCCTCTGTTTGACGTTACATATCAACAATTTTCGAATAAAATCTGAATTAAACTTTGATAATTTCAGTTTTGCTATAAACATCACCATCTGTGTTCTGCCCAAAGGCAAGTTTTAACTTGTTAACTCTCCATGCTCTCCTGTTTTGGCCATCCTCTTCAGGTCTGTGGGATTTCCACTTACCTTTATGTCGGCTATCATCTTGTATCTCCTCCCACGAAGTAGACCTTCCAGACTGTCTGTTATCAGGCACTCCCCTCGTCTCAGTGTCAATGTTTCTACTCCATGGACTGCCACACTCCAGCCAAAAACTTGCCAAGCTTTTTCTTCAGACCTTGATCCAGTTTGTCACATAATAACCTCCTCCTTCTATTGGATGCCCCGTTCGCTGTAGCAATGCGAGTTTTCACCTCCTGATGGCATCTCAAGTCTTCAGTAATCGTACTTCCAAGATATTTAAATGCTCTTACTTGGCTAATCTAATAACATCTCGTCCTGTCTTTACATGTGCCAATGTCCTTCCTTTGCCAATCACCATACTCTTTGTTTCTGCTGTACTGATTCTCATCTCATTTTATACACAAGAATCTTTTAGCATTGAATTACTTTCTGCCACTCATACTGTATCATGAAGAAATCGTATACATTCTATTCTTTTTCCACCAATACGCACTATTCCTTTTCCATCTAAGCCTTTGCTGTAAATACTGTTTGCTTTTATGTAACAGGAGTGTAGCTGTGTAGGATAAAAATGTCCATAGCTTACCCAGCTCTTTATATAGCCTCACTCAGTTCCTAGACGGTTCACCACTTCAGGGCAATCTAGTAAGACATTGATCGTACACGCAAAGAAAGTGATCGTTATGAGGTAAGTATACAACACACCTAACATACAGGTAAAGTGTGCATGACCTAAACCAAACAAAGATACTAGGAAAACTACCGTTGTCTACGGTTCCTTACGATAGTCTACGGTAGCCTACGGTAGTTTTACAACTCGAGGAACTGTATATTTCAGTGCTTTAGACAGAAACGGACAGTATTTTTTTCCGAAGGGCAAATTTATTTGGAGGCGCGGTGGCGGAGAGTTTACCTTGCAGCCGTGGATACGAGCGATCTGGCCGACGAGCGAGCCGACGGCTCCGGCGGCGGCGCTGACGACGACGACGTCGCCGTGCTTGGGGCGGCCCAGCTCGAGCAGGCCGAAGTAGGCGGAGACGCCGGGGCGGCCGAGCGCGCCCAGCGCCAGCGAGTAGGGCGCCGCCCAGTCGGCGGGCAGCAGGCGCGTGGGCGTGGCGCCAGGCCGCGCGGGCGGCCGCCGCGGGTCCAGCACGGTGGCCGAGCGCCAGCCCAGGTCGCCCACCAGGTAGCGCCCCACCGGGAACTCGGCGCACCGGCTCTGCACGATCAGCGCCACCTGCCGGCACACGCCACACGACCGCGTCAACACACGCCGCACCGCAGGCTACAGCATTCAAAGAAAACCCTGCCTCTTCCAGAACACGGCATACAGAAAAGTGTAACAAACCGTCATAGACTGAGCTGACAAAAGTCATGGGGTACCTCCAAATATCGTGTCCGTCCTCCTTTTGCCCGGAGTAGTGCAGCAGCTCGACGTGGCACGGACTCAACAAATCGCTGGAAGTCCCCTGCAGAAATATTGAGACATCCTGCCTCTATCGTCTTCCATAATTGAGAAAGTGCCTGAGCCATGGTAAAAAATTGCTGTTTTGAAGAGCGCTCCACAGCGCGTAGTGTGAAGCAGTCGCCCTCCGTTTCTGGTGGCGGCGCCGCTGTGGCAATCGCAGCTTTGGTGTCTCCCTCTGGTGGGAAAGGGGAAGGTTGCCTGTTCACGAGCATTTAAGGGGCGCTATGAGCTCGCCAGTCGGTCAGTCTGGGTCAGTCTCTCGTCCGCATTTGTTAGGCAGTTAGTGTCTGTCTGTCGTTCAGAGTGCTAGTATGTCTGCCGTTCGGATCAACCTGTAAAGCCAGCAAAATGAGAGTCTTTCCACTCCGCCAGTAAGAGAACTCAACGAGTGGTCGCCCGGTCGGGGCTTAGTTCCTGCATCTGAGTCTGCGCGTTAGGCCGCCAGTCTGTTCGAGCTGGCTGAGGCAATGGTCATTGGCGGTTGGATCGATCGATCGGTTGGTCGGTCGCGCACTGACACACAAGATGACTTGTCCGTCTTGAGCGTCGGCGCATGTGAGGTCGCCACGGGAGTCCAGTGGGCCGCGCCGTATAGCGAGGGGTAGTGGCTTCGCGGCCGACACGAGAGCAACAGGAGTCAACCCACGACATCGGTCTGGCCGGTGCGAGCTGCGACGCCGTGAGACGGGTGATCGACGCGCCTTCCTGCGTCTGTTGAAGCGGCTGGCAGCGGACGGTTCGGGAGAGCGTTTTGGGGGTGCTGCGCCAGGTCTTCGCCATAAATCGCAGTTAATTAAAAGTTAAGTGACTGGTGATATGTTTCCAGAATGAGATTTTCACTCTGCAGCGGAGTGTGCGCTGATATGAAACTTCCTGGCAGATTACAACTGTGTGCCGGCCCGAGACTCGAACTCGGGACCTTTGCCTTTCGCGGGCAAGTGCTCTACCAGCTGAGCTGCCCAAACACGACTCACGCCCCGTCCTGACAGCTTTAGTTCTGCCAGTGGTGATATGTTGTTTCATTTACTTGTTAAATTCTACTTGTTTTCTTGGTGAGGTCACCAGCGACTTTGTTTTGGGGTCGTTCCACCATTCTTCTCCGTTTGCCCACCCGAGCGAAGGTGGTTATTTATGAATTGGGTAGTCCGTTTTTCCCTTGTGGAGTAGGGGTGGGTTAGAGCAACCTGCGGTTCGGGTTGTTCGGTAATCTCCCTATCACTCTGCCGTACGTTAATATCTGCCTCTGTCATGTTGTCGGATTCGGTGTGTTAACGAATTTATTGCTTGAAGTGTAACGGCCTAATTCCTGAAAGTAAATTCGCGGTTCATTACTATATGTGTACTGTACAGCATGTTTGGCCAACCTTGTATAATTTTATGTAAGATTGCATTTCATGGGCTTTTATTTAAATGGTCATTTTAGTATATAAAGTTGCCACCCTTCCACCGTAAGACTTTTCTTAGAAGTTAAAATCAAGTTGCACCTTCACTGCCAACTTAATCTTTTAATTTTAGTGTCTTGTGCCATTTCCATCCCTCCTACGGGGTGCATACTTTATGTGCTTGTGTGAATTGTTAAAACTTTTACTTTAAGGTAATCTGGTGTGTTCCAGATTTGCACCTCTTCCAGAACACAACATACAGAAAAGTGTAACAAACCGTCATAGACTGAGCTGACAAAAGTCACGGGACACCTCCAAATATCGTGTGGGCTCAGAAGAGGCGCTGCAGACCTCGTGCTGTTAGCAAAGGCACTCGCTTCGGTCGTCTGCTGCCATAGCCCATTAACGCCAAATTCTACAGCACTGTCCTCGCAGAAACGTTCGTCGTACGTCCCGTATTGATTTCTGAGATTATTTCAAGCAGTGTTGCTCGTCTATAAGCACCGACAGCTCTACGAAAACACCGCCGTTCCCGGTCGTTAAATGAAGGCCGTCAGCCACTGCATAGAACGCAGCCGTTCCTAGTCGTTAAATGAAGGCCATCAGCCACTTCATAGTCTGTGGTGAGAGGTAACGCCTCAATTCGGTATTCTCGGCAAATCTTGATACCGTGGATCGTGGAATATTGAATTCCGTAGCGATTTCCGAAATGGCATGTCCCATGCGTCTAGTTCCAACTACCATTCTCCGTTATTTGCTGTCATGCGGCTATAATCACGTCGTAAGTCTTTTCACGTGAATCGCTGAGTACAAATGACCGCCTCCGCCAGTGCACTGCCCTTTTATACCTTGTGTACGCGATTGCTGGCCCCACACGAACGGATTTCCGCGACGGGCCAAAATCGCGGGAGAGATCAGCGGATATCTTAGACGCATTCGGACCGCCGATATCAGGCCCGTAGTTTCCCACTGACGTGCAGGCCCTGCCCGTCAGGGATTCAATTTCTCAGACCTGCCCAAAGGCCGGGCACCTTCCTGTGTGTCATGAATCGGTGGATTTTCGTGACTTGCAAGCGAACCCAGGGATATGATGCATGATCGACAGATCAGAGGCCACGAGGGAGGGATTTCAGGAGTTCCGACTACGTTTCGCGTAAAGCACGAGGTCTTTTTGATGTGTCGACAGAAGTGCCGACACAGTGTGATTTGAGGGGACCGCAATGCACGCTATAAACACACGAAGGATGGCGTGAGGTCTGAAACAGGATACATAATGAATGCTATAAAGAAAAGTACGTAGCTTTTGGAATACTTAACATTAATCCATCCTTGTTGTATACATCGTTCTTGATGAGACATGCTTCATACGATAAGTATCAATTGCTATGTAAGGCTAATGGCGCCTTGCTAGGTCGTAGCCATGGACTTAGCTGAAGGCTATTCTATCTGCTCGGCAAAGGAGCGAGGCTTCGTCAGTGTAGTCGCTAGCAAAGTCGTCCGTACAACTGGGGCGAGTGCTAGTCCGTATCTCGAGACCTGCCTTGTGGTGGCGCTCCGTCTGCGATCACTGACAGTGGCGACACGCGGGTCCGACATGTACTAATGGACCGCGGCCGATTTAAAGCTACCACCTAGCAAGTGTGGTGTCTGGCGGTGACACCACATTCCTCCCCCGCAAATCGGCGAACGGTCGTGTTATAAGGCTTCCGCCCGCCGTGGGGAGGACCCCATGTTGACGTATGCGATGAGGTGGGGAGCCTAACAACAGGCGAGGCTGTGCCACCAGCACCCGGCCATTCGGTCCGAGGGGAGCTAGGAAACGCCTGAAAACCTGCGAAGACGCCATGTGGTCCGGAGCGGGCAAGAGTTCCATGGCGGAGGACAGCTGGTCACGGGAAGCGATCGGTGGCACGTGACCCAGGGAGGCGCTTGGCGGTTCCAGCGAGGCGTCCACTGCGGGCGGCGCCGGCGGGAGAACAAGCGGCGGCGGCGGCGCGTCGCCATGGGGCAAATTGGAAGGCAGCGTCGGTAACACCTGGGGATGAGGCGAGCCAGTAGATGGGTCCCCAGGGCGCTGACCGGACGGCACCGTCGCTGAAAGCAGACGGGCAGCGGCAGAACCCGTGCGACGACAGAGGCGCAGCTGATTGAGGTGCCGACGCACCTCACCAGCGGCCCCCAAAACCAAATACATCGCGCGGCCGAGGCAGCGAAGAATGCGCCCTGCGAGCCAACTCCGTGAACCCCGATAGTTGCGATAGAATACAACGTCGCCTGGAGCAAAAGCAGGAGTCTGCCACTGCACAGGAACCTGATGCGGCGGATGCAGCAAAGACATCAAGGTTCGATGAGGACGACCGTGTAGCAACTCAGCCGGCTAGCGACCATCTCGGGGCTGAGAGCGATACGAAGACAAAAAGAGCAACAACACGTCCTCCCGAGAATGCGACTCTTTTAAACTTCAACATCTGTGACTTGAAAGTCCGGACCAATCGTTCAGCGGCACCGTTTGACTGAGGCGACAACAGCGCGGACGTCAGATGTTGAATACCATTGACCTTGCAGAATGACTGAAATTCTGCGGACATGAATTGTGGGCCATTGTCGGAAACAATAGCCTGTGGAAGACCTTCAATGCAAAAGATAGCAGACAACGCTTGGATGGTAGCAGATGACGTCGTGGAAGACATCCGGACAACAAAAGGAAAATTAATGAATGAATCTACCACAACCAACCATCTAGCATTCCAGAATAGACCAGCAAAATCGATGTGCAAGCGTTGCCAAGGAGAAGTGGCTTTTGGCCATGCAAAGAATTTCCGCGGTGGTGCGGATTGTTGTTCGGCACACGCCATGCAAGAAGAGCACATATTCGTAATCGCAGCATCGATTCCGAACCAAGTACAGTCCTGACGAGCAAGTTGTTTCGTTCGCACGATACCCCAATGTCCTTGGTGAAGAAGCCGTAAAACAGAGGACTGTAACGAACGTGGGACCACGACTCTGGACTGATCATTATCAGAACGCAACAACAAAACACCACGTCGTACAAAAAGTCTCTTCTTGTGGGCAAAAAATCGGCGAACCAGCGGATCCTCAATCCGCGACTTCGACAAGGGCCATTGAGTAGCAACAAAACGCAAAACGGTAGCAAGGACAGGGTCAGCAGCTGTGACTGTAGCTACACAACGAAAATCAATCGGAAACGATTCGACCACGTCATCGGTTTCCACATCAATGAACAGGCAAGCAAATTCGGAAGAATCGAATGCTCTATCCTCAGCAACAGGCAAACGGGACAACGCATCAGCGTTTCCGTGCTTAGCAGTGGACCGATACAAGATATCGTAGCGGTACTGCGAGAGGAAAATAGACCAGCGAATGAATTTCTGCGCTGTACGTGGAGGTACAGGCTTGTTCGGATGAAAAAGTGACGTCAAAGGTTTGTGGTCTGTGATGATGGTAAAGTGACGACCATACAAGAAATCATGGAACTTAGTAACACCAAACACGAGAGCCAAAGCTTCTTTCTCGATCTGTGAATAATTTCTTTGCGCAGACGAGAGCAATTTTGACGCAAAGGCAATAGGGCGATCATGCGATCCATCTTTGTGTGCAAGCACAGCACTGATCCCGAAATCCGATGCATCTACCATCAACAAAAGGGGTTTCTGGGGATCGAATGGCATAAGGCAAGTATTTGAAAGCAACGCCGATTTCAACTGGCGAAAAGCGCGTTCGCATTCCGTCGTCCAGACGAACGGAACACCTTTACGGCGTAAACGATGAAGCGGAGCTGAAATGGAAGAGGCATTGTGCAGAAAGCGATGATAATAGTTAATTTTACCCAACACACTCTGTAGCTGCTTCAAATTCTGCGGCGAAGGCAAGTCTTGTATGGCACGGAGGTGCTCTGGACTGGGATGTATGCCTTGGGCATTGATTGCATGTCCCAGATATGGCAAGTCACGAGCAAAAAACACACCTTGTGATTCCAAATCGTGTAATGTTCTTGCGACCCCATCACGCAATGCGTGAGGAACATTGCGCAATCTGAAAAATTTCGGTTGCGCGTTGACTTTCAGTTCCAAATGTGCTTCATAGTTCTGAGCGCAACCTAAGCCCGGTGCAAAAAGGTCTGCAAATTCTTCACACAGATGAGAAACACTGTCTGAAGGCACAGTCTGATTCACTGATAGGACCTGATTTACTATAGACATGTTAAACAACTGAAATAAATCTAAACCAAACAAGTTCACTGCAGTAGAAGAACGAAGAACGTAAAAAGTTTTGTTTGTCCCTTGTATGTTGCAAGAAGAGTGCCGCCGCATCGTTTTGCATTGCACGTTGAACCTGGATGAGCTGTCCAAGGGCATCCAATAACGCCTGCGTCTGCTGATTCTGCAAGCGATAAAATTCGGACAGTACATCTGGAGAAGCCATGACACAAGTAAATGTAAGCAAGTAGAAAGAACAAGACCCTTTTTTTGACTTGTCGCCATATGATGTGTCGACAGAAGTGCCGACACAGTGTGATTTGAGGGGACTGCAATGCACGCTATAAACACACGAAGGATGGCGTGAGGTCTGAAACAGAATACGTAATAAATGCTATAAAGAAAAGTACGTAGCTTTTGGAATACTTAACTTTAATCCATCCTTGTTGTATACATCGTTCTTGATGAGACATGCTTCATACGATAAGTATCAATTGCTATGTAAGGCTAATGGCGCCTTGCTAGGTCGTAGCCATGGACTTAGGTGAAGGCTATTCTAACTATCTGCTCGGTAAAGGAGCGAGGCTTCGTCAGTGTAGTCGCTAGCAAAGTCGTCCGTACAACTGGGGCGAGTGCTAGTCCGTATCTCGAGACCTGCCTTGTGGTGGCGCTCCGTCTGCGATCACTGACAGTGGCGACACGCGGATCCGACATGTACTAATGGACCGCGGCCGATTTAAAGCTACCACCTAGCAAGTGTGGTGTCTGGCGGTGACACCACACTTTTAGTCTGCGACTGATTGGTCGCGAAATGGAAACCACAGAGAAAATAAAAAATATTCAATTTGCAACAGTTAACTATACTTTCCAACTACTTCTCTACATAGTCGCAACTCCGACTTAAGACATTTGTTGTAGCATTGTACCAACTTCCCAATACCCTCGTCATACAAGACATGTTCAGAAAGTAAGTGTAATGAGATTTTTTGTTTTCTGAGGGTTGGCAACATTGAGTGGTAGAGGGAGGGGGGGGGGGGGGGAGAGCGATGCAGGAATATGGTTGTACGTAAACTCACGTTGAAGAGTCTAGTTGTGTGGAAAATTTCAGTAAAAAATCCCGTCAAGTGCGAGCCGTGTGTTTCCTATCGCGAAAGTAATGATATTTACCGAATTTTTTTCGCCAACCAAAACGGTTTACGGTGAAGGTGTTACGACGAGAACGAGTCTGTTTATGTGGTGGAAGGAGTTTAGTGGAGACAGAACAATTGTTCATGACGAAAAGAAGAATGGAAGACCTTCCATTTTGGCTAATGAGTTGGTGTAAAGAATAGAGGAAACTGTTCGTGAAGTTGCCGCTTGATTGGATGAAATTTCTGCTATGTTTCCCACAGCCCTCCAGAACAGCCTTACACAAGTAACTCACAGAAACGCTGGGATACCGGAAACTGTGCAAGATGGGTCCCAAAACTGCTGACAGCACCACAAGAAAATCGTGTCACTAGCTCCCGCAAGTGAATTGGAAGGAAAACATTTTTCATAATAGCGCCCACGAGTGTCTTGAGCGACTTGATATGGAAAATCAGAATTTTCTGAACTGTACTCATTGCACGCCTTAGACAAAAGGACGGTCGTCACAGTGTCGTCACACCAATTCCTCCATCTGTTAAAAAAATCAAACCCACAATTTCGGGCAAAAAAACATGGCCTCTGTGTTTTGGGACTGAAAAGGCACTATTTTAGACGAATTTGTAACTGGGGGGGGGGGAGGGGGGATCACCAACGCATAACGATATTGTGAGGACCTAAAATATCCTCAAAAGAAGCCAAAACATAAGGAGGGGAACGCTGACGAGAGGAGAGTGCTTGTTGTACGACACCGCCCATCCTCACACAGTCTGAGCCACTAAGGCGCTCTTGGACTCATTTGGTCGGAACTTTTTTAATCACACCCTGTATTCCCCTGACTTGGTGCCTCCAGATTATCGTCTTTTCACCTCCCTGAAGGCACACATGAGTGGAATTAGTCTTCAAACGACGAGCAAGGGAAGGAGGAGGTTCTGAAGTGAGGGAAGGAGCTGGCGAGGGAGTTCTTCAAGAAGAGCCTAAAGAAGCTTAGTCCACGGCTGATCACATGCAGCGTACGGTATCTATGCTATAGTAGAGTGTGTCAGACCAGGGAACGAAGGACGGTGCCTCCAGCGTATACATATAGAGACCTCATCCTGTCTTGTATCCAATGGTCTATACTACATGGCCTAGAAGGTTATTGGTTCTTAATCTTTTAATTATGACGTGACCACACAGTTGCTCAGATTTATTTTAGTATATATGGCGAGGAAAGTGGATGCCCTAATCGTGACACCCAAGACCCACTTGCTAACACTTGGTCAGTCTGAAGATGCCTTGGTAAGGCGAAGTGCGCATCATGGATAAATGAAGCAAAAATCAAATCTGCAATCAATACTGTTGTGTCACCTCATTTTCTAAAAAAAATATAAAATTCTAAATCAATTTTTGAACATGCATTTAGGAGGCGCTATCTCTGCTTTCCGACAATTCTCTACGCTGGTGGTCTGTGACAAAA
This sequence comes from Schistocerca americana, assembly GCF_021461395.2. Lineage (NCBI taxonomy): Eukaryota > Metazoa > Arthropoda > Insecta > Orthoptera > Acrididae > Schistocerca > Schistocerca americana. The sequence continues at coordinate 891,002,686 of NC_060119.1, forward strand.
TGTTGTCTTTATAGCCAGCGGTTTATGTGGGCAGAACTGAAACTGAGAGGGAACTGTATGGTGGTGAAAAAACATTTCCCACCGAAAACGCTGCAGGAGCGTCTCCATTGCCCCTGCAGAGTGCGGCCGAGAAACGTCACGAAGAAGGAAACACACGACAGTCATGTTTTGTGGACTGCATGAAATCAGGCGAAAACTCTCACCACACCCTCATACTTGGCGGGAGACATTATTTATCTCGGCATCTTTACGTGTTCACTGTGCGATCAGAACCGGAAAGAATGACATGGGTATTCGAGGACATACTAGAGACACTGCCCAGCACATATGTGCAAAGTTACACCAGTATTTTTATAGTGGTTTCCATTTCGTGACAGATCGGACTTTAATAAACGAATAGCCCTCGTACGTTGCACAGTACGTCGTTTTCAAGACATTATTTGATTATAGTATATTTGCGGATTTTGAAATTTGTTCACCTTGTAGAGAAGAAGTTATTATGGATGATAATAGGACGAAAATTGTGGCAATCGATGGCGATTTGTACGACAAGTACTAATATATATCTCGAAACAAAAATCCAAAAAAAGGGGTCAAAAATTAATTGCCAAAATGGAACATTTCAAACATATAGATCTGATACAGAATCGTGAGCATTCGTCTGAGAATCATGACAGTTTAATATACTAGGAACAGGGTGTTCTTGATTCTTTGTGAAGTATAGTAATTCGTAATATCTATAAAATATTGGACATATGACAGTTACAGGTAATACAATACTGAACACAGTACAAGCAACTTTTTACTGTCACCTAGTTTATACAGTGCATCTCATCCATTTATGCTTCTTTCAAGAGGCATACATCTTTCTGAGCCCTTTTCTGAAATTACTGAAGATATTTGAAATTCATCTTTGCAAGTACAAGAAAATGCTTGTTTTGTCATGAAACGCGTTCTGTTTTAGTGAAATAAAATGTCACCAATGGACCGCAATTAAACATATTTACAATCTGGCATGCTTTAAAGGGATAAAAAGAGTTAGTTACAGAAGTTATTGATTTTACTGGCGATATTTTATGTCCGATTCTTGCTCACGTCACGAAACGCCGTCTGCTTGCACGTTTTTCAGGTATTCCCTCGTATGGGACTGTTGTTTCTTGTACTGTAGTTCTGAAAAAAAAATTAAATATCTTTAATTATTATGAAGCAACTACGGGTAATATGATCAAACTATTGATTTTTTTTTTCTAAAGCTTTATTTCTAATTTTGTAGCTTAGATTTTATAACACATTGATCCGCAATTGGAATACCGTCTATAAATATCTCAACCGTCTCTTTGTGCGACCTGTTTCTTACATTCTTGTTCGTGTAATGTTCATGTGTCAGTTTTCACTTACAAGATATTTCACGATACAATTGTATAAGTTTCTCGATGTAGTCATTGGTCCACCCTTTCACTATACTTGCAGCAACTAGAATGTGCTTTCTCCTGAAAACGACAGAAATACTCACGTGCATCCTGCACAGCGACTTTACTCACATTGTTCAGTCACAAGGTTAATTTTTTTTGGCATATTGGTGTTTGTACTGATAAAACATTGTTCTTAAGTTCTCACATTTTGAGTCTGGTATCAAGATATCTTTCGCGACTGAGACCTATGTTAAGGGCTTGCCATGCTCTTACGATCTGACGTTATTCATATTGTCGGATGACGTGTTAATGCAAGGACGGTTTTCAATTAGTGTAACTTTTTGACGTAAGCCAGCACTGCGGTGTACCTGACTAATTACTTTCTATTTATTCTATGTAATTTAAGTTTTAATTGCAATTTTATGCCTCCTACGTTTCGGCGTTAGTGTTAACTTGTTGATTATTCACTGATTAGAGGGTTTTGAGTTTTACTGATTTAGAACTCCTTATGAATTGTGAGACTTGTAATTGGTAATTATTATTAGTATTGATTCTGAAACAGTAAGATTTTGCTTACGTTATTGTGCTGTTTTAAAACAATCATCGCCGAGTGGTTCTAGGCGCTTCAGTCTGGAACGGCGCGACCGCTACGGTCGCAGGTTCGAATCCTGCCTCGGGCATGGATGTGTGTGATGTCCTTAAGTTAGTTAGGTTTAAATGGTTCTAAGTTCTAGGGGACTGATGACCTCAGATGTTACGTCCCATAGTGCAGAGCCATTTTTTAAAAGAAACATCAAAACAGAATTCGACTTCACAGTTCAGTACTTCGTCGATTAATAAGTGATAGCATAGCTAAATTACCATTACCTTCACATCCCCCAGCCACCTTCCACTCCACAGCCTATGTTGCTACTGATGCCAATTACTTTGTACCAAGCTGAGCGTGGCTGTATGTTGTGAAAGTATGCAGCTAATGTAGTATTCGATTTGCTTGTTTGCTGTGGCAGAATGTCTGTCAAAAATGTTCTGAAGATGGATTCGCTGTGGAAGGATGTATTCTCCTACAACAATGTCGTTCATTGACAGGCCCCTGCAACTACGGTGCCTCAGCTGACCGAACTGCTTCCTCAAACATTAGGAGAGTCAGTTCATATTGCTTCTGGTGGATAGCAGGATGAATTCCAGGCAGCACGAAAGTTCAGCTACTTTTGGAAGGGACTGAGTCCTTTATTAAATTCCTGAAAGGAAAGTTCCATCCCAGTCTCAATTTAAGAGTTTGCAAGCCAGGGTAGCACATTATGTTATTCGTTTGAATGATTCGAAAATTATTTTTGAGGAAGGGGAGGATAGTGATGTGGTGGAGTGCCTTCAGGTAAAGGATGCGCAAGTGGAACTGACATTAACTGAGATGTCAGCGGTGTCAGTACTGAGTAATAGAAGAGTCATAAACATAGAGCAGGATGTTCAACGTTGGCATTCAGCAAATATCCGTGTGTGAAAGGTAGTTTTCTGCAGCGAGTGGGTAGGGCCATAGCATCACGGGAAACCATTGATGGTTCTCACAGGCAGGTCTGCTTCCAAGTAATCCCAGGTAGGGAAATGTGGCATTTGACTGACGCGCAGGAACAAGGTGACAAGGAATCCTTTGGGGAGTATATGAACAGATTGAAAAATGCAGCGAGGGCCATGTGTCTGTCGTATACAGAGCAGGAAGTGGCAACGAACATGGTAGAGGGAACTGACCTTCGAAGAGATCGGGGATCATGTTTGCCCAACAACTCAAGAGTTCCATGGACTTGAAAACGTTAGTGCAGAAAGTTGAAGGAATTAGGCACGTTGATAATTGCCGGAGGGTCAGAAAATCCACTTAATAGCCGAAGTAATTAGTCACTTTACGGACAAAAGTTCCGATATATATCGGAAATTTTCCTTTCTATTTTTATAAAAACCCGTAACAAATGTTGTTTTACTTGAATACTATGTATAGTAAAATTTTTGTGAAACTTTACTTACAACACCAAAAATCTTAAGGCTATTATAAAATCTCCGCATAGAGCAATGGGTCACAGAAAGAAATATGGTGAGAAATATACTGCTGCATTAACTGCCTGTACAGAAATAAAAGTACTTGGAGTCGTCTAAGTTTATTGCTGCTAAGTGAATAGCCTCAGAAGAAAAAAAGAAAAGGAAAATAAGGGAAACTGATTGGTATTGTGTCATGTATCAGATCACAATAAAATAACACAGGAGAAAAAAATCACAATAAAATAGTATAAGAGAAAAAGTTGCCTAAGACTCTCACATTCCACAACATGTTTGTAACAGTGCTGAGGGTGAAGGCTAAAGGAAATGAATTACGTAATTGTAACCATTACGGGCACTTAAAAAATAAATCAATAAAATATTCTACTGTTGTGTGGTCCATACAGTAGAAACAAGTCAAACATGGAAAACGCTGACTTCACAAATATTCTTTCCTATTACGCCATGAGATAATTGTCGATATGTGTGGCTATTAATTTAGTAAGAAAAATGTTAAATACTCTTCCTACGAAATCTCTAACCGATATTTGGACGTGCATTTATTACTGTATAAGAGAACCGGACGTTAAAGCAGACTGCTGCTTCCCATCGTCAAGAGGGCTTTCCTGGGACTTTTCCGGAGCGGCCGTGGCGTACAGGCGGAGTGAGTCCACTGCGTGAGGGATGCGCCTGTTGCCCCACTGTTTGCCAAACACTCCAGTGCAAATGCCGAAACCTGGTTCCCTCAAGTAAAAGTTCATCGCTTCCACGGAAGGTAATGTTCGCAAAGCACAGAAAAAGCGCTTCTAAAGCAAACACTTTGGAGCAGTAAGAATACCTATCCGCGTCCAAAAGGTGAATAGCCTGTGTTTTGTGTACAGTGCAATAAATACAGCGATCATTTTGAAAACGGGACGGTTTAAAAATCAGAAAATACGATGAGAAATTACTCTCATTAGTCTCAATGGACTGCATCCTCTTTAGAAGAATTTCAAAAGGCTGTTTGGGTGGTCAGGAAAATGGAGCAGTCTTTCGTATTTCGTGGTATGCAGAATGCTATCAACTAGAATACAGACCCAGAATGTTTGTGACAAACGTCAAAATTATTTTTTCTCGATGATCTTTTAATTGGCATTGGGTCTTAAATTTCTCATACACGACCTGTGTATAATATTTCTCATGTTTTCAGCTTCTCTTTAACGTATGATATTTCCGTTTGTAATTAAATAATTAACTGTAGAGTGTAAACTATTAATATTGCTCTTATAAATGTTAATAATCTGAACTGGAGAGAACTTTACGAATGTATAATGTCAGCAGTAGTAGTCAAGAATTGTCGTTTTTGTTCCGTAACTTGGCGGTGACACAAGCTGTGATGGGCGCATCGAACTGCTCATTGGCCTGAGGGGAGTGTTCAGCCTGATGGGTTCCCACACCGAGCGGACAGTAAACTTCTTCACTGCAGTGTTTCTGCTAATGAGCCGCCTCCGTACCTCTTTCACGACAGGGATTAGATGGGAACTGTAAACGTGGCCACTCATTTCATTAATAAAGACTAAAATAGCATGTTAAAGGCTAATTTGAAAAACTAAAATTTTCTGTAATCTTTTGGGCCCGCTGCGTTGTATATGTCTTTTAAGGACATTGTGTGATTATGATTCCAAAAATGCTTTTAACCCTTTCAGGGGAAGTGGTTCCGTTTGAAACCACCAACAATTTTCTCATTTTGTGGCAAAAGGGCAGTGGCTACATTTGGGGACACCATTCAGCAGCCTAGTTGGTGCTGCCCTCTAACAGCTGCCACTGGAACCGCTTCAAAATCTGTAAATATTAGCAAGTAACGAGGCGAGTTGGATAGCCATTTTTGTACGCTGTGCACGAACGTCTTTGTTCTCAAATCGTGACTGTATTCCTCTGTATTAGGTAGCTTTTATGCATGTATTAAATGCAGAATACTGTTCTGCAATAATAACCAAAATAATGCATTTATTTCCGTTAATGTTGTGGTGGTTCCATTTGAAACCACTGCTCCTGTAACGGCAGCATTAGTAGGTGTGACGAATTTTTTTTTTTTTTTTTCTCAGTTTCACGTGATGTATTCTCACAGACTAAAGGATGAGGAAATTCTGGAGTGCCTTTTCGCAGATATTCCTTCAGATCCCGACTCACAGATTGACACTAGCAGTGGCAGTGAAAGTGATGTACTAGCTGAAGACAGTGATCTGGATTTGCGAATGAAAACACCTGTTTTATCTCAAATTATTTGGGAAAGTGACAATGAGGACCATTTTGACAATGACAGTGATGATAGTTTCAGGACTAATGACGATTTGCCACTGTCTTCCACTGCGAATTTTTCATGGTGAAAGGACGTCAGTGCAACGAACTTTGAAGCCAATTTTTCAGAGGAAGCTGGTGTACGAGGAAAACTTATAAATGACAGTGAATGTATGCAACCAGTAGATTCTTTTTGTGTCTGTTTTGTGACACTATGTAAGAACACATAGTTTTCCAGTCCAACCTGTACGCAACACAGAAAGGTGGCAATTTCAGGCCTCTTTCTAAAGCAGAACTGAAAGTATTTTTGGCTATAAACATTCTAATGGGAATCAAGAAACCATGTTATTATAGTGATTGCTGGTCATCCCATAAGGAACGTCGAGATGAGTACATTTCCTCACTAATGTCGGTAAAAATGACAACACTGTTATGCCTTCAAGGGAGAGCAGAAATTATGAAAAATTGTATAAAATCCGTCCACTAATCAATCAGATACTGATAAGCTTCAGAGAATTCTATGCACCTACTAAGGAGCAAGCTATAGATGAATGCATGGTGAAGTTCAAAGGACGAATCTCTTTCAAACAATATATGCCCCAAAAGCCAATCAAGAGGGGATACAAAATCTAGGTCAGAGCTGATAAGCTTGGATATATTTGTGATATTCAGATATATACTGGAAAAGTTGAAGGCATAGTGAAAAATCCTTAGGAGAGAGAATTGTGAGAGATATGTGTAAAGGCTTGGAACAAAAAGGGATACCACATATACTTTGACCATTTTTTTACCAGTGTCTCACCTTTACAGAAGCTAAAAGATGACGGACTTTTTGCCTGTGGAACAATTAGATCACACAGAAAAGGACTTCCTACGCTAAAAACAGAGTTGCAAAGAGGAGAGTTTGACTGGTCAGTTCGTTCTGATGGCATTGCCTGCATCAAATGGAAGGACAAACGTGTAGTCATATTGCTGTCTATAATTGATTCGCCTGTATGTGTTGAAGAAGTCAGTCGTAAAGAAAAGGATGGAAAAATCACAAAAGTACCTTGCCCAAAAACAGTGAAATCATACAATACAAATATGGGATGTGTCGATAAGGCAGATATGACGAACAGTTTTTATGCAATAGACAGGAAATCACGAAGGTGGTGGCTAAGATTATTTTGGTATATAGTTGATATTTCTATTGGAAATGCATTTATTCTGTTTCGATTATGTAATCCAACAGCGAAGCAAGTGCTAAAGGATTTTCGAAGACGTGTTGCCACAGGCCTTGTAGGCAGTAATGTCTTCAAAGATAGTCCTGGCCATCCCAGTACACCGTCAGAATCATCTGCAAAAAAATTCAGAACTGTTGTTCCCCATGAGAAACGTATATCGGAAGCAAAACATCTGCCAAAACGTGGAACCTCAATGTGCTGTGTGCACTGTAGCACAAAGAAAGAACCCCACAGAAGCAGATGTACGTGTAGTCACTGCCAGGTAGCCTTCTGCTTACCTGCAGAAAGGAATTGCTTTTTACTGTATCATCAAAAGTGATGACATTTAGCGGGCAGTGGCTCCATTTGAAACCACCCTATATGTGTTCAGTTTATGTATATTTCATTTAATTTTTACATTTTTCTGTTTCAATGTATGAAAATTAATACAATAAAAACAAGGAAAAATTAAAAATTATTTTTTTTTATTTTGCTCCTGAAAGGGTTAAGTCAGATCGCTTTATTTATTATCATAAACAAAATTGATTGTAGCTATACAACATCATTGATCTATCTGTCAAATAAGTTATCACATAACTATTGCTTTAAAGAAAAGGAAGATAACCTGAAAATCATATCGAATAACCTGCCATGTCTAAAACACTAATGGAGTGCAATTAAAACAGAGACAGCGACAGAAGCACGATAACTTACGGATGTCAGACCCATATGGTCTGGAACCGCGTGACCGCTACGGTCGCAGGTTCGAATCCTGCCTCGGTCATGGATGTATGGATGTGATCCCACATGTTAATTCCCATAGTGCTCAGAGCTGTTTGAACCAAGACCCCCATGAGGTAACCTCAGGATGTCTATTTGCCGAAATTCGCCTACTGTAACGAATAAAACGATCTGATTTAGCAGTGTTCATGGAATCGTAATTACTAAAACTTTTGTTCAAGTACCATGATTTATCTGTTACAGCAACCGATAAAAATGCTAGAAAAACGTATGTGATTGTTAAATTCATTAGTAAAAGTTAAAAAATTGCTGAAAACAGTATGTGGTGGACTGCACTGAGACAACTGTGGTTGTTCAGTATAGATAAACAGAAATTCCATTTTAATAGTTTTCAGCAGAGCATCCCATACCAAGCCAAACCAGGCAGAATCCAGTTCATATGTTTTAAGGCACAGAAAACTTTCTAATACATCAGCAAGCAGTAGTACATTAATTTTCAATTATAAATGTGTGTAATATGCTATACTGAACTATGAATGTAAATGTACGTAGTCACCCAGTTAAGGCGTAAAGTCAAGCGCCGGCACGCCAGTCGGGAACGACAGGAAAGAGAAGACTGTGAGAAGAAATCAGCCAACCGCACGCTGACCGACCTCCCTTCTAGGAAGTCCGAAAGAACAGATACCATCTTCATATAGTTATGGCTAACCGGCCATTGACCTTCTTCTTCTGTGCTGGATGCACACGCATTGCCCGAACTCTTACGGGACTTGGTAAGATGGTCTACCGCGAGTAATGAGTGTAATGTGCAGGGCCACTACGAATGTAGCGTGTGGACATTAAGTTGGGAATGTGGGTCTCACGGGAAGCGTGCAAGGGATAAATCCCTGCAGTTGCACTATCCTTTGTGCCCTCGCTTGCTCAGATGGATAGAGCGTCTCCCCAGTAAGCAGGAGATCCCGGGTTGGAGTCCCGGTCGGAGCACACATTTTCAACTGTCCCCGTTGATGTATATCAACGTCTGTCGACAGCTTATGGTGTTGATATAATTATCATTTCAACCCTTCCAGGACGACAACGCGACAGCAGCGGCCCCTATGTGAAGAGGACGTAAGCGCCGCGAACAACTGGTGACGGCCAGTTCAATAGCAACTTCAAGATTACCGCTTTAAACGTTGGATAGCAGCGCCAACAATAGCGACTTCGATAGCAGTTCAGGAAAGACTGAGCCACCGAGGGCACAGAGGATAGCGCGACTGCAGGGACTTATCGCCGGCACACTCCCCGTGGGACCCACATTCTCAACTAATAGTCCACACACTACATTCGTGGTGCCCCTGCCATTATACCCACTACTCGCGGCAGACAATCCACTGAGTCCCGTAAGAGTTCAGGCAATTCGCATGCATCCGCACTGAAGAAGGTAATCAGCCAGTTAGCCTTAACGATATGAAGATGGCGTCTGTTCTTTCGGACATGTGGTCTGTAATGGGGTTTTCTGTTTGCGTCTTTTTAAGTTTTAGTGTTATAATCAGACTTATCTCTATTTTAGCAAGAGTGCTAATAATTGGTCCTTCAAATGCGAGCGCGCTCACACACACACACACACACACACACACATACACACACACACACACACACACACACGCACACACACACACACACACCATCTTCACATTCTTATTTCGTTTGGGGTAAAATACACTATGCTAAGAATGTCTGTTCACTCTAGCGCCATCTTGAATTTCTTAAATGTCCCGCATTGGCGTCTTGGATTTTTAAGTTCCCCCCATAATGTGACATCATAGAACAAGGGATGCAGTTTGTGACATCATAATGATGTCATAGACAGGGGGTATGGCTTTTAGTGTCGTGGGTAGGGCACTAACATGCTCATGCGATGCCATTGTTGTAAACAAAGTGAGATTGAGTCTCCATAGATACAGTGTGGTCATTAAGTTTCAATGTTTCCAGTTTGTAACTTACAATGTACATAGTGAGCACGTTTTGGAATGTGACTCTACCGTTAGTCATGATTTTTGACTGGTTGCAGTATGATGCCTACCTACATGTTGTCAAGGTTGTTTTGACTACACTAAAGAAGTTTCGCTGGGAAGCCCTTAGCACGCTCCTCGTAGTCCCGATTTCCCATGTAATTCCATATTTCTGAAGCCCTGAAGTAATAAATTAAGTTTCTCACGACGATGTTCTTCAGTAAGTTCTTCGCGAAGTTCCTGTAGCGTTAGAGTCGTCAATCCCGAGCTTTCGACTGACAAATCTAACGCATTAGAATCTCCGTGAAGAAGCTATTCCAGAGTTCAAAGGTCTCATATGTTTGACAACGCTTGTTTACACCTTGCTTATTATTTTTGACTGTGCCTAAAGGCATGTTAATTTTAATGTATATTGGTTTGTGTCGTAATGAGAAATAATGATATGTATTGTCTTTCTTTTACACAGCAGATAATGGCATAATGTGGTTCCGAAGCGATGACCATATTAAACAAATTTTTCCACTGCGGATTTGTGGGTAAATGAAAGAGGGGAGAGAGTGTGATTTTAATGGGGTTTCCTGTTTGCGTCTTTTTATGTTTTAAACACAGCGACTGAACAAACGCTGGCAGCCAGTTGCTATACGCATCAGAATATTCTTCGCCTACTAACAAAAATGTGAACAGAACATACAGAATCGTTACATCCAATGTTACATTACTCCGAATTCTCGTCTTCGAACTCTTTCTCAACGATGCCATAACAAATACTCTCATGACAACATGCCGAGATAGAAACGCTGCAACACATACTGCGAGATCAGAGCTGTGTTTGAAAAATCCGGGTACTTGTATGATGAGCGTATAATTTCGACGTACCGTACTTATAGAAAAGGTCTACATTAAAGATAATTGTTTCAAAAATTTGCTAAATCCGTAGATGCCAGCCAAATTCTTTATCACAGAAACTGAAGTAGTCACAGGAGACGAACGAATTATATTGGTTTGTCATATGACAGACTTACCCATGTAACTTAACATGCAGAAGGCTAGTTTGCTTAATAGGAACAGCAGGTAGATTCACGAAAATTCGCACAGGATTAAGAACCAATGTTCCGGACACTCAGGGTAATGTTTGTGAAGGTTCCGCTGAATAGGTCAGGAGTCCACTACATGCAGGAGGCGGCTACACGGGTATCAGGGGCTGCGTGGCACGGACAGGGCGATTTTTTAGGTTGGAGGGTCTCGGTAAAACACAAAAAGGTCTTCAGTCACAAAGGGTGCAGGCCGAACACAGAAAGAATGTAGATACAGGAACCATCGGTATAACGGCTTTAAATTGTCGTAGCTGTGTTGGGAAAGTAACAGAGCTCCAAGCGCTGATAGAAAAAAAAATGGTTCGGATTGCTCTGAGCACTATGGGACTTAACATCTGAGGTCATCAGTCCCCTAGAACTTAGAACTACTTAAACCTAACTAACCTAAGGACACCACACACATCCATGCCCGAGGCAGGTTTCGAACCTGCGACCGTAGCGGTCGCGCGGTTCCAGACTGAAGCGCCTAGAACCGCTCGGCCACACCGGCCGGCCACTGCTAGAAAGCACAAGCTCAAATCGTTATATCCACTGAAAGCTGGCTAAAGCCGGAAATAAGCTCAGCCGAAATTTTTACGAAGAACCTAACGGTGTTCTGAAAGCATCCGCTAACCACTGCTGGCGGTGGCGTTTTTGTTGCTGTTAGAAGTAGTTTATCTTGTCACGAAATTGAAGCAGGAGTTAGTATGGGAAGAGGTCATTGTTGGCAACCGGAATAAAATAATAGTTGGATCTTTTAACCGACCTCCCAATTCAGATGATGCAACTGCTGAAAGATTCAAAGAAAACTTGCCGGCCGGAGTGGCCGAGCGGTTCCAGGCGCTACAGCCTGGAACCGCGGTACCGCTACCGTCGCAGGATCGAATCCGGCCTCGGGCATGAATGTGTGTGATGTCCTTAGGTTAGTTACGTTTAAGTAGTTCTAAGTTCTAGGGGACTGATGACCTTAGAAGTTATGTCCCATAGTGCTCAGAGCCATTTGAACCATTTTTGAAAGAAAACTTGAGTCTGATTCCAAACACGTACCCGACACATACGATTATAGTTCGTGATCAATTTACTCTCGATATGTTGGCGAAAATACATATATAATTCCGGAGGTATGCATTAAACATCATCCGAAATTGTTCTAAACGCATTCTCTGAAAATTATTTCGAGCAGTTAGCTCGTGAGCCCACGCGAATAGTAAATTGTTGTGAAAACACACTTGACCTCTTAGTAACGAATAAATCCTGAGTTAATAACGATCATTAAAACGGATACAGGGATTAGAGAACACAGGGCTGTCGTAGCGAGATTGACTATTGTAACACCTAAATCCTCCAAAAATAAACGAAAAATATATCTATTCAAAAAAGCAGATAAAAATTCACTTGACGCCTTCCTGAGAGACAATCTGCACTCCTTCCAAATTAACAATGTAAGTGTAGACCAGATATGGCTTGAATTCAAAGAAATAGTATCGGCAGCAAGAGATTTATACCAAATAAAATAACAAACGACGGAGCTGATCCTCCTTGGGACACGAAAAGTGTCAGAACACTCTTGCAAAAACAACGAAACGAACATGCCAAATTTAAACAGACACAAAATTCCCAAGATTGGCAATCTATTACAGAAGCTCGAAATTTAGCGCGGACTTCAGTGCAAGATACCTATACTAGTTTCCACAACGAAACTTCGTCTCGAAACCTGGCAGAAAATCCAAAGAGATTCTGGTCGTATGTGAAGTATGCTAGCGGCAAGGCACAATCAATGCCTTCTCTGTACTACAGTAAAGCAGATACTATCGAAGACAGTGCTGCCAAAGCAGACTTACTAAACATAGCCTTCCGAAATTCCTTCGCAAAAGAAGACGAAGTAAATATTTCAGAATTCTAATCAAGAACAGCTGCCAACATGAGTAATGAAGAACTAAATATCCTCGGAGTAGTGAAGAAACTTAAATCAATAAAAGCAAGTCTTCTGGTCCAGACTGTATACCAATTAGGTTCCTTTCAGGGTATGTTGATGCAATAACTCCGTACTTAACAATCATATACAACCGTTCGCTCGACGAAAGATCCGTACCCAAAGACTGGAAAGTTGCACAGGTCACACCAAAGGTAGTAGAAGTAAACCACTAAATTACAGGCCAGTATCATTAACGTCGATATGCAGCAGGATTTTAGAACGTATATTGTGTTCGAATATTATGAATTACGTCTAAGAAACGATTTATTGACTCTCAGTCAACGTGAATTTAGAAAACATCGTTCTCGTGAAACACAACTACGCATGAAGTGTTGAGTGCTGTTGACAAGGGATTTCAGATCGATTGCGTATTACTGGATTTCCAAAAGGCTTTTGGCGCTGTACCACACAAGCGGCTTGTAGTGAAACTGCGTTCTTATGGAATATCGTCTCAGTTATGTGACGGGATTCGTGTTCCTGTCAGAGAGGTTACAATTCGTTGTAATTCATGGAAAGTCATCGAGTACAACAGAAGTGATTTCTGGCGTTCCCCAAGGAGTGTTATAGGCCCTTTGCTGTTCCTTATCTATATAAACGATTTGGGAGACAATCTGAGCAACCGTCTTAGGTTGTTTGCAGATGACGCTATCGTTTATCGACTAATAAATTACAAAACGATTTAGAAAAGATATCTGTATGGTGCGAAATTTGACATTTGACCCTAAATAACGAAAAGTGTGAGATCATCCGCATGAGTGCTAAAAGGAATCCATTAAACTTCGGTTGCACGATAAATTAGTCAAATCTAAAGGCCGTAAATTCAACTAAATACCTAGGAATTACAGTTACGAACAACTTAATTTGGAAGGAACAGATAGAAAATGTTGTGGGAAAAGCGTTTTATTGGCAGGACACTTACAAAATGTTACAGATCTACTAAGGAGACCGTCTACACTACGCTTGTCCGTCCTATTTTAGAATACTACTGAACGGTGTGGGATCTTTACCAGATAGTATTGACGGAGTACATCGAAAAAGTTCAAAGAAAGGCAGCGCGTTTTGTATTATCGCGAAATAGGGGAGAGAGTGTCACTTAAATGATACGGGATTTGGGGTGGACATCATTAAAACAAAGGCGTTTTTCGTTGCGGCGGAATCTTCTCACGAAATTCCAATCATCAACTTTCCCCCGAATGCGAAAATATTTTGTTAACGGCGACCTATATAAGGAGAAACGATCACCATAATAAAATAAGGGAAATTAGAGCTCGTACGGAAAGATACAGGTGTTCGTTCTTTCCGCGTGCTATACGATATTGGAATTTTCGATGAACCCTCTGCCAGGCATTTGAACGTGATTTGCAGAGTATCCATGTAGATGTAGATGTAGACCGACAAGTCCTCCCATCCTACTCATCTCAAACAACGCTTAAGCTGTGACGGCAAAACAGACAGCGGTGTTTTCACCATCGATACCAGAACGGCAAACATCAAGGCTAGAGATGGGAAAAACTGACCCTTTAAACCGTGTACCGGTATTTTAGTTCTGAACAACCGGTATTTTTCAGTTTTTTTTGTTCTAGCTTATAACGGTTTTTTTTAACTCTTTACGAATAATCGGATAAAAAACCGACATATCAATTTGCCATAGCAGCAGTGATAATTTTTTTATTTTAAATAAAAGTTTTTAAAAACGAGTACTGTATCACAGAGACAGTCCCTTTGACTGTTCAGAGACGCCATTAAACACGCCGAAAGATATAAACAACCATGCATGAGCAGCGCCTATTAGGCGGAGGGGGTCCGACAGCAGATCAGAACCAGTCATTCCACCAGAAAGGAGGTACACGCCTCGCGTTGTCTGTAGTTCAACCATGCCTAGACGGTCAATACCGCCGTTCGATTGCGTCCGCATTGTTACTTTGTGCCAGAAAGAGCTCTCAACAAGGGAAGCGTCCAGGCGTCTCGGAGTGAACCAAAGCGATGTTATTCGGACATGGAGGAGATACAGAGAGACAGGAACTGTCGATGACATGCCTCGCTCAGGCCACCCAAGGGCTACTACTGCAGTGGATGACGGCTACCTACAGATTATGGTTCGGAGGAACCCTGACAGCAACGCCACCATGTTGAATAATGCTATTTGTGTAGCCAAAGGACGTCGTGTTACGACTCAAACTGTGCGCAATAGGCTGCATGATGCGCAACTTCACTCCCGACGTCCATGGCGAGGTCCATCTTTGCAACCACGACATCATGCAACGCGGTACAGATGTCGAATGGACCGCTCAGGATTGGCATCAAGTTCTCTTCACCGATGAGTGTCGGATATGCCTTCAACCAGACAATCGTCGGAGACGTGTTTTGAGGCAACCCGGTCAGGCTGAACGCCTTAGACACACTGTCCAGCGAGTGCAGCAAGGTGGAGGTTTCCCGCTGTTTTGGGGTGGCGTTATGTGGGACCGACGTACGCCGCTGGTGGTCATGGTTCAAATGGCTCTAAGCACTATTGGACTAAACATCTGAGGTCATCAGTCCCCTAGACTTAGAACTACTTAGACCTAACTAACCTAAGGACATCACACACATCCATGCCCGAAGCAGGATTCGAACCTGCGACCGTAGCAGCAGCGTGGTTCCGGACTGAAGCGCCTAGAATCGCTCAGCCACAGCGGCCGGCAGTGGTCATCGAAGGCGACGTAACGGCTGTACGATACGTGAATGCCATACTCCGACCGATAGTGCAACCATATCGGCAACATATTGGCGAGGCATTCGTCTTCATGGATGACAATTCGCACCCTCATCGAGCACGTCTTGTGAATGACTTCCTTCAGGATAATTACATCGCTCGACTAGATTGGCCAGCATGTTATCCAGACATAGATAGATTGAATGGGGCTGTTTATGGACGACATGATCCACCAACCACTCTGAAGGATCTACGCCGAGTCGCCGTTGAGGAGTGGGACAATCCGGACCAACAGTGCCTTGATGAACTTCTGGATAGTATGCCACGACGAATACAGGCATGCATCAATGCAAGAGGAAGTACTGCTGGGTATTACAGGTACCGGTGTGTACAGAAATCTTGACCACCCTGAAGGTCTCGCTGTACGGTGGTACAACATGCAATATGTGGTTTTCATGAACAATAAAAAGGGCGGAAATGATGTTTATTCCAATTTTCGTACAGGTTCCAGAACTCTCGGAACGGAGCTGATGCAAACCTGTTTTGATCTGATTTGGGAAAAGCGATTACCAGTACCTTAATAAGAGCGTCTCTAGTTAGAAAATAGAAATACATGACACAAGAAGCGGTAAGGCGTAGCAGAGACAGTAATGCAACTGTTGTCGTGTGGTGTGACCTACTGGACAGTACGTGTATACAGGATGGTCCATTGATCGTGACCGAGCCAAATATCTCACGAAATAAGCGCCAAACGAAAAAACTACAAAGAACGAAACTTGTCTAGCCTGAAGGGGGAAACCAGATGGCGCTATGGTTGACTCGCTAGATGGCGCTGCCATAGGTCAAACGAATATCAACTGCGTTTTTTTAAATAGGAACCTCCATTTTTAGTACATATTCGTGTAGTACGTAAAGAAATATGAATGTTTTAGTTGGACCACTTTTTTCGCGTTTTGATGGATGGCGCTGTGATAGTCACAGACTTGTGGCTCACAATTTTAGACGAACAGTTGGTAACAGGTAGGTTTTTTCAGTTAAAATACAGAACGTAGGTGCGTTTGAACATTTTGTTTCGGTTGTTCCAATATGATACATGTACCTTTGTGAACTTATCATTTCTGAGAACGCATGCTGTTACAGTGTGATTACCTGTAAATACCACACTAATGCCATAAATGCTCAAAATGATGTCCGTCGACCAGGGCCGGCGTAAGGCAGGTGCGAAACGTGGGCGGCACTTTCCGAGGGGCGGAAAATCTGCGGCCCCTCCCCCCCCCCCCCCCATTCTTTTTTTTTTTTTTTTTCAAACTCAACATAGATGCCCAAGAGGGGAGGGAGCGGCTTCGGGAACTGTGGCATGTCGAGCCGGCCGATGTGGCCGTGCGGTTGAAGGCGCTGCAGTCTGGAACCGCAAGACCGCTACGGTCGCAGGTTCGAATCCTGCCTCGGGCATGGATGTTTGTGATGTCCTTAGGTTAGTTAAGATTAACTAGTTCTAAGTTCTAGGGGACTAATGACCTCAGCAGTTGAGTTCCATAGTGCTCAGAGCCTAAGCCTGTGGCATGTCGCCTCGACTACCTGCCAGCCGCCCCTGTCGAACAAGGGGAGGGAGGAGGACTAATTTCTTCCTCGCCAAAACCATCATGTTTACGCCGCAGGAACAGAGAGGGCGAAGCAGTCTGGTGTACACGCCAGTATTCTTATGAGTGGAGCGCTGGCAGCACCGGCCAGTGTGGCCGAACGGTTCTAGGCGCTTCAGTCTGGAATCGCGCGACCGCTACGGTCGCAGGCTCGAATCCTGCCTTGGGCATGGATGTGTGTGATGTTCTTAGGTTAGTTAGGTTTAAGTAGTGCTAAGTTCTAGGGGACAGATGACCTCAGATGTTAAGTCCCATAGTGCTCAGAGCCATTTTTTTGAGCGCTGCCAGCCCGTTACGCGCCGTGGGCTTACTCACAACTAATTTTACAGAAGACGAAATCTAATTTGGAAATTCGAATGCCATGTTCGATACTGCGGTTACATGTTTAGCCTGAAGCAGTTTTGCTAAGCCCTTCATCGGCAGTTTCCGAGTGTTTTATTCTTCCCGCATTATGGAAAAAAATGGTTGAACATCACTACAGTCAAACATGTCCAACACCCACAATGGCTTGACGTAGTCCGAATGGGTAAATACGCTGCGAGTAATTACAAGGGATAAAGACATTGCTAATAAGCGTCGCATAAGTTGGGCTTCGACGTATTTTTGAATATTTTTGCTGTCCGTTTCTGAGTGATGGACGTTTTTGAATCATGAGACACCTGTTTCCGCCTGCATGAACAACGGTTAAACTCTGACCGGCACTTTTGCTTGACGATACTACTCGCACATCATCACTTTGCCAACATTTATTTACTGTATAATGCGTGTGAATCCATGTTTCATCTTAGTAAACTACTGGTCGCTTTGATTCTGATGAAAATCTGAGAAAGTATGTTCTTTCAGCAACAATGCCCTCTCGTCCGCCCAAAACAAAACGTTAATTTTGACACCTTCTAAAACGAAAATACATAGACAAAACATTGCTTTTAAGGGTTTCCTTGCTAGCTGTGAAGCACATTTCTGTTTGACATAAGTTGTGCAGTTTTCACGAAGTTCGTATTTCTTTCTATTGTTCGTAATGCCATAGAAATTGCTGCCTCGTAATACATTTATCCATATCATCGGTCACATACTTATTGTGAGCTTCGTGCTTCATCTTCTTGGGCGCTAGTTTAACCGTAGCCTCGCTGTACCTCGTCACGTGATCTAGTTTCTGGCACTGCCGCGTCACCACTTCGCCTTTCCTGGCAATAGGTATTGTTGCGTTCTCTACAACGAAAACTACAGAATTCGTTTCGGTAGTTGGCCGAGGGAGTCAAAATTGGTCAGAAGCACTTTCATTGCGTTTCGTAAGAACAGAAGAATTGGTGCGTCCGAATTTCTTGCAACTTGGGATGTAATAGATAGGTACTTTTCATATAACGTACAATTAGTATTGCGCATGCACGTTACTCATAAGTTAGAATTTTTCTCCTTCAAGGTTACGGAATAGTAAAATTTATTTTTCTTATGATCTGTTACTTCAAAAATCAACAAGTCTGCAAATAAGCACGCGTCGTCCCAATAGCTAGAATGAAAATAAAGCGGAGAAAGGTGAAGCGATATGGCGATGACCAATTTGTTACCCCTTATTCTACAATCAGACACGAAAGAAGTAACACATGGAAATTACGACAGATGTCAAGTGTCAGTTCTTTGAAATGAGCAACCGCAGTGCAGTGAGTTAATATATTTCGACTAGCATTAGTACCCATCGATGCCCGCGTGTGTATTTATTGCATTGTTATGTTACTCAATCTCCTTACCCTCTCCATTGTCTTCCCGCCGGCCGGAGTGGCCAAGCGGCTCTAGGCGCTACAGTCTGGAACCGCGTGACCGCTACGGTCGCAGGTTCGAATCCTGCCTCGGGCATGGATGTGTGTGATGTTCTTAGCTTAGTTAGGTTTAAGTAGTTCTAAGTTCTAGGAGACTGATGACCACAGCAGTTAAGTCCCATAGTGCTCAGAGCCATATGAACCATTTTGAACCATTGTCTTCCGCCCCACTCTCTGACCGTTTCACCTGCGTCTGTAGTGAAATTCGGCCTGAAATTCAATTTTACGCGGCTCAATTCTTATGACTTCATCTCCTGAACAGTGTATCTACAGTAATATAATTTTCCGTTTAAGTGCAGTGGAATATCAGGAAACTGTCTGCGAAGTGTGTTGCAAATAAAGTTAGCATACTGACATCAACAGTTAGTTTCACGTAATTGTTCTTTACAGGCTCGATCGAAACACGTCCGACGGTAGAAAAGGACTGTCTGGCAGTGAATATACACTCCTGGAAATGGAAAAAAGAACACATTGACACCGGTGTGTCAGACCCACCATACTTGCTCCGGACACTGCGAGAGGGCTGTACAAGCAATGATCACACGCACGGCACAGCGGACACACCAGGAACCGCGGTGTTGGCCGTCGAATGGCGCTAGCTGCGCAGCATTTGTGCACCGCCGCCGTCAGTGTCAGCCAGTTTGCCGTGGCATACGGAGCTCCATCGCAGTCTTTAACACTGGTAGCATGCCGCGACAGCGTGGACGTGAACCGAATGTGCAGTTGACGGACTTTGAGCGAGGGCGTATAGTGGGCATGCGGGAGGCCGGGTGGACGTACCGCTGAATTGCTCAACACGTGGGGCGTGAGGTCTCCACAGTACATCGATGTTGTCGCCAGTGGTCGGCGGAAGGTGCACGTGCCCGTCGACCTGGGACCGGACCGCAGCGACGCACGGATGCACGCCAAGACCGTAGGATCCTACGCAGTGCCGTAGGGGACCGCACCACCACTTCCCAGCAAATTAGGGACACTGTTGCTCCTGGGGTATCGGCGAGGACCATTCGCAACCGTCTCCATGAAGCTGGGCTACGGTCCCGCACACCGTTAGGCCGTCTTCCGCTTACGCCCCAACATCGTGCAGCCCGCCTCCAGTGGTGTCGCGACAGGCGTGAATGGAGGGACGAATGGAGACGTGTCGTCTTCAGCGATGAGAGTCGCTTCTGCCTTGGTGCCAATGATGGTCGTATGCGTGTTTGGCGCCGTGCAGGTGAGCGCCACAATCAGGACTGCATACGACCGAGGCACACAGGGCCAACACCCGGCATCATGGTGTGGGGAGCAATCTCCTACACTGGCCGTACACCACTGGCGATCGTCGAGGGGACACTGAATAGTGCACGGTACATCCAAACCGTCATCGAACCCATCGTTCTACCATTCCTAGACCGGCAAGGGAACTTGCTGTTCCAACAGGACAATGCACGTCCGCATGTATCCCGTGCCACCCAACGTGCTCTAGAAGGTGTAAGTCAACTACCCTGGCCAGCAAGATCTCCGGATCTGTCCCCCATTGAGCATGTTTGGGACTGGATGAAGCGTCGTCTCACGCGGTCTGCACGTCCAGCACGAACGCTGGTCCAACTGAGGCGCCAGGTGGAAATGGCATGGCAAGCCGTTCCACAGGACTACATCCAGCATCTCTACGATCGTCTCCATGGGAGAATAGCAGCCTGCATTGCTGCGAAAGGTGGATATACACTGTACTAGTGCCGACATTGTGCATGCTCTGTTGCCTGTGTCTATGTGCCTGTGGTTCTGTCAGTGTGATCATGTGATGTATCTGACCCCAGGAATGTGTCAATAAAGTTTCCCCTTCCTGGGACAATGAATTCACGGTGTTCTTATTTCAATTTCCAGGAGTGTAGGAAAAGACGGGCGCTGAAGGAAGATGACGATAAGAAGCAAAAGGATGCACTATAACGCTGTTTCAAGCCGAAGAGAGAGCGATCTAGCAGTGGCGAGGGCGGAAAAATAGATCCTGAAAGTACAGAAACTAGTTGAGCTACTGTAGCTACATTTTTATCTTCGGGACATGACCAGGAAGTTTACGAACACAGTACTGCGACCACTGCATACAGTAGCAATGCTGACGGTGAGCCATCCACAACATGTTCAACGGACCGCGCCTGGACTCAAGACCTGCTTTGTAACGAAAGCTCCGAGTTTGAAACATCAGGCAGAACTGAAATCAGGCGACCCGATTCGGAAAATACCGGAGGAACATCAGCCGAGGTACTCACCACCAGAGAAGGGATTGAAGGCGAGCCTAAACTGGAAGACACAACTGACTCAGATCCCGGAAGATGGCCGGAAATTATTACCGACTGCATTCGAACGACTTTGGTCATGCGAAGTCCTCCCGAGCGCATTAAGGAAGCTGAAGAATGTCCTAAAAATGCGGACAACCGGTGTTTCGGCCCTTTGCACTACAGCTATTCTTTGAATTTAGAAGAAGCGGATAGACATTGGTTATTGTAATCAAAGAGCAAGGATGCTGTGTTCGGCTTTTGTTGCAAACTTTTTTCGTCAGTCATCTACAGTAAAAATTATAAAGAACGGTATAAGCGACTGGAGGCACCTTGCTTCGTATCTCTAAAGTCACGGGAAGTCTACCGAGCATTTGAATTCACATAAAAAGTGGATCGTGTTTTCCGAGGGACTGAAAAAGTCACGAACTGTCGACGCCCATCATCAAAGGCTTCTGAATACTGAAAGCGAACATTGGAAAAATGTTCTTGAGCGCTTAATAGCAATAATTCATTTCCTGGGTCGGCAATGTCTGCTTTTGAGAGGAAGTGTAGATACACTCTTTCAGCCTGACAGCGGAAACTTCTTGAAACTTGTTGAATTATTCGGAAAGTTCGACACTGTGATGATGGAGCACCTGCACAGAACAAAGCAAAGCATGGTCAGAACAAGGGTCATCATTATCTTGGAAAAGAAACACAGAATGAAATAATTAATCTTATTGGATCATCTATAACAACATTCTATTAATGATGAAATCTACAAAGTATTACAGTATTACAGTATTCTGGGCTGCACACCAGATATTTCAAAAGTTGAGCAGATGACAGTTGTGGTACGTTTCGTCCAGGAGACAAGACTCGACGGGGTATACGATGTCCGAATTCAGGAGCATTTCTTGGGATTTCTTCCAGTGCCCGATTCTTAAAGCTCCACTTTGACGCAGGTCGTACTCAAGTTCTTGGAAGATAAAAATAAAATCCTATTGTGTAATATGAGATGGCAAGGATGCGACAATGGAGCAAACATGAAAGGAAAGAAGTCTGGTCTCCAGAAAAGAATTTCAGATATGAACAAGAGAGCTTTTTATGTAACATGTAGCGGTCACTCATTGAATCTTGTTCTAAACGATGCCGCTATGTCTTATAAATATGCTGTTTCCATGTTTTCGACAATGAAAAGCTTGTATGACTTGTGCTCGCCCTCCGTTCGACGTTGGGATGTCTTGAAGAAGTATCTGCGTAACCTGTCGCTGAAGCCACTGAGCGATACTAGGTGGGAAAGTCGCATCGATGCACTTGCTCCCTTAGGTTTCAAATTGGAGGCGTTTATGATGCACTGGTTCAGATATCAGAAGAATTCGATGGCATGACCGCTCACGAAGCAACGTCACTTGTGAATCAAATAAAAAATTACACCTTTCTCATTTCTCTGGTAATCTGGTACGCCGTTCTGCTTCGCATCAGTGTCGTCAGTAAGACCCTCCAGACCATTGACATAAATGTTTCTGAGGCCGTGGAATTGCTTGAAAAAAGCATATTTTGAGACCTGCAAAACAGAAGAAGAGTTTGTGTCTTTCTTGATGGATTCCAAACTGGCTACAGAATTGGAGCTAGAAGATCTAACGTTACCACGGAAGCCAATACACTTTACCTATGAAGGAAGACAATAGATGACCCAAAAAAACGTTACAAGATTGAATTCTACTATTATCTTTTAGATATAGTAACCACATCTTTGCATGAGGGATTCAGTCAACTGAAATCTCATTGTGATTTCCTCTACGACATCGGCGAGCTGAAGAACGCACCTCCTGACAGCCTGGACACAAAGTGTAGAAACCTCGCAGCGATTTTGCAAGATCATGAGTCAAGTGACATTGATGCACTGGAGTTAGAGAGGAACTAAAAGTGCTTTCAACATTGTTGAAACCTGAAATAGGTTCTAAAGAGACTCTGAAGTTTATATGAAGACATAATTTTTGCCCTAATGTTAACATTGCTCTGAGAATTCTCCTAACATTCCCAGTGACAGTTGCGAGTGGAGAGAGGAGTTTCTCAAAATAAAATTGATAAAGACATACCTCCGATCAACGATGAGCCAAACTCGTTTGAATGATCTTGCAACAATATCGATTGAGCACGAGCTTGTAGGGGACTTAAATTACACAGATCGTGTGAAAGAGTTTGCACAAGCAAAAGCCAGGAAGGCTCGATTTGTCTAGTATTTTTTTAAATTTTTGTATTATGATCAGTGTCTTGGTTATTTACTGTGTTGTTTCTTATTTTGTTCAACATTAAATAGTTACTGTAAATATTATTGTTCAAACCAGATTATCGTTAAATTGTAAATATATTTTGTTTTCCGTTGAATACATTATCTGTTCAAAACCACTGAAAAATGTTTATTTACGTTAACTGTAAGTTCATGCCGCGCGGGATTAGCCTAGCGGTCTAAGGTGTTGCAGTCATGGACTGTGCGGCTGGTCCCGGCGGAGGTTCGAGTCCTCCCTCGGGCATGCGTGTGTATGTTTGTCCTTAGGATAATTTAGGTTAAGTAGTGTGTAAGCTTTGGGACTGATGACCTTAGCAGTTAAGTCCCATAAGATTTCACACACATTTGAACACTGTAAATTCACAAGGCTTGTTAAAATTAGCTACATTACTTCAATCAGGTTTGACTCCATTTTGGACCTGGTGCCCAGCGACAGTTGTGTACAAATCTGTAGAGAATGCCACCAGTCGCAATTTTTGTTTTTGTTTTCCAGATCTACATAGATTTCGGGCACAGTGTGGCTATTCTCAATGCTTTGAGTTATGTTTACATCTATACCGTCATGCTGAACGTAACTGTCAACATGACGGTTTAGATGTAAGCACATATTAAAAGCTTTGAGACTGGCCACTGAGTGGCCGAAACCTAGGTAGATCTGAAAAGTAAAAACAAAAATTGCGATTGATTGCTAACGTTTCCTACAGATTTGTTTAAATAAAATTCCACAAACGATTTGTAAAAAAAAAAAAAAAAAAAAAAAAAAAAAAAAAAAAAAAAATACGGAGGAGAGGGGGGGCAATTTAGCAGCTCGCACGGGGCGGCACTTGGGCTTGCGCCGGCCCTGCCGTCAACCTCAATGCATTTGGCAATACGTGTAACGACATTCCTCTCAACAACGAGTAGTTCGCCTTCCGTAATATTCGCACATGCATTGACAATGCGCTGACGCATGTTGTTAGGCGTTGTCGGTGAATCACGATAGCAAATATCCTTCAGCTTTCCCCACAGAAAGAAATCTGGGGACGTCAGATCCGGTGAACGTGCGGGCCATGGTATGGTGCTTCGACGACCAACCCACCAGTCATGAAATATGCTATTCAAGAGCGCTTCAACCGCACGCAAGCTACGTGCCGGACATCCATTATGTTGGAAGTACATCGCCATTCTGTCATGCAGTGAAACATCTTGTAGCAACATCGGTAGAACATTACGTAGGCGATCAGCATACATTGCACCATTTAGATTGCAATCGATAAAATGGGGGCCAATTATCCTTCCTCCCATAACGCCGCACCATACATTAACCCGCCAAGGTCGCTGACGTTCGACTTGTCGCAGCCATAGTGGATTTTCCGTTGCCCAATAGTGCATATTGTTGCGGTTTACGTTAGCGCTGTTGGTGAATGATGTTTCGTCGCTAAATAGGACCGGTGCAAAAAACCTGTCATCATCCCGTAATTTCTCTTGCGCCCAGTGCAGAACTGTACACGACATTCAAAGTCGTCGTCATGCAATTCCCGGTGCATAGAAATATGGTACGGGTGCGATCGATGTTGATGTAGCATCCTCAACACCGACGTTTTTGAGATTCCCGATTCTCGCGCAATTTGTCTGCTACTGATGTGCGGATTAGCCGCGACAGCAGCTAAAACACCTACTTGGGCATCACCATTTGTTGTAGGTCGTAGTTGACGTTCCACATGTGGCTGAACACTTCCTGTTTCCTTAAATAGCGTAACTATCCGGCGAACGGTCCGGACACTTGGATGATGTCATCCAGGATACCGAGCAGCATATATAGCACACGCCCGTTGGGCATTTTGATCACAATAGCCATACATCAACACGATATCGACCATTTCCGCAATTGGTAAACGGTCCATTTTAACACGGGTAATGTATCACGAAGCAAATACGTCCGCACCGGCGGAATGTTACGTGATACCACGTACTTATGCGTTTGTGACTATTACAGCGCCATCTATCACAAAGCGAAAACAGTGGTCCAACTAAAACATTCATATTTCTTTACGTACTACACGAATATGTAACAAAATGGGGTTTCCTATTTTAAAAAACCCAGTTGATAACCGTTTGACCTATGGCAGCGCCATCTAGCGGGCCAAACATAGCGCCATCTGGTTTCCCTAATCAAGCTAGACAAGTTTCGTTCTTTGTAGTTTTTTCATTTGACGCTTATTTCGTGGGATATTTTGCAGATCACGATCACTGGACCACCCTGCATGAGCAGTGTGCAAGGCTTTCCCCCATATGGTCTATACGACAGTTTCTTGCTGTCGTCCTCGGAAAGCAGTTGTATTGCAGTCTGGTACCATCCCTTGTTTCTGGAAGTATTTTATGAAGTGTGGTGGCAATGAAGTATTGTGCCCCATTTGCTATAAAAGATTAAAAACGCTCTGTGGCACAGCAAACTTGCGACATCGCATAAGGAGAAAACATCCACCACGTTCCATGGATGAAAAGGAAAATTTGACTGATATACCAATAATTTCATTGAGGCTCCATAAACTTGGGATAATCACTGAAGCCGGCCGCGGTGGCCGAGCAGTTCTAGGCGCTTCAGTGCGGAACAGAGCGACTGCTACGGTCGCAGGTTCGAATCCTGCCTCGGGCATGGATGTGTGTGATTTCCTTAGGTTAGTTAGGTTTAAGTAGTTATAAGTTGTAGGGGACTGATGTCGTCAGATGTTAAGTCGCATAGTGCTCAGAGCTATTTGAAACATAATCACTGAACCCTAAATTTTGTGGCTGCTTCAGGTGAAAAACTTATACCATCCAAAAGAAATCAAGGCTGTGACGTGACGGGTGGCATCCAATAGCAGAAAAAAGGGCCAACTCCAAGATAAGGGAAACCTCCTCAGGGGTGGAGCCTGCAGCGCAACGAAATAAAACACAAAATTGATAGAATCATTTCCGATCAGCTTTTCATCAACTGTGCCCACTGAGCACAAAGAAATCAACGTGACCGCTAAAACTGGCGTCAACTGTTCTCAAGTTCGAATGAATGAGGCTCACAGTAAATTACAACAGTCCGGCAACCTTTCACACTCAGACAATAATGATTCTACGAGGCGGCGGTGGGCCGAGCGTTAAGATCAGAGCAAACACAGGAAGCTTCCTTCAATTCATTATCACGCTGGTGTACTAACTGATGCGACTAAGAAGTTGTAAGGTCACCTTCGTGCTTTAGCGACTGCATACGTGCAGGATTAACAAGTACAGCGGCCAAGTTCTACGGCGATACCTTTGCACTTGCTTGAGCTTCAGCATTTCAATGAGCGGAACGTTATGCAGAAAATCTATGGTGTCTCCTCTATTTTATAACATATAAAAAGGGTCAAATGCATACAAGTTTATGCTGCACTAGCTTTTATATGGCGTCTTTTTTTGGGCAAAAGGCTGACAGTTTAACAGCTTCTCTGTGCAAGACTGACAGTAACGCTATCCAAGTGCCGCTCGCCGATTCCGATACACTTCGAATATGTTGTAGTCTAGGTAAAGATATGAGAAACGTATTTTTTTTATATGTGCCCATACGGCCGTTGAAGTGGTGAAAACCCTACCGAAGAAAACTTGGTTGTTATCATTCTGAGCACATATCGTCGAAACAGTGGCAGATATAACAAAAATCTTGAAACATAATTTCCATGGTTGCTAATGTACTTTACAACTAGCCAATCACATCTTTGAACATTAGGATATATTTCGAAAATCTTCCCTCACGTCAAAATTTTTGAAAAATTTATGTGTAGTAAATCTAATAGTACTTTTAACAGAAAATTTAACCATATCTGATAAAGTTATATCCCGAAGTCGCAGTAGTCAGATAAAAGTTGGGAGTACCCTTATATACCGCTATACGTGCGCTCTGTCCGCCGTATGACGCTTGTCATACATGGCGATAGGGTTTTTTGCAGTTTCACAGATACCGTAAATGACGGGCTCCTGAAGGATTTAATTGAAATAATTAACAGGAGGCTCACATTTATCAGGTTTTTTCTGTGATGTATCCGCTCTACCACACATACCGATACACGTTCATAAATCAAGGGAGTGAAAACTGATTACGAATCAAAGATTGAATTTTAGGACATTATTCTTCACATGCAAATTTACATTATTTACATTGTACGTCCTTATTTCCTTATTCCATAAACTGTCGAAAGATGGCCAGATGAGGGTATTACGGGAAAGACCAATCTACGCTATAAATTATTACAAAGGCTGCTATAGCTATGAGCATGTGGGAAGCATTAATATGGACAGGACAAACGGAAAAGAAATTTAACAACATACCGAAGGTAATCAGGACGTAAAAATTATGACGACTCTTGCTGTAACAACCAATGTAACCCAGCCACTTGATGTTTACACATTCAGACCGCCGGCCGCGGTGGTCTCGCGGTTCCAGGCGCGCAGTCTGGAACCGCGCGACTGCTACGGTCACAGGTTCGAATCCTGCCTCGGGCATGGATGTGTGTGATGTCCTTAGGTTAGTTAGGTTTAAGTAGTTCTAAGTTCTAGGGGACTGATGACCACAGCTGTTAAGTCCCATAGTGCTCTGAGCCATTCAGACCGTGGAAGAATTTTTAAAACAGTTCTCTGATGTAATCTTACAATACATCTATGATATAATTTTGCAACTATGGAATAATATCCTACAGTACAGCTATGATGAAAATTTGAAACTGTGGAATAATAGCCTGAAAATTCAATCTTTGATTCATAATCAGGTTTCGTCTCCTCGATTTGTGAGCATGTTTAGGTACGCGTGGTTCAAGAGCGGATACATCACAGAAAATCCTGATAAATGTGAACCTCCTGTTAATTATTGCTTTAAAAATTATGATACACGCTGTAAATTATGCAATAACATTACAGTAATCAGATGTACGTGGTGCACAACAAGTATGTGTATGCAACATTTCTTTGCAACGTATAATGCAAAGTCCGCTCATTATTGCACTGACTACCAAAGATAATACAACAAAACCTAAGTACCGTAAAATAACAAAATAGATGTCAAACGTAATATCCAAAACCAAAGGAACGAAACCAAATAAACAATAAACCAATAAAACGAAGACCATGAAAAGACAAAGCGGGAATAGCCACTCGCCACCTCCAGGTTGATTATTCCCGGACTAGCCAGAGAGCGAGGCCTTATTGTTTCAATTAAATCCTTCAGGAGCCCGACTTTTACAATCGCACAGCGAAATTGCAAACAATACTATCGCCATGTATGACAAGCGTCATACGGCGGACTGAGCGCCCGTGTATCGTTATATAGGGGTACTTCCAACTTTTATCTGACTACTGAGACTTCGGGATATAACTTTATAACATATGGTTAAATTTGTTGTTAGATGTACTACTAGATTTATTACACATAAGTTTTTAACGTTTCGAAAATTCTGAGGTGAGGGGAGGTTTTCGAAATATATCATAATGTTCAAAGATGTGACTAGTCAGCTGTAAAGTATAGTAGCAACCATGGAAATTAAGTTTGAACACTTTTGTTATATCTTCTACCGTATCCACGATATGTGCTAAGAAAGACGATAACCGCTTTTTCTTCTTTATTAAAATATCTGCGTAGCATAATTATACACAATAGCCATTCAGCCTCCATTACAAAATTTGTTTTTGGTAAAATTTTCGGTGTCGCCTGGAGAAGTGGAGCTAATGTAGGAATTACAGTGAAGGAGTTTAGGTTCACTGGAATTTTCCCCTTCAGTCTCAACAAAATACCTTCACGCAAAATGCTCCCTTCGTCCACATTCCTAAATGATGATTCCCCCTCTGTTACCATAGAATCAGAACTAAATCCAGTCCTTGCAACGCCTTCTAATCCTCCAAGAAATTCGGTAACCCAAAACCGAGCACCGTCATCACCGTTGTCTTCTGTTTATCCCAACGAAAACCACAGGTGCGACGAGAGATAAAAATTTGGCTCGTCATCTGACTTCACCAATTCATCTCAGTCTTACAAGACGGAAGAGAAAATTACATTTTGAAAACTCCCAAAGAAACAAGGTCAAGGGCTGCAGAAATGCGCTGATTGTTCAAAAGAAACCTTCAAGTCGAGAAAAAGATTCATCTTCGTCATCACTCGAAGGTGAAAGGAATAAAACGTATCTTGTGGTTTCTGCAACATCAAATATTACGAAAATAGATCTGTGAAGAAAAGGGGAATGGATCAGGGGCGATAAGCGCACGGTGTGGTTTCACGAAATTCGCATGGCGGCTGCTGGTCGTAATCAGTTTCGCTGTCGGAAATGCATGTAAAATCTACTGGAAGAGTTAAAACGTGTAATTTTCCGTTTTGTGCATAATTGTATGATAGTTTACAATGATTCGCGTAGTTCTATTTACGATTCAAATAGCGCCACCAATTTTTAATTTTTCCTTTGTTTCTACATTTTATCTTTTGCTATTTACAATGAAGAAGAATAGATCTTGAAGCATGTACCTTTATCATACTAAACTCATAACTATGATCTGCTCACCACTACAACTTAACAGGTGTCATAAAGTACTTACTATCCCTTTGGGGCCCAAAAAGTTTAAGTGATTCATTTAGCTCCATCTTACCGTATGTGTTCACAACTAAACTGAAAAGCTGCGCATAATACCTCTTGCATGTCTCAGTGCCCAGGACGGTGACTTGAACGATTGTGTGTAAATGGAGCTACGCCATCATGAATTCCATGGAAAGAAAGAGTCTATGACGTAACACCGAAGCCCTCCACTTTCTGACTTGTGTAGTTCAGCAGAGTAAGTCTACCGAAGTGAATGATTTGTAGTTATAGTTGTTGTATGACTGTTTTTATATGCACCACAATATTAGTCGTGGTATTTAATATCGATAATACTTTTCTGGTCACCGAATTATTCTTTAAGACACCGCAGTACTCCAAGCATGTTCATTTTCCAACTGCTTGGCCATTACATACGCCAGCTTCGATATTCATTACAGACACTGTTAATTTATTCAAGTCCGGTACAGAAATGAATTACCTCGTTGTCATACGATGCGCCAAGATGGTCACACGGCTTTGAACATGACTTGAACGCAACCCGACAAAGCTGGTATTTTTCGAAACGTGATGCCGTAGCTTACCATTTGAAAACTAGAATTGCACGCCTCTTGTCTTCTGAGGACGGAGGATGGACAGAGGTCTCCCCGTGCACTCATTGTTGCGATGACGTTATTGTGGCTTAATTTTGGTTATTTTCACTTCCACAGTCTTGTAATGTGTGCCACTGATCCACAAAACTAAGTTTCTCGTGCTGCTCGCCAGTCACGAATTACGAAAATTGAGTGCCCATACTTGAGACATTAGGGTCATGGCTATCGTATACGGCAGTTCCTATTTCATGGTCACTCGCAATGCAGCCGCTGTAGCTGAAAAGCATGGCTCCTATTTCTTCTCTCGCTAATTGCCAAGTTAGGTTTGCAGTAACGTTTATGACCGCAATACCAACTCCGACTAGAGTATTCACTATACGAATTCAGCAAGTAGA
This sequence comes from Schistocerca americana, assembly GCF_021461395.2. Classification (NCBI taxonomy): domain Eukaryota; kingdom Metazoa; phylum Arthropoda; class Insecta; order Orthoptera; family Acrididae; genus Schistocerca; species Schistocerca americana. The sequence goes on from NC_060119.1 coordinate 891,033,600, forward strand.
TGGTGAGTTGCTGGTTCAAATCATCAAACTGCCCATGGAGGACGGCTCTATGAGCATCTGTCCCGCAGCAGTGTTAATGTTGTGGAAGTGCGGCAGTGCTCACGTACAGGTCCTCACCGCCCACCGCTGCCACAGTGGAAATACGAGTAGTGGAACCTGGCACTCGACCGTAAAACCAAACACGAATCAGTGCTGGCAGTTGTTCAGCTACCACAGTGACAGTATCTATCGAGGTGGCATAGTATTCGAGAGAACGTCATGTCAAAATCCCATCCGGCCATAAAGAGTTGGGTTTACCGTGACTTCCCGAAATCGCTCAAGGTGAATGCCAGGAGGCAGGAGAGGATGGGATTCCTTAAAAGAGGTGTAGCTAGTTTCCTTCTTCAATTCCTACTTGCGCTCCCTCACAAGTAACTTCGTCACCGACAAGACTTCAAACTATAATGTTCCTTTCTTTGTATGACCATCTTTTTTAGAGATGTTTGCGGGACTAGGCTGTTCAAAATGGTTCAAATGGCTCTGAGCACTATGGGACTTAACATCTATGGTCATCAGTCCCCTAGAACTTAGAACTACTTAAACCTAACTAACCTAAGGACATCACACAACACACAGTCATCACGAGGCAGAGAAAATCCCTTACCCCGCCGGGAATCGAACCCGGGAACCCGGGCGAGGGAAGCGAGAACACTACCGCACGACAACGAGCTGCGGACACTAGGCTGTTCAGTAGAGGGTGTCAAATTGAATACCTTTCGGCCATCAAATTTCCAACCTTATTTCATTTGGCAACCAGCTCCACCGTTTTACTACGCCGTTTTCAGGCCCCTGACCAACGTGTAGGAAGAATCTACCTCACCTGCAGGTGATGGTTGAAGTGATCACTGTGGCAAATATCTACTAATATCAGCATTGCTGGCTGATTACAACCGTGGTAGATTCTTCCTACACGTCGGTCAGGGGCCTGAAGATGGAGCAGTAAATCGCTGAAACTGGGTGCCAATTAAAATAAAGTTGGATATTTGATGGCCGAAAGGTGTTTAATTTGACATCCTATAATGTTCCTTTGTTTATGATGACAGTGACCAGCCTATCGACGGGATGCTCAAAGGCGATGAAACGTGAGCTTCCCACTTTAACCAATAAGTCGGGCATGAGTCCAAACACTGCTGTCACAGTGGCTCTCCTAGCAACAAAATGTTCCACCAGACCGTGTATGTCGGCAAATCGGAGTGAACGGGTTTTTGGATCTGTGGGGCATTTTCCGATTGATTTCCTCCGCTATGGTAGAGGCAGGTTGAATACAGATCGCTGAGTGACTTCGTGAATCGCCTGAAAGGTCCATTCGGAATCAGACGCGTCAAATGTTCAGTGCAGATGCTAAGCTGGTTGTATACTCCTGCCAGGTTTCTGGTAATTTTTCTTGTGTCCTAATAACCACGCCTGGTGCCATTATTATCATAAAATATGTGTCAATTCTAATCAACATTAATTGGAGATTAAGAATCTGGATGATTATTAAAGACTGCTGCTTGAGTGGCGAGCACAAATTTATCATGGCCATATCGATTACATAGACGACCAACTTCAATAAAAACATCATCTGACAAAAAAATGGGTTCAAATGGCTCTAAGCACTATGGAACTTAACATCTGAGGTCATCAGTCCCCTAGACCTAGAACTACTTAAACCTAACTAACCTAAGGACATCACACATACCCATGCCCGAGGCAGGACTCGAACCTGCGACCGTAGCAGCAGCACGGTTCCGGACTGAAGTTCCCAGAACCGCTCGGCCACAGCGGCCGGCCATCATCTGACAATAGAAGATAAAAGACAATACTGTTTGCCATACTAGGATTAATTGATACCCTACATGGACTTTAATTATGTAGTTTTACATCAATATTACGATCATAAACTCCAGAGCGATCCTAACTGTCTGCTAGCCAGGCACCAACCGTGTGCACAACGTCTGTCGATTACTGTCTGTCAGCATACACAATTCTGTCTTGGTTGTACGATGTCACCGATAGTGCATGTAACCAGTGTACTTCTATAATGTAAGCAAGCGACAGTGGAGGGCCTTTGGAGCTGCTAACATATCTAACAGTTCAGCCTGCGGTGATAAAGACGGGCTAATGTAGTTTTCAAATTGTAGAAAACTCTCTACAAAGTTAATTGCTTGACGACCTGTTATTGTTTGTGTACCGTTTTCAAACATTTATGGAATCGCACTGCAGTGTTTCGTCAAATTTAAAGGATTCCATTCGAAACTCCATCACAATACACTAAACCTCACCACGTCTCTGTATGTGTGCTGAGTTTTACATGCTCATTATGATTTACCGCTATATTTTCCAGTTAATAGTGTCGATATTTAAACGTAACTTCACTTTCACGCAGCCATTTAGAACAATTTCTAAGACAAATTTCACTTTTGTATCACGCTATTCATAGAGTGAGCACTTTGCCTGATCAGGTAACCGTAAGCTTCCTCCATAAGACTGAATTTTTTCGTTCTTTATCACTCCTATTCAGTACGTCCAGAATCACTCACAATTTTATTTGTTCGGTATGATGAGGCAAAAGACTTTCGTCAAATAACACAAACTGAGATTGAAATGGAGTCTAACAGAATGACCTTCAAAATTCAACCAGTTGTCAAGAACGTCTTTTACACCACAGTACTGCTCACTCACAGTGATATGCGCTGCTCTTCTCCGACCTGTGGTAGAACTACCCCAGCTGCTTTCATGGGTACCTTCAGTCTAACATGGCACAGATTGACGTTGTTCAAGCACAGAAAGAACTAATAGAAACGAAAACCACGTTAAAAGTCTGAAATAAATTCAATGAACAAAGTGAGACTAAAAATTGAATCTGTAGATTAGTAGTTAGACACGTAACCCTGTCATCCAAAAGCGAATGAGAACATCACTGCTGATAAATTGCACTTCTGAAGGGCTGGGCGAAAGTAAGTTCTAACCCACATGAGCATCATTTTGAGTTATTGCATGTTATGTGTTGGCTAAATTCAAAGACAAGAACATAAACGCAATAAGACAATGCGACTTATACAGTAAACAGTTCTTTTAGCATTACAAATCGAACTATATGTAACTAGCATGTGAAATATTGGAAAATACTAATATGATCAGATTACTCCTTGCGAAATTCAGGAGTTACACTTTCTTCTGCTGATCCATTCATATATTCGGCATTACAGTAAAGAGCTCCAATTCCGACTCTATATTACATTGCAATTTGCGTGTTAATTATAGAAAGACATTAGCGCACATTGTTGTCTGCATGATATGCGTTACGGGTTATTTTCAGTCAGAAAAATATTACCCCAATGGTTACACTCCGAATTTTTACTTACAAAGATAATATTCGGTACACACTCAAACAGGCTCAGTTCGTCGTTGTAATTTGTTTAATAAGATTGCATGGATAATATCCATGTTCAAAATCTTTATTATCTAACTGATTCAAGTCCATTCGTGGAAATTCTATCATTAGCTGCACTTCGGCTCCTCATCAATCGAAATATGGAGACCTTCTCTCCTGTGGTGTGTTTAGCTTTCGTATCAAGACGCAATATGTGTGGGGAGATAGCTGATAAGCTACAGTATATGCAAGTCACGGGTCGCCTTCTCGCACTCCAGAGCTCGGTAAACAGATACCTTATCTGCATATCATTGGCTAGGTACAGTTTATGTATTACTGAAAGTGCTCGATTTCGCCCAAGAAGAGAATAACAGCCACTAAATAGTTTAAAAAATAATGCAAAAATTAACGAAAGGGGAATTTATGTGACCTGTAACTCACCTCGCGCCGCGGAAAGTACATGTTGTGTCACAAGAAATTTGCCATAGTGCTAACACCGGTTCCCGTCAAATCATGGAAGTTAAACGCTGTCGGGCTGTGTTAGCTCATGGAAGGTTGGCCATCCGGTCTGCCGAGCGCTGTTGGCAAGCGGGGTGCACTCAGCCCTTGTGAGGCAAACTGAGGAGCTCCTTCATTGAGAAGTAGCGGCTCCGGTCTCGTAAACTGACAAACGGCTGGGAGAGCAGTGTGTTGACCACATACCCCTCCATATCCGAATCCAGTGACACATTTGAGCTGAGAATGACACGGTGGCCAATCGGTACCATTGGGCCTTCATGACCGGTTCGGGTGGAGTTTAGTTTTTTAACGGGCCACTAAATAAGATTAGATGTAAAGATACGCATTGGCTCGAAAGACATCGCTCGTTACTTTTTTGTACTTATTTATTTATCTTTCTTATGCTCATCGCCGCATTCGTTACGATGCAGTTAGTTGCTAAGCACTATCTTAGTTTGAGTAAGATTAAAGCACTGAGTTAGCGGCAAAGTCCTTGAGGCAATCGTCCTGCAATTTGTTGCGGAAGCCACGAAACAGCTAATTCACAAATACAGCATCAAGATTCGTTTGCAGTTCTTTGTAACTTGTTTTAGTCAAAAATTTACATATCACACAGAAGCTGCCACGAAAAAAAAAACGCTTAACAAATAATTTCTGTGATCCAGTGGGATGATAATGTCTCCTTGAAGTAATATTTCAGCGAAATAGATCATCATTGTCAGCTGGAAACCTGTAAGAGATTTCAAATCGTTATAGTTACAAAATTTACTTTTTCTCTATGTCTAGACGAGTCAGCTCGGATAAGTTCAGCTCATTTTCTTTTCTCCTTATCTTTCTTATGTCAAAGAAATTACAGTGTAATACAATTGCATCGGAAAATGCCTATAACTAGCCGTAAACCGTAATGTATATTACATTTACAGCGATCGCGACTGAATAAATTGGTTTCTAAATGGTACTGATCAGAGCTCAAATTCTCCATTACTCAATATGTCAGTGTTTACGTAAGTAAGATTAGTTGTTAATGACACAATTTATGGGACAATAAATACACCGTGTTACCAAATTTCATCAAAAATAAAAAACCTGCTACAACATTTGTCCAGTAAAACTTTTCTAAGAGATATTACAGGGGGTGGACAATAATATGGAAACACATAAAATACGGCGTAGGAAAACCGTTGGCATTCAAAGCAGCTTACAGTCGTCACGGAATGGATAAATACAGATCCTGTATGGTTTTCAAGGGAATCTTACACCGTTCTTTCTGTAAAATATTGACAAGATCAGATAACGATGATTGAGGAGGACAGCAATCGCGCACTTTCTCTCCAAAGTAGCCCACAAAGGGCAAATAATATTGATACCTAGTGACTGTGGTGCCAAGGAAGATGCAACAATTCATCGTCGTGCTTACGAAACTTGAACTGGACGATGTGAGCTGCGTGAACAGGTACCGTCATCTTGGATCACAGCATCACCTTTGGGGAACAAACGTTGTACCATGGGATGGACCTGATCAGACAAAATTCCTTAGCAGTAATTCGACCTTGCAGAGTAACTATGGTACGATAGAATACCATGATATAGCTACCCATATCATGACCGAACCGCGCGATGTTTCACTCTCGGGACGTAAACTCGGCCAGAAGTTAGAACCAGTGTGTAACAAGACTCATCCGACCAAATCACTTTCTTCCATTGTTCCACAGTACAGGTTTTATGGCTTCGGCGATTTCCTGTTAAGGGTATTTGCATAATGAGGTGTGGTTTTTAGAGTTCCAGCTCACCTTGCAATTCCCAGGTTATAGAGCTCCCTTCGTGTTGTTTTGGTGCTGACAGGGTTCGCGAATACGACATTCAGTTCTGCAGTGATTTTTGCAGGTGTAGTCCTCTATTTTTTTGTCACAATCATCTTCAAGGACCATCTGTCACGATCACTACGCACACACTTTCGTCCGCACTGTGACTTGGCGGGCGATGTTTTTCCTCTTTCCCTGTATGCGGTATAAGTCTTCGAAACGGTGTCTCTTGAAACAGCAAGCACTTCGACTAACTTTGTTGCGGAAGCACTCACCAATGAGCACCAATAATTTGCCCACGTTCAAATTCACTTATCTCCGATATAACCCACCTATAACTACATAAACACCGTTATGACCAAGAATGACAATTGCAAAGTGAGGACTTTGAACAGGTGCCGTTCGTCGAAAATTCAACAGCGCAAACTTCAGGCTTGGCTAGCGTATGGTTCAAATGGCTCTAAGCACTATGGGACTCAACTTCTGAGGTCATCAGTCCTCTAGAACTTAGAACTGCTTAAACCTAACTAACCTAAGGGCATCACACACATCCATGCCCGAGGCAGGATTCGAACCTGCGACCGTAGCGGTCTCGCGGTTCCAGACTGTAGCGCCTAGAACCGCACGGCCACTCCGGCCGGCGGCTAGCGTATGCATTTATGTCCAGGCATGCGCCTCTCGTGGTGTTTCCATATTTTTGTCCAACCCCTGTAGGTTGCCACAAAAAAATCTCACCTTAAGGTGTCGGCGCTTGAGAAATCTAAACATGATTGTTGACTAGTCACAACAGGCAATGATGCGGACTATAGGTATCACTTCAGTTTGAATACTCACGTATGTACATACTCAGAAGATTCAACATTGTTTTATTTGATGATTTTTGTTACTGTAGAGCAAGGTACATCAGAGGTCTGTACAGCAACTAAAGCATGTCATTGTGTTGGCACTCGACTCGGAGGTGGCAGGAACGATTCTTGACGGTGGAATGTGTTTTCACACTGAGATTTGGACGGCAAATGGAGGAGAAGTGTTGCTGCCCCATACCTGAGCACCAGGCTGTGTGCGTGCATCCTGTGACGTATTCAATACCCTAACGTAGCGCCTCACGGAATGAGACAGCTTCACGCTATTGTTTGTGATCCGTCCTTGAGATGAGAAAGTTACGTTAGGCTGTCCCAGGCGTGCCGTATATTAGCAGTCTATGGGCTAACACTAGGCACGGAAATCACCCATTGTTTCCGCCACCACCAACACAGCACCACACATTCTATTCTGTCGAGGAGTTCCTTGAAAAATTAAGCTGATTCTTATTGTATTGCTGATAGCGTTAACTTAAACTTATGGACTGACTTTTTTCAGGTTCATGAACATTTATTTTTATGTGTTGTTACTTTTATGTTGTAATTTCATGTACTGACACGTTCCATGACCTTGGAGATTTGCTCCTCAATTAGGTCCTACGGAACTTGACGGGTAAATAAAAAATAAAAACATTGCACGCATTCATCAAAGTGATCGACGCTAAGCAACTGTGTGGCAGTCTTCCTCTTTCACGTGCACGCATCAAAGTTGACTACACTGAAGAAATAAGTGTGAGACGCAACTGTCATATAACACGAAGGGAGCATGGAAATGCACGTGAAAGAAGAAAAAGCAAACTGTTCCTTACGGACGTGAGTTCATCGTGATTGCCATCACACCATATTGTTTCGGAGTAAATCAAGAAAATGATGAAAAGATTCGAAAACAAACTAATGGTCCTAAAAATAACACTGTATATCACTGGCTGATAATACAATCTTTGCCTTCTTCAGTCAATCCTCTACAAGGTTAGTTGCATTCGACAAAAACATTGTCTCTATTGAGGTCGAATTTGAGTGTGACAGTGAAGTTATTTGGATGTGTACAACAGGTCTAGGTGAAATCAAATTAACTCTTTTTACCAGTCACCCGATTCCGCTGTTACATTTTTAGACCCATTCAAGGAAAGTCAACGGGCAGTACTGTGGAATTATCCAGATCATGCAGTATTAATTGGAGGTGACTTTAACTTATCGAGTATAGACAGGAACGTCTATGGGTTCGCTGCAGGTCTTACGGACATACAGTCTTATGTAGTATATCTGGACAGATGTTCCGAAAACTGTTTTGAACGACTAGTTTCACAACTCACACGCAATGGAAATATTTCAGACCTTATAGCTACATACCGGCCTGACCTTATCGATAGTGTCTGTACAGAAACAGGGATTACCGATCATGAAATCATCGTAGTGACGATGGTTATTAGAGCTAACAAATCCGCCAAGAAGACCAGGAGAGTGTTGATACCAGAATAAGCAGACAAGCTGTCGTTAACATCCCACTTAGACAATGAGTGGACATCATTTAGCTCCAGTACGACGGACGCAGATGGATTATGGACAAAGTTTGAACCGATTCTAAATCGCGCTCTGGAGAAGCATGTGTCAAGTAAGTGGCTTAAGGATGGAAAGAACCCTCCGTGGTTTAATAAGGAAACTCGGAAAATGCTGAGGAAACAAGAGATTCTTGCCCTCTCGGTACGAAAAAGAGCACGCAGATGTTGACAGACAAAAGTTAATAGCAATTCGTACGTCCATACGAAAAGTAATGCGTGAAGTATACGACAACAACTTCCACCGTCATATCTTAGCGAAGGATCTTACCGAAAACCGGAGAAAATTCTGGTCATTCGTAAAATCACTAAGCGGGTCGAAGGCTTCCATCCAGCCACTCGTCCACCAGTATGATGTGGCAATAGAAGACAGTGGATACCTTTGTCTGTGACGAACACTCGCCGTCAAGGACCTCGTACTGGGTTCTGCTACTTAAAAAGCCTTGGAGTCACTCACATATCTGGGAACCTAAACCGTGTTCTCGACCTTTCGTCAAAAATCTGTAGTGGGACATCGTGTGGGAAAACTAGGAATACGGAATCTGCTTGTCGCTCTCCATCCATGGTTTATAGGATAATATGCGAGAAAAGCGCAAGCTGAGTTTCAGACATGCGATGCTTTCTAAATCCGTCCCGATTTCTGGGCAAAAGCTTTTCTGTCTCAAGGAAATTTATAACATCCGAACTCAGAATACGTTCAAGAATTCTGCAGCAAACCAATGTTAAGGATACAGGCATGTAATTGTTTAGGTCAGTTCTTCTGCCTCTCTTATAAACGGGTCACTTGCGCTTTTTTCCATTCGCTTGGGACTTTTCGCTGGGCAAGACATTCGCGATAAATGCGGTCTAAGTAAGGGGTTGATGCGGCAGAGTGCTCTATGTAAAACAGAACTGTTACTTGTTTTCAACTCTTTCAGTTGCTTCCCCATACTACGGATGCCAATTTCCATGACCTCCATGCGGGAGGTCTGTACGACAGTCAAACAGTGGTATGTTTGCACGATCCTCTTGCGTGAATGATTTCTTAAACGTGAAGTTTAAAACTTCAGCTTTCCTTTTACTGCCTTCTATTGCCATCCAAGACTGGTCGACGAATGACTGGATAGACGCCTTCGATCAGCTTAGTGATTTCACGAATGACCAGACTTTTCTCGGGTTTTCGGTAAGATGTAGTATGCTTCGCGCATTGCTCTTCCTATGGATACACGAATTTCTACTAACTCTTGCCTGTCAACATCTGCGCGCTCTTTCTTGAACCGAGAAAGTAACAGTCTCTCTCTCCTCAGCAATAACTTCGATGAAGTATTTAGGATTAAACGTTGCAAAGTGATGTGAAATGGAATGAGCAAGGCAGGCGAATGTTCGACGTCGTTTTATTGGGAGACAGCCACAAAGGAGACAGCGTACGGAACGCTAGTGCGACTCATTATTGAGTATTTTTCGAGTGTTTGGGATCTCCACTGTGCCGAATAAAAGAAAGACCCTCAAAGCAGTTGAGAGGCAGGCTACTAGATTTGTTACAGGTAGGATGGACCAGCACACAGGCATTAGCGAGAAGCTTTGTGAACTCAAATGTAAACGCCTGGAGGAATGACGATGCTCCTCCCACAAGGTACTATTACGCAAATTTAGAGAATCGGGATTTGAGACAGACTAGAGAACCATTCTACTGCCGCGTAAGGACCACGAAGACAAGAAGCGAGAAATTAGGTTTCGTACGGAGGCTTTTAGGCAGTTCTTTTTCCCTCGCATTATTTGCGAGTGGAACAGGAGAGGAAATGACTAGTACTGGTACAAGGTAATCTCCGCATGCACAACACGGTGGTTTGCGGAGTAATATGTAGATGTAGATGCAGATTACATTGTTTTGATTGTTCGAGCGTTTCATTCACGATGACCAAATATAGTGCAGGTAGCCTTTAAACACAGCAAAATTCGGTTTTGAAATGTATTACCACGTCTACTTTTTAGTGAAAGTGAAGTCATGGTATTTAATGGGCGTACGGACTCATGAGCCGTTTTCTGCTCATGGCGTAGTGTGTTCATTCAATTGATATTGTAAGACATTAGTGGCTCTTTTTGCGGGGAACTCTACTGCCTCGCTAAAGTGCACTTTATCTTTTGTGTTTCTGTTTCCACATCCAAATTCATAAATACAGAAATAAACTACTGAGCGTTAAAATTGAAACACCAAGGAAGGGTAGCAAATAATGAAATTGTTCTTATTGTGCGTATACGTAACGTAGAAAGAAAATATTATAACATTTTTAGGTAACATGAGGACGTACAGGATGCGAAATTTAGTAGCCACCTCTGGCAATAGCAACGGCTCTAACCCGGTTGCGGATCGAGTCGAACTCACCTTGGATGACAAATATGACGAATTCCACGTTGCTTCAAGTCTATGCCAGAGTTAATTAATCGTAGTGGCTGGTAAGTGGTGGCGTGGCAGCCTCTCGGCAATACAGGACCAGGTGTTTTCAGTGGGTGAGAGATCTGTAAACTGTGCTGACCAGGACTAATATCAAATCCCCTCTGTATCAAGTTAGGTCAGAACAGCAAGGGTAACATGCTTTCTTCCGTTATTTTGTTGTAAGACAGTTTTACGAAGACTTTGGAATAAGACACAGTCGTCGCCCTTAACACGTCAGAAATGTAACGGCTATAATCGCCGCCCGGTGTGGCCGTGCGGTTAAAGGCGCTTCAGTCTGGAACCGCGTGACCGCTACGGTCGCAGGTTCGAATCCTGCCTCGGGCATGGATGTGTGTGATGTCCTTAGGTTAGTTAGGTTTAATTAGTTCTAAGGTCTAGGCGACTGATGACCTCAGAAGTTAAGTCGCATAGCGCTCAGAGCCATTTGAACCATTTTTTTGTAACGGCTATTATCCAAATTACTAGCTACGCGAATCCCAGGTGATCGTGTTGAGCACCCAGCGCCAACCCCTATCATGTGCTGGGCATGTATGAAAAATGTAGACTGCCAGTGTTCGTTCTCCTCGGAGACTGCATACATGGACATGCCCATTATGATGCTGTAGGTAAGAATGGGGCTCGTCTGAAAAGACAACTTGGTGCCACTCCTGTTCCCAGGGCTGTTATTGGGCGTACACTTTTGGCGCGCCTCTCTCTGCTGACTCATCAGGGGCAGCCCCAACGATGGACATTGTGCTGACAGTCCATTGTGCCACAAACGTCGTCGCACTGCCGGCGTGGGTATTTGTCGTGTTTCAGACAAACCCAACACAAGGTAGGTGACGAGGCTGTACAACACTGCACGGCCGAACGTCTGCCGTCTCGGGCGCTAATAGCGTGAGGCCGTTAGAGATCCTGCATGACATAGAGTATGGCGCTCCAGAATCCATCGATTCCATATTCGCATGACAGCCATGGGATACCAATCAACGTGAGCAGCAAAATCGCAGAAAGTTAAACCTCAATCTCGATAGTCCATAATCAACTCGCTGTTGAATTCCAACACGTGCAAGTATACGTTTGTTTGTTTGTTTTTTCCTTTTACTTGAAACGTAGCAGAAACAACGTTCAAATGCGATTTCTGCATGAGGAAAGGAGCTAGTAGAGAACTATGAAACAAGCAAATAATGTGATAAACATTGGTCAGAGAAGAAATGGTTTGCGGGATACGAAATGTTACTGCTGAGTGAATGAACACATAACGAAGCCGCCGAGGATCCAAACTGCAGATATGCATTTGAGGATAAACACATTAAACAAGTGTTGCACGAGTTCGCCGTTCATATGAAGGCAGGCTTCAGCATGCCTGCTAATCGATGCCCGAACACATTTAGAAATCTCACTTGTGTTCCGAGTGCCTTCACAACCATCCACAATGTTTTCGGAAGCTGATCCGCTATCAACAGAGCCGGAACACAGCTAAACCTTTAAAGATTCCACACAAACAAATCTAATGGGTTCAAGTTGGAGGGAAAAAATGCAATATCTTATGGTCTAATGTTAGTGTTGCTTGAGGCTCCCCAATCTTCGTAAGATTTTTGGTATTACATACTGGCACAATAGTTTTATTTGCACAACGTTGTCGACCGACACTGTTTGCTTAACATTGTTAACAAACCAAGCTTAAAAAGCTGCGAATCGTGACATTTCAAAGCGTGACTTAGAATTAGAACTGTATTGTGAAACTGATTCGAGTAAAAAGGATAGAAATTTGTAAATCATAATACAATGCGTTTTACTTTTTAAAATGAAATGCGGTAAAGCAGTGCATTTCGAGACAGTTTGCACAGATCAATGGCAGCAGCGTCAGCTCTGTTCGGGGATAACTGGAGTGATAGTAAAAGACTAGACAGTTGTTACACTACTCCCCCGCTTTGTGATTATAATAGAAAGAGCACGCTATTCACATAGCTGGTTTCAGAAGATTCACACCTAAGGATGCATTGGTCCAGAAGTTTCACTTTAATTTTATAATGAAGTATTATTTGATTATGTTTCCCAGATACCAGTTCAAAAATGAGATTCGTAGCAACTGTTTGGCTTAAATTAGTGAAATAAATTAGACGTTATCTTCACGTATTATATAAAATAAAGCAAAACGCTTTGAAAAATATGAGTATGCCTTCATATTGCTCAATTGGTGCTCCGCAGTTTATCAGACCTTCAACCGTCCCTGCATTTCAGGCTGACCTGTTCTCACGGCTACCAGCTAACAAACAAGTATCGCGTAAACCAAAACCTTTCAACGAAAGCATAACTACGATCTCTTTCATGAACATTAGCGTGCAGTTAGCCATGTATACTCGTTTAGCAGGCAGCGCAGAAGAATACCGCCCGACGGGACTGCCTGTGGTCTTTGTTGCCGGCCGTCCCAAAAATAGTTGCTTCCCAATAGTCTTGTGCTTCCTTGTTCACCGTGTATGGTCTCCCACTTCTTTGATTTACACCATCAGCGCCCAGTCGAAATTCCAGTGAAGCTTGCTTGTGGACATCATATCCGCGTTGTAAACAAGAAACAGACGAAGAAAACGTACGACCGTCAATGTTTCAATCGACTGAAACGAGACGTGTATTGTGACGAAGTAAAACATTTCATTAGTTGCATACACAGTATCAGCAATTAATAAAGTATCAGCACGCTGAAAAACTGGGCTGGTTTCGTATTGGACATCGCTCGAATCTCATCCAGATACAGGTACTGGATTCGAGAAAGGTTTTAAGCGCAGCGCGTACCACTCTGCTCTGGACTATGTCACTGTGCACGCCTGACCCACGTTACAAATGGTTCAAATGACTCTGAGCACTATGGGACTTAACTACTGTGGTCATCAGTCCCCTACTTAAACCTAACTAACCTAAGGACATCACACACATCCGTGCCCGAGGCAGGATTCGAACCTGCGACCGTAGTGGTCACGCGGTTCCAGACTGTAGCGCCTATAACCGCACGGCCACTCCGGCCGGCGACCCACGTTACATTCCTGTCGCATGCTTCCTTCTCAGCAGTGGGCAGTACACACCGGGAGCGGCTCTTAGTTAAAAGTTCTGAGGTAGAGACGTCCCACAAGATGTATATTTTTCAATAATATATTACAGAATTTGGAATTAACATAGCTGTTACATGAGGCCACAAAGGAGGTATGCGAACATGTCGAAAACTACATTCATGCTCATAAATTAAGGATAACTACAGAATGTGGTGCCACACAACTTGGCACTGCACAAAACTGGCGCTAATAGCATAGGCACATAGGGAACACACACGACACAGATCTGTAAGTCCACGGTATTGGTGATAAGTTGAGAAAACCGTCCCGAAATACATGTGCTACAAAACGCCACTGTTTCCTGCGCATGTACCCGGACATGGGATATGATCACCATGCACAAGTACACAGGCCGCACAACGGGTTGGCATACTCTGGATCAGGTGGGCGAGCAGCTGCTGGAGTACAGCCTCCCATTCTTGCACCCGTGCCTGTCGGAGCTCCTGAAGTGTCGTAGGGGTTTGAAGTCGTGCAGCGATACGTCGACCGAGAGCATCGCAGACGTGCTCGGTGAGATTTAGGTCTGGAGAACAGGCAAGCCACTCCATTCGCCTGAAATCTTCTGTTTCAAGGTACTCCTCCACGACGGCAGTTCGGTGGGGCCGTGCGTTATCATCCATCAGGAGGAAGGTGGGACCCACTGCACCCCTGAAAAGGCGGACATACTGGTGCAAAATGACGTCCCGATCCCACCTGACCTCTCACAGTTCCTCTGCCAAAGACATGCAGAGGTGTACGTGCACCGTCCGCAGCTCGTGGTCGTGCGGTAGCGTTCTCGCTTCCCATGCCCGTGTTCCCGTGTTCGATTCCCGGCGGGGTCAGGGATTTTCTCTGCCTCGTGATGACTGGGTGTTGTGTGATGTCCTTAGGTTAGTTAGGTTTAAGTAGTTCTAAGTTCTAGGGGACTGATGACCATAGATGTTAAGTCCCATAGTGCTCAGAGCCATTTGAACCATTTTTTTGTACGTGCACCAATCATAATCCCACCCCACACCATCAAACCACGACCTCCCTTTCAACGATAGTAAGCGGTTGGTATCTGATTCCTGGTTCACGCCAGATGAAAACCTGGCAAGAATCAGTGTTCAGACTATAACTGGACCACGTACTGTGTTTTTGACACCAGGCTTTACGGGCTCTCCTGTGACTAGGGGTCAGTGGAATGCACCTTGCAGGTCTCCGGGCGAATAAACCATGTCTGTGCAGTCTTCTGTAGGCTGTGTGTCTGGAGACAACTGTTCCAGTGGCTGTGGTAAGGTCCCGAGCAAGGCTACCTGCAGTACTCCGTGGCCGTCTGCGGGCACTGATGGTGAGCTATCGGTCTTCTTGTGGTGTTGTACACTGTGGACGTCCCGTACTGTAGCGCCTGGACACGTTTCCTGTCTGCTGGGGTCGTTGCCATAATCTTGAGATAACACTTTGTGGCACACGGAGGGCCCGTGGTACGACCTGCTGTGTTTGACCATCCTCCAGTCGCCCTAGTATTCTACCCCTCATAACGTCATCAGTATGTGTTCTTTGAGCCATTTTCAACACACCATCAGCACGTCTGAAAACGTCTGCACACTTACTCGCTGCACCGTACTCTGACATGCACCAACACACCTCTGCGTATGTGGACTGCTGCCAGCGCCACCGTGCGATGACCGCAGGTCTGATGCACCGCATGGTCATACCCCAAGGTGATTTAGACCCCGCCACATAAATGTATGTATGTATTGGCGATCTTGGCTTCTGAAGTGTTTTTCACCTACCATACATTGGAGATCGTCCCCAGACTGACCATGTCACGAATATAATAATCACCAGAGTGTTCTGGAGTGTAGTAACATGTCAGTACCTAGCGAGAGTTCGTCAAACTATCACATGAAGTAAGGGCGCGAAACATATGCCGACGGCGTTTGCTTGATAAAGTGCGTTAAGTAAAACAACTTCTACTGGTGCTTTTTAACGGTTTTCGTAACGTCAGCGTTAAGTAATAAAATAAAGCTATCATCAACCTGAAGTGCTTTAGTAGGCGTGGCTCTACTGGGGGTGGTATGCCTTTGCCTTCCGCCGATCTTTAAACTGTTTGCCCCAGTTATGTGTGGGCCTACAGTTTAACGTGGATTCCGAATCACGGTGCAGCTCGGCCTCTTTCACATTAAAAAACAATCCAGACGTGAAAAATCATGCTAGGAATAACCGGGGAAAGCACCACGAGCCGCGTGTGGCAGGAAGTGCGCCTCACCTGGTAGCCCATGATGGTGTCGCCGGGCTGCAGGCTGGCGGCGCGCGCCCGCTGGTAGGGGTCGACGCTGAGGTAGGCGGCCTGGCAGAGCACCTCGCCCTCGCGTACAGCGGGCAGCTCCTCCTCCTCCACGCCGAAGTCGTCTTCGCGCGGCTCCCCGCGGAAGTGGCGCGCCAGCACGATCTTGCGCGCGGTCTCCATGTCGGCGCGTCTGCTCCGCGGGCCGGCTGCGCTGTTACTGACGGCTCAGCGCGCCGGCCCACCGCCGATTACGCAACCCCGCCCGGCTCAACGTTCAAGTACGTCGTGCCGCAGATAAACAACGCCTCGCTAGCCTCGGGACGACCAGTCGTCGCAGCCGATCTGCTAGTCAGCTGTGCGACCGTATGAGTTTCCTAAGACGCACAAGGACCCATTGTTAGTAACAATGGGGCACCTACGTCACAGACTGCAAATTAGGTGAACGGTCGCTGGGGGAAACAGAAAAACGGCTTGCTCGAGGATGTGTTCTAGCTCCCGTCCTGTTCAACATACACCGAAGCGCCAAAGAAACTGGTATAGGCATGAGTAATCAAATACAGAGATGTGTACCCTGGTGGAATACGGCACTGCGGTCGGCAACGCCTGTATAAGGCAGCAAGTGTCTGGGGCAGTTGTTAGATCGGTTACAGCTGCTACAGTGGCAGGTTATAAAGATTTAAGTTAGTCTGAACGTGGCATTATAGTCGGCGCACGAGCGATGGAGCACAGCATCTCCAAGGTAGCGATAAAGTGGGGATTTTCCCGTACGATCATTTCACAAGTATAGCATGAATATCAGGAATCCGATAAAACGACAAATATCCGACAGCGCTGGGGCCAGAAGAAGATTCTGCAAGAACGGGACCAACGACGACTGAAGAGAATCGTTCAACGTGAGAGAAGTGCAACCCTTCCGCAAATTGCTGCAAATTTCAGCGTTCGAACCATTCAACCAAACATCATGAATATGGTCTTTCTGAGCCGAAGGCTCACTCGTGTACCCTTGATGATGCACGACACAAAGCATTATGCCCCCCCCCCTGGGCCCGTCAACACCGACATTGGACTGTTGGTGGCTGGAAACATGTTGCCTGGTCGGTCGAGTCACGTTTCAATTTGTGGACGCGTACGGGTTTGGAAACAACATCATGAATCTATGGACCCTACATATCAGCAGGAGACTGTTCAAGCTCGTGGAGGTTCCGTAATGTCCGTGGGGCGCGTGCAGTTGGAGTGGTATGAGACCCCTGATACGGCTAGATACGAATCCGACAGGTAACACATATGTAATCATCCTGTCTGATCACCTGCTTCCATTCATGTCCATTGTGCATTCAGACGGACTTGGGCAACTCCAGCATGACAATGCGACACCCCACACGCCCATAATTGCTACAGAGTGGCTCCACGAACACTCTTCTGAGCTTAAACACTTCCCTGGTCACCAAAAATGAATATTATTGAGCACGTCTTGGATGCCTTGCAACGTGCTGTTCAGATGAGATCTCCAGTCCCTCGTACTCTTACGGATTTATGGACAACCCTGCAGGATTCATGGCGTCAATTCCTTCCAGTACTACTTCTGACATTAGGCGAGTCCATACCACGTCGTGTTGCGGCACTTCCGCGTGTTCGCGGGGGCCTACGCGATGTTAGGCAGGTGTACCAATTTCTTTGGCTCTTCAGTGTATATACGAACTATCAGCCAATATCCAAAGATACGTGTTACTCTCTCTAAGCTGACGCTTTGCGTATCACAGCGCAAGGATGAATATTTCAGGAAGTAGACGTAAAGTTGGAGAATACCCTAGAAGCTATGTCAACATATTACGGTGACAACTCCCGAACGAAATCCCACTAAAACGAAAGTTTGTGCCTTTCACCTGCACTCACGCCTAGTAAATTAAAAGGTGCTCGTTAACTGGACTGGGTCTGTCTCTGAGCACACACACCTCCGACATACCTCGGAGTGACGCTTGGCAGGTCCATCACATACAAACATCTCTGTCAAGAAAATTAAAAAAATAAAATGAGGCAGCTGCATAGCTGCAAGAAACAGCAGTAAGTGGGACGCCAAATCCACTGTGCTTCGAAACCATCGCTTTAGCACTTTGCTTTTCCGCAGCTGCGTACGTGTGCCCTGTCTGGTCTAGACCGACACATGCGAAGAATCGACATAAGCCTTAATGACACCTGTAGGCTAGCCACAGGATGCATTAAGCTCACTCCACTGGAAAAGCTCTACCAAGCTTCAGGTTTCAGCAGTCCTACATCTCGTACGGTAGCTCATGCACATAAGGAACAGTGCAAAAACACATTTGATGAGAGTCATCCACTACGTTGTAGCCTTTATGGATTAAAAAGACTAAAATCAAGATATTTGTGCCTCAGTTAGACATTGGATGAACCCCCTGTCGGCTACCCTATTTCAGAACATCCACCAAGTGGTTCGGAATTAAATTACAACTCTTGGAAAATGCTAAGTCGCATCAGAATTGGTGTAGCCCCGGTAAAAAATCAACTTGATAAAATGGGATTATTACAAGTACGACCGTGGAAAAGTACAAAACATGGAACATTCTAAGATGCCAAAAGTGTCCTGCTTGTAGCTCTCTGGATTAGCAAGCCTGAAGCTTTTAACTTAGTCCAGTATTGGACCGAAAAATTAACAGCTCTGGACACGAAAAAGTAAGAAGTAAACTAAGAGAAACTCATTCTCAGCGAATATGTGAACCGGCGCGGCTACATGATTGAGTTCTTGGGAGTGTTACAGTTTCTTATTTTTCTGCTCCACCCCTCCCCTTCCCCCCAAATACCTAATCAAAACTATCCGGACACTCCTACGTAACGAGTAATTGACCACTAGATACAGTGGTGGCCGGTTATCATGTGCTAATGTCCTACAGAACACTGGAAACATCGCACTACAATTAAGCCCTGACTCTTCGAAGGCGAATCGGAAAAAGCACTGAAATTACGCCATTTCTCTTCGAATATGAGCCGGAAATTGCACTAAAGTTACGCCATTACTCTTCAAATGCGTGCTGGTATGCAAATAAAACGGAGGAAAACACTTTTTGTAGCTCTGTCTCAATGGAGAATGCCACCTTCTTTTAATACGAAAGTGGTGATGTGCTAAACAGGCCTTTTCCCAGTAGATCTTTGAAGCAGAAAGTAAGATTAAGGAATCAGGTAGATCTTCTCCAAATGTAAATCTAACGGGAGGGCGTGGGACAAGTTTCACCGATTTGGCTCAGACTATGTGAATACAAGCAGGTAGATGCCCTTTCAAGTTCCTAGAATATTTCGCCTGAGTGGTCCATAGGAAAAGGTAAAACGTTCTCCAAAGATTCACGCGTAAAAAAAAATGGTTCAAATGGCTCTGAGCACTATGGGACTTAACTTCTGAGGTCATCAGTCCCCTAGAACTTAGAACTAATTAAACCGAACTAACCTAAGGACATCACACACACCCATGCCCGAGGCAGGATTCGAACCTGCGACCGTAGCGGTCGCGCGGTTCCAAACTGTAGCGTCTAGAACCGCTCGGCCGCTCCGGCCGGCTACGCGTAGAGTAAGAGGACATTTTGAGGACTGAATTTCGTAACGTTGTGGCAGCCAAACGGTCTTATTACGCTCCCTTTCAGTCGTATAGTTGCAGTTTCTTCTCTCTTTGTGGTCCTTTTTGTCTTGTCTATTTTTAATTAACAAAAGGAAATAAATAAATATTGTTGCCGGCAACGACTGGAAATGAATGTTTTGTACTTTTTTAAGTGGTTTAACTCATGCAGGACTAACTATGATTTTTTTCATTCTTTTTTGGGCAGCGTGTTGTAACGTTAGAAAAATAAAAAAAGACCAGGGGCATGTGTGTGGAGGCGAGGGGGATGGGAAGGTATCTTGGCCAGGCCTCAGGATTCGAATCCAGCCCAAATGTCTCCATCCAATTTGAAGCTGTCTGTGTCCGTTCTTTTCTGCCGACACAAGCATTTTCTGTATGAAAAAAAGGCAATAAAATGGAAAAAAGCGGTAAAACGCGTGCTTGGAAACTCAGAAGTCGCAGGGTCCAATCCTGACATGAGAACGTAAAATTTTAGTCTGTCTTTAATCTAGCCTGATAAATAAAGTGGTATGGTGCGCGCCTAGAATCGGAGAGATCGAAAAAAAAGGTTAAGACCAGAGGCTCGCAAATTGGTGGCTTGCGTCGAATTCCCGCTAGTCCCATTTTTTATTTCTTTTTTTTTGTCGCATTGTTCATGGATAAATTACAAAATCAGAATATATTTAAGCAGTTCAATTTATATATGTAAAATTAATATATTCGTTAAACAAATTTTTATAGCCAAGTTCTCGTTCAAAGCTACATACAGATAGCTCCTTCTTATTTCTCAACATGGGGAACTTCAATAACACATTCAATTTAGTGAGGAGTGTAAGTCAGCAAGCTATAGGCCACCACAATGTACATTTGTACAAGCTACCGTTGTCTAGACGTCAGCAGAGGCGGACCCGCCAGTATGAGAGGAGGCAGCACAGTGTTGTCGGTAGAGAAACAGTAGCAACACTGTGGGTCGGGCAGCGCGGATCGGTGACTTCGAACGTCGACTAGTCATTGTATGTCCCTTGAGCAGCAAATGCGTCACACACAATTCAACCCTTCTAAAGCTGCAAGAGGCGACTTTTTGTGACGTCACTGTGTAGTGGAAACGCGAAGGAACAACCACAGCCAAACCAAGAGTAGGCACATCTCATGTACTGATGAGCACAAACCGTCGAGCATTGTTGTAGAAAAAATCTGCCCAGGTGCGAGTACGACTAGCATATCGAGGATTCCGTACAAATTTAATTATGTATACAGTCAGTTCATCCATTATGTGAATCGAGGATCTCGACGATTTTTGCCTGTTATCGGCATTGGTACTGGCAAGATATACATCCCTGGGATACCAAGACTTTCGAGAATGTTTAAAGCCTGAAAACTAATAACAAAAGATATATTTTTGTGTGATATAATTACAAATTAAAAAATTTCTGATTTTTCTCCTTTACTTGTTCTGTGAAACCTTTCTTCTTCCCAAATTTTATGGGTCTACGTGAGTGAGTTTCCGAGATCAGAATTTGTGACATAAACGGTCGTATCTTTTGATTGCGTGGACTTAGAACCTTCACTTTTGTACATCGCCAAGGCCTTAACATGTGACATAAGTTTCAACTTGAAATGTCTGTCAGTTCCTGAGAAAAAATACAGCTTAACAGATGGACAGACAGACAAATAACAATTGACAAAATATTTTTTTCACGTGATATAATTAAAAATTAACAGTTTCAGGATTTATTCCTTTATTTGCACAGTAAAACTTTGCTTCTTGCATTCTAGACTAATGGGAAGGTTTTGATGAGTGAGTTTGTGAACATCAAAATATGTGACATAAATGGCCGTATTTTTTATTGTGCTGACGTAGAAGCTAACGTTTATTGTATCGCCAAGGTACAGTTGACCATAGTCTAGGACAACTTTCAGCTTGATATGTCTAATTGTTCCTGAGAAATAGGGTTCTCAACAGACGGACAGACAGATAGTCTGATTGGAGATGACAAGAAAATTTTTTTTAATGAGATATAATTTAAAAAACCAATTTTCGGATTTTTTTCTGTGGTTGTAGTGTGAAACCTTGCTTCTTGGCAAATTTCATGATTCTAGGTCAACGGGAAGCAGCCTGTAGGTTTTGATGAGTGAGTCAGCAATTATCACAACATATGACATAAACGCGGTATCTTTCGACTGTAGTTACTTAGAAGCTAACGTTGACTATACCGCCAAGGTACCATAGACCTTAGTTTGTGACACCAATTACAGTTTGATACGTCTACCCAGTCCTGAGCAAAATCCTATTGAAAAGTCGGACAGACAGATGGATAACATGTGAAGAGCTTATTTCAATAGTGGTACAAGTCCATTTTTGTTCATTCTGAGATACAGAGTCCTAAAGTTAAATAAGAGCTGAAAAATCTGCAGTTGAGATATCAGAAATAGTCAAGTATAAATACTTGAGTAGTATAGTCAAGTATAAATACTTGAGTATTTCTGGTATCCCAACTGCAGATTTTTCAGCTCTTATTAACTTTAGGACTCTGTATCTCAGAATTAACAAAAATGGACTTGTACCACTATTGAAATAAGCCCTTCATGTCATCCTGTAAAAGTTCCTTTTTTCGATTGAGGTACGGAACCCTAAAGATCCCACGCAATCAGCAGAAGGAATCACTTTGACTTCAGAAGTGCAAGCAGCTGTCCAGCTAGCACAGTGTGCACAGCGAGTTAAAAACAATGGGGTACAATGTTCGAGCAGCTCCTCACAAACCACACATTTCTGTAGTCATGCTACGTGACACTTGAGGTGGTGCAAACAGCGACGCCACTGTACAGTGGAAGACAGTAAACGAGTCATTTGGAGTGGGGAATCAGTCTGTACCTTCGACCATAGATAGTATCTATGGTCGAAGGTCTGTACCCTGTGGCAATCCGATTTCCGATGGAAGAAGTTGGATTTGGCTGACGCCTGGAGAACGTTTCCCATCATTGTGTGTAGCGACAACAGCGAATTGCTAAGATGGTTGTGTTACAATATGGGGTATTTCGTGGTTATGGTGTAGTCCCCTTATTGCCTTTAAAAAAATCGTTAGATGGGTAAGAAGATGAACGCATTTTAGAACATTGTGTACTGCATAAAAAGAGGAACAATTCGGTGACGACGGCGCATGACAATGCGCCCTGTCACAAAACAACATCTGTGAGGCAGTGGTTTGCTGAAAGTAAAATTCTTAAAATAGACTAGCCTGCCCAGAGTCCCGAATTGAACCCCGTAGCTCCTTTGGGATGAGTTAGAAAGTCGACTTCGCTCCAGACCCCAGGGTCCAAATCACTCGCTGGTTTCGGCTCTTGGGACTGATATTCCTCAAACATCTAGCTGAAAGTGCCCCCGCAGAGTCCATGCTGTCATCAAGCGAAGGGTGCTCACACCCCATATTAATATCCGCTAATATGTATCCAGATACTTTCGATCAGGTAATCTAATTTGCTGTCATTTTTACCTTTAACATACCATGACTGCCTCAGATTTTAATAATACTAATAACAATAACATATATTAAAATTTAAAATTATAAGAATAACTTCTTTACGAGGGGCGTTTAATAAGTAATGCAACACTTTTTTTTTCTTATGAAAGTAGATTGGTTTTATTCAGCTTTCCAATACATCGTATTATTCGCCACTCCTTTGGGCACAAAACCCTGTTTTTGAACATAATCTCCGTTCAATGAAAAAATGAAATGAAGTGAGCGTATGGCATTCTTGATCAGGAGGCCCCACCCGGGGAAATTCGGACGCCAAGTGCAAGCCTTACTTCAGTCGACGCCACATTGGGCGACTTGCGTGCCGGTGATGAGGATGAAATGATGATGAGGACAACACAATGCCCAGTCCACGAGCGGAGAAAATCTCCAACCCGGCCAGGAATCGAACCCGGGCCCACTGCATGGGAGGCGAGCGTGTTACCACCTAGCTAAGTGGGCAAACATATCTGTTCACTGCAACGGTCTTACGCCATCTTACTGGTATGGCCTGTATGTCTGCACGATACCATTCTACTGGTCAACTTCGGAGCCAACACCTCAATATATCAATAACCTCCCCATCATCCGTATACTGCTTCCTTCTTTGGGTCAAACAAATGGAAGTCGGAAGGTGTGAGATCCCGGCTGTAGGATGGGTGAGCAAGAACAGTCGGATCTTCTCTCGGGTGTGCAGACTTGTCTGTAATTTCCTGAGGGTAGCACTATAAACTTCAAAGTTGATTGCACCACGAAGGAGGACATCAAACAGAATAACCCCTCCAGAGTCCGAGAAGACTGTTGCCATGACTTTACCGGCGGAGGGCACGGATTTAATTTTTTCTTCAGAGGTGAAAGTGGTGTGCCACCACTCCATGGATCGTCATTTCTTCTCCCGTTCAAAGTGATGAATCCATGTTTCGTCGCCTGTGACGATGTTCGACAAAAAACTGTCGCTATCAGCCTCGCAACACGCAAACAGTTCCGCACATATGGCCTTTCGTTGCTCTTTGTGGCCTTCTGTTAGGTGGTGGGGAACCCAGCAGGTACATTCCTTTGAGTACTCCAACTGGTGGACAAGTCTGTCAGCACTACCAACAGAGACGTCCAGTTAAGCAGCGTGATGTGTGATTGTTATACGTCCATCACCTCGAAAGAGAGTGTCCGCACGTCCCAACACTGCAGGCGTCACAGCTGTGTGCAGCAGGCTGGCATGTAGGAGGTTTGCACAACCTTGTATCGATGATGACAGATGCCTCGTCCAACGACTCACCGTGCTTTTTTTCACTTCGGATTTCCGTAGACATTCCTCAAGCACCTATGAATATCTCCAATACTCTGGTTTTCCGCCAAAAGAAACTCTCTGCTTGGAACACACCTCTATTACAGACTCCATTCTGAAGCCTACGTATAGTGCTGCCACCAGTCGGAACGGTATGGAACTATAGAGGCTGAAGCGAGAATATTCCACTATGTCCCACAACAAAATTCCTCATTTTTCCAACCGAAGTTAGTCGAGAAAAACGTTTGTTTCACTACGTGTTTAACACCCCTCGTATATGACAGATTAGCACGTCGCTTTAGTGCAACTTTAGTAAGTAACATCATAATATAAACAACATCAAACCGGAATTTGCATTAGCCATCATTAGCATTTTAATTTACGGTCATGTAAGCGCGTAAATAGAGGTACGCTCCAATTCAGTCTTTTCGCTTCTCTTCAGGAAACGCAGTCTGTGCTATTTCTTAAGGCAGTGCCTTTTCCTTCCTGCCTTGATTTGCTTCGCTTCCTGTAATGTTTCTGTTCTAAGCATGGACTCACAAACCGCGTCGGATTTTTTATGCAACAAGTGTGGTCAGACAATGAGTGGGCCCCTTTTACTGACCAGTGTGTTCTCTCCATGCGGTCAGACTTCAAGCGCATCCGTATCGCCAGGCCCTCACGCAAGTAACTAAAATTACCCATGTTAAACAAACACTGCCTGACAAAAAATGTAAAGCACACACAAGGGGGGATGGGGGGGGGGGGGGGGGAGGAAACGAAATGAAACTTCATCGGTTGAAAGGATGTGTGACGTTATTCCCGTGATTACAAAGTCGAATCAGATTCACAAATAGCTTGACATATGAGATCACTTATCAGTATGACGTTGCACCCCTCTGTGATCTGGATTCATGAAGCGGGTGTCATGAAGTTTTTGTGTTCTATCCTGAGACAAACTTACCTATAACTGTTGTAACTGATCTTTGACATCCTGGATACTGCAGCAGAGAAAGAGTTGACGACCGAGCTCGTCCCACCATTTTTCTGTTGGAGACAGATCTAGAGATCTTCCTGGTCGCTGGAGCACCTCAACATCACACAGACAGATCATAGACACACGTGCCATGCGTGAATGAGCATTGACTCATTGAAAACTGGCACAACAATGTCGCATAAGAGGTAACACACGAGTAGTCAGCATGTACATGTTGTACCATATTCATAGTTCCCCCAATTACTACCAGTCGTGATCTGAAGTCAGGCCCGATGGCTCCCCACACCATGACGCCAGGAGTTACACCATTGTGCCACTCCAAAATATAGGAATAATGGGACCTCTCCTCAGATCGTCACCATACACGCCGACAATGGTCGTTCAGGATAGTGCAGAACTGTGATTCATTGACAATGTGACGTCATTCATCAGCAGTACATGCTTCTCAATCACAACACCATTCCAAACGGAGCCACTTGTCTTGTTATGTTCACACCAGCCTACACATGGGACAGCAATTCCACACTCTGGCTGCTGCTAGTTTCGAACCAATGGTGCAGGACGACACAATGTAGCAGGAAGACCGTTACTTGTTCTTGTGTGAGAAGCACCGTTGTGAAGGGGTTACGATATGCTTGGTGTGTAATACAGTGATACTCGATTTTGGTGGTCAGACGTCGCCGACCTGAACCGTAATGACATGTATGCCTGCCCCCCCAACATTGGATCACTGTCACATCCAAATGTCCCACGATTCAACCAGCTGACCAAAAGGTGGCACGCAATGAGGCCCCTTTCAAACTCTGCCAGGTGCTGATAACGCTGTCCCACATGAGCACGTGGCATCTCCATGTACTTCACAGTGATCACTTGAAGTCTGACGCTGTTGATGCTCCTTATATACCTTACTAGGCCTGGGTCAGCACTAAACACGAACAAAGCCAATGATTTCTGGTGGCCCTTCAACCCATGACAGAGAATTGCGACTAAAATCATTTTGTGTACAAAGTTACAGTGATATCTGTCAATGTATTTTGGGTGCTTCATTTTTTTTTTCGGGCAATGTAGTTTGTAATTTTCTAAATCTTTGCCATTTTTAGACTGTTTTCGTGCTATTTTTTTCCAAAAATTTAGTTGATAAACTTGGAAATTGATAATGTAAAAATTGGAAATTGATAATGTAAAAATATACATGCTTTCAGTAATATGTTTCTTTGTGGGGAGGGGGGGGGAGGATGTTTTGACCCCTCCCCTTCCCCCTTGGATGGGATTAAGGGAAGTGCAAACACTACGTCACAACTCTGCTCACTTTGTACACTGGCGCAGTCAATCACAGCTTCAGCAAAAGGATATTTCACTCAGTATAAATGTATCCTCCCTCTTTACGAGAGTCCTACTTAACGAGTCCTTGGAAATAATCACAGAAGAGTTTGATGATTCTTTCACTGAACTCTCTGGGCACGTCCTCATGTCACCTTACTTTCTGGCTGCAGAAAATGGCTATGGATAGTCTGTTGTCACCTGTACAATGACCAGCATGCTAAAACCTTTCAAGTTCAAGACAACATATTTCTATTGAAACGTGGATGACATGTTAGTGGTGTGGGCACAAGAAACCAAAAAACTAGAAGAGTTGCTGGAACATTTGAACTCTATTCATCCCCATACAATATTCACAATG
Source organism: Schistocerca americana (assembly GCF_021461395.2). Lineage (NCBI taxonomy): Eukaryota > Metazoa > Arthropoda > Insecta > Orthoptera > Acrididae > Schistocerca > Schistocerca americana. Next base: position 891,060,533 of record NC_060119.1, read on the forward strand.
TAATCTGGTAAAGAGGGTTACCCACCTTTCCTCAAAGAATGGACGTGTGCCGAGGTCAGAGCATATACAGACAACCTGCATACATTGATGTTCTATACATATTATAAAGTCCCTCATCGCGTTTCTCTGTCTGTAGATGAAGGAACTAGTGCAGGGATTTTGATATGGTTTTACTTGTACATAGACTGATTCACAAGGAAGGTTTCTGTACATAATTTACTACCGCTATGATAGACAAGTTGTCCGGCTGTAGATACTTAGGGCTACCCGTGAGAAGTCGTGGCAGATCACTAGTATATATATATATATATATATATATATATATATATATATATATATATGAGGGGTGCAATATTTCCATGATCTGTTTCCTAGACATTAGAAGATCATAGCTTAAATTTCATTTATGTCATGTACACCCATGAGTTAACTGCAGTAATGCCTTCATGTTTAGATTCACATTCATTATGTGTTGTTCATTGAGGGCAAGCTTATGGGTGTTTTCTATTCAGGTACAAAGTTCATTGAGTTTTATATCAGTGTACGAATTTAGTTAGCTAAGTGATTAGACACATTTCTGTATGTTCCCCTGCACTGTGATTGAAGATTATGATAATTTCTTATTATTTTAGGACAGATATAAGTTGTTTCATTTTATAACAGATCAGGAATTGTAACAAAAATTAATCATCATATTTGTAGTGAATGGGTATGTAATGGTTAAACAACTGGAATGGGTCTTCTAATCCGCATAAATCAGAGGATAAAGGTAAGAGCCTAGAGTTGTCATTTTTGCTAATGGAAATTGTTATTGATTAACCGTAGATACTATAAAGTGTAATCTCTTCCTCAGATTCATGCAAAGCGCTATTCGAATCTAGTGAGCTTACCATTAGGCTAGTTAGTATTGCCATTATGCCATGCCTTTAACATAGGCCAACGGTGAGTGGATAACATTGGTTAAGTTAGAACGGTTGTATATTATGGTTCTTGCAGCAGAAGCCCATTATTAACATTCCCAGAAATAACATGAGATCCAGATTAGTTCAGACGTTCTTTGCACAACAGTTTTTAGCATGGATAGGGACTGCAACTGCTGTGTTCGGATGCAGGCTGAGTTGGCATCCCTTCGCTCCCAGCTTCAGGCAGTGTTGGCTTTGGTCACACAGCTTGAGGCTGTTGCCAATGGGCATCACTGTGGGGGTCCGGATGGGGGTTTGTCGGGGACGGCCAGCTCGTCCCACGCATCCCCCGATCGGACTACGACTGTGGTTGCCCGGGATACTGCCCGCATTGAGGCTGATCCCTCACCTGTGGTACAGTGGGAGGTCGTCTCAAGGTGTGGCAGGGGGCGAAAGACATTCTGGAGGGCTGAACGGAAGGCCTCTCCAGTTTGTCTGACGAACCAGTTTCAGGCTCGGTCTCAGGCTGATACTGATCTTCGGCCTGACATGGCTGCTTGTCCTGTTCCAGAGGTTGCCCCTCAGTCTGCAAGATCCGGGCTGTCGCAGAGGGTGGGCTTACTGGTAGTTGGGAGCTCCAACGTCAGGTGCGTAATGGAGCCCCTTAGGGATATGGCAGCGAGAGGGGAAGAAAACCAATGTGCACTCCGTGTGCATACCGGGGGGAGTCATTCCAGATGTGGAAAGGGTCTTTCCGGATGCCATGAAAGGTACAGGGTGCACCCATCTGCAGGTGGTCGCTCATGTCGGCACCAATGATGTGTGTCGCTATGGATCGGAGGAAATCCTCTCTGGCTTCCGGCGGCTATCTGATTTGGTGAAGACTGCCAGTCTCGCTAGCGGGATGAAAGCCGAGCTCACCATCTGCAGCATCGTCGACAGGACTGACTGCGGACCTTTGGTACAGAGCCGAGTGGAGGGTCTGAATCAGAGGCTGAGACGGTTCTGCGACCGTGTGGGCTGCAGATTCCTCGACTTGCGCCATAGGGTGGTGGGGTTTCTGGTTCCGCTGGATAGGTCAGGAGTCCACTACACGCAACAAGCGGCTACACGGGTAGCAGGGGTTGTGTGGCGTGGGCTGGGCGGTTTTTTAGGTTAGATGGCCTTGGGCAAGTACAGAAAGGGCAACAGCCTCAGCAGGTGCGGGGCAAAGTCAGGACATGCGGGGACCAAGCAGCAATCGGTATCGTAATTGTAAACTGTCGAAGCTGCGTTGGTAAAGTACCGGAACTTCAAGCGCTGATAGAAAGCACCGAAGCTGAAATCTTTATAGGAACAGAAAGCTGGCTGAAGCCTGAGATAAATTCTGCCGACATTTTTACAAAGGTACAGACGGTGTTTAGAAAGGATAGACTGCATGCAACCGGTGGTGGAGTGTTCGTCGCTGTTAGTAGTAGTTTATCCTGTAGTGAAGTAGAAGTGGATAGTTCCTATGAATTATTATGGGTGGAGGTTACACTCAACAACCGAGCTACGTTAATACTTGGCTCCTTTTACCGACCTCCCGACTCAGCAGCATTAGTGGCAGAACAACTGAGAGAAAATTTGGAATACATTTCACATACATTTTCTCAGCATGTTATAGTCTTAGGTGGAGATTTCAATTTACCAGATAAAGACTGGGGCACTCAGATGTTTAGGACGGGTGGTAGGGACAGAGCATCGAGTGACATTATACTGAGTGCACTATCCGAAAATTACCTCGACCAATTAAACAGAGAACCGACTCGTGGAGATAACATCTTGGACCTACTGATAACAAACAGACCCGAACTTTTCGACTCTGTATGTGCAGAACAGGGAATCAGTGATCATAAGGCCGTTGCAGCATCCCTGAATATGGAAGTTAATAGGAATATTAAAAAAGGGAGGAAGGTTTATATGTTTAGCAAGAGTAATAGAAGGCAGATTTCAGACTACCTAACGGATCAAAACGAAAATTTCTGTTCCGACACTGACAATGTTGAGTGTTTATGGAAAAAGTTCAAGGCAATCGTAAAATGCGTTTTAGACAGGTACGTGCCGAGTAAAACTGTGAGGGACGGGAAAAACCCACCGTGCTACAACAACAAAGTTAGGAAACTACTGCGAAAGCAAAGAGAGCTTCACTTCAAGTTTAAACGCAGTCAAAGCCTCTCAGACAAACAGAAGCTAAACGATGTCAAAGTAGCGTAAGGAGGGCTATGCGTGAAGCGTTCAGTGAATTCGAAAGTAAAATTCTGTGTGCCGACTTGACAGAAAATCCTTGGAAGTTCTGGTCTTACGTTAAATCAGTAAGTGGCTCGAAACAGCATATCCAGACACTCCGGGATGATGATGGCATTGAAACAGAGGATAACACGCGAAATGCTGAAATACTAAACACCTTTTTCCAAAGCTGTTTCACAGAGGAAGACAGCACTGCAGTTCCTTCTCTAAATCCTCGCACAAATGAAAAAATGGCTGACATCGAAATAAGTGTCCAAGGAATAGAAAAGCAACTGGAATCACTCAACAGAGGAAAGTCTACTGGACCTGACGGGATACCGATTCGATTCTACACAGAGTACGCGAAAGTACTTGCCCCCCTTCTAACAGCTTTGTACCGCAAGTCTCTAGAGGAACGGAAGGTTCCAAATGATTGGAAAAGAGCACAGGTAGTCCCAGTCTTCAAGAAGGGTCGTCGAGCAGATGCGCAAAACTATAGACCTCTATCTCTGACGTCGATCTGTTGTAGAATTTTAGAACATGTTTTTTGCTCGAGTATCATGTCGTTTTTGGAAACCCAGAATCTACTATGTAGGAATCAATATGGATTCCGGAAACAGCGATCGTGTGAGACCCAACTCGCTTTATTTGTTCATGAGACCCAGAAAATATTAGATACAGGCTCCCAGGTAGATGCTATTTTTCTTGACTTCCGGAAGGCGTTCGATACAGTTCCGCACTGTCGCCTGATAAACAAAGTAAGAGCCTACGGAATATCAGACCAGCTGTGTGGCTGGATTGAAGAGTTTTTAGCAAACAGAACATAGCATGTTGTTATCAATGGAGAGACGTCTACAGACGTTAAAGTAACCTCTGGCGTGCCACAGGGGAGTGTTATGGGACCATTGCTTTTCACAATATATGTAAATGACCTAGTAGATAGTGTCGGAAGTTCCATGCGGCTTTTCGCGGATGATGCTGTAGTATACAGAGATGTTGCAGCATTAGAAAATTGTAGCGAAATGCAGGAAGATCTGCAGCGGATAGGCACTTGGTGCAGGGAGTGGCAACTGACCCTTAACATAGACAAATGTAATGTATTGCGAATACATAGAAAGAAGGATCCTTTATTGTATGATTATATGATAGCGGAACAAACACTGGTAGCAGTTACTTCTGTAAAATATCTGGGAGTATGCGTGCGGAACGATTTGAAGTGGAATGATCATATAAAATTAATTGTTGGTAAGGCGGGTACCAGGTTGATATTCATTGGGAGAGTCCATAGAAAATGTAGTCCATCAACAAAGGAGGTGGCTTACAAAACACTCGTTCGACCTTTACTTGAGTATTGCTCATCAGTGTGGGATCCGTACCAGATCGCGTTGACGGAGGAGATAGAGAAGATCCAAAGAAGAGCGGCGCGTTTCGTCACAGGGTTATTTGGTAGCCGTGATAGCGTTACGGAGATGTTTAACAAACTCAAGTGGCAGACTCTGCAAGAGAGGCGCTCTGCATCGCGATGTAGCTTGCTCGCCAGGTTTCGAGAGGGTGCGTTTCTGGATGAGGTATTGAATATATTGCTTCCCCCTACTTATACCTCCCGAGGAGATCACGAATGTAAAATTAGAGAGATTAGAGCGCGCACGGAGGCTTTCAGACAGTCGTTCTTCCTGCGAACAGTACGCGACTGGAACAGGAAAGGGAGATAATGACAGTGGCATGTAAAGTGCCCTCCGCCACACACCGTTGGGTGGCTTGCGGAGTATAAATGTAGATGTAGATGTAGATGCAGTGAAATAAGTGTAACTTAGAAGTATATATCTGTGCTGTAGTGAAGCAGCTTAAAACACTTAATAAAGGCGATGCTTCCAATCCAAATTGTATACCAACCAGGTTCCTTTCAGAGTATGCTGATACAATAGCTCCATACTTAGAAATCACATACAACCGTAGAAAGATCCATACCAAGACTCTGGGAAGTTGCACGAGTCAAACAATACCCAAGAATTAGGATTTGCAGTATGATTTTGGAACATATACTGTGCTCAAACATTATGAATCACCTCAAAGAAATTGATTTTTTAATAAGTAGCCAACACAGATTCAGAAAATACCATTCTTGTGGAACACAATTTGCTCTTTATTCTCATGAAGTAATAGGACTATCAACAGGGAACGTCACAATGATTCCAATTTTTGGATTTCCAGAAGGCTTTTGACACCATTCCTCATAAACTATTTCTAGTTAAATTATGTGCCTATGGAGTATCATCTCAGCTGTGTGACTGCATAAGGAATTTCCTGTCAGAAAGGTCATAGCTCATAATAATTGCCAGGAAGCCATCTAGTAAAATAGAAGTAATATCTGGTGTACCCCAAGGAAGTGTTATAGCCCTTCTGTTGTTCCTGAACTACATAAACGATTTTGGGGACAATCTGATCAGGCTTCTTAGACTGCAGATGATACTGTCACTCTCATTTACCATCATGCAATGACAGCAGATGATCAAAGCGAATTGCAAAATGATTTAGACAAGGTACCAGTACCTGTACGGCACAAAAAGTGGCAACTGCCTATAAATCATGAAAAGTGTGAAGTCATCCACATGATCACTAAAAATAAACAGCTAAAGTTCAGTTGCAGTATAAATCACACCAATCTAAAAGTTGTAAACTCAACTGAATACTTAGGGATTGCAGTTATGAATAATTTAAATTGGAGCGATCAAGTAGACAATTTTGTGGGGAAACCAAACGAAAGACTGTGATTTAGTGGCAGAATGCGTGAAAATCTAACAGGTTTACTAAAGAGACTGCGTACACTACACTTGTCCAATGTCTTCTGGAGCATTGTTGTGTGGTGTGGGATCCACATATGACAGGAATGATGGAGGACATCGCAAAAGTTCAATGAAGGGCAGCTCATTTCGTATTACTGCAAAATAGGGGAGAGAGTGCCATGGACATGACACACGAAATGGGGTGGCAGTCATTAAAACAAAACCTTTTCATGGAATTTCAACCATCAACTTTCTCCACAGAGTGTGAAAATATTCTGTTTATGCTCACCTACATGGGGATAAATGATCATCATAATAAAACAAGAGAAATCAGAGATTGCAAGGAAAGATTTAAATGTTTGTTTTTCCCGTGCACTATTTCAGTGTGGAATGGTAGAGAAGTAGCTTAAAAGTGGTTTGATAAACCCTCTGCCAGGCGCTTAATTGTGCAGTGCAGTATAATCAAAGTAGATAAAGATTTAGATGGAGATGTAGATGTAGAAGACGAGAGAAGTGAATAAAATACATTAAGCAAACAAGTAAACAATGCTGTACAACTTTTTTTTTCTTTAAGGCAATTGAAAAGATGTCTGCTTAATGGCAGAATTTTAGATGGCATAAACAACTGAAACTCTATTCAAGAGTCACAAGAAGAAGAGGTATACTTGGAAAAGACCTGGGAAAACAGAAAGATTCCAGATGGATTACATTGTGGTCAAGCCGGCCGGTGTGGCCGTGCAGTTCTAGGCGCTTCAGTCTGGAACCGCGAGACCGCTATGGTCGCAGGTTCGAATCCTGCCTCGGGCATGGATGTGTGTGATGTCCTTAGGTTAGTTAGGTTTAAGTAGTTCTAAGTTCTAGGGGACTGATGACCACAGATGTTAAGTCCCATAGTGCTCAGAGCCATTTGAACCATTTGAACCATTGTGGTCAGGCAGAGACTCCTAAATCAGATATTGGATTGTAAGGCTACCAAGGAACATATATAGACTCAGATCATAATTTTTAGTAATGACGGAGATCAGACTGAAGTTTAAAAGAACCGTTTGGAAGAATCAGTGTGGAAGAAAGTGCCGGCCGCGGTGGCCCGGAGCGGTTCTAGGCACCTCAGTCCAGAACCGCGTGACTACTACGGTCACAGGTTCCAATCCTGCCTCAGGCATGGATGTGTGTGAAGTCCTTAGGTTAGTTAGGCAATGTATAGGTACCAGAGAGATAGTTCTGACTTTGCACTGGTTGAAGAAGAATCAAGATATACTCTTAGGGTATGTCAATCTACAAAAAGCAGTCAACAAGGTGAAGTGGTCCTAGAAGTTAAAAAGTCTGAGAAAATCAGGAGTAAACTACAGGGAAAGGTGAGTGATATATAGTATGTACAAGAAACAAGAGGGGATAATAATATTGGAAGACCAAGAATGAAGAGCTTGAATTACAAGTGGTGTAAGACAGGGATACGGTCTTTCACCCCTGCTATTCAATCTATACATCAAAGAAGCAAAGAGGGAATTAAATGAACATTTCAAGGTGACAGTATATCAGTGACAAGATTCACTGGTAACATTACTATCCTCAGTAAAAAAAAAAAGGGGGGGGGGGGGCTAGCACAGGCAAAGAAGGCATTCCTGGCCATGAGAAGTTGACTAGTGTCAAACACAGGTCTTAATTTGAGGAAGTAGATTCTGAGAATGTATGTTTGGAGAACAGCATTGTATGGTAGTGCAAACAGTAAGGAAAGACAGATATTGGAATAAAACCAGCAAATAACTAAGGACATAGGCTGCAACTGCTAGTCTGAAATGAATTCAGTTTTATTCATGCAGAATGAGAACATACAACTGAGCAGGATGATATATGAAGGAGAAAATTTAATGACATGTACAAAAGAAAGGAAATTCAGTGAAGTAACACATAAATAGTTAGGAGCAACATCAGGGGGCCACAAAGCAACAAAAGCAAAGTGATTAAAAACAGTAAGATAACTACAATATCTCGCCTGGAACATGCATGCAGAAAGAATAAATAAACTTTGCAATAGTACATGTATTAATAATATATGAACATAGTTCCAGAATTGTGGAAATTTGTTGATTGTTTTACTCAATCTGATGCCCAAATTCCATGAAACTGAGGACACAAATTCTGGAAAGTTTATTTACATTCCACACAACAAAGGGTAAACAGAGAAAATGAACACTTCATCCAGGTTTACACTCCATGCAACTAAATATTGGGCTGAAATAACATACTAATATGCCAAGAAATTATAAGCACTGCCGAATAAATATTATTTGTCACTGCAAATTGGTTATTGATTTGACATATGCCTTTGACTTAAACTTAAGGAACATAAAGAAATCGTACCTATCTGTGACTCAGCATCTCTGCTATATGTTTAGTTGCAACTTTCCTTCTCACAGTGTTGAAGTTCTTCTATATTTGTTGATGATGTTCCACACAAGAAAAGGAAACATTCAGTCCAGTTATCCTCTACTGTCACACTTCCAACAATAAACATACGTGTAGTACAGAGTCAAATGCTTCCTTGGAAGTCAAATTTGGTTTCATATGATTCATGTTTTGGTAATCCATTCTGTTTGGCACTGGGGAGATTATTCTGTTCAAGATTCCTCATTATGTTTGATTTCAGAATATATTCAAAGATTCTACAACAAGTGGACGTCAAGGATGTCATCGACAGTAGTTTTGTGGATCACTTTTGGTACCCATCTTGTAGACAGGTGTGACCTGTGATTTCTTCCAACTACTGTGCATAATTTTTGGTTCAGCAGATCCTTGCTATATTGTGGTTAAAAGAGGAGCTAACTCAGTCACAAATTCAGTCAGTATAAAATTTGGTTAGTGTTCCATTGAACCCTGAAGCTTTGTTCCATTTTAGTTTTTTCTTAACATCACTGATCATAATATGTACTTCACTCATCTTTTCAGTGGTACAAGAACTAAATTGGAGCAACAGTCCTGGATTTTCCCTTATAAAAGAAAAAGGAATATGGAGTTCAGCATTTCTGCTTTTGCTTTGTTACTCTCAAATTTCTGTACTTGAGTCATCCAGGAGGGACTGGAGCCAATAACAGTCTAAAGTCTGTATACTAACTTTAGTGCCACTAACAGTCTTTGCTTATGACCAGAATTTCTTTGAATTTAGCAAGAGATCTTTCGATAATATTCTGCTATTGTAGTCCTTGAAGACTTCATCCATTATCCCCTTGATAATCAAACACACATCATTCAGCATCTCTGTAGCTATAGCCCTATGTTTTATTTACATGTGTTATAGATTACTCTCTATCTCTGCAGAAGTTTCTTCATAGAAGATGTCAAATTAAACACCTAGTTTCCAAACTTATTTTATTTGGCTACCTGTTATCATGATTTACTGTGCCATCTTCCGGCTCATGACTAACGTGTGGGAAGATTCCACCTCTTCCTTTATAGTGACCATGGAGGGTCCCTCCCATTGTAAACTGTTCTACTAGGTACATATCTATCCAGTCCATGGTTAACTATTCTTCCAAAATTGAACCACAGTTCTTCTACATATTCTGTCCAGAGCTCTTCCTTTAGGTATGACAGTACTGCCTCTTTATCTTGCTGAACAAACAAATGGTTCTCCTTGTTTCAGTTGCCCTTTATTATTTGGCAAGCTTTGTTGCTATAATTGACTTGTAGACACTTGATACTAGTTTTGACACTGGAAACCTCACAGACCACAAGTCTGTTTATTGCTGTTCTTGATATTGAGTCTTTCCCAAACAATCTCAAATGTATCTTTAATTTCTGTCTTGGTTAATTTGTCCCTTGTTATTGTGGCGAATACATAATTTCCATCAACTAAACTTCCAATCAAGATTAAATAATAATTAAATATAATAAAATAAATCTGGCTACTATCAGTTGTGAGTCGTAATCAGTTCTCTGTGACTAGCATTATGTAAGCTCCATTCCTTTTTAGGAGTAAACCACTCTCAGGCACATTGTTGAAAACTCTATGCCACATGGTCTTCAGGTTTCTAGTAGTCTTGTCTTTGAGGATGGGGAATGTGGGGGTCACTTTTCTTTGGATATTGTACTCTTACTTCGTGGTCTCCCACAGTTATTACTGTGTGGCGACGTCATTTCTCCACTGCGCCAAAATCAGCGGGTGAAAGCTGCACCTGATAGATATTTATCTTTGCCGTAGTCGGCTTGGTTACGAGTTGTTTATTCTTGTTAGTTTTTTATCTGTACTTGGAAAATAAAATGTTTTCTGATCTCATGAAAAAGCTGTTACTTCATAAAATATAAAGGCTCCCATAGTGGTGACCCCGAAAAATCGTAGCAGAAGCATAAAGAAAATATATATACCGACGAGAATAATGAATTCAGAGACAAAAGCATGGGGCAGTGGAATCAAGATTGAAGACTACAGTCTGTTCAACCAAGGATCGCGGTCCACGCCCTTTGATTCGCCACAAAACGGAACGACAGATGTTAACGCAAAAGATGGGAGTACCTACGCGCGACACGGAAATGTTAAGCATTCCGCGTTCTGGCCGACGCGCCCCCAGCTTTGGTTTACGCAGGCTGAATGCATATTTCGGCAGCGTGGGGTGTCTAACAACATTGACAAATTTAATATAGTGGTTTCACATCTAAATTTAGAAGTGATAGAGCAAGTAGAAGAAACCTTGTCGTAACAAAATTACTTTGTGCTAAAGGAAGCTCTCATACAGCTTTATACGATGTCACCAGATTTGCCACTAAAAAAAATTTTCGCATACGAAGATTTGGGCGACAAGACTCCGTCACAAGTACTCAAAGCCTTACGTACATTAGCCGGCCCGGAACTCCTACCTGAAGATACTTTACGTCTAATATGGCTTCGTAAACTTCCTGCCAACATCCGTGCCGTCATTGCAGCAGAAACAGACTTGCCATTGCAAGTCTTAGCAAGAAAGGCAGACACCATCGCAAACACCTTAACCGAAGTTTCTGCGTGTTCCGAATTCAACTACAGCCAGGATAGAGGCCCAAGAACGTGTAGTGTGATGGAATCTGACGTCAGTGAGCCAGGAACATGCAATAATACTTCCCAACAGCAGTGCTCATCGACCGAACCCACCATACAGCAACTGGCAGCACAAGTGGCAAAACTCAACGTGCAAGTAACTTCACACCACCACCAGCTACGAAGTCGCAGTTGGAAAAGACGAAGAAATGCTATCCAACAGGATTTGACAGATCAATGGTGCTGGTACCACAGACGCTTCGGTAACACTGCCCGTCAATGTATTCAAACCTGCAGCTACCCAAACTTAAAAGGCGGGCGTTAAAGGGCGCTAACGTTCGTCAACAACAACATAGGCGCCCGAGTCATAGCGTGATTCAAAGAGGTGAAAACGCCACGGTATCTGCAGTCAACCAATCACACCGATTGTTCGTGTTGGACCTCTCTTCAGGTGAGAAGTTTCTGATTGACACAGGTTCAGAAGTCAGTGTTTATCCAAGAAAGAGAGGTGATATACTCACGACAACAACGCAACATGTGCTGACTGCGGCAAACAATTCCAGAATATCTACCTATGGTGAGAAACAGTTGGTATTACATCTGAATTCCAACTTCCATCCAAAATGGACTTTTGTGGTTGCTGATGTGCCGAGTCCTATAATTGGAGCGGACTTTTTACGGAACTACCGACTTATGCCCGACCTGGTTAACTGTCGTTTGGTGACAGTTCCTACAGAAGGGATATTGCCTACTGCGTCTTCCGCGTCGGTTGCAGTGCAGTGCGATGTGCCCGTGTCTTTCCGCACGAAGATTTCCGGCTCCTCTACCGCGTCATCCGCGTCGGGATATTGTGATACGAGTTCGTACCCGCAACTAAGCGGGGCGCACACGTCTGCGTCACGCAAGAAGACACCCGACAGTCGTAACGATTCGTACACTGCAGGCAATATCAGAGCACTGTCGGAGGAAACACTTTTTCGTAAACTGCTTCAAGACTTTCCAGCACTTACCGAACCCGTCAACGCAAACGGGAAGTGCAGACACAATACTCAACACCACATCAGCACGACACAAGGTCAACCCGTTGCCTTCCGCCCGCGGCGTCTGCCTCCAGAGGAGCTGCTCGCGGCGCGAGCTGAGTTCGACAGACTTCTAAAAACAGGTATTGTAAGTAGGTCTGATAGTTCATGGGCATCTCCAATTCACATGGTCCGTAAAAAAGACAATTCATGGAGAGTATGTGGAGACTACAGGGCGCTCAATGCCCGCACAATTCCCGACCGCTATCCAGTACCCAATGTGACTGATTTTAACAGTACGATTAGCAATGCCAAAATATTTAGTGTGATTGATTGCGCCAAAGCATTTTCCCAGATTCCCATGGCTCCATCTGACATTAAAAAAACAGCAGTTATCACACCATTCGCTTTGTTTGAGTACAATTTTATGCCATTTGGCCTCAGAAACGCTGCCCAAACATGGCGAAGATTCATGCATGAGGTGCTTCGAGAATTACCATTTGTATTTTGTTATATGGACGACATTTTGGTATTCTGTGGTTCTGTATATCAGCATGTCGAACATCTGCGGCAGCTTTTCCGCCGTCTGACAGAGTATGGCATAATTATTAACGAAACAAAGTGCACGTTTGGAAAACGCGAGATTAAGTTCCTGGGATATTTGGTTTCAGCAGCAGGCCTGTCACCTTTGCCTGAGCGGGTTGAAGCAGTACAACAGATGCCCCTTCCCACAACTTACAAAGGACTTCGCAAATTTTTAGGCATGCTCAACTATTACAGACGTCACTTACTTAAATTAGCTGCCGCCCAAGAGCCACTCACAACGTTACTTGCAGGTAAAAATACAACACGAAATCGTAAAATTCCATGGAGTCCAGATGCTGGAGCAGCTTTCCATGACTTAAAGAAATGTCTTTCTCGGGCAACACTGCTGGGACATCCAAGATTGAGCGCTCCTTTAGCGCTCATGGTTGATGCGAGCCAAACAGCAGTGGGTGCAGCGCTACAGCAAGAAGTTGATGGCAGATGGCAGCCGCTCGCATTTTTCTCTAAAAACCTGACTCGACAGCAGAAAAAATGGAGTGCTATTGACCGTGAGTTGCTTGCTATTTACTTAGCCATAAAGCATTTTCGCACGTCTGTCGAAGGAAGGCACTTTGCAATTTTTACCGATCACAAGCCGTTAGTAGCTATATTTCAACGAGACACAGAGCTCAATTCACCACGTCAGTGCAGGCAAGTCGAGTACATTGCACAGTTCACAACTGACGTGGGTCACATTTCAGGAAAAGACAACCTGGTCGCAGAATGCCTGTCTAGGAATTGTGCCAGTTTAAATTCAATTCGTTGGACCGAGTTAGCGTCTAAACAACTAGAAGATCCTTTCTTGCGCCGTCTAATAGAGGAACAGAGAACTGCGCTGCAGTTCAGACGTGTGTCTGTCCCAAATGTTCCAGACGGAATTTGGTGTGATGTAGCAAAAGGAAAGGAGCGACCTTACATACCAGAACAATATCGTCGCGAGATTTATAGTGCACTACATAACCTATCACATCCAGGAGTACGAGCTACAGCCAAGTTAGTGTCCTCCAAAGTAGTGTGACCTGGAATACAAAAAGATTGTCGTGCATGGGCGCGTGCATGCCTAACATGCCAGCGTAATAAAATCAGCAGACATGTCTTTGCACCTATTGCTGACTTCCCGACGCCATCTGCAAGATTTTCACATATACATGTGGACATTGTGGGCCCGCTATCATGCTCTTCAGAACAACGCTATTTGCTCACAATCACTGATCGTTTTACCAGGTGGCCAGAAGTAGTTGTGATACAAGACATTTCTGCGGAGTCGGTTGCAAAAGCACTGTTGCATTCATGGTTCTCCAGATTTGGCGTTCCGCAAAACATAACAACAGATCGCGGAAGGCAGTTTGAAAGCCAACTTTTCAATTAACTTTTACTACTGTGCGGGTGCAACCACCTACGCACCACAAGCTATCATCCATCTAGTAATGGAATGGTGGAACGACTACACCGCACGCTCAAAGCTGCATTAATGTGTAGTTCCACTTCATGGCCTGAAGCACTACCGCTGGTCCTACTCGGATTGAGAACGGCCATGAAGGAGGACTTACAATGCTTTTCCGCAGAATTGGTTTATGGTGAGCAATTGAGGGTTCCTGGAGAATTTATCGTTCCAGCATCTACACAGCCTTCGCCCCTGAGCTATGCACGCAATTCGCGAGACAACTCAGCGTTAGAATGAGAAACATCAAACCCACTAACCCTGTCAGACATGGAGACCGGAGGGTGTTTGTACATAAAGACCTGCAAGCAACGTCCCACGTGTGGCTTAGGGATGATACGGTGCGCCCGCCGCTTGTTTCGCCTTACTCTGGACCATACAGGGTAATCACAAGAGGAAGCCACAGCTTCAAAATCGATAAGGATGGTAAAGAAGAGACAGTCTCAATTGAGCGGCTTAAACCTGCTTACACCGAAGAGGGTACACTCCTTCCTCGGTCTGCAAAATCACCCTCAAACGTGGAGGCCAAAGAAACAGCAGATAGTCTCGCCGAGCCCTCGGTTTCAGAAGAGGACAACGGGGCAGCAAGTGCAGAACAGGAGCAGCCATTGTCTGCACCAGATGTTTTCACGAGAGCTGGTAGAAAAATCAAGTGCAAGTTTCCCCGCATACCTGGTGCACCCGGTTTCAAAAGGAGGGGGGCTGATGTGGCTACGTCATTTATCCATTGCGCCAAAAACAGCGGGTGAAAGCTGCAGCTGCTAGATATTTATCTTTGCCGTAGTCGGCTTGGTTACGAGTTGTTTATTCTTCTTAGTTTTTGATCTGTGCTTGGAAAATAATATGTTTTCTCATCACATGAAAAAGCTGTTACTTCATAAAATATAAAGCCTCCCATAACTGTTTGGACTGAACAAAGATTCGCATAATGAAAAAAAAACCTTGTGTGCTCCTCACACACAGTCAGCTACCTGGGTAGCAGTCTCTGATGTGTAGTGTAGACATGATCTGTTCATCACAGTCCAATCAGAAATGTTAAAATGCCAGCACATTAACATTTTACTGAAAAGAAAGGTTTACATGTTTTCATTCAATGTTGTCTTGAAGAACAATATTCTGAGGGATAGTCATAAATTTGATAAACAGCTTACAACAAAAAACAAAAAAACATAGTCACATGCCAATGTAATTCCTTTACATACCATCAGTTCATTTGCTGTTTTCTGTGACAAACAGAATGTCCACCACAGTGCTTAATGCTATTCATGATTAGAGTTGTTACCAGGCTGGTAGGTTATGTAAGGGGCATGAACAGCGTTTTATGTTGAGCAATCACTGTGAAGGACACAGAAATGCCATGAACAGATGTGTGACAGCATAATCACCACCTGACAGATTTCAAAAGAGCCCTCGTCATGGATCTTCATTTGGCCAGCTTTTTAGATTATGCAGTGTTCAGATTTGTGAGGCATTTGTACAGTGGCCAAAGTTGGATGGCCAGTGTTCGACTACATGGGAATTTGAGAGCAGGTGCACTCATCATTAAGGTTCTGGATGATCTGACCAGAAGGGAAGAGTGCCATATTGTGTAACAAGAACATCAAACCCCTACACATCTATGCTTGTCATCTGAGAACAAGTAATGGACTCCCTGCAATGTTCTGTGACATCCTGCACCAATGGTCAAAGACTGGTAGCGACCAAACTAGGAAATTATCGTACCATTTCCTCTGAGACAGAAAAAGTAGCTATGTTTTGGAGTGGTGCCATGACCAAGAAGCATGGACTGCTCATTAATGGTATTGCACAGTATTCAGTGATGAATCATGGTTCCGCATACTTTGAATGACCATTTTTGGCAAGAATGGTGGTGATCTGGAATGAGGTCTCATTCTTTCAAAGTTTTGGAGGGACACAGCAGTTACACTTCTTGCACCATGATGGAAGATGCCATCTTGTATGACTTCAGGCTACAACTGGTAGTGAGTGAGGAAAGTTGATGGCACAATGACACATCATGGACATCCTATGCCCTCATGTGTTACTTCTCTGAAATAGCATTGGTGTGCCACTTTTCACTTGGACTATGATTTCCTACACATGGCACGTGTCTCTATGAACAGTCTGCATGATTTTGAAGTACTCTCATGGTCAACAAGATACCCAAGACCTTCCTTGATAGGACATTTGTGGGTCCAGATTGGCTTGCCTCAAGAGAGGATACAATGCATTTATGATACTGTTCCCAAATGAATCAGTCCATGCATCCAAGGCAGAGAGGATTCAGCATTATACTAGTAAGTGGGCTCATACTGCCAAGTTCTTTATGTATTTGACTCATATTTGCAATCACTAAAATGGCATAAAATACTCTTGCCAACCACTAAATTTCACTTTGTTTCTTCCTCCCCTTTTGAGTGCTTTCCCTATTTTGTCAGGCTGTATACACAGAGCAGAGAGAGAGAGATAGGGAGAGGGGTGGTTAAGTGGCAGCTTTCCTTCTAATTTACTCTGTATGTTTAGTTGTCATAAGCACAAATGGTATTAATATATTCTTAATACAATGTGCAAATTAAGTTACTTGTCTTTTGTTAATGTACACCTCAACTCATTACAAATCTCTGAGGATCTGGTTCTTGATAGGATCTATAGAACACAATGAATGATATTTTATTACAGAAGAACTCATTGTGAATGACACAAAGTAAATGTGCCACCTATTATGTAAACATACTAGAGCTATGGTTTTCTGCATATGTAACTTGTAATCTTCCTCCCAGACTAACTATACGTTTCGTCACTTATGCAAAAGGTATTAAACAAAGCACTGGACATAAAACGTTGTAAGTGCATTTTTTTTGTGTGACCAAAAACTGATATTCCACTATATGCTTATAACTTGGAAGAAATAATCCGCTGGGCTTCATTTGAACAGTCTTGGGAAAAGGTTCCTAGCACAAAAACTAATTGAAAGAAGCACAGGCAACAGTTTTACTACAAATTCAACAGTAATGACAAAATTTGTTTCATCGCCAACCACACAAAAGAAAAATAGTAATTTTTTTCCACAGCAACACATTCCAGTAATAGTCAACACTCAAATAAGATCATTTTTAGGCTAAAGAACGGAAGAGAGCACAGTGTAAATCTTGCTCCTTTTGGTAATTTAACTTGTGTGAAAACTAACATTAAGGAACCAGTTAAAAAAACAATTGATAAGCTATATTGTTTAAAAATATTTCATCAGAATATAAGAAGTCTTTTGAATAAAAAAAGAAGAGCTGCTGCTTTCACTGCAAGAAACAGCGGACACAGATTGAATTATTCCTGATGTGCTCTGCTTAACTGAACATCACTTGGAAGCCACAGAAATAAATCAGCTACATTTAAATAGTTATAAAATTGGTTCTTCCTACTGTTGGAGCAATTTAAGACAAGGCGGAGTGGCAATTTACACACACAATACTATTAGGTCACAAGTTATAGATGTATCTAAATACTGTACTGAACAGCACTTTGAATGTTGTGCAGTCAAATTAGAGCTTGAAACACAGTTCCTGATCATAGTAACATTTTACAGGTCACCTATGGGAGACATTCAAAAACTTCTCTCTCAGCTAGAAACAGTTCTTACTAAACTTTATAGAAACAATAGTAATGTCATCGTATGTGGTGACTTTAACATAAACTTACTCACAAAAACACCCAGAAACTATTAGAATCACTACTGTTAACCTTCAATCTGCTCCTCATGATCTCATTCCCAACAAGAGTATATGGGCACAGCAAGACCCTGATTGATAATCTGTTCCTAGATCCCACAAATTACAATGAAGTGATGACAAGGCCAGTAACAAATGGTCTGTCTGATCACGATGGTCAAATGACAACCCTAAAACTTGGCAACAGAAAAACAACACATGGCCATTGTAACCAAGTTAAACATGTAAGATCAATAAATGCGGAATCTACTTGCTTGTTTAGAAATAGTTCATGCTATGAACAATGGGAGGAAGTATACCAGGCTGATACAGTGAATGATAAGTTCAACTCATTCCTGAACTTATTCTTTAAACATTTTGAAGCTTCTTTCCCCCAAAGACAGATTAAAATCAAACCAGCCTGTAGTAAAAGGAAAGAGTGGCTAGCTACTGGCATAAAAATATCATGTAACAAAAAGAGAGGTCTGTATGTACAACAGAGGACTAGTACAGACACAGCAGTAAAGTTACATTACAAGAAATACTGTAAAATTCTAACAAGTGTAGTCAAGAAGGCCAGACAGTTGCACTATGCAGAAAAAATCATCAATTCAAACAATAAAATAAAAACCATATGGCACATCATAAAAAGTGAGACAAATAGGAACATAAAACCTGACAATAATAAACACAAAGTTGCAGCCTCAGATTTCAACAATTTTTTTCTCTCTGTAGCTGAAAAAACAGTGAACCATAATAAACAGGCTCACACAGAAGCTATTGAACTACTTAACCACATGCAAATAACATCTAAAGTAGCACTTCATTTCAGAAGTACAACCCCTAAAGAAATTGAAAAAAACCATAAAATTACTCAAAAATTCAGATTCCTGTGGATACAATGGCATATTAAGTAGGATTTTAAAATCATGTGCAGATTTAATCAGTTATATATTGTGCTATTTGTGTAACCAATCTATGGAAACTGGTGTGTTCCCAGATAGATTAAAACATGCAGTAGTGATGCCAATCCACAAAAGTGGAGCAAGGGATGAAATATCCAACTATCGGCCCATATCCCTGCTGCCAGTTTTCTCAAAGGTATTTGAGAGAATAGTGTATGATAGGATTTATAGTCACACTACACAAAATGGCTTACTGGTTCCTACACAGTTCGGCTTTTGTAAGGGCTCCTCCACAGACAGAGCTATATTTAACCTAGCAGATGGAATTTTAGGTGATCTAAATTACAAAAGGTATCCAATGGGCATATTTTGTGACCTTGCCAAGGCATTTGATTGTGTAGATCACAACACACCCTTAAAAAAGCTTTCACATTATGGCAATAACGACAAATCTTTGACTTGGTTAGAATCATACTTACAGAACAGGAAGCAAAGGGTTGTCTTAAGGGGACAGGAACAGCATTAACATCAGACTGGGGAAATATAAAGTATGGAGTCCCACAGGGCTCAATTCTTGGGCCATTAATTTTCCTGTTCTACATTAATGACCTACCAATAACAATTAACAACAGAGCAAAAATAGTAATGTTTGCCGACAATACAAGTATCCTCGTAAAAGGGCCCAACTCCACAATGCAGGATACAGTCATGACAGTCTCTACTCAAGTACACAAATGGTTCACTGCGAATAGCCTAACCTTAAATATTTCAAAACCCAATATGATACAGTTTCTGACAAAAAATAAAAAAATATAGCTCCTGAAATAAATGTTAACAATCACAAAATTAACAAAACCACACATACAACATTCCTAGGTATCCAGATAGACAGTCACCTAAGATGGAAAGAACAAATTGATCAGCTGGTCAAGAAACTTAGCTCATCGTGCTTTGCACTAAGAGCTCTCCATCAGTTAGTAGACAGAGAAATAATGTTGTTGTCATATTTTGCATATTTCCATTCTGTTCTCTCCTATGGCATAATCTTCTGGGGAAATGCTGCAGGTGCTGAAAAAGTCTTCAGAATACAAAAACGAGCAGTGAGGCTAATATGTGGGGTCCCTAATGGGACATCTTGCACATGTCTCTTCAAATCTCTCGGGATACTTACCATCACAGGTTAGTATATACACTCACTGATGTTATTTGTAGCCAACAATAGGGAACTGTTCAGAAAAATTGTGGCATCCACAACCATGACACAAGACGGGTGAAAAATTTTCATCAAAGCTCTGCAATTCTCACTAAAGTACATAGGGGAGTTACTGAGTCAGGTATAAAGGTCTTCAATAAGCTCCCCATCAATATAAAAAAGAAAATAAATAATGTACAGGTTTTCAAAAGTAAACTAAAATTATTTCTCATTGAATAAACTTTCTATAAAATGAATGAATACTTAGAGTTATGATGTACAAGAGTGGGGGAAACTGCCTAAGAAAAGCACTCCCTTAAAGATAAAGTGTGATGCTGTTACTTGTAGTTTAACTGAAATTGTGGTGATAAAATGTAAATTTATCTGTTTCATTACGAGAAAATGTGAACTCCCATGTATCCCACTCTCTTGAGTTACTCTTCTTAAGAAATGCAGTTAAAACTTGTATTGATTCAAACCATGACCATGAAGAAAATTTACTTCCTTATATATGTCAGTAGCATAAAAATATGCACTGTCACTTATTCTACTATTTTAAACAATCACTTAAACTCCAGAATGAGATTTTCACTCTGCAGCAGAGTGTGCGCTAATATGAAACTTCATGGCAGATTAAAACTGTGTGCCCGACCGAGACTCGAACTCGGGACCTTTGCCTTCCGCAGGCAAGTGCTCTACCATCTGAGCCACCGAAGCACGACTCACGCCCGGTACTCACAGCTTTACTTCTGCCAGTATCTCGTCTCCTACCTTCCAAACTTTACAGAAGCTCTCCTGCGAACCTTGCAGAACTAGCACTCCTGAAAGAAAGGATATAGCGGAACTGTTTTTGGCATAATGCAGGCTTTAATACTGAAGTTATATATTGTGCTATTTGTGTAACCAATCTATGGAAACTGGTGTGTTCCCAGATAGATTAAAACATGCAAAAAAAAAAAAAAAAAAAAAAAATGCGCTGTCACTTATTCTTCTATTTTAAACAATCACTTAAACAGTTTTTGGCATAATGCAGGCTTTAATACTGCATGCAATTAATTGTTCTTGTAAAATAAACCAATGTCTGTGCAATGTGATGTATAAATGTTAATGTACTACTGTAATTGCTTCAATTGACTTGTCCTATATTACTTGTACACTGGCTGTATAATATGTAATCAACAGGACCAAATAAATAAATAAATAAAAATAAATAAATAAAAAATACAAATATTAAGTGAATACACTTATATTTTCTTGCTGTGTTGTAGACAGTTCGCAGATCATCTCCACCTCATTGTCTAGAGTACCAGCTTTGTTATTATACCTACTGAAACACTTTTACTATTTTAATTCTTCTCATTTACTTTCTTCCAAATTAGTTCTTAGAAAACAATATAGATAATTTACACATCAAAAAGACAATTTTACTAAGCTTATCTTAACAAGTGAGTTAATGCACTACTGAATACACTGAAAACATGTGACTGACTCAGCGTCACATGGCCTAACAACTGAACTCCTGACTCCACAAATGGTACACTTTTTCCTATTTACAACCTTGCTGTACATGCCAGAACATTCACAAAGAATTTTTTTTTATTTACTACAATTTCCTAATGAAACTATACATTTTTTGAATATATATATATATATATATCACAGGGTGTTTCAAAAATGACCGGTATATTTGAAACGGCAATAAAAACTAAACGAGCAGCGATAGAAATACACCGTTTGTTGCAATATGCTTGGGACAACAGTATATTTTCAGGCGGACAAACTTTCGAAATTACAGTAGTTACAATTTTCAACAACAGATGGCGCTGCAAGTGATGTGAAAGATATAGAAGACAACGCAGTCTGTGGGTGCGCCATTCTGTACTTCGTCTTTCTGCTGTAAGCGTGTGGTGTTCACAACGCGCAAGTGTGCTGTAGACAACATGGTTTATTCCTTAGAACAGAGGATTTTTCTGGTGTTGGAATTCCACTGCCTAGAACACAGTGTTGTTGCAACAAGACGAAGTTTTCGACGGAGGTTTAATGTAACCAAAGGACTGAAAAGCGATACAATAAAGGATCTGTTTGAAAAATTTCAACGGACTGGGAACGTGACGGATGAACGTGGTGGAAAAGTAGGGCGACCGCGTATGGCAACCACAGAGGGCAACGCGCAGCTAGTGCAGCAGGTGATCCAACAGCGGCCCCGGGTTTCCGTTCGCCGTGTTGCAGCTGTGGTCCAAATGACGCCAACGTCCACGTATCGTCTCATGCGCCAGAGTTTACACCTCTATCCATACAAAATTCAAACGCGGCAACCCCTCAGCGCCGCTACCATTGCTGCATGAGAGACATTCGCTAACGATATAGTGCACAGGATTGATGACGGCGATATGCATGTGGGCAGCATTTGGTTTACTGACGAAGCTTATTTTTACCTGGACGGCTTCGTCAATAAACAGAACTGGCGCATATGGGGAACCGAAAAGCCCCATGGTGCAGTCCCATCGTCCCTGCATCCTCAAAAAGTACTGGTCTGGGCCGCCATTTCTTCCAAAGGAATCATTGGCCCATTTTTCAGATCCGAAATGATTACTGCATGACGCTATCTGGACATTCTTCATGAATTTGTGGCAGTACAAACTGCCTTAGATGACACTGCGAACACCTCGTGGTTTATGCAAGATGGTGCCCGGCCACATCGCACGCCCGACGTCTTTAATTTCCTGAATGAATATTTCGATGATCGTGTGATTGCTTTGGGCTATCCGAAACATACAGGAGGCGGCGTGGATTGGCCTCCCTATTCGCCAGTCATGAACCCCTGTGACTTCTTTCTGTGGGGACACTTGAAAGACCAGGTGTACCGCCAGAATCCAGAAACAATTGAACAGCTGAAGCAGTACATCTCATCTGCATGTGAAGCCATTCCGCCAGACACGTTGTCAAAGGTTTCGGGTAATTTCATTCAGAGACTGCGCCATATTATTGCTACGCATGGTGGATATGTGGAAAATATCGTACTATAGAGTTTCCCAGACCGCAGCGCCATCTGTTGTTGAAAATTGTAACTACTGTAATTTCGAAAGTTTGTCTGCCTGAAAATGTACTGTTGTCCCAAGCATATTGCAACAAACAGTGTATTTCTATCGCTGCTCGTTTAGTTTTTATTGCCGTTTCAAATATACCGGTCATTTTTTAAACACCCTGTATATATATAATAGAGGGAAACAATCCACACGGGAAAAATATATTTAAAAACAAAGATGATGTGACTTACCATATGAAAGCGTTGGCAGGTCGATAGAAACACAAACAGACACATACATTCACACAAAATTCAAGCTTTCGCAACAAACTGTTGCCTCATCAGGAAAGAGGGAAGGAGAGGGAAAGACGAAAGCAAGTGGGTTTTAAGGGAGAGGGTAAGGAGTCATTCCAATCCCGGGAGCGGAAAGACTTACCATAGGGGGAAAAAATGACGGGTATACACTCGCATACACACATATCCATCCACACATATACAGACACAAGCAGACATATTTAAAGACAAAGAGTACTCTTTGCCTTTAAATATGTCTGCTTGTGTCTGTATATGTGTGGATGGATATGTGTGTGTGTGCGAGTGTATACCCGTCCTTTTTTCCCCCTATGGTAAGTCTTTCCGCTCCCGGGATTGGAATGACTCCTTACCCTCTCCCTTAAAACCCACTTCCTTTCGTCTTTCCCTCTCCTTCCCTCTTTCCTGATGAGGCAACAGTTTGTTGCGAAAGCTTGAATTTTGTGTGTATGTATGTGTCTGTTTGTGTTTCTATCGACCTGCCAACGCTTTCGTATGGTAAGTCACATCATCTTTTATATATATATATATATATATATATATATATATATATATATATATATATATATATATATATATATATATATATATATATATAGACACACACACAGAAGGTTAATATTTATTATTTACATCAGTATGAAATTTGTAATCAAATGTTCTAGACATTTCAAGATTTTAAATGAATCTTAGTATTCTTTCATCAGTAGATACCAAACTGTTTGTATTAAGGTATTGGTACGTGACAAGTTATTCAAATACCTTTTGTGAGACCTGAGTTTCTCCTGGCGTATACAACTTTAAAATAACTTCCGGGAATTCAGCCATGTAACACTTTCAGTGACCGCCAATATTTTGGCGGGAGATCACCCCGCCATTTTGCCTTGAAAATGGTGGGGTGTTCTCCCGCTGAAATATCGGTGGTCGCTGAAAGTGTTACCTGGCTGAATTCCCAGAAGTTATTTGAAACAAATACCTTTTGTATTTGTAGAAGTTATACATAATTACTGATTTGTTTCCTTTATAGTTCTCCTTGATTTTTTGTAACTAAAAAATTTTCAATGAAAGTAATTCAGTCCTTTCAAAGGGAACAGAGACCTAAACCTGGAATTAAGTAATAAAAAATTTTATAATTTTAGTAATTTATACTACAAATTGAGTAGTTCAATAAAGATAAGAATAGTAATGATTAAATAGTTATCTCTTAGTTTATCTTTCTATTTACCTTCTCTGTTTCTAAATAACTGATGAGATGGCTTTTATTGCAATATTATAGCCTATATTTGTATTGCACATTATAATTACCCAAAAGAAATTCTTCTGTCAGTTACAAGCTGCATGTGAGATTTTTAGAGATGACTCAGTATCAGGGGTGGGCATAAAATAATAATTGGATCTTTCTATCACCCACAAGGCTCACCTCCTGATGTAACAAAAAACTTTAGGGAAAACCTAAGTTCACTTGTATGTAAGGTCCCCAATCATGCTGTAATCATTGCTGGAGACTTTAATCATCCAACAATTAATTAGGGAAAATTACAGTTTTATTGGAGATGGGCCTGGTAAGACATTTTGTGAAACTGTACTAAATGCCTTCTCTGAAAAGTACCTAGAACAAATAGTTAAGAACCCCACTCATGATGGAAAAATAGTGGATCTAATGGCAACAAACAGACCTAACCTCTTTGACGACATCCACATCAAAACTGGTGTCATTGAAATTACGCGGTTGTGGCAACTATGATTACCAAAGTACAAAGGACAGCTAAATCAAGCAGAAAGATGTATATGTTAAGTAAAATAGATAAAAAATCACTTGTTTAATATCTCAATGAGGAACTTGAAACTTTCAGCATAGGGCTGTAGCATGTAGAGGATATATGGCTCAAGCGTAAAGGAATAGTTGACCACACACTGGATAGATACGTACCCAGTAGAACAGTCCATAGTGGGAGGGTACCTCCATGGTATACAGTCACTGTAAAAAAACTTCTAAAGAAACATAGACTACTGTATACGTGTAAAACAAAGCATAGGGCTATAGACAGAAAGATGCTGAATGAAACACTGTCAAGAGATCAATGCGTGATGCCTTCAATGACTTTCATAGCATAATGTTGTCAAATGATCTTTCACCAAACCTAGGGAAATTCTGGTCACATGTAAAGGCTGATAGTGGCACCAAAGTTACTGTCCAGTCTCTAGCAAATGAGATAGGAACTGAAATTGATGGTAGCAAAGCAAAACCTGAAATGCTGAACTCCATATCCAAATGTTCTTTTACAAAGAAAAACTCAGATGAATAGCTCCAGTTTAATCCTGATTCACTGAAAATATGAATGAAATAAGTATTAGATATCAGTGGTGTTGAGCAACAGCTGTAAAATCACTAAAACTGAACAAAGCTCCATGCCCCGATGGAATCCCTGTCAGATTCTATAATGAATTTGCTGCTGAATTATCCCCTCTTCTAACTATAATCTATTGTAGATCCCTTGAACAAAAAACCATGCCCAGTTCTTGGAAAAAAGCTCAGGTCATACCTGTCAACAAAAAGGGTAGTAGAAGCAATCCACAAAACTACCAACCAATATCTTTGATGATGATTTGTTGCAGAATCTTAGAATATAGTCTGAGCTCAAATGTAATATGGTATCTTGAACAGAATTACCTCCTCCATGCTAACCAGCATGGATTCTGAAAAGATTGATAATGGAAAACCCAACTTGCACTTTTCTGACATGCCATACTGAAAGCCTTGGATCAAGGCAATAAGGTAAATACAGTATTTCTTTATTTCTGAAAAGCATTTGATTCAGTAGCACATCTATGCTTACTGTCAAAAGTTCGATCATATGGGGTATCAAGTAATTTGTGACTGGATTGAGGACATTTTAGTGGGGAGGACACAGCATGTTATCTTGGGAGGAGAGTCATCATCAGATGTAGGAGTAATTTTGGGTGTGCAACAGGGAAGTGTGCTGGGACCCCTGCTGTTCATGTTGTATATTAATGACCTTGCACACAATATTAACAGCAACATCAGGATTTTTGCAGATGATGCAGTACTATCTGAGAGAAGCTTCATAAATAATCAGTCAGTTCTTGATAAGATTTCAAAGTGGTGCAAAGCAAGGCAACTTGATTTAAATTTTCAGAAATGTAAAATTGTGCACTTTGCAAAAATATAGTACTTTATGACTATAATATCAATGAATCACTGTTGGAATCAGCCAACTCATACAAATACCTGGGTATAACACTCTGTATGGATATGAAATGAAATGGTCACATAGGCTCAGTTGTAGGTAAAGCAGGTGTTTAACTTCAGTTTATTGGTGGAATATGGGAAGGGGGGAAGGGGGGGAGGGGCAGAAGCACAATCAGTCTACAAAGGTGGCCACTTACAAATCACTCCTATGACCCATCCCAGAATATTGCTCAAGTGTGTGGGACCCTTACCAAATAGGACTAAAAGGGGATATTGATTTATACAGAGAAGGCCTGCATGAATGGTCACAAGTTTGTTTAAACCATGGAAGGGTGTCACAGAGATACTGAAGGAACTGAACTGACAGACTCTTGAAGACAGATGTAAACTATCCCGAGAAAGTCTATTAACAAAGTTCTAAGAAGCTGCTTTAAATGGTGACTCTAGGAGTATATTACAATCCACTGTGTATCACTCACATAGGGATCATGAGAATAAGATCAGAATAACTACTGCACACACAGAGACACTCAAACAATCATTCCTCCCATGTTTCATACATGAATGGAACAGGTAGAAACCATAACAACTTGTGCAATGGAATGTGCCCTCCTCATGTTGATTTGCAGATTGTAGATGTAGATGTAGAAGTATTTGTCTCCACGTTTAATCATCCCTATTTTATGAGATTTTTTTTTTTTATATTATTGCAAAATAAAAATATATTTTACTCCCTGCCTTTGTTTCTAATATTGTAGACGTTTAGGAAAAATCTTAACTGAATTCAATGTTCTTTTTATCTATTCAGCATTCTTGTCTGTTCACCATGTTGAGTGCTTGTGTCGCTTGTTACTGAATCATAGGCCGTGTGTCTTCTGTCTATGTCATGTTTGCTTCCTCTTTTTCAAGTCACAGCCAGTATTTATCTGAATTTATTTTACACTTGTATTAGAGTTGAGAAATGGCTATTTTAAAAACCACATTAATATCATCACTGTTCTCTCTATCCTCAGAGATAAGAGTTTCTATAGTTGATAACGTATAACATTAAAAAAAATTAGCAAAATTTGTACACCTATAATTGCAGATTTGACAGCCAAAAGTGGAATCTTTTACACAAATATTTTACGGCTGATTATTAGTAAAAATTTGAAAATTATCATGAAAGTCAATGTTTTAGACAATATTTCTGTAAGTAACTCATTTAAACAGTCGTATTCTATGTGTAAAATTTCAGATATTTCTCACAGACAAAATATTATTATCACTTTCTAAGCATTCAAAGCAGCATGAAGGAAAATGACATGATTAATTATTTATTAACCATATCTGGTAAAGTTGTATATAATGTACCAAATAATTTCAACACTACCATTGACAGAAAATTCAAGAATAATCTCACAGTAGTTAAAATTTCTGACACAAAGTATGTTACTCAAGAATAATATTTCACAAAAATTATGCTCTTTCCATTCATACAAAGACAGATAAAATGTTTGTTATTTCTTCAGTTACAACAAATCCCCATACCAATTTATTTTCATGTCAATTTCCAGCTTCAAAGGAGCCCCATTTTCTTTAATGCATATCTCTATTGAGGAGTGAAGTACTTGTTTCAGCACTACACACAACAGATACCTGTATATAGTCACCAACAACATCACTATATACACAGGGCAAGTCAAAAGTCCTTGGACACCTTCATAAGTTGGAAGATTAAAGGGAAAATTGAAATGTGATGATGGGAATATAGGTTTGATGTGGGGCCACAACTTTTATAGTGAATGTCATTTATGACCGCCATCTTGAAATCCGCCATTTTGGATTCTCTCTCTCTCTCTCTCTCTCTCTCTCTCTTTTTTCTTTTTCTTTTTTATATATATAAATGGTAAGGGGGGTGTATGACACATCAAATAACACTCACTTGAGCTCTGGAATTGAGTGGTGAAATTTGTTTTTGTCTATCTTGTACAGTTTAGAGGTTATTAATGTTCAAAGTTGGGAAATTACCTTCATACCGATTGCTACAACACATGTTCTACGTGTTGTCCATCCCGTGCAATGCACAACTGCAGTCACCACAACCACTCTTACTGCACACGGAGGAGAGTGTCTCCTGCAATTTGGTCACAGGTGTGTTGTATGCGTTCCTCCAGGTGTCTCAAATCACGGATGCTCTCAGCATACACTATCTGCTTAAGATGTCCCCATGGATGAAAATCAAGGGGCGTTAAATCAGGGGATCTGGGCGGCCACTCCACGGGACCACAGCGACCAATCCTCTTCCCTGGCAGTTGTTCCTCCAACCATTCACGGACACCAATGTCATAGTGTGTAGGGGCTCCATTGTGCTGTAAATAAGATGTGAAAATGCCATCAGTGTTCAGTGTGGAAGGGAACACAAGGTCCTGTAGCAGCATCAGATACTGTGGTGCAGTTAATGTGTTGTAAATGAAAAATAGCCCAATGATGAGGGTGTCCCATATGCGACACCACACCATCACCTTTGCTGGACTATGTTCTCGAATTAGACAACCCAGTTCGGATTTGCGTCACTCCAGTATCGACAATTATGTCGATTAACCTCCCCGTTCAGAGTGAAATACACCTCGTCGTTGAACAGTATGCCTTTGGCAAACGAAGGATCCAGTTTGTGTTGTTCAGTAGCCCACAGGCAGAACTCAACCAGCAATCAGGGTCATCCTCATTAAGTCGATGTTGCATCTGCAGCTTGTAAGGATGTCACTTATTGGTGTGCAATATCCGGACAACAGAGGTTTGGCTTATTCCACATGCTACGGCCGCCGACGGGTACTTCGTTTAGGACTTTTCACAAATGACGCAACAACTGCAGTTGTAGTTTCCTCATTGTTGGCAGTCCTTGGTTGCCCACTATGTGCTCTATCGTGAACAGAGCCCGTCTTCCAGAATTTGGTGATCACATGAGCCACCGTGCTGTGCGATACCGGTTCTCTGTCTGGGTGCCGTCTGTTGTAGTCAGCTGCTTTTGTTTGGTAGCTGCGTTCCCCTGATTCAAGGATGATTTTGATCTTCTGTTCATGTGTCAGACGCATTTTAGATCAGCTGGAACAAAGAGAGACATGAGTCGGTATCAAGGTAACATTTAACATTAATAACTTCTAAACTGTACAAGATAGACAAAAACAAATTACACCACTCAATTCCAGAGTTCAAGTGAGTGTTATTTGATGTGACATACACCCCCCTTCCCATTTATAAAAAATGACTTGAAACCAAAATGGCGTATTTCAAGGTGGCGGCCATAAATGACATTCACTCCAAAAGTTCCCATCATCACATTTCAATTTCCCCTTTAATCTTCCAACTTATGAAGATATCCAAAGACTTTTGACCATCCTGTACTTCACAGTTAACAATCTAATTTCCATTGTCCCATCAACATGTTAACATTCAAGTTATTAGTTATAATCCATATATACCTTGTAATCATCACACCAACAGTCAGCACATAACAAAATTTTACTTCACTCCCTACTGTAAACACATAGCCCCTGACAGAATGAAAACAAACTACTACATTTCAGAACTACAGGGTGACAATTATTGAACTACATGAAAAAAATGTAAATTAGTTACAAACTATGGTGTGTACACACGTTATTCAACATGTAAACATCAA
Source organism: Schistocerca americana (assembly GCF_021461395.2). Taxonomy (NCBI): domain Eukaryota; kingdom Metazoa; phylum Arthropoda; class Insecta; order Orthoptera; family Acrididae; genus Schistocerca; species Schistocerca americana. The sequence continues at coordinate 891,090,522 of NC_060119.1, forward strand.
TACAAGTATTTGGATTTAGTTTATGACATGTTTTATATGCCTGCCATCATTGGCGATGATGTGCAACAGATAAATAGCAAAATTCTGCATGATCTGCTGAAGTATTGAAACATCAATGCTGTTGGTGACCTCCTGAATATCTGTTTACAGCTCAGCAATGGTTTTGCAGTTATTGCTGCACACCTTGTCTTTAATATAGCCCCACAGGAAGGAATTACATGAGTTCAAATCTGGAGAGTATGGCAGCCAATTGAGGCCCACGCCAGTGGCCTCTGTGCACCCCAGAGTCAGAATGCAGTCCCCAGAATGCTCCGCCAGGACATCAAAACCCTCCTGCTTCAATGGGGTCAAGCTCTGTCTTGCGTGATCTACATCTTGTCAAAATCAGGGTCACTGTGGATAATGGGGATGAAATCATCTTCCAAAACCTTCATGTACTGTTTGGTGGTCATCGTGCCATCAGGGAATATTGTATCGATTATTCCATGACTGGTCATTGCAGAACACACAGTCACCCGTTGAGGGTGAAGAGACTTCTTGATCACAAAAATGCAGATTCTCAGTCCCCCAAATGTACCAATGTTGCTTATTGACAAACCCATCCAAATGAAAGTCAGCTTCATTGCTAAACCAAACCATGCATGTGCATACTAATTCCATCAGGTCCTGTGACCAACTGCATAGTTTGAAAATGCTAATGCATACCATTCTGAAGTTTGACAATTTTATTTCATATAGTTCAATAATTGTCATTCTGTGAGAACCGTAATACAGACTTCATCATCAATAGAGTCATAATAAACAAGACCATTAGTAGTACAATCATTATCCTTGTAATATCTCAATACAACATATACATAATTGTAGTAAACCACGCATTACTACACCTCTACCACCAACACCCCTTCATGCATCACATATTTGAGCAGCACGCTGTTCAGCTGATCCTGACCCCCACCAGAGGCTGCCAACCATGCTTGGCACCTCGATAGCCAACACCCAATAGCCGATGGGCCCTAGTGGGCAAATGCTTTTTATATTGCCATGCAGTGATTCTAGCTGGCAGTCTTGTACATGTCAATAAACTCATATGCTCACTGTCTATATGGAGGCAGTACTTCCATCACTTCTTCAACAGCAATAACTCACTACAGTTGCCTTGGAAAATCTCATGGTCATATTGACTGTTTCAGTTCCTCCATTTCATGTGCAGCTACCACCATTTCTGCCGTACAATCACTCTGCTGAAGACTGGGAACCTTATGAAAAATGGCTCCATCAGCACTTTATTACATCTCAACTGACACACACAGATACTTGCAACACTTTGTTGTTGTATTGCATTCCTCCACACATTTGTCAGTTAACACATTTACTAGTTGTTGTGTCAACTGGCCTCTCTGCAGGAATCAGCCTCACTCTCTTTTGAAATCGTGTGTAGTTTGTTGTCTTATTACCATCACAAGCACACCCATATCATTGCCACTCATGTAGAATTTTACCAGTTCCACAAGCAGCCACATCAATCTTATTGGTCTTTGGCAGCAGAGCTACAGGATTTGAGCCATAAATGTCACTCTATTATTAAAACCTCCAAGGAATCCTTTGCAGACTCCACTATTAGAGATGCAATTATCTGCCTGACACCTGATAAAGAAGTTTGTCAGATACCCCTCCAATGTGAGGATCCACCCTTGGAAGACGTTTTACGCATTGTTGAGTCCTTTGAAGTCTTCTGCAGTGTAGACCACCAAATCAAAGTGTGGGAAGATATTCTGTCATTGATAGTGACCCACATCAGTGCACAGCAACAGCTGACTGAGCAGAGAGAAAGTCAATGCCACTCAGACCAGGTAACCTAACTGCAACTGATAACCATGTCAGGAACAAAAGGGCTTTGTGCACCGCTTGTGTCATGCCCCTCTTGGTTTGTGCAACATGAGAGAGTTGCCTGCATTGGATGACATGCCACAAGTGTCACAAGAAAGGCCACATTGCATCAGTTTGCCATTCTCAGCCTTCCTCAGGACAAATGGATCTTGACATACATTCTACTTCATCATTGTCTGCAGATCAGAATAAGCTCTTTATTGAAGTGTCTGTGCTGAACGAACCATTGTCACTGCAAGCAGACACCAGAGTAGCTGTTTTTCTCCTTAGCTTTCACATGTTTGCATGGCTGGGCAACCCACCATTGACCCCCATCAAATGCCAGCAATAAATAGCATTTTCCTGTTCTTGTCAATTTACTGCCACCATGGCTTACAAATCTCTAGTCTGTCCAATCATTTATTTCATTGTTGATGATCTTCATACCAATAATTTGTTTGGGTTAGACACTTTTGTTGCTTTTGAATTTTCCATTACTGACACTGTACATCTTGTATCAGATGAGATTCCTTGTTACTTACCAAGACTTAGATTCATTGTATTTTGAATTATTAGATGTGTTTTCTGAGGGATTAGGATACATAAAACATATCATGCTTAAACCTTTGGCTTGGTCGCATTATTTCTGGGTACAACCCGTACCTGCGCCCTTACACGAACAATTTAAGTTTAAGTTGCATCATTTGACATCACTAGGTATCATTTGACTGATTTCCACAAATGAGTTTGCTACACTATAGGTGACTGTCAAAAAAACCATCAGGTCAGCTCTGACTTTGTGGAGACTTTAAAGTTACTGTAGACACACAGCCTGTTATTGACATATATTCTCTGCGTTGGACTGATGAATTACTAGCACTTAGCTGAGGCCTATCTGCAGGTTCCATTAGATGACAAATCAAAATAATTACTTGTTGTGAATGTACCTTTTGGCCTTTAACCGTATCAACATTTAATGTTTGGAATGACTAGTAACCTGACTATTTTCCAACACTTTTTAGAGTAACTCATATCTGAGCTTCCATACTGCATCAACTACCTTGACAATACTGTAGTAATGGGTGCTATGATGGAAGAACACTTACATAACCTTTGTTCTCCCTTTACTGTTTTGCAAACCACAGGCCTCAAGTGTAATGTTATGAAGTCACAGTTTTTTTAACCCTCTATTGTGTATCTCAGTCATGAACTTTACAGGAGGGTTTTTCAACCCCTGGAATAGCCTGTCAGTATTATTATGACTTTGCCTCATCAGACAAATTTGAATGCACTAGAAGCATTCCCCAGTAAAACAGCATGCCATCATCAATTTATTCTGGTTGCTGCCACTCTGGCTCACCCTCTGCACCAGTTTCTTCATAAAAATGTTCTTTTCCAGTGGTTGCCAGTCTATGACCATGCATTTAAGCAATTTAAAAGCAAATTACACTCACCACCTTGCCTTTCAGCCTTCCAAGCTGCTAAACATTTAGTCGTGGTCATGGATCCACCCCAGTATGAGGTAGGGATAGTTCTGGTCCATAATCACGCAGATGGCTCTGAGCAACCAATCACTTTTCCACCCAAAATGTTCAATGCAGCTCAGGATCACTATCTGCAAGTTGAAAAAGAAGCCATTGCAACTGTTTATGCCATAACAGAATTTTGCATATTCTTATACAGTATAAAATTCCACTTAGTCACAGATCATAAATGTTTACTTTCTGTCTTTCAGTTTTCAGCTATTATCTGAAAAAGCTTCTAATCACCTTCAATGTTGGTCCTAGTTTTTGCTGAAGTATAGCTGTGTGCTGCAACATAGAGCTGAAATGGATCTCAAAACTATGTTGTTGTTGACATGTGGAATAATCGGGTCTACTGCCGGATGTTTGTGTCACTCTGGCACAATATTTTGGCCACGTAACTCGTTGCCTTTTTCAGGTAGCACCCGAAATATTGTGCCAGAGCGACACAAACATCCGGCAGTAGACCCGATTATTCCATATGTCAAGATCTCGCCGGGAAAGCCTGAAGAGTTATATGTTGTTGTTGTTGTGGTAACCAGTCTTAGGACTGAAGACCACAACAACAACAACATAGTTCTGAGATCCATTTCAGCTCTATGTTGCAGCACACAAATTTGGACACTTTGTCTTGGCTGCCCATGGAACCTGATCCGTTGTTTGATCAGGAAGAACTGTTACATTTCCAACTTGATGTGGAAGCAAGACAGACTACTGATGGGTTCTCCATTACCAACTATAGGACTGCCCAGCACAGGCTGCAGATGCAGTGCTTAAACAAGTTGTGCATGTGATACGACATGACTGCTACACCAATGGCTCTTCCAGTGGAATTGCCATTCGCTGTCTGCAGCACACCACCTGGGACATGACTGCCCATCCTCCCAATGTGGTCTCTGGCTGCTCCACCAATGGCCCAGCTCCACATGGGCGATGTGGTTCGGCCTCTCAATACTTCTGCTGTGCCTTCTCTCACAGGGGATGTTGCCAGGGCTTCATTGGTGAACCCACAAGCACCTCTTACACTGACACAGGTACCTCCTACGCTGACACACATGCCTCCTGCACTGATACTAGCACCTGCCAACTTCCTACCAGCGCTACATACATTACCTCTGGACACTGCAGCTGCCCAGCTAACAGCACCTAGCTCCTAGTCTGACACTGACATGACACCGGACTGTGGTGTGCTAGGGACATTTGCCTGCTATTCTGGATAGGGAGGAAGGTGCACTTGTCTGTGCTCATGCCGCTTCTGCCCTTACTCACTGATTCATGTTGATTGGGAACTGTTGCATCCAGCACAATCACTTCAGACACTATGGATGCTCAACCATCAGAGCATTGTGGAGGAGCCAGCACCTGGTCACTCTTCCCCCAAAGGAAGGAGGGATGTAGTAGCCTGCACATTAATATACCTCTGCCAGCACTACCATGGTGAGTGTCACATATTTGAGTAGCACATTGTTCAACTGCTCCAGGCCCCCACCCAGGCCATCAACCATGGTCAGCGCTTCAGTTGCTTGCAGCATGTAGCCAGAAACCCCTGGTGCATAAATGCCCTATATTGCTGTGCACCAGCTCCAGCCAGCATCTTGTACAAGTCACTGAACTATATTGTACAACCTATATTTATGCTGTCATGCTGTGACCTAATAAACTGTGGATTTCTATAACCATGTCTTTTATTGTGTTTGATGTTAGAACTATCACATCAACTTCAACACATCATCATCATCATCATGATTATTCATGAAAAAGCTCAACATTATATCACAATCTTCAAACCTATCAACTCACTATTACAAAAGACATTCTGAATACAGTGTATTAATATCTGATTCATAGCCATCTATTACATATTCAAAATTTTTAATTTCTTATCCAAAGCATTTTAAACATTTCTTGACTTTACCCGCAAAAAGTAGGGGAGAGCGTTGTACCTTGGAACTCCAGACTTTTGCCTCTAGCTAGCCCAGTAATACAAGTTAAATATATTTTCTTACTCCAGTTTGAAATGATAGCATTCCCTTTATGAGAGCTGCAGTCTTTTTCTGAAACTACAAAAACTACTACAGAAAGGTGAGGTTTTTCCATATGTAAAGAACTGTTCCAAGGTACAACATGGTCATATACCTAGAAACAAATATTCTGTTAAAATTTCTTCTAATAATTACATATCTCTGAAACTATGATTAAGAAGTCTGTAAGGGTCAGAATAGTGTTTTATTGTGTCCTGTTTCCTTTCTAATTGTCAATACTCTTTTTTAATAGACTATGTGTTATATTACTACAATATTACACAAAAATAACCATTAAGTGAAATAAAATTAAGAAGAAGTATTATCAAAAACTAGTTAGAAGTTAAATACATTTTGAAATAGAAGCTATTGGCAACTAACAGAAATTTCAGATTTTGAGACAGGTAAAATTGTTGAGGCATTAAGGAAATTCAGTTCATTTGCAAATATCAAGTGGTCCATGGGAAAAAGACCTACTATTTGAAGCTACAAGATGGTGCACAACTGAAAAAGTGTGGCTTACCTGTCCACAAATTATGTAACAAGTTTTAAAAATAGACAGAATTTTACTCACTGTAAAGCTCTGTGACTGAAGAATTAGCAATATCCTCAAACTGAAATTGTCAAAATATAACAAATTTTAGCTTAATGCACTCTACTCATAATAATATTAGTAATACTTATCCTTTCTTTTAATAATCATATGCAGTTGCAGACTACAATCTTTTAACATTACAGTAATGAATCAAGAAGTCTGACTTTTCATCTATCGTTAGATAATTCAGATATACTTTGCACATATACATAATAATTCCCAAATATAATCAAAACTCATGCAAATAAATTTCATAAAGCCAGACAAAAGAAACAGAAAGCATATCAAAAATTATTTCACTCAGAAATATTTTGAATCACAAACAGTAAGTTGTATATTCCACTTCAAAATTAAAACAAAATTTTTCATTTCCCAGGCATAAATGAAGCTGAATTTCTCATTCCACTGTGAGATTACACTCAATAACTTTAAGCATTTGCACATTTACTATTAAACAAAAGAGAACATAGCATTACAGGAAAAGATAACTCAGGAAGATAAACAGAAAAGTTGAGGAAATGACATAGCACACAAGGATTAAAAACAGGAAAGCAGTGCTACACAGCTTGGGGTCCTACGGTCACCAGACACGTGTCATGAAAAGAGCTCATGACCCACTGAGAGCATAAATGGTAATGCTAATTTATAGTGTCACTGTTTCTACATAACCCCTACTGTTATCATCAACCTATTTGCATACATCAGTTTTGACACTTCCTCACAAATAACCTTAACAAAACATAGCACTGGCCCACCCGGTTAGCTGTGAGGTCTAACACACAGCTTTCCGGGCAGGAAGGCAAGCCAGTCCCCAGCACAAATCTGCCCGGTGGATTAGAGTTGAGGTCCGGTGTACCAACCAGTCTGTGGATGATTTTTAAGGCAGTTTTCCATCTGCCTTGGTGAATGCAGCCTGGTTCCCCTTATTCCACCTCAGTTACACTATGTCAGTGATTGCTGCGCACTTTCTCCATGTAGGCGTACACCATAATTACTCTACCACACAAACATTGGGGTTACACTTGTCTGGTGTGAGACGTTCCTGGGGGAGTTCACTGGGGGCCAAACCACACAATAACCCTGGGTTCAGTGGGGTGAGTAGACTGCTATAGCCTGTTGTGGAGTTGTGTTCTATTGAGGGCTACAGCAAGGATGAAGACTCTCCATCGTTTCTAGGTCCCCAGTTCCATAACATAAGATAAAATAACACAGCACTGACACCAAAATCAGTCTCCTTTTGACAAATGCCTTTGTGAGTTCACTTGTAAATAAATGTATGTGTTACAACTATAGTTTCACACATATTTCCTCACACTTGCTTATAAATACTTAGTTGCTGTTTTATGAAGCTTCCTTAACATTATGTTATTTTGAACAACAAATAAGTCATCATTTGCTACAGTTAAGTCAACATCAGCCACATTTGTCTCTAATTTAACATCATTGTTTGAAACTTTGGTTTGAAAACTGTCACAAAATACTTCATGTTTTACAACAAGAAAATTACTGTCATTCTCATTTAAGTTGTTGGTATTTTCACTACAATAGACATCACACTTATAAGAATGCTATATGAGAACCAAAATTTGTTCACAACTTGCAAATGTACATTTGATTTCAACTCACACACAAGAAGATAGATTGTTCACATACAGGTACAAGAGAACTGAAAGTTCGCTTCACAAGAAACAGAGATGTAACATGCACACTAAAGACTATACATCAAACGCAAAGCACATCACTCCCACACAGCACCCCTCCCCCAACCCCCTGCCCCCTCTTCCCAACGACTGTGTTAGAGAAGAGCTCTGTGAATGCATTGGAATCTGTGATGAACTTTACAACCAGCCCTCATATGAACAGGTGCTAGAGATTGTGGAATTTGGAGGGTGTCCTAGTTAGGTGACAGTGTCGTAGGTGTTGTTGCCATCCATAGATCAAAGCCATCAATTGTTACATATGGTGATGAAATGGAGTAGCACTGAGCTGGCAGGCTGTCCTGGGTATCAGGTCAGCTGATTACACCCTTACAAGTGCCAATCAATTTATTGTTTCATAAAATTATCATATATGCTCATTACATCTTAAAGCTTGGTGAGAGCCAGTATAAGACTGTTGCAGTGGTGCACAAATGGTATTTGTCTTGTCCTCAGAATAATATGTGAACACTTGATTAAAATGTTTGCTTCTCCATGCTGGTGTAAGGTGAAGCTTGGAGATTTGATGGTTCACCTGCTGCAACAAAAGTAGGAGGGGTGCAGGTGTGAAAAACTCTAACGGAAGCCTCAGTGTTTCCCCATAGAGTATCTCAGCTGATGATGCACTGATATCCTGTTTGACTGCAGAGGCCAAGTAATACCAGTGATATGCCATGATCCAGGTCATGACATGATGCATAAGTGCCGCTTTTAGTATCCTGTGCCTGTGCTCTACCATCCTGTTTTAATAAATGAATTTTTAGATTTTGGTACGTATTCTGCTCTAATGTGTTCTTAATAATATCTGCCACCACACCAACATATGACAGTCCAATGTATTAATTGTCAGTATAAACTGTATCTTCTCACTTAAAACAACATATGCAGCAAAAGACAGTTCCAGCATCTAAAACCAAACTTCTAGTTACTGTAGTAAACAGAGTGGAATTTTCATTTTGCTTTATGGTTTGATTAAGGCACTGCAAGTGATGGGTAAAATGTTTGTCACCCCCATATGGAAGTTCCCAAACTCAGCAGTAACATCTGTTTCTCACTATTTGCAGTTGTCTGAAAAATAAAGTCACTATACGCACTGAATACTGTCGGCACACTGTTGTTCTGCTAAAATATTGTCACTGTCAGTTGCTGTAGGCATCATTGGCTTACTCTTAATCTCCTGCTTGCTGGTGTCCATTCTCTTCCTGAGGTCACCAATTTCATCTTATAATTAAATAACTCTGAAACTATGATTAAGCAGCCTAGAAGGCTTCGAATAGTGTTCTATTGTGTCATGTTGTCTCCCCATATGTACTTAGAAATATTCTCTTTGTAAAGGTTCTTCAATCTTGAATGGAACTGTGAATACAAATATTATAAAATGGTATGTTATATGTAAGGTGATGAATGCTATTGCATTAATATTTTGCTCTAACCATGAACAATGTCACTGCAGGTCAAACAAGGTAGGGGTTGTGAATATAGTCACTACTACATTCTTGTGACATCCCACAGGTAAATATTATCATATATTGACATTTTGGATGCATAGCCTAGAATCATGCAACAAGCACCACTGACATTCTAATTTACCCTACCTTTAGTTTGTTAATGTCAATATGCATTGTTCCATTTAAAAAGTGTATGTTTACACAAAAAATACTCTTTCTAAGTATTATTATACTCTGTTTATTGGCTAACAAAACAAGGCCCTGACTACCAATCCATTTTGTGAAAACCGCACATCAATAGCACTTTCCATTTCTGTAATATTTGCGGTTCAAGTTGATGAGAACAGAGAAGAGTCGCGTGTCTTAAAAGATACAAATATAATATTGCCATGTGAGGGGAAAGAAGTGACAGATTCACAATAAGTGTGTATTAATTTCAGTCAGCACTATATAGCTATAGTGCAGAAACTCCTAAAACAAGACTTAATAGTACCAAGGAGCATGGTAAGCCCCATAAGAATGGCTGAGAGTTTATACCTACTCCCTACAGATAAACTAGATGTTGTGGTGTGTAATGTAACTGCATGTCTTGTGATATACAATTTCAGCAAGATTACAATAAAACTAGTTGCTTATTATTAATGTAAAATGAGGGTTTTTTTAATCACTGCTTTTCCTGGCTAATGGACATTGTTTTGTTAAAGAAATATCCACCTGGGAACGTGTAGCAATGTTGTCTGTCAAGCAGTGTAAATGTCACTAAGATCATTTACAAAAGTAATCATGTATAACCAACAAACAAGCTAAATGTATGACTAGTAATCTGAACTAAACAAGAGAAATGATTTTTAGTAATTTCAGTGCTGTTGTTTAAAAGAATCTTTACTAGTTGCAGATCGTTTATCAAAATTAATGCTACTCGTATCTTGAGGTGGTAACACTTTTCTTTAAGTACAATGAACAGTTTTGTCACACAATACCATACATACACAACACTAATGTATTTTCCTGTTGAGATAGTTCATAAAAGTTGTTACGAAATTACCAGGCTTCAAACATCAGCAGATGAGAATTTATATCACTTAAGATGCTGTTTGCATTCATAGAAGTTCAATAAGTTCACAGTCTAACTGGAATTTATTAGATCAGACTGGGTCCTTGGCCACTAGTACACAATTATTATTGCAGTTATAATGAACAACATTTAAGTCTGCATAGAAAATCAATTTAAAACTGCTGCTACAACATTTCACTACGATGGCAGCTAACATAAGATAATCACTTATGGATTCTGCTTCAGGCAGTATTTTGCTTGTAATAAACATTATATTTTAAATCTTTTTTCACCTCCACTATATACATTAGTATTGAAAATATTTCTCAATGTTTGTGACACATTAATATTCACTATTTACCAATAAACTGCATTGCAGATCAATAGGGCTAATGGTCACACTCTTTGGTACCTGAGCCAAAAACTTAACATCTATATAGAACAAGAATTACAATGAAATAAAACTCCAAACAAAGAAGATTCATTTCAATGACACATAATCTCTATTTTCAAATACCAGCTAGCAATATAACAAGACTGTAATACAGTTTTTTGCTGACCTCTGTGTTATGAGATGTCAATCACATCTTATCAAAAGGATTTTTCTACAAAAATCACAAATAACAAAAGACTGAGATTTTCATTATCTTTATACATGGGTATTGTCTCAGATATGATTTTTTACAAAATATTAAATTACATCATTGACAATAATTATTTATTATTTTATTAACAATGAAGTCCCTTTTATCATTATTATGAGAATACGATCAAAGTTCAGTCACATTCCACATACAATGCTGTCATGAATATTATTTTGAATAAAATATAGATGTGGGTAATACAAAGTTTCAAAAAGATTGCAGCACTAAAAAATAAATATACCAAGGGTCTGGATGGCAATAAGCAAAACTGATAAAACATTGTGCTACATATCTTTCAAAGCCTCTGACATTCCTGATATTCCTAGTAAAGAAAAAAGGAGTGTTCCCAAAATGTTTAAAAAGGGGCAAGGTAATGCCAAGCATTTAGAAGAGGGGATAAAGGTGAGCCAGGAAATTACAGACCTATAACAACCACAATTGTTCTGTTTAAAATAGTGGAAACAGTGATTAAAGATAGAATTATAAAATTAACAGAGGAACAAAACATTTTAAGTGAAGTAAATCAGTGTTGAATTTGTATCTGTTCTTGGGCACCATGACTGACCTCATTTGAGTTCTTTTGTCAAGAGAGATAATTTGGAGTTGGAACGGCTGCTTATGTCAGGTGCAGGGTCACACATTGGTGTGGTTCCTGTTGATTCTCTCAGTAGGCGGGATTATACTAGGCATGGCCTTCACCTCAACAGGAAAGGGAAGGGTAAACTGGCTTGGAAAATAGCAGGAAAGTTAAAGGGGGGAGGCACAGTCATGAGTGATAAAATACCAGTGGTTATAGGGTTCAGAAAAGACCCTTTTATAGTGTAGGGAGGACAGAAAGAAACCAAATTTTAAGAGAGGTTAGGACTGAGACAAACCTTCAGTTTGAGTAAGAAACAAAAAAACATAATTCTAGCTTATTACATCAGCATAAACAGCTATTGGTTAAGAATTTTCAGCTGTCATCAGATATTTCAACTCTGGCCAATTTTAACTAGTCAATGTGAAATGTCAGCTATCTTTATTGCATCAAAATATTCGAGGACTGAGAAATAAAATTAATGAAGTAATTATCTGCATAGATGAATTGGGGTCTTCAAACCCAGCTGACATAATCTGCCTCTCTGAACATCATGTGGCCACTGGTATAAAACTTTTATGTGTTACAGGGTTTAGGTTAGCATCTCACTGTTGTAGAGCAGAAATGGAGAAAGGAGGAGTTTCCACATTCATCAGGAACTGTCATAAATTTAAGAACATAGACATTCATAAATTTTGCCTAGAACAGCATATGGAAGCATGTGAACAGAAGTAGAATTTCACAAAAAGTCCTTCATAATATTAAGTGTATACCAAGCACCTGCAGGTAACTTTAATCTGTTCATAAACCACCTTGAAACTCTACTGGCCCATTTAACAAACAAAAACAAAGAAATAGTGGTTGCTGGTGAATTCAATGTAGATTTCCTTAAAGACTCTCCCAATAAGAACTTATTTGAGTTAGTAACACTATCATTCAACTTAATTCCCACTGTAAAGTTCCCCACTAGCGTAGCCAATTGCTCACAAACAGCCATTGATAATATCTTTATAGAAAAGTCCAATGGACAAAATTATATTACAAAACCAATAGTCAATGGCCTCTCAGACCACGACATGCAGTTCCTTCTGTTAAATGTTGATACTGAACAGGATATGAAATCTGTTAAATCTGAGCACAAGAGGGTAATCAATCAGCCAAAAATTGATTATTTTAGGACACTCCTCAAAGACATTCACTGGAATGATGTTTACAGTGCTCATGGCATGAATGATAAATATAACGTTTTTGTTAATAAAGTGCTCACGTTATCTGAATACTGTTTTCCCTCAAAACTAACCAAGGTTAGAGCAAAGTCTACAAAGAAGCCATGGATTACTCAAGGAGTAGGGGTGTCTTGTAAACAAAAAGGAAACTGTATCTGTCAATCTGAAACAGGTCTGAAGTTGAGGCTATAGCACATTACAAGAAATACTGCAAAATATTAAATAAAGACTGTAATATGGACATCAAAGCAAATATATTACAAGGAAAAGATAGTCATATCAGATAAAAAAATAAAGACGATATGGGATACAGTGAAGGACGAGACTGGTAGAACCAGACATGAAGAGGGACAAATAGCATTAAGAGTAAATGATACACAGGTGACAGATGTGTATAGTGTTGCAGAACTTTTTAACAAACATTTTATAACTGTTACTGAAAAGAGTGGGTTGTCAGGTTCTGTAGATGCTGCTATGGAATACCTCAGACCAGACATTTCAAGTAACTTCCATAACATGAATTTGACCCTCACTACCCCAGCGGAAATAATTTCCATCATAAAATCTTCAAAATCAAAAACATCTAGTGGGTATGATGAAATATCAACAAAGTTAGTTAAAGAATGTGAATCTGAGTTAAGTAACATATTACGCTACCTGTGTAACCAGTCGTTTATCAGCGGGATATTTCCTGAATGGTTGAAATATGCTAAAGTTACGCCACTGTATAAGAATGGAGATAAAGAAATAGCATCACATTTCCATTCAATTTCACTTTTGCCAGCACTCTCAAAACTTTTAGAAAAAGTAATGTACAATTGGCTTTATAACCATCTTATCCCAAATAACATACTGTCAAAGTCGCAGTTCGAATTTCTAAAGGGTTCTGATATTGAGAAGGCTATCTAAACCTACAGTGAAAATGTGATTAATCCATCAGACAAAAATTGCAGGCAACTGGTATATTTTGTGATCTGTCAAAGGCATTTGACTGTGTAAATCACAATATCCTTTTAAGTAAATTAGAATATTATGGTGTAACAGGAAATGCTGCAAAATGGTTCAATTCTATATCTCTGGCAGAAGACAGGTGGTGTTATTACGAAAGAGACATGTATTAAGTTATCAGGCATCATCCAACTGGGAACTAATTACATGTGGGGGTCCCACAAGGTTCCATTTTAGGACCCTTACTTTTTCTTGTGTATATAAATGACCTTTCATCAGTACCATTACCAGATGCCGAGTTTGTTTTGTTTGCCAATGATACAAACATTGCAATAAATAGCAAATCAAGTGTAGTCTTAGAAAGATCAGCTAATAAAATATTTGTGGACATTAATCACTGGTTCATAGCCAATTCTATGTCACTAAACTTTGAGAAAACACACTACATGCAGTTCAGAACTTGTAAGGGGTGTCCCACGAGTATATGCCTAACATACGATGACAAGCAGATAGAAGAAGTGGACAGTGTTAAAGTCTTGGGATTACAGCTAGATAATAAATTCAACTGAGAGGAGCACACCACAGAACTGCTGAAGCATCTTAACAAATATCTATTTGCAATGCGAATTGTGTCAGACATAGGGGATATAAAAATGAAAAAACTGGAAATCTATGCTTACTTTCATTCCATAATGTCATATGGAATTATTTTTTGGGGTAATTCATCAAGTCAATCTACAGTTTTCTAGGCACAAAAATGTGCAACAAGAGTTATATGTGGTGTGAACTCAAGAACATCCTACAGAAGCGTGTTTAGGGAAATAGGGATACTAACTACTGCATCCCGATATATTTATTCCTTAATTAAATTTGTAATTAAAAATATATCACTTTTTCAAACCAACAGCTCAATTCATGGAATCAATACTAGAAATAAGAATAATCTTCACAAGGATTTAGAGCCACTTACTCTTGTACAAAAATGTGAGCATTATTCAGTATCATCCATTTTCAATAACTTGCCAGCAGCCATAAAAAGCTTAACAACCAATGTAATTCAGTTTAAGAGAAGCCTAAAGGATTTATTGGTGGCGAATTTATTCTACTCCATTGATGAATTTCTCAATAGAACCAACTGATTTGTGTGTGTGTATATAACGAAAGTGCTGGCAGGTCGATAGACACACAAACAAACACAAACATACACACAAAATTCTAGCTTTCGCAACAAACAGTTGCTTCATCAGGAAAGAGGGAAGGAGAGGGAAAGACGAAAGGATGTGGGTTTTAAGGGAGAGGGTAAGGAGTCATTCCAAACCCGGGAGCGGAAAGACTTACCTTAGGGGGAAAAAAAGGACAGGTATACACTCACACACACACACATATCCAACTGCATATACACAGACACAAGCAGACATTTGTAAAGGCAAAGAGTTTCGGCAGAGATGTCAGTTGAGGCAGAAGTACAGAGGCAAAGATGTTGTTGAAAGGCAGATGAGGTATGAGCAGCGGCAACTTGAAATTAGCAGAGATTGAGGTCTGGCAGATAACGAGAAGAGAGGATATACTGAAGGGCAAGTTCCCATCTCCGGAGTTCTGACAGGTTGGTGTTAGTGGTAAGTATCCAGATAACCCGGACGGTGTAACACTGTGCCAAGATGTGCTGGCCGTGCACCAAGGCATGTTCAGTCACAGGGTGATCCTCATTACCAACAAACACTGTCTGCCTGTGTCCATTCATGTGAATGGACAGTTTGCTGCTGGTCATTCCCACATAGAAAGCTTCACAGTGTAGGCAGGTCAGTTGGCAAATCACGTGGGTGCTTTCACACGTAGCTCTGCCTTTGATCGTGTACACCTTCTGGGTTACAGGACTGGAGTAGGTGGTGGTGGGAGGGTGCATGGGACAGGTTTTACACTGGGGGCGGTTACAAGGGTAGGAGCCAGAGGGTAGGGAAGGTGGTTTGGGGATTTCATAGGGATGAACTAAGAGGTTATGAAGGTTAGGTGGATGGCGGAAAGACACTATTGGTGGAGTGGGGAGGATTTCATGAAGGATGGATCTCATTTCAGGGCAGGATTTGAGGAAGTCGTATCCCTGCTGGAGAGCCACATTCAGAGTCTGATCCAGTCCCGGAAAGTATCCTGTCACAAGTGGGGCACTTTTGTGGTTCTTCTGTGGGAGGTTCTGGGTTTGAATGGCTGAGGAAGTGGCTCTGGTTATTTGCTTCTGTACCAGGTCGGGAGGGTAGTTGCGGGATGCGAAAGTTGTTTTCAGATTGTTGGTGTAATGGTTCAGGGATTCCGGACTGGAGCAGATTCGTTTGCCACGAAGACCTAGGCTGTAGGGAAGGGATCGTTTGATGTGGAATGGGTGGCATCTGTCATAATGGAGGTACTGTTGCTTGTTGGTGGGTTTGATGTGGATGGACGTGTGAAGCTGGCCATTGGACAGATGGAGGTCAACGTCAAGGAAAGTGGCATGGGATTTGGAGTAGGACCAGGTGAATCTGATGGAACCAAAGGAGTTGAGGTTGGAGAGGAAATTCTGGAGTTCTTCTTCACTGTGAGTCCAGATCATCCTAATCCTACTCATAATGATCCAAATCTCCAAGACACAATCCAAATTGAACCCTGCCTGGAACAGTTCCCCGTCACAGTGAGACCCACCTCCTCTTCCTCAAAATCACCCTCTCCAAACCTTCCAGGAATTTCTGACTTCCAGCCTTGCCTCTCAATCCTTCTTATAAAACCTTAATCCTACTCCCAACATCACCACTGCTGAAGCCCAGGCTATCCGTGATCTGAAGGCTGACTGATCCATCGTCATTATTCTGGCGGACAAGTGTTCCATGGCCGTGGTACTTGATCGTTGGGAGTATGTGGCTGAGGGATCGCGTCAGCTTTCATACAACACCACATACGAAGTTTGCCCAGGTAATCCCATTCCTGATGTCCAGGAGGAGCTTCAAGGAATCCTCAGAACCTTAGGCCCCCTACAAAACCTTTCACCTGACTCCATCAACCTTCTGATCCCACTAACACCCCACACCCCTACCTTCTACCTTCTTCCTAAAATTCACAAACCCAATCATCCCGGCCGCCCCATTGTAGCTGGTTACCAAGCCCCCACAGAACGTATCTCTGCCCACGTAGATCAACACCTTCAACCCATTACATGCAGTCTCCCATCCTTCATCAAAGATACCAACCACTTTCTCGAACGCCTGGAATCCTTACCCAATCTGTTACCCCCTGAAACCATTCTTGTAACCATTGATGCCACTTCCTTATACACAAATATTCTGCACATCCAGGGCCTTGCTGCGATGGAGCACTTCCATTCATGCCGATCACCTGCCACCCTACCTAAAACCTCTTTCCTCATTACCTTAGCCAGCTTCATCCTAACCCACAACTTCTTCACTTTTGAAGGCCAGACATACCAACAATTAAAGGGAACAGCATGGGTACCAGGATGGCTTCCTTGTACACCAACCTATTCATGGGTCACTTAGAGGAAGCCTTCTTGCTTACCAAGGCCTGCCAACCCAAAGTTTGGTACAGATTTACTGATGACATCTTCATGATCTGGACTCACAGTGAAGAAGAACTCCAGAATTTCCTCTCCAACCTCAACTCCTTTGGTTCCATCAGATTCACCTGGTCCTACTCCAAATCCCATGCCACTTTCCTTGATGTTGACCTCCATCTGTCCAATGGCCAGCTTCACACGTCCATCCACATCAAACCCACCAACAAGCAACAGTACCTCCATTATGACAGATGCCACCCATTCCACATCAAACGGTCCCTTCCCTACAGCCTAGGTCTTCGTGGCAAACGAATCTGCTCCAGTCCGGAATCCCTGAACCATTACACCAACAATCTGAAAACAGCTTTCGCATCCCGCAACTACCCTCCCAACCTGGTACAGAAGCCAATAACCAGAGCCACTTCCTCATCCACTCAAATCCAGAACCTCCCACAGAAGAACCACAAAAGTGCCCCACTTGTGACAGGATACTTTCCGGGACTGGATCAGACTCTGAATGTGGCTCTCCAGCAGGGATACGACTTCCTCAAATCCTGCCCTGAAATGAGATCCATCCTTCATGAAATCCTCCCCACTCCACCAAGAGTGTCTTTCCGCCGTCCACCTAACCTCCATAACCTCTTAGTTCATCCCTATGGATTCCCCAAACCACCTTCCCTACCCTCTGGCTCCTATCCTTGTAACTGCCCCCAGTGTAAAACCTGTCCCATGCACCCTCCCACCACCACCTACTCCAGTCCTGTAACCCAGAAGGTGTACACAATTAAAGGCAGAGCCACGTGTGAAAGCACCCACGTGATTTACCAACTGACCTGCCTACACTGTGAAGCTTTCTATGTGGGAATGACCAGCAACAAACTGTCCATTCACATGAATGGACACAGGCAGACAGTGTTTGTTGGTAATGAGGATCACCCTGTGGCTAAACATGCCTTGGTGCACAGCCAGCACATCTTGGCACAGTGTTACACCGTCCGGGTTATCTGGATACTTCCCACTAACACCAACTTGTCAGAACTCCGGAGATGGGAACTCTTCTCGTTATCCGCCAGGCCTCAATCTCTGCTAATTTCAAGTTGCCACCGCTCATACCTCACCTGTCTTTCAACAACATCTTTGCCTCTGTACTTCTGCCTCGACTGACATCTCTGCCGAAACTCTTTGCCTTTACAAATGTCTGCTTGTGTCTGTGTATGTGCAGTTGGATATGGGTGTGTGTGCGAGTGTGTACCTGTCTTTTTTTCCCCCTAAGGTAAGTCTTTCCACTCCCGGGATTGGAATGACTCCTTACCCTCTCCGTTAAAACCCGCATCCTTTCATCTTTCCCTTTCCTTCTCTCTTTCCTGATGAAGCTACCGTTGGTTGCGAAAGCTTGAATTTTGTGTGTATGTTTGTGTTTGTTTGTGTGTCTATCGACCTGCCAGCGCTTTCGTTTGGTAAGTCACATCATCTTTGTTTTTAGATATATTAATCTGACTAAAGTTTTTCAAAACAAACTCTTCCAAGTACTGCCTGGCTTTTTCTTTTGAACTGTTCTCACCAATTTTTTCTCCTACACTTAAGAAATGGTTGTTAAATACATTAGCTACTTGTGTACAGTTGGTTAGGATGGTCTCATTCTCTTTAATAGTAATATTACCTACTGCAGTGGTTACTTTTTCTCTCTCTCTTCTAACAACATTCCATATTGATTTGATTTTATTGCGGGAGTTGTTAATTTCTCCTCTAACATACATATTTCTTGATTTCTTTACAACTTTTCTCAGTATGTTAGAATAATTTTTATAGTGTAAAACTACTTCTGGATCTTTACTAGTTCTTGCTGTCTCATACAGTTTTCTTTTTCTTTCTGAAGACACTTTATACCTGTAGTAATCCAAGGTTTCTTTGGAAAGTGTGTGGTGTTACATTTACTAATTTTTTGGGAAATAATGTTCAAAAAGGGATATAAATTATCAAGAAATATGTTGCATTTATCACTAGCATTTGGCTCATTATATACATCTCCCCAATAAACATTTCTTAAGCTTTCTCTGAAGTGCTGTAATAGATACCTGGTTGAGTGACATTACACCTTTACTTAATGGTTTCCAAACTGTACAACCTGTTAGGTTTTGTAATTTAATCAGTTGTGCATCATGGTTGACAATCCATTTACCTCAGGGAAAGCATGTGTTTGTTTTACATCCTCTTTCTGTGCAAATACATTACCTATTAGTGTGCTACTGTCTTGAGCTATACGTGTAGGGAAGTTGATCACTGATTCTAAGTTATATGTTGTTAATAACACTTCTAGTTCACTTTTCCTATCAGAATTACTTAGAAAGTT
Organism: Schistocerca americana; assembly: GCF_021461395.2. Taxonomy (NCBI): domain Eukaryota; kingdom Metazoa; phylum Arthropoda; class Insecta; order Orthoptera; family Acrididae; genus Schistocerca; species Schistocerca americana. The sequence continues at coordinate 891,110,009 of NC_060119.1, forward strand.
TACATTGAAATCGCCACAGATTAATAACTTCTCCTTTTTGTCTGACAGACAGCATAATAAGGAGTCAAACATTTTTATGAACAGTTCCCAGACTCCTAATGGGGACCTTTACACTGTTGCTAATATCAGTACTACATTATCTAGCTGAAGTTCACATGCACAAACCTCAAAGTTCTGACCAACACAAAATTTGCTTACTTCTACACTTTTGCATTTATACCCTTGTTTTATGAAATTGGCAACTCCTTCTTTATCCATCCTAGAGCTACAAGTGTAAGATGCTAAATTATACCCACTTATACTGACACTATCCATGCCCACAGTTACATGGTGTTCAGACAGACAGAGTATGTCAATCTCATTCTTATTTTTGAGATCATCTAAACACACTAATAGCTCATCTACTTTATTTTTTATTCCCCTGACATTTTTATGAAGTAATTTGATACTGCCCTTAGCTTTACCCCTATTTACCGTACATGATGCTTCTCTTATTCTATTTATCTTGATTGTCATCCGTCTGGACTTTGGCATTAACCTAAAAAACCTGTCTGCCTCTACCCATTAACCTAAGGGATCACCCCTTGTGTGACTGTAGACCCCCTTACAGTTTCTGCTAATAAAGAGGCTAACTTATCTTTCCCCATACTGTTCATATGCAGGCCATGTGTAGTGTATCCCCACCTACCAATAGCATTTACTGGAATAAATTTTGAGATTTTGCCAGTGTCTGGAGCATCCTGTTCAGCTCAGTGTTAACATGCCTTACAATAGTGTTTACCCAGAGCAGTGCAGTGCTGAAAATGCAGACAAAACATATATACTAAGTGTATTTTAGTGCAAATATGATTTTCTGCCATATGGCTAAAAAATAGATAGGTAGGTAGATATTCAGCAATCACAGGCCCTGCAGACCACGCAATGCTTCCACAAACTGCTTCCAGTCCTTCAGTATCCATCCACGTCTGAGGCATGTTTGTTTTTCGTAACAAAGAGTTTTTTACAGGATTGGGTTGTTAGCCCAATGCCCAACTCTCCTCCTTTATCTGGGCTTGGGACCGGTAGTGACTGTTCCAAGGCAACTGACCCCAGGCTAAAAATATATGATTTAAAAATTATTTTTAAGATATTTTTAATGTATTTCAGAATTTTTATGGCAAAAATGTGTAACTTCATAGACTTTCCTTATGAATGCAAAGACTGTAGCAAAAATTAATGTAGTGTATTACCATTTATCATTAATGCGTATTACTGTTATTTATCTGTTAACAATATGGCAGAAAAAAAGAATTATTACTATGTATGTATGCTAAGAAATTCGTTTATTTGACAGGGTGAGTCACTAACTATTGCCATGAAGAATAACTCCGAAAGTATGATAGGAGCTGAAAAGTTTGTGGGACAAATGTTGCATGGGACAACGGGGGCCATAATATGACGTTGGTTTTTTGTTGCTAGGTGGGGTCGTTTCAGAGATACAAAGGTCAACTTTGTTTTTTTATTGGGATGCTACAGTTTGGTACTCAATTTCTGATAGTGGCTATCGAGACGAATCCAATGACGTGTAACAGTAAGGTCTTTGAAGGTCAACGAAGGTCAAAAAGGTGGCATGAACGTCTGTTTACAGAAGGTGTTCAAAGTGATGACCATTGGTATCAGTGTAGTGCTGCATTTTCATTTCATTTCATTTCATTTCATTTTATTATCTTCCTGTAAATCACTTACATGATGTAGGAATTGTCACAACAAAGTTATCATACTAGTACAAGTACTACAGACATAATAATGGAATATCACTTTCAAGGCATTTTTTAAAAGTACAAATTTTGACATATAAATTAAAATTTTTGGCAATAAATTTACACACAATCAAAGTACTCATCTACGTCATAGAAAGTTTTGCTTAAAAGGTAATTTTTAAGCTTAGTCTTAAATTTTACTTCATCTATTATTTCCTTCATGTACACTGGCAGAGCATTGTAAAGTTTTATTCCAAAATAACTTACATGCTTTTGGGTTTGTGTTGTCCTTACCCTTTCTACATACAAATTCTTACGCGTTCTAGTATTATAATTATGCAGTCCTCATTTGTACGTAGATTTTTCATATGTGCTCTTGTACACAGAATGCTTTTAAAAATTTACAGTGATGGTATTGTGAGTATTTGCAGTTCTTTGAAAAGGGGCCTACAATGAGCTCTTGGAGAGTTATGTGTTATGATTCGTATAGCTCTTTTCTGAAATTTGAAGATATCTGTTAAGCTTGATTTAGTTTTCGATCTTCTTATCATGGATTGAGTGGTATTTCTTATCATATCAGCACTTATCGAAACACATGCTCTGACAAATCTCTCTTGGATATCTTCAGATGTAGTTGAAACGTCTTTACAAACAATGTCTTTTATGAATCCCCATGAGAAAAAATCCAGAGGCATCAAGTCCGGCAAACAAGCTGGCCATGACACATCTCCTCCACATCCAATCCAATTATTTGGGAATTGTCTCTGCAACTCATTTCCAGCCATCAGTGAAACATGTGCCGGAAACCCATCATGTTGATACAACATTCTGTTCCTTGTTCCTAAAGGTATTTCTTCCAATAACAGACCTAAAGTTTCTTGCTGGAATGTGGTGTACTTCCTACCATTAAGATTTCCTTTGACGAAATAGGGGCCTATAATTCTGTCCTCCAAAATCCCACACCACACATTCACCGACCGTGGTTTTTGGTGTGCAACTTGCTGCAGCCAACACGGATTTTAAGTTCGCCAATAATGCATGTTAGGCAATTTATATTTCTATGGTTCGTGAATGTAGCCTCATCAATAAATAAAATCAAATTAATAAATGTGTCATCCCTTTGAATCTGAAGTTGAGTGCATCGCCAGAATTCAATCCGATGCATACAATCCATACCAGTTAATTCTTGGTGGAGACTGACATGGTAAGGATGACATTTATGACAATGCAGAACACAAACAACACTACTCTTACTCATTCCAGATTTCCTTGCGATTTGATGCAAACTAACACAAGGGTCTCAAACCACAGTGGCAAGAGTACCAGTTTCCATTTCTTCATTAACTTTCCTTTGCCAGATATGTTTCTGATGCGTTAAAGACACAATTGTTCTCAATTTATCATACACATATTTAAATTTATGACATCTAGGGTAAGTACATTGAGGATATCTTTAAACGTGTAAGTCTCTAGCTCTCACTGAATTTTATTGGCATTCTCCGTAAATGAGATGCATATCGACTTGTTCTTCAAAGGAATGCATCATTCACATTCACTTGATTCAATGATACTAGTCTTATCATTCTTATAGTGTTGTATCAGGAAGCCATTGAATAGTGTTTACATGTCAATGGCATGTTAGATGGATATGCCGTATTCAGCGAATATTTACTATTTGCACAATATACAAGAGAGAATTGTCAAAGCATGTGCTTTGATAAGTGCTGAAGTGATAAGGAATACCATTCCATCCATGATAAGAAGATTGCAGCATTGCATTGATACCATCACTTCGAACACCTTCTGTAAATAGATATCATGCCACCTTTTTGACCTACATTGACCTACAAAGACCTTACTGTTACACATCATTGGACTCATCTCGATAGCTGCTATCATAAAAAAAGTACCAAACTGTAGCATCCCATTTAAAAAAAAACAAAGTTGGCCTTTATATCTCTGACGCAGCCCCACCTAGCAACAAAACACCAATGTCGTATTATGGCCCCTGTTGTCCCATGCTACATTTGTCCCACAAACTTTTCAGATACTATCATACTTTCAGAGTTATTCTAGGTGGCAATAGTTAGTGACTCACCCTGTATATAAAACTGGTAACATGTTAGGTTGAACGTCATTATGAAATATGATCTATGGACAAAAACATAAGCTATGAGTAATTATAACTGTTGCCTATCATTCCTGTCTTTCATGTTGTTACTGAATATGTAATAGCATTGCATTTTAACATTTTATAAATACTACCTGCTTGAATAGGCACCATTAACTATGCTACCATCAGTCACTGCTGAGTTATTGTAAAGTACAGTGAAACATGTAAAGTTCTGGTTACGCAGTCATTGAGAAAGGTTCATAAAGTCACTGTTCCAATTAAGCCATACAGCCAGCCATGTATTTAAGTTAAACTTCTTGAAGTGTCAGTACACTGATAACCTAGTTTGTGACAATAAAGCAACATTTCATCTGCAAGCTGATCATCATAAATGTGTTCTAAGACAGTAATGTGCTTTAACTGAATTTAACTTCAGTGGTGTCATCTTGGATATTTAAAGTTGTTGGAGGACTTCTCAGTTCATCTGCTGGACAAGAAATGAAAATGACAGTGAAGCCAAATAAGTACAATAATGAAACTTCCTGGCAGATTAAAACTGTGTGCCCGACCGAGACTCGAACTCGGGACCTTTGCCTTTCGCGGGCAAGTGCTCTACCATCTGAGCTACCGAAGCACGACTCACGCCCAGTACTCACAGCTTTACTTCTGCCAGTATCTCGTCTCCTACCTTCCAAACTTTACAGAAGCTCTCCTGTGAACCTTGCAGAACTAGCACTCCTGAAAGAAAGGATATAGCAGAGACATGGCTTAGCCACAGCCTGGGAGATGTTTCCAGAATGAGATTTTCACTCTGCAGCGGAGTGTGCGCTGATATGAAACTTCCTCAGATGGTAGAGCACTTGCCCGCGAAAGGCAAAGGTCCCGAGTTCGAGTCTCGGTCGGGCACACAGTTTTAATCTGCCAGGAAGTTTCATATCAGCGCACACTTCACTGCAGAGTGAAAATCTCATTCTGGAAACGTCCCCCAGGCTGTGGCTAAGCCATGTCTCCGCTATATCCTTTCTTTCAGGAGTGCTAGTACTGCAAGGTTCGCAGGAGAGCTTCTGTAAAGTTTGGAAGGTAGGAGACGAGATACTGGCAGAAGTAAAGCTGTGAGTACCGGGCGTGAGTCGTGCTTCGGTAGCTCAGATGGTAGAGCACTTGCCCGCGAAAGGCAAAGGTCCCGAGTTCGAGTCTCGGTCGGGCACACAGTTTTAATCTGCCAGGAAGTTTCATATCAGCACACACTCCGCTGCAGAGTGAAAATCTCATTCAAGTACAATAATGTTACAAATTCTATAATGACTTTTGTAGGGAATGTGTTTTTGCACACAGGCATTTATATATGTGACTGATTACAGTAATTGGTATTTTCAAATTTAGTAATTTTCCCTCTATTAAAAACACTATCAGTCAAATATATAAAATTTTTAATGTTTTTATGATGCCTTTACAGTAAAACATTCTGATAAAGATTCAGAAGAAATGTAATTACAATTGGAAATGCTGTAGCAAATGCTGTATCTAGGATAGAACTGTGGTTATGAAAGAACACAGCTGCAATAAATCCTTTTGTTCATTTATTCATTCATTCATCATGTTCTGTAGATCAACCTCTGTAGAGAACCTCCAGAGATGTGGAACAAGTGAAGGCTTACACTTAAAAAAGACAAGAAATTTATAGAAATTTAATCTGCATACTATGTTAACTGCAAACTATCACTATACTGCTTATCACTATTCAGCCAAATTTAGTCAAATAAATTAGACAGAAAGCTTTTACATGGAAAAAGGTGGCTGCCTCCTCAGTTATACTAAAAAGCTGCTGTTTATCTCCAGTTCGTAGCTTAATATTTCTTTGATTACTTCAGTATTTTTTATATGAAATAGTTAAGTGCAATTGTAAATATTATCCTTTTTACAATCCATAAATGCTGTCTGTTTTACAGTACATTACTACTTGTTATATAGCTTTACAACAAACACTGGTACTAACCATGTAGCTAATGGAACTTTTCCCTCATTCAGTTTAGACATTCTGGTAATTTGCAGAAATAGTGCCCAAAGAGAAATATTTTTAAGTTTATTTTGAACTTTTTGGACTCCCAATTTGTTGCTTTATATTAGGTGGAAGCTTGTTAAGCACCTTTGCACCAGAGTACATAGCTCCATTCTGAACGATAGACAAGTAAGCAAAATCTAAATAAACACTATTTTCATGCCATGAATTGTGATTTTACATACATCACAATTAAGTTGACACTGAGTTTCATAGTCATCAACAAAAGCTATTAGGGAGTAAATGTATTGTGAAGTGAAAGTATGAATTCCAAAAGCCTTAAAAATCCTCCTACAAAATGTACTGGCATCTATTTTACACAATACTCTTATTGCTCAGTTCTCTCACTGAACACTTTATTTATGTTAGGTGTACTGCATTACAAGATAATTTCATAAAACAACATGGAGTGTAAACATCCAAAATAGGGCAACACTCATATCTACAGGTCAATACAAGGATAGATGTTTCTAAGGGCAAAACGTGATTTACTGAACTTCTTTGTTAGATTATTAAAGTCTCCATTGTAAATGGAAAATTCACTGGAGGAACCTACAAAATTATGAGACAGATTTTCTGGCCAGTATTTGCCTAGCGTCTGGCTACATTTAGTAAGGCTGAGATTTGAGCTTTTGACTAGTATGCTCATGTCATCAGTAAATGTTGTAATTACCAGTAAGTACCAGTCATTGCAGGACACCACAGTCTACCAACAAACCTTATGCGTACTGTTACTAACATCTTCATACATAATCAACAAATATTTATGTAGTGTGTAGGAGAAGGTAGTTTCCATTGAACCATATTTTAGAATATTTCCCCATCCTATTCACATATGAAGAGCAAGAAGAATGATTGCTTAAGTGTCTCTTTGTGGGCTGCAATTAATCTAATCTTATCTTCACAGCCCCTAATGGAAGTTATACACAGGGGCCTGCAGTATACTGCTAAATTCGCCTCTTTATACAGGTTTTTGAGACTTTTCAAGTTGGCTTTCTCTGAGTAACTGGTGTCTTTCTTTCGTGTCTGGTGATTCAGGTTTTTCAGCATTTTCATCATGCTCTCCTGTGGATGAAACACATATGTATCCAATTGAAGAGCACTACTTTATATACATTCAATATTCCACGTTAAGTCTCACTTGGTACAGGTCCCACATACTTGGACAATATTTTAAGATGAAATGCACAAGTGTTTCATAAGCAGTCTCTTTTAGACAATAACTGAATTTTTCAAGTATCATACCAATGAAATGAATTCTAGTAGCTACTAAATGTACATCAGAGTCTATGTACTAATTCCTTTCTGTAGCCCTACCAATTGTTACACCAAGACATTTGTATGAAATGAATGATAGCACTTGTGATTAACTGGTATTGTACACAACAATTTGAATTAGAATAGATTACTACTCGCCAGGCAGAGGAGGCATTAAGCAGTGGAAATGAAAATTTAAAAGTAGACTAAGCAATCAGAGAAAGTCCTTATCCAGATTTTGAAAAAACACTTACATACACACACAGACATGGTCTGTGTTGTCCCTAACTGCTGCGACCTGACCACATCGAGTAGTGATCTCAGCTGGGGTGGGTAGCTCAAAATTTAGCACAGACTTCAATGTGAGATGCTTATAACAGTTTCCACAGCAAAACTCTGTCTCAAAACTTTGTCTCAGAAATCCAAAGAGATTCTGGTTGTATGTGAAGTATGCTAGTGGCAAGACACAATCAATGCCTTCCATTCACAATGTCAATGGAAATGCTATCAATGGCAGTGCTGCTAAGGCAGAGCTACTAAACACAGCCTTCCAAAATTCCTTCACCAAAGAAGACAAAGTAAATATTTCAGAATTCGAATCAAGAACAGCTGCCAATATGAGTAACTTAAAAGTAGATATGCTCAAAGTAGTTAATCAGATTATCACTTAATGAAAGCAAGTCTCCCAGTTCAGACAGTATACCAACTGTGTTCCTTTTAGAGTATGGTAATGCAATAGCCCCTCACTTAACAATCATATACAACTGCTTGCTTGACGAAAGATCTGTACACAAAGACTGGAAATTTGCACAGGTCACACCAATGTTCAGGAAAGGCAACAGGATTAATCCACTAAATTACAGGCACATATCATTAACATCAATATGCAGCATGATTTTGGAACACATATAGTGTCTGAATTATCTTGAAGAGAATGGTCTATTGATACACAGTCATTAAGGATTTAGAAAACATCATTTTTGTGAAACACAACTAGCTCTTTACTCACACAAAGTTTTCAGTGCTACTGAGTAAGGATTTCAAATTGATTCTGTATTTCTAGATTTCCAGAAGGCTTTTGACAATGTATCTCTCAGGCAGCTTCTGATCAAATTGCATACTTATGGAATATCATCTAGATTCATGATTTTCAGTGACAGAGACTGCAGTTTTCAGTAATTGACAGAATATCATTGAGTAAAACAGAAATGATTTCTGGTGTTCCCCAAGGTAGTGTTATAGGCCCTCTCCTGTTCCTTACTTAACTAATTTAACAGAGACAAACTGAGCAGCAGTCAGGTTGTTTGCAGATAATACTGTCATCTATTGCCTAGTAAAGTTATAAGAAGATCAAAACAAATTGCAAAACAATTTAGAAAAGATATCTGTATCATGCAGAAATTGGCAGTTGAACCCAAAAAATGAAAAGTGTAAGATCGTCCACACGAGTACTAAGCAGAATCCATTAAACTTCAGTTAGATGATAAATCAATCAAATCTAAAGGCCACAAATTTCACTAAATGCCTTGTAATTACAATTATGGGCAACTTAAATTGGAAAGAACACACAGAAAATATTGTGAGAAAGGCAGACCAAAGACTGTGATTTATTGGCAGAACATTTAGAAGATGCAACAGATCTACTAAAGAGACTGCTACGCTATGTTTGTCCATCCCCTTTTGGAGTACTGCTGTGCATTATGCGAGCCTTACCAGATAGGATTAACAGGGTACATCAATAAAGTTCAAAGAAGAGCAGCATGTTTTGTATTATCAAGAAATAGGGGAGAGAATATCACAGATATGATACAAGATTTGTAGTGGACATCATTAAAACAATGGCATTTCTCATTGCAGCAGGATCTTCTCATGAAATTCAATCACCAACTTTCTCCTCCAACTATGAAAATATTTTGTTGATGCCAGTCTACATAGGGATAAATGATCTTCATAATAAAATAAGGGAAATCAGAGCTCACATGGAGAGATATAGGTGTTCATTTTTTCTGAGTGCTGTTTGAGACTGGAATAATAGAGAATTATTGTGAAGGTAGTTTGATGAATCCTCTGCCAGGCACTTAAGTGTGTTTTGCAGAATATCCATTTAGATGTAGATGTTGATATACCAGTACATGTCTAGGTGAGGCCACAGGAGGGAAGGGGTTATAAAAATGAAGGATATGTAGCAGAGAGAGTTCCTACTTATATAATTTAGAAAAACTGGTGTTGGTTGGAAGAATTCAGATGACATGGGCTGTAAAGCAGACACTGAAGTTAAATGCACCATGATTCACAGTATCCTAGCAACTCGATGGTCCAACTGTGTCTCGGCCACAGTATGATGTGGCCTTTCATATCGAGAGACAGCTTAATAATATAATAATAATATTTAATAATAATATTTATTCAACATTGAATAATCAAATATAATCCCTAGAAATAATGCAGTTTCAGGACATCATACAGATTATTCTCCTGAATACGTCAGTTTATAAATTACAAACTAAAGATTTGTTTGTATTAATAAATTTTGCATTTTGATGAATTTTACATTTGGTAGTATACAATCACAATATTACAAATATTGTTTTTATCAACATTATATTAGTTGTAGGTTACTTAAAACTATGAGCTTGACATAATTATGAAGGACTTTTGATACAGATCTAATACTCATCTATGGAATAAAACGGGTTTTCAATTAGAATTCTTTTTAGCTGATCTTTTGATTTGTTAGTAGGAAGGGTTGTGAGACTTTTTGGTAGGGCATTGGCTAGCTTCAGCCCAGCATGAAGTGCATTTTTTCATATAAAGCTGTTCTGTGGCTATTTACATGGTATCTGAACTTTTGCCTTGTATCGTACTGGTGCAGGTCACAGTTGAAATTTGGATTTATTGTTTTCACAAGCAATATAACTTTCAATATGTATACACCTATAATGACAATTAACAAGTGATCTGCCTGCATGAATGGCCACTACCAAACTGCAGCCAACAGAGAACTGAATCATCCAGTTGCCGAGCATCCCATGCAAGATGGTGTATTTGAGATCAATGAGTGCTTCACAGCCCATGCCATCCTGTCCCCAGCACATCCTTTCACATGCCCACTGGCAGCACTATAGCATCTTCTCTCACACCTATTCTGCTACCCATCCTACTTCCTGCCCCAAGCCCCTGGCCCCCATCTACATCAGCTGAGATTACTAACCACAGCACTCAGGCCCCAGCACACAGATATGACAGTGACCATGTGTCTGCAAGTTACATATGTGTGTGTGCTTTTCTAAATCTGAAGAAGGTTTTTGCATAATAGCTTAGTCTGGTTTCAAACATATATTTAAATGTGCTGATACACCACTCAGAGCCTCTTCTATATAGTGATAAGTAATCTATTCTAATTCATGTTGTTACTCATCCAAATTGCATGTACTTTAACATTTTGTGCAGTGCAGAATTTTATATTTCTGTATGTTTGAAGTGAGATGCCAGTATTTGCAGCATTTGAAGTATTATACAGGTCGGCCTATATATTGCTGCAGCTTTTTTGACATACTGTAGTTCTTTATTATACATAACTGTATCATCTGTAAACTGTCTGATGTTACTATGAATGATTTTCTAATTTTATATTTCAGCCTCAGGTCACACAACTGGTATCATTATAGTTTCAGTTATTACCAAGTTATCATCAGATGATCTGCTTAAAAAGGAGATTACTAAAAGACTAGGAAACTAAATTAAAATCAGACTAACTTCTCCAGACTGACATACATATCTGACTGTGTTGCATAGTAACAAATCAACTGAATAGAGATGCACTAATAATATAAATAGATCTATGCTCTAATTTCTGTAGCTATCAGCTAGTAGTTTGTTCCTCACAAAACACATTTGCAGGTGGCCATCATTTATCTTCCTTCTATTGTATTTCTAGCTTATCTTCACTAATAGTTAAGTAATACTTTAACTAATTTTCACTTAAGGAAAGCTTTCTCTTAAAATTGATTTGCTATTATGAACAGTTTGAATCTTATATCTGGCATGTAACATGTACCATCATTGTACTATTGGATAAATTAATCTAGCCCTCAGTTCCAACCATCATAATGTAGAAGTATTTAGATTGTGAACACCTCTCTGGTTAGTTGATGACTCGGTATGTAATACATTTAAGTATGTATACTTGTGTATAGATGTTAATTTGATTTGTAATTTAATTATTTAGCATTTTACCATCCTTCTTTCTTCTCTCTTTTTAAGCAGATCATTTGATGAAGACTTAGTAATAAGTCAAAACTGGTAAAGATACTATTTTTGTATAACAAGAGGTTGAAACAAATATTTTTAATTACAAGATGGTGACCATGTTTCCCTATGATATTATGCCTCATCTGTGTAAAATTGATATTGTTTGGCGGATGAACAGCAAAAGTCCCAATGCACATGCTTCTGTCAATGACACTTCACACACAATAACATGTTGCATTTCCCATTCTGAGAAATCCTCAATCCAGACACAAATTTCATTTGTTACATTATAGGACCACACTTTTGTAAATATATATTGGTGGCACACTGAGTCTAATACTATTTAGAAGCACAAAATACTGTATATCTGATTACTTTGATCAATTACTTTCAGGCTGTCATGACAGAAAAGCACAAGATGGGTTTCATATGATGAATGTTTTTGGAATCCTTGCTGGCTGGCACAGAAGAGGTCATTATGTTCTAGATACCTCATTAATTTTGAACTCACAATGTGTTCTAAAAGTCTGCAATATATGAACAGCAAAGGAACTGGATAGTAATTTCTACCATTCTTGTAAAAGGCAATCACTTATCGCAGGATTTTGTCAGTTTCATGTCCCATGGATCGTTTGCACAATAAATCATAATGATATGGAATGAATCATTTTGCATTCAAATAACTAATCAGTTTGTAAATATTTCTACACACACACACACTCTCTCTCTCTCTCTCTCTCACACACACACACACTCTCTCTCTCTCTCTCTCTCTCTCTCTCTCTCTCTCTTAAGGAACCAAACTCTTGATTTTTTCCCCAGTCAGAAGAATCTATGAATTACTTGGGTGGAGTTACTAACTACAATTTCCTGCATTCTTTTGGTTATATGTGACATTATTCATTGGTTGGCTAGACCATCAGTTGATAAATCCTCAGTTTATTTAGGAGAATATTGTGATTCACATGCTGAAATACCTTAGGAAGGTTGCAAAAAACAATGGCCGTGCTATTTTGTTTTTTTAAGCTTGTAGAATTTGGTGAGTGTCTGAGTAAATGGCATTCTGAGTTGAGCAACCCTTCTGAAATTCCAGACTGCGATTTACTGAGGATTTATTGTTGCTCAGTTGGGATATTATTCTAGAAAACATTACCTTCTCAGAAAATTTGGAAAAATGATGTCAGTAGTTACTGACATCTCTCCTATCACCTTTCTTATAGAAGGGTTTAATGGTGTCATGTCAATCTCTCTGTAAAAATGCCCTGAGTTAGTTATGCATTACATATTTCAAATACTAAAGGGCTTATTATACGAGAACAAATCTTTAGTACTCTGTAGGAAACACCATCAAATCCAGATGAGCTTTCCTTCTCATCCCATCCAATAAGTCTCCCCTGACCCAAGGTTTTTTGTGACTTTTCCAAACTCTATCTGTTTTCCTAAACCTCATCAGTCCTTTTCCTTCACCCCTCTTCCTTCTTCCCAACCCTTCTGCCAGTAGAAGGAGCCACTGGCTCTCAAATCTTGCAAACTGTAATACCTTTTTAAATGTGCGTTCTCCTGGTGCCATTTGATGAGTAGCTTTTTATCTCTCAAATTATTTATATTTTCAAAAATTGATTATTGTTGTTAATATTCATATGACTGAATTTTATGAGACTTGCTTTTTGAACATACTGCTGTGATTTTTCTCTTGAACTGTTTGACCCTATATTTTCTGCTACATTTAGAAAATTATTATTTTGACTGATCATTTATAGCCTTAAGCCTGTTGGTAGAATTACTGATTTCTGACATAACATGCATGTTTCTTAATTTTTTTTAATAGCTTTCTTATCAATTTTGAGTAGTTTTTGTTTTGTGCAACTACTGCAGGATCTTTACTTCCTCTTGACAACAGATACATTTTCATTTTCCTTTCACATGATTATATAATCTCTTTAACGATCCATGGGTTTTTACATGGCCATTTAATGTCCTTATTAATTAGTTTATCCAGAAAGCTGTTTTCAAATAATGATGTTAATTTACCATGGAACAGATTAAGTCATGTATCAGTGTGTGGTTCATTACGTATTGCATCCCAGATCATCTCTTGTAAACTATTCTTAAAAACATTTGCTCCTGAGTCATTAATTATTGTAATTAATTTCCATCGAGGAGGATCTATTCTGCAAAGTGTTTTCTTATTTATCCTAAATAACCGTGTATCATAATACGGGATATCACTTGTGACTGGGTAAACTGTTATCTTTTTGTTTCAAATTTTATCACTTAGGGTCCTGCTGTCTTTATCCACTCACATTTAGTTGATCTACAGTACATTGTGGTTAAAGTGGGAGCTAGCTCAGCTGCAGTTTCTCTGTAGTAACTGACAGGGATTCCACCATGCCCTGTAGTCTTGTTTAGTTATAGCAATCTCAGTTGTTTCAAATTGCTGTTGACCATAATACATTGATGAGTCAAAACTTCCTGACCAACTGCTTAATAGCATGTTAATGCACCTTGAAATGCAATACAGCCACGATTTTGCATAGCATGGATTTGACAAGTCTGTGGCAGTTTTCCGGATGTATGTTGCACCAGACGTCTACATACACATCACATAGCTATTGTAAGTCATTGGCCAATGGTTAGTGGGCACAAAGCTGTCCTCCAACAGTGACACGTTCCCGGTTTTATAAGGTTCAGATCATGCAAATTTGGTGGACAGAATATCAGCATGAGTTCACTATCATGCTCTCTAAACCACTATAGCATGTTCCTGGCCTTTTTGACACAGATAATTAAACTGCACGAAGTTGCCATCATAATCAGGGAAGACATCAAGCATGAAGGGATTCAGATAGTCTCCAATAATTGTCAGGTAGTTCACAGCTGTAATGGTGCCTTTGATTACTACCACAACTTCCATGGATGCAGTCCAATCTCATTGACCCTATTCCCACAGATATTGTACCTGAGAATGTCATTGGGTCATGATAAGAACACTGTGGTTGTCTACTAAGAAGCTCTATGATCAACAATGTGTACTGGCCCATGTGCTCCAAAATATGTCTGCACCAATACTGTGATCTGTCATCAGACCTGTCACAGTCTGCTGCATATCTTGCTCTAAGAGTGGGCAAGTCTCTGATCTCCATGTTCTGTGATGAGGTATAGACTTCCAACACTTAGTCACCTACACATGGCTTGACCATCCTTCAGCTACTTTCTACAGGTGCTCTGACATAAGCCCATGAACAGCTAAGCAGATTCATTATTTCCAAGATGCTCATTGCCAGGTGTTAGGCCTTAATAATATGTCCTTTGCCAAAGCTGCTTACATCAGTGAATTTCTTTATCTATGGTCCATATCATCATTAGAATTATTCCCCATTCATCTCAGCTCTGCTTATATACTTCTCTTACCTCAGCACATACCCACAATACCACCATGCAGCATTAAGTCTCCTAGTGGTTAGCACTCTTCGATGTACCTATATTACTCATATTTGGTGAAGAAACATTTTAAGATAGATTTCAGCAATTCTGGACATGTGGGTGTCGCACTGTCCTGCTGGGATTCCCTAAGTTCGTCAGAATGCACAATGGACAGTTATGGATGCAGGTGATCAAACAGGCTTACGTATTTGTCACTTGTCAGGGTCATATCCAGATATATCAGGGGTTCCATACCACTCCAATTGCACACACCCCACACCATTACAGAGCCTCCAGCAGCTTGAACAGTCCCCTGCTTAGATGCAAGGTCCATGGATTCGTGAGGTTGTCTCCATACCCATACACATCTATCTGCTTGATAAAATTTGAAATGAAACTCGTCCGACAAGGCAATATGTTTCCAGTCATTAACAGTCCAACGTTGGTACTGACAGGCCCAGATTTGTGTTGTGGAGTTATCAACACTACACAAGTAGGCCTTCAGCTCTGAAAACCCTATCAATTACTTTGTGTTGAATAATTCGGAAGCTGACACTTGTTGATGGCCCAGCATTGAAATCTGCAGCAATTTGTGGAAAGGTTACACTTCCATCACGTTGAACAATCCTTTTCAGTCATAATTGGTCCCATTCTTGCAGAATCATTTTCTTGCTGTAGAGATGTTGGAAATTTGATGATTTACCAGATTCCTGATGTTCACAGTTCTCTTGTGAAATGGTTGTGAGGATCAAGATGTTACGTACAGTAATATCAAACCCAACATTAAGTATTCGCACGTTTATAATGAATTAACTTTATGTTGATCATGTCGGTACAAACACATCCGCTCGAATACAGAGTTCGGAATACACTGAGATCAACAGCTTTCAAAGAAGTTCGTTCTCAAAGATGAGGCGGTCGACTCTTGCAGGCGATAACTGCCACAGAGCCCCCGCCGGTAGTGCGAAGCATGGTAAGAATGATGAGAGGCGTGTGGTGTGCACCCGGCCGGCTGATGGCACAGGTGCACGTGACCGATCGTGTTGTAGCAGGCACTAGTGCAAGGCGCGATCAGACCGGTCCTCGATGTCTTGGTAGGCGCGACCAGCGGAGGGAAGGAGGGTGCGGAAGGCGTCCGCAGGTTGACCGTGCCATGCTGCTGATGGCACGGTGGAAGCAGAAGGTGGTGGCATTTCAGTGGGGAGAACATCATGGTGCTGGGGCCATGCGGCGCAGCGGAGTTCTGATCCGATCTAAGGTGCGGACTGCGTCGAAGATGCGATGCGATGTATTGAGGAGGAGATTAGTGTTTAACGTCCCGGCGACAACGAGGTCATTAGAGACGGAGCGCAAGCTCGGGTGAGGGAAGGATGAGGAAGGAAATCAGCCGTGCCCTTTCAAAGGAGCCATCCCGGCATTTGCCTGAAGCGAGTTAGGGAAATCATGGAAAACCTAAATCAGGATGGCCGGAGACGGGATGGAACCATCGTCCTCCTGAATGCGAGTCCAGTGTGCGATGTATTGCGTAAGTATTTGCCGGCGAGTGCCGTGGTAAGTGCAACTTGTCCGGTAACAGTTTGTTATTGGCCGTGTGACATAAAGGAGGTAGCATGCTGTGGCTTAACAGGTTGTGTAAGAGATGCCGGAGAAGCAACACTCGTGGTAATGATGGAGTTATAGAGGCGCTTGATGTCACAGCATGGGAGAAAACAGAGAGCTGCACACGACTGACCTTGGCTGCGGATGACTTCGGTGTAGACGGAAGCGTCACCTCAGAGTCCGTGGACAGTGAGTGTGTTACAGCGGTAGATGGCAGAATGTTCCAAGCCGAGTTGACAGTGTCGGTGTTTCGATGTGCGAAACAGCCATGATCGAAGGTTGGGGGGCGTGGCCGTGAGCCCTGTGCATGAGGCATGGCGACAGCGAGAGGTGGTGGAAGGCGGACGTGGTCAGTGAAACCATTGTCGGAGCAGGGAGATGATGAGACGTAATGTGAACGTGAAGAAGTCGAATCGGCGGAGGAGCTACTGGTCCGTGGCGAAGATGCGACACAGTTCGATGGAACTGGAGTTGCGTGTGTGCTGTCGCTGTCGGCGCTGCGGTCGAGTTGTAAGGCTGCAAGCTGCTCGCGGAAAACTGCTGCACGGTCGTGTGTCGGAGCGGAAAGATGCTCACTCGTAGAAGCAGAAACGGCAGATGTGTTGGTCGTACATTGCAGAGGTAGTGAAAATGGCGGCAAAGCAAGCGGCACTGGAATAGGGGTGGTTATGCTGTGGTACAGAAACGAAGTGTCTGGAAGTACCAAGGAAAGGTGGCAGCAGCGTAAATAAGTTGCTTGTATCACATCAGTAACGTAGAATTTCCACTTGAGGCGGCGTGATGATGACAGTTGTGACATCTGGGACATAGATCCATGTAGCGTGATCGTTTGGGTATTAGTTGTAGCTGGTAGTAACGGTGAAGGATCGTCAGCTGTCAGAGGCGGAACAATGACAGGAGCATCTCGCTGCATGTCGTGCTCGGTCGGTGTCGGCTGCAGCATATGAAACTGATCTTGTACCAACAAGTTGTATGTCGCAATTTGCTCACGTAGCTGTCGCAGTTGTTCAGGCGAAAATGTATGTCGTGAAGCAGTCTTCTGTGTATAACTGAGTAAGATGGGGTTGAAATCAGAATCTGTCTCTATCAAAGGGTAACCTGGCGTACAAGACAAGGTCGGCGGCACAGTATTGACGTAACAGTTATGGTAGAAGAGATTGTGTGTGCGATCGCGAATGTGAAACTCAGCACTCGGCGGCGGCGGATTGAGAACACGTTCACTGCTGTATGAAGCATTGATACAGCTGAAATCGTCTTCTGGGGTGGGTGAACAAGTTGCGGGCGAAATTGAGTAGTGAACGGCCGGGCGGTAAGCGTGCGTAGTGTCGGCGAGTTGTTGACAAGATGCGGGTGCGGTAGCTGTGGCAGCATCGTATGTCGCGCAGCCGCAGCTGTTTATTTTGACTGGGTCGAGGTCAGTGAACCAGCAGGCGGTGGCCGTGACGTCGCTGTCGGTAGCGGTCGAGCAAAGTCGGTGCGGTTTGGGTGCTGCGTAGAGGGGGGTGTGGCACGTCCAGTGTTGCATTGAGAAACAGCCAGCATTGTCGTCGGTGTAATTGGTGCATTGTCGTTGATCGGTAGGATGCCCTTGATGAAATTGTTCCTGTGATGTTGGTGACAAGCGCTGAATTAAAGCGGCTTTCGCTCTGGTGTACTTGTCACTCAAACTGTCACAGATAATGTCCGTAATTATATAATGATAGTCCATTAGGTACATGCCAGATGCCACAACTGTCATCATCACAGAACCTCAAGTGGAAATTCTACATTACTGATGTGATACTAGCAACTTATTTACGCCGCCGCCACCTTACGATGGTAGTTCCAGACACTTCGTTTCTGTACCACGGCATGATCAGCCGCATCCCAGTGCCGCTTGCTTTGCCGCCCTCTTCACTACCTCTGCAATGTACGACCAACACATCTGCCGTTTCTGCTTCTACGAGTGAGCATCTTTCCGCTCTAACACACGACCGTGCAGCAGTTTTGCAGGAGCAGCTGGCAGCCTTACGATTCGACCGCAGCGCCGACAGCGACAGCACACACGCAGCTCCAGTTCCATCAAACTGTGTCGCCTCTCCGCCACGGACCAGTAGTTCATCCGCCGATTCGACTTCTTCACGTTCACATTACGTCTCATCATCTCCCTGCTCCGACAATGGTTTCACTGACCACGTCCGCCTTCCACCACCTCTCGCTGTCGCCATGCCTCATGCACAGGGCTCATGGCCACGCCCCCCAACCTTCGATCATGGCTGTTTCGCACATCGAAACACCGACACTGTCAACTCCGCTTGGGACATTCTGCCATCTACCGCTGTAACACACTCACCGTCCACGGACTCTGAGGTGACGCTTCCGCCTACACTGAAGTCATCCGCCGCCAAGGTCAGTCATGTGCAGCTCTCTGTTTTCTCCCATGCTGTGACATCAAGCGCCTCTATAACTCCATCATTACCACGAGTGTTGCTTCTCCGGCATCTCTTACACAACCTGTTAAGCCACAGCATGCTTCCTCCTTTATGTCACACGGCCAATAACAAACTGTTACCGGACAAGTTGCACTTACCACGGCGCTCGCCGGCAAATACTTACGCAATACATCGCATCGCATCTTCGATGTAGTCCGCGCCTTTGATCCGATAAGAACTCCGCTGCGCCGCATGGCCCCAGCACCATGATGTTCTCCCCACCGACATGCCACCACCTTCTGCTTCCACCGTGCCATCAGCAGCATGGCACGATCAGCCTGTGGACGCCCTCCGCACCCTCCTTCCCTCCGCTGGTCGCGCCTACCAAGACATCGAGGAACGGTTCGATCGCGCCTCGCACTAGCGCATGCTACAACACGATCGGTCACGCGCACCTGTACCATCAGCCGGCCGGGTGCACACCACACGCCTCTCATCATTCTTACCGTGCTCTGCACTACCGGCGGGGGCTCTGTGGCGGTTATCGACTGCAAGAGTCGACCGCCTCATCTTTGAGAACGAACTTCTTTGAAAACTGTTGATCTCAGTGTGTTCCGAACTCTGACTCCACATCAGAAGGTTGCGTAATCATATCATGTCGGGGCCACCAGGATGGGGATCGAGATGTTATGTACGGTAATATCAAACCCAACATTAAGTATTCGCTCGTTTATAATGATACATTTATTTTGATCATGTCGGTATAAACACATCCACTCAAATACAGAGTTCGGAACACACTGAGATCAACAGTTTTCAAAGAAGTTCGTTCTCAAAGATGAGGCGGTCGACTCTTGCAGTCGATAACTGCCGCATGGTCATACGGGAAAATCCCCAATTCGCTGCTACCTTGGAGATGCTGTGTCCCATTGCTTGTGCGCCTGCTACAACACCACGTTCAAACTTTCTTAAATCTTCATAACCTGCCATTGTAGCAGCAAGTACCAATCTAACAATCATGCCAGACACTTGTTTTCTTATATAGGTGTCTGAGGACCACAGTGCTGAATCTACCTGTTTACATATCTCTATTTGAATATGCATGCCCATGCCAGTTTCTTTGGTGCTTCAGTGTATTTCGACAAATAGCCATCCTGCCATCATCAGGTGATGCTGATGCAATAGTTCTTCTGCTCTCTGCTGCAAATATTTGTCCCTCTTGGGTCCAGGTGCGATTCCGTGTGTCGACAGTGCACAGCATGTCCAGTGGTGGGGGAAGTGAAGACTGCGGTAGGCAGTTGGGAGGGCTGCAATATCTCTTCGGCGGCCATGGCAGAATGATCTCATATCCACTTGCACCATTGCTTCTTGATAGAGCTTAGTATTGGTTCCCAGGCCTTAGTGAGTTGGTAACCAGCGTCCCTGTTCGTAAGATTGTCTGTTATGCTAATTTCTACAGCCTCTTTGAAGATGCAGTCCCAGCACTTAGTTGTGGAGGCCAGTACTTTCGTCTCGTCATAATTTGTTGTGTGTCTGGTGTTTATGGAATGTTGTGTGGGGGCGAATGGGGGTTGGTTGGCCTATGCAGGTGTAGCGCTGGTGTTCTTTGACTTGATCTTCCACCGTATGAACTGTTTGGATGACATAGGATATGCCACAGCCATACAGAATTTTGTATAACCTGTTTTCTTGAGGCCAACATCGTCTTTCACTGCTCCTAGCAAGGCACACGCCTTAGCCGGTGATCAGGAGACTGTGTCGATCTTGTGTTGCCTCAATAGTCTCCCTATTTTGGATGACACATTGTCTGCAAAAGGTAGAAATGCCAGGCCTTTTTCCTCTTCTTCCATTTGTTCTTCATCTTGGTCCTACTGCACTTTTGTCAGAAGGCCCTTTGTATTTGGTGGTTACCATATCCATTCTTGCAGAACACAGTCTCCAGGTGTTTGAGTTCTGTTGATAGGTTCTGTTTGTCCAAGATCATATGTGCTCTGTGTACCAAAGTGTTAAGCACTCCATTTAGCTGAGCCAGATGGTGGCAACTGGAAGCATGTTGGCACAGGTTGGTGTTTGTGGCCTTGTGGTACACACTGTGACCTAGCGAGCCATCTGACCTGCGCTGCACCAGGACATCAAGAAAGGGTAGTTGTCCATCTTTCTCAATTTCCATAGTGAACTCTATGTTGTTATAGTTGAAATTAGATGATGTAGTAATATTTGAAGTTGATCTTTTCCATGTGGCCAGATTACAAATGAGTTGTCCACATATCAGAAGAAGCATACAGGCTTCAGTTCAGCAGTTTCCAGGGCTACTTCTTCGAATCTCTCCATGAATAGGTTGGTTACCACCGGAGAGAGAGAGATCCCAATGCCCACTCCATCGGTCTGCTCATGGTACTGGCTGTTGAAGACAAAGTAGGTCGATATTAACACATGCCAGAAAAATTGTGTCAATTCTGCCCCAAATTTCTCATTGATTAAATTGATAGAATCTTCCAGGGGAACTTGTGTAAATTGTGACACGACATCCAAGCTAACTATGTTGTTCGATTCTTGTTAAGTTAGTTCCTTTAAGCAGCCAATGAAGTCTGTTGAATTCCGGATGTGGTGCGCAAATTTTCCCATGAATGGTCATGGCAGGCCTGCCAGATGCTGTGCCAGGTGGTATGTTGGAGCCCCTATGTTGCTAACTATCATTCGCATAACATCTTCGTGCACCTTTGGAAGGTCACATTCCTCGGTGCTATTGCTGAATGTTGGCAAAGTCTCATGATGTTCTTATCCTCAAGCACTCCATTTTTCAGCAAGTTGGAGGTGCTTTGTTGTATTTCTTAGTCAGGCCTGTTTTAATTTTCCAATATGCTGGGTCATCTAGTAATTGCAGCATCTTCTGTTCGTAGTCACGTCTCTCAAGAATGACAGTAGCATTCTCCTTGTCAGCAGGGAGAATGAATATCTCTGTATTTTATCTGAGGTTGGGTGGTGCCGTTCTTTCCACTTTGGAGATATTGATTCTTATCGGTGCTGCACTTGAAAGAATCCAGAATGTTTCCCTTCTGATTTCTTCAGCCTTGTCACCTGGTAGCCCTCGGATTGCCTTGCCTGTTCTACTGAAGTTACTATCAACTTAATCAGTGAGAAATTCAGGGCAGAACTGACACAACTTTTCAGGCTTGTGTTAGCATCAACCTACTTTGTCTTCAACTGCCAATACTGTGAGCGACTGGCAGAGTGGCCATGGGGATCCCTCTCTCTCCGGCGGTAGCCAACCTATTCATGGAGAGTTTTGAAGAAGTAGCCCTGGAAACTGCCAAACTGAGACCTGTATGCTTCTTCCAATATGTGGATGACAAATTTGTAATCTTTGCCCACGGAAGGGATCAACTACAAATATTTCTCTCTCACAAACATCAACACCTATTTTGCCCATTTTTTCATCACTCCTGTTTCCTTTACACCATTCCTGCCACAATGAACACTTGCTCCATGTCCTTGCACCAGTTCAGAAACGTATCCCTTTCCCTGGCTAAAACCCACACCTACATACTATTTCTCAAATGCTGCCCAACCATGGAATCCCTCCAAACGGCCTAACCATAAAGATTCCTTTCTCTGTATTCTATCCCTCCTTTCACAATGCCCTTCACATTTTCTGATTCCACCAATCCCTGGCACACAAACCTTGTACTGCAAAAACACATCTCCATGGCACAGGCATCCCAGAACCACCTCTGCTCGTTCTGCCAGATACTACTACTGTGCAGCCTGTGCTCCATACATCAGATCTCTGAAACTGTCTCTCTTGTCCTCCAGCACCGGGGAGAATATTCTAGACACCAACTCCACAAGCTATCTAACCCACTAACATCCTCCTATCACCTCAGGGCACCACTATTCAACACCTATCCAATCCACAGTGTTCCTCCTCGTACACCCCTCACAGTACCAAAACCCAGCCTAGCTGACCTTTCTGAATTGCCACGTCCCCCAAAACTCCACAAAATACAGAGCCAAAACGTTCCTGTAACAGTGTTGTTAGCCTTTCCACCAAAACCCTCTGCTCTACAGAAGGTTCAGTCCTATCCAAAGGCCTCACTTTTAGCCTTACACCCAAATTTAATCGTGCTCGACTTATCAAAGATCTGCTCTCCTTCTTCCAATCCCTGCAATGGAAACACCTATTTGCTGCCAATCCCTCTAGCCAAAACCAACCTGATTCCAACATTGAACCATGCCTCTTTCAGTTTCTACCACCATCAGAATGTGATCCTCCCTTCCCCTCCCATTTACCCACCTATTGGTCACTTTCCAGGAATTTCTTACCTCCAACTTAAATTCACCATCCTTCTCCAGGTCCCTTGCTCAGAACACCAACCTTTCAGTAGAAGAAAGAATAGCCATAGCCGAAAACAAATACTGACCTACTCATCCTACCTGTAGACAAAAGTTCCACAAATGGTGTCATGAATTGCAGTGACTGACTCCTGATCCCTCCTTGTCACTGTTGACACCACCTCCCTATACACTAGCGTCCCTCATGCCAATGGTTTTACTGCTATTGATGATGATGGTGATTATGATGATGATGTTCGTTGTAGGGCACTCAACATCGTGGTCGTCAGTGCCCATACAAGTTCCAGATCTTTCCATTTCCAGTCTTGGTACTTCCCGAATGATGATGAGATGATAAGGAAAACATGAACACCCAGGTCCCAGGTGGAGAAAACCCCGACCCAGCCGGGAATTGAAACCATGCCCTCATGATCCAGAGGCAGCGACACTAGATACTAGACCATGAGCTGCGGTCTCTTACTGCTGTTGAACACCACCTTTCCAAATGTCCTTCAGACTCCAAACCCACTACCTCATTCCCCATACACCTTACTAACTTCATTCTAACTCACAACTACTTCTGAGGAGGGAAGGTATACAAACAAATCTGTGGCACAGCCATGGGCACCTGCATGGTGCCCTCGTATGCCAACCTGTTCATGGGCCATCTAGAGGAGACCTCCGTAGCCTCCCACCCACAAAGGAGTGCCCACTTCATCACTCAGTACCAGCTTGGACTGGAATAACTGAATCACATCCTTTCCCAAGGCTTTGATTACCTGTCATCATGCCCAGAAATGAGAGACATTCTACCCAATTTCCTTCCAACCCCTCCTAAAGTGGTGTTCCTTTGCCCCCTCCCCCCCCCCTCCAATCTCAACAACATCCTGGACCATCCCTATGCCAATCCCCACTCCTTGCCACAAGGATCGTATCCCTGTGGAAGACAAAGGTGTAAGACCTTCCCAATCCACCCACCCAGCACTTCCTATTCTAGTCCTATAACAGATTTATCCTACCCCATCAGGGATCAGACCACCTGTAAAAGCAGCCATGTCATTTACCAGCTCTGCTGCAATCGTTGCACAGCTTTTTATACTGGTATGACTACCATCGAGATGCCCTCCAGAATTAACTGACACTTCCAAACTGTGGCCAAGACCAAAGTAGATTACCCTGTGGTACAACATGCAGCTGAACATAACATGCTTTATTTCAATGGCTGCTTCACTACCCAAGCCATCGTGATTGTCCCCTGCACCACCAGCTTTTCTCAACCACTCAGATGGAAGATATCTTTACAACACATTCTCTGCTCCTCCAGTTATCCCAATCTCAACCCACTGTCCCCACACCCTCCACCCAACAGTTTCCAGCCCCTCTGTCCTATCAACTACTCCCCATTGTCTCCCACCCTCTTTGTTTGCCTTCCACTGCCCATGCACTCGACCATCTTTCCCTGTTCCTCTCCTTTTTTACCCCCCCCCCCCCTTGTCCCTGTTTCACAATCTCCCCTGATGCTGCACCAGTTGTCACTCTAGTCCCTGCATACCCCATCAGACAGTGTTCATCTCTTTCCCCACCCATACTTGCATATTTTCTCCATCTCTTCATCTTCAGCTTATGAAATCTGCATGGACATGTGAACTATCATTCTCGGTGTTGGTTTCTTGTCAATTCTGGTGAGAACAACCCTGTCACTGAACTGTTCACAGGAACACACTTTCTGCCCTATCTTCCCATTCATAATGAATCCTACTCCTCTTATACCATTTTCTGCTGCTGTTGATATTACCCTATACCCATCTGATCAGAAATCCTTATCTTCTTTCCATATCACTTCACTGATACCCACTACATTTAGCTTTTCCAGATTTTCTAGCTTCCCTCCTACTTTTGAACTTCTGACATTCCCTGCCCTGACCCATAGAATGTTAACCTTTCATTGGTTATTCATTCTTTTTCTCATTGCCATCTCTCCCTTGGCAGTCTCCTCCTGGTGATCTGAATGGCGAACTATTCTGGAATCTTTTGCCAATGGAGAGATTATCATGACACTTTTTCAGTTAAAGGCCACATGTCCTGTGGATACAAATCATGTGTCTTTAAAGCAATGGCTTCCATTGCCTTCTGCATTCTCATACCATTGATGATTCTTCTGCCTTTAGGGGCAGTTTCCCACCCCAAGGGCAAGAAAATGCCCTGAACCTCTGCCCACTTCTCCGTGCACTTTTAGAAGGCTGTTGGCAGAAGTGAAGGTGACTTCTTATGCCGGAGTCTTCGGCAACCAAAGCTGTTGTTCTTTAATCAAAATTTGAGCATTGGCAGGGTTCGAACCCAGGACTGAGGACATTTTGATTAGTAATCACAGACACTACTCCTAGACACTTAGGCTACTAAATTAATGGAAATCTTACCCAACAGGAGGTGCAGTAAACAGTTTGGGCTGTAATCTTAAGTATACAGTTGAGAATGCTTTGCATACTACAGAGAAAATTGTGTCTCTATTTGAGTAATATATAAATCCTGGGTGAAGCATTATGTGAAATGTGTTAATGCAGAACTGGGAAAATTGCTTATCTCTAGGGGCAGAGCACCTAAAGCAAATAATGTATTTATTCATCAAAATTTGAATAGCAAAAATGTTCTGTGTAGTAGATACCTTTTTCTATAGTAAAAATCAGTTTCAGTGTTAACATGATTTACACAATACAACACATAATTGTAATTTTTGTGCAGGTGTACATTCAATAAGTTCCCCACAGGCATAAAATAAGAAACTGAGAATGACTACAGAAGCAGCAGAAATGTGAAGGTTTAGTTTATTAGTAGGTTCAAATGGCTCTAAGCACTAAGGGGCTTAACAGTTTATTAGTAGGGACTGGACATTTACACAGTAATATTTCCCAAAATTTTTGTGCATTTATCAACCAATGAATCAAAAATATATAGAGTGGATTACAGAAGTTAATGTCTTGGTCCCTTGCAGCTTTATTGAAACTGATTATCAATTTCAGCTTTGCAGCCATCATCAGATCTTAAAGTTAATGAGTAGATTTTTACTTGATGTTCTGAGTCTCACCTGTGGTGCAATTCTCATTACTCTCCTCAGTACAGTAAAAATCCTTCTCAAATTTGTTCAACACATACTGCCCCACAGTACTGTTCCATATGATTAAGTGTAACACATTAATCTAAAATGGATAATCCTTAGTGTTTTAGTATTGAGGTATGGAGCTAATCTGTTTAATAAATATGTATTCAATGTAATTTTATTACAATCATAATCAACTTTATTTTCTTTCTGTTATGATGGGCTGTTATCCGTGTATACACTCAGAAGCTCACATACTAGCAGAGTAGTCCAATACAATCATATCTTCATTGACAACAGTCTGTTTATTTGGCAAAACTGGTTTAAAATTAATGACATTTGCTTTTCATAGATCAACGTTTAAATTGTCTTTCTCAAAATAAGGTCTTACACTTTCTGCAAAGTTCTATACCTTTCTACTCATACTAAGTGTAGCTCCTACCTAGTAAATCTACATAGGTGCTACAAGGATCATTCCATCTATATTCATTCAGACAGCCAAGCATCTCTGAACTCTCTATCAGACTCTGCAATAATATCAAAGGTCATTGCAGAATGTTGTGTCTCACTGGTAAAACTAGTGAAAAGCAACAGAGCAAACTTGCTGTGTGTCCTTGGTTGTCAGAAATTAGCTGTAACAAGCAAGCAAATGGGCTGGCCAGGGCAGGGACAACTACTACATTTGTTGAACCAGGACCATCTCTTAGGCTACAGTAAAATCTGAACTGTGTTGCTGGATCAGGAGGTAGCATGTAGAATATTGGACTAAAATCCAAGGACAAAAACGTGGCAAGCAAATGATTCCAAAAGCATGTTTTATGAGAAGTTCTGTAATCTTGGACATGAACAGGAGGCAGATTAAACTCATTGTTGATCTAACAACTAGCCATGGAAATTTCAGGAAACACATGAACATCATGGATATAGAGAAAGATGCCCTTGAGTGCAGGCAATCTGCTGTGGGGGAAGAAACGGTACCACATGTAATCTTCCAAAGCAAAACACTGGATGTCAAAAGACACAAAATATTTGTGTAAATAATTTCTGAAGAAATTTTGTCCAACAAAAAAACTAGTAAACATGTCAATGAAAATAATAAATTTTTGAAAATATAATGTAATTGGATGCATAAAAAAATATACTCAGCAAGTAGTGGCAGGAGGAAACATACAAAGGTTAATTAATATGCATGCTTTCAGAGCCATGGCTCCTTATTCTGGCAGAATGGTTGAAGTGGAAGATACAGGGATGGAGGGAAGGTACTGGTGAAATTTAGGAAATAGTCGCCCACAACCCCAGGTCAGAGGAGGCTAACTGGACGGGATGAGAAGAAAAGACTGATTGTTGGGGACTGCACCCTAGGACATTTGAAAACCTGAAAACTTAAAGGTGGAATAAGGTAATAAACAAGACAGAGAATGCCAACAAAACATTGTGCAAGAGTTAATAAGAGTGGAAAGCTAAGTGGATTGTATATGATAGAGGTAGAGTGCAGGGAAAAATAGACAGATCAGAAAATAAAATATATAGAAAACTAAAAGGGAGTGAAGAAATCAATAGTAATTGAGAAGAAATACTGTGACTGAAGGAAGGAAGATAAATTAAGGCCAGCTTCAAGGACATGTTTTAACACCAGTCCCCCCCCCCCTTGCGAAGTTCTGAGAAACTGATGTCTGGGGGACAAATCCTCATGACATGATGGTGAAACTGGCACCAAAGTCATGACTGTCATGTTGTAGAGTATGTTTTGCAAAAGGATATTGAATGTTGCTAATATAAACCCTCCACATCCATTCATCCTAACTGATAACTTGGAGGTAGTTCCAGTGTAAAAGGCCAAATAGGGCTTATATAACAGCTGGTACATGATGTATTGTTTCACAGATGGTTCTCCCTTTGATCATATATGTTTTGCCAGTTACAGAGCTGGTATAGGTAGTGACAGAACGGTGTGCTGGGCAAGTCTTATAGCAAGGATGGTCGCAGGGGTAGGAACCATAGGGAAGGGAAATGAGTGCAAGGGAATTGAGCAGAAGGGGAGGGTAGTGCCGAAAATCTGTTCAAGGTGTGGTAGGCAAAAAGTCAGACCAATGGGCGTCATTTCAAGATTTTCAAAATTTTTAACCTTGTCCAAGTAGCTGATTAATACATTGAAGACTAGGATAATACTGAGTGACAACAAGTATATTTCTAAGCTGTTTTTGGAGGTACCAGATGCTATGGTATAAGTTTCAACACGGAAGTAACATAGATTCGTGGTTGCACTTTATAGAGATGCGCATCTTCAAATCCGTTACATATTTGTAGAAAGCAACATGAAATTAAACTGATTTTATTGTAAGGCAGTGCAATGAGCAGAAGAAAAATAATTCAGATGAATTAGTGAACATTTGTTTACACTTCGTCAGACAATTAACAGTCTCACAAATCCGGGGTGGCTGAGGCTGACATCAATTTGGAACAGAGAACAGTCGCCATGAAGTGTTCCAAATGGTGCCCATTTTTAATGACCAGTACTTGGAGGCGGCCAATTTACCACGCCCTTACTACAGTTAGGCTATTAGA
Source organism: Schistocerca americana (assembly GCF_021461395.2). Classification (NCBI taxonomy): domain Eukaryota; kingdom Metazoa; phylum Arthropoda; class Insecta; order Orthoptera; family Acrididae; genus Schistocerca; species Schistocerca americana. The sequence continues at coordinate 891,138,852 of NC_060119.1, forward strand.
GGCTCATAACACATAAATTTGTGTAGGTTACCATTTAATAATTAGACTGATAAATGTGCGGCCTGAGGTGCTAATCCATATTGTCAGCATTGGCTCCTCGCCATAAACGTTCGGCGGTCACTTGTCTACAGCTCTAGAAACTGAATTTGATTAGCGAAGCAAAAACCTGCATACACTTGTGACTAATAAATGAAAGTTCGTCACCTCATTGTTCATGTTTCTGTGCGTACAAGCAGTGGTAGCTAGCGCCCTGGGCTAATCCATATTGTCAGCATTGGCTCCTCACCATAAACGTTCGGCGGCCACTTGTCTACAGCTCTAGAAACTGAATTTGATTAGCGAAGCAAAAAACTGCATACACTTGTGACTAATAAATGAAAGTTCGTCACCTCATTGTTCATGTTTCTGTGCGTACAAGCAGTGGTAGCTAGCGCCCTGGGCAAAGTTCGATTGTTCCCCCTCCCGTGCCCCTTACTAACATACGGCCCCTTTTGTTTAACCTCCCTGTTTATACAAATCAACACGACTTAACAATCATAAGGTATTTATTTCAATAATTCGTTATTGCATGCTACAATTTATATGTGGAACAACACTGTCCAAAGTCACATTGCTTGCAGTAGCATCAACGCGATTCCTTTTCTATTGTTTCATTTTCGATCGATACAAATCCAATGCAAACGAAACAACAAACGTTAAATGCGTTCTTTGCACGTTCGTTGCATTGGTACAGTTAGCAAATTAGGAGTGGCTCCATGTAACAGCCGCTCCATCTAATAGCCAAAAAAATGAAAGTTTCACTGTTTATGGGGCAAGAGTTGGTCATATGGAACTGCCGCTCAACACACTCAGCATGAATCTCCTGCGATAGATCTCCTCCTCTTTCCCATTCTAGTGTATTACATTCTTCTCTTTTTCTGCTATTTCTACTGTTTCTTCTTTGGCCCCTCTGTCTACCCTCTCGTTTTAGCCTCCCTCGATTTTTCCCCCTATCATGAAACTGTGGCCCACGCAAACGACGCCCAGGACTAGGGTTCCCGGTTATCGCTGAAACAATCGGTTTTCGGTTATGCCGTTTTATTCGTTTCCAGTTCAAACTGAAAGTTAAAACCGCTCAAAAAACGGTTTCTGAATTAACCGATTTTCGGTTTTTCAATGCTTCAGTAATAAAATTGAAATTCGAAAAAAAGATTGAAAAAATTTAATGAAGGTGACAGACAACGAGATTTCGATCGATAGTGGGTTGAGGTTGTAGCAGAAATCAAACTCAGTGTCTCCAGCAATGGTGGCGAAGGTTAAGGAGAAGGGCGCGGCGACTGCGATAGCGAAAGGTCACAAGTTGGTGATTTCGCTGCATCATCCCTTTTAGATGATACCATTATTTCACCCCGAAGCAACCACAAAATTAAGGGTTCAGTTATTATCCCAAGTTAATTGTGCATCAACAGAATTATTAGTATATCAATTATTATAAGGAACACGATGGACGTTTCCTTCTTATATGGTGTCGCAGGTTTGTTGTGCCTCCTCCTGTTCTTAATCCTTTAAAACAAATGGAACATTGTACTCCACTGAAGCCATACTTCGTAAAATACTTCCGAACTCGGGATGGTGCCCTTCTGCAACACAATTGCAAAACAGTCCATGAATTCTGACAATGAAAACGTCTAGAAGGCAAACAGAAGACCCACGTGTTTCAGATTATAGAGGAATGCGTAAACGGCTCCTTCAAATGACAGTAATATACAGTATGTATGGCATGCAAGAAACTACCGTATAGACCAGGCGCGGGAAAGCTCTTCCCACTCTGGACCTTCACACATACCGTCTAATAGGCCTCGTCGCAAGGCAACGAGTTGTCTTAGCAGTACTGTTTGTTTTTTGCTCGTTTCTAACTGTCGGAATCGTTATTAAAATAGCACTGATCGCTTTTCCCATTTATACACTATTTAAGTTCAAAAAATGGCTCTGAGCACTATGGGACTCAACTGCTGAGGTCATTAGTCCCCTAGAACTTAGAACTAGTTAAACCTAACTAACCTAAGGACATCACAAACAGCCATGCCCGAGGCAGGATTCGAACCTGCGACCGTAGCGGTCTTGCGGTTCCAGACTGCAGCGCCTTTAACCGCACGGCCACTTCGGCCGGCACTATTTAAGTATTTTAAATCAATGAGAATTTTACGAATAAACGTTATAAGTTTTTTAAAAAAGTTTTATTTAAAAACTAAAACAATTTAGCGCTGCAGCCATGGAAAACTGCTGTGCTAGTTTTTTAAGCCGGTTATTAGTACAAAATTGAAAATACTTGTTACAACCGAGATTTAACAAATACCGAAAAATACCGATTATTCATAACTTAAAAAACCGGTATCGGTTTTCATATGCATGTTTTTCCCATTCCTACCCAGGACACGCACCCCGCCTATCATACCTTAATTGCGGCACTGCTTGAAAGACGTTGTATGTAATGGATGACAACCTTCGTGAATCCTGACAATGGAAACGTGTAGAAGGCTGACGGAAGACCTATGTGTTTCAAATTATGGGGAATGTATAAAAAGCTCTTTCAAAATTGGCTCTGAGCACTATGGGACTTAACTGCTGTGGTCATCAGTCCCCTAGAACTTAGAACTGCTTAAACCTAACTAACCTAAGGACATTACATACATCCATGCCTGAGGCAGGATTCGAACCTGCGACCGTAGCGGTCGCGCGGTTCCAGACTGTAGCGCCTAGAACCGCTCGGCCACTCCTAGCTCTTTCAAATAGAAGCATTGTAGTGCATGGCAACATTATGGAATTAATATTAGACAGGAAGGGCGGCACTGATATATATGAAACAGTTTCGATGCTAGCCGGCAGTGAAACGACTTTGCTCCGTACGATTTTTTTCCAGTAATAGCGAATGTTTATGCGTTGCATGATCACTGGTTGCATGGAAAGACATCTTAGAATCCGAACAAGCTTAGGACGAACGTGATACTGTTTGCTGAAGTCGTTAAGAATTACTCTTCTCCTTTTTCAGATATTTCCTTCACCGGTAGTGTATATTCCAAGTATCTAGTATTCTTCCAACTCTTCAATGGCTGTTGACTTTTTTATGTAGACCATTTCTCGTTTGATATTATTCAGAATGAAATGTTTGTAATCTTCACTGAGATAAGAGTGTTCTCTTTTAATCGTCATCTCGCAGATGTGCTGTTCTCTTGCATACATTAAGCGGATAAGCTGGAACAGGATAATGTACTCCCAAAATTCGAAAATTTATACATTTTCCTTTTCTTTTTTTGTTCTGCAGGCGTCCGTAAACTGAAGGAGGAAATCTCAGCGAAGGAAATCACTTTGGCTGCTAAAGCTTTTCTTTAATACAGTCTGACCTGATTTTTATTCGGTCTCATAAAACCATATTATGCAGAAAGTGTGTACTTGTCATATAGGGCAAGTCAGCTTAACCTGATGAACTTTTTTTCAAAAAAATAGAATTTAAAACAATAAATCAGCAAAGTATGATAGTAATTATGTCTGCATTTATCTCTAGATTTATAGCCCTACTTCTACATGCATACCCTGCAAACCACTGCTGAGCGCATGGCAGAGGGTTCTTCCAATTGTACCAGTTATTATGGCCTCTTCCCGTTCCATTCACGTACGGAGCGAGGGGAGAATACTTAAAGACCTACGTGCTCGCTGCAATCAGTTAAGCTCGTCATCGCGATCTACATCTACATTGATAAGCCACAAGCCACCATAAGGTGCGTAGCGGAGGATATCCTGTATTACTACTTGTCATTTCCTTTCCTGTTCCACTCGTAAATATAGCGAGGGAGAAACGACTGTCTGTATGCCTCGGTATGAGCCCTAATTTCTCATATCTTATCTCCGTGGTCCTCACGCACAGCAGTAGAATCGTTCGGCAGTGCGCTTCAAATGCCAATTCTCTAAATAGTGTTTCTCGAAAAGAACGCCGCCTTTCCTCCAGGGATTCCCGTTTGAGTTCCCGAAACATCTCCGTAACATTTACGTGTTGTTCAAACTTACCGGTAACAAACCTAGCAGCCCGTCTTTGAAATTCTTCGATGTCTTCCTTCAATCCGACCTGGTACGGATCCCAAACACTCGAGCAGTACTCAAGAACAGGTCGCACCAGCGTCTTATATGCGGCCTCCTTTATATGTGAACCACTCTTTCCTAAAATTCTCCCAATAAACTGAAGTCGACGATTCGCCTTCCCTATCACAGTTCTCACCTGCTTGTTCCACCTCATATCGCTTTGCAACGTTATGCCCACATATGTAAACGACTTGACTGTATTCGAACATTACAGGTTAGATCTTCCTATTCATCCGCATTAACTTACATTTTTCTGCTTTTAGGGCTAGCTGCCATTCATCACTCCAACTGTAAATTTTGTCTAAGTCGTCTTGTACCTTTCTACAGTCACTCAACTTTGACACCTTACCATACACTATGGCATCATCAGCAAACAAGCGCAGATTGCTCCCCATCCTGTCAGCCAAATCATTTATGTGTCATTTATGATCCCAACGAAATCTATCCTTAGGAGGTTGTAGTAGCCTATATTCCTAGCTTCATCTTAAAGCTGGTTCTTGAAACTCCGTACCAAAGCTTTCTGGGAATACTTCGTATATCTGTCCAGTTTCTTTCCCATGAGTCAAACATTCCTTCAACTATTCGTGCTCCCGTTCTCTGTACACGTTCAGTATCCCCTGTTAGTCGTGTTGTTGTACAATACACTCTCCTGCTAGTCCTATTTGGTATAGATCCGACACACTTTAGCAGTATTCTAGGATATAAGTAGGAGGAGATTAGTGGTTAACGTCCCATTGACACAGAGGTCGTTAGAGACAGAGCACAAGCTCGGATAAGGGAAGGTCGGAGAAGGAAAGTGGCCCTACCCTTTTGAAGGAACCATTACCACGTTTGCCTTAAATGATTTAAGGAAATCAAGGAAAACCTAAATGAGGGTAGCTGGAAGCAGGTTTGAACCATTGTCCTCCCGAATATGAGTTCAGTGTGCTGACCACTGCGCTACCCCGTTCGGTAGGATGGAAATAATCTCCAGTAGTCTGCCAATAAACATAAGTCACATACCTCATTACCTATGAACTGGGCCAATGAGATAGTTCCATTTCGTGTCCCTACAAAATATGACAAAAAGGTTTTTGTATGAGTTCACTAATTCCAGTTGAGACTCGTAGAATAGGATGATACGTTTCTTCACTATGTGAAGTGCACAGCTTCACATTTCTCAACAAGTAAGGCAAGTTGTCAGTCTTGCCACGACTTTGAAATCTTATAAAGATCCGACTGAATATCGGTGTAGCTTGTTTTAGATAATACTTCATTATCCACTGAAGAGCCAAAGAAACTGGTACACCTACCTGGTATCGTGTAGCGCCCCAGCGAGCACGCAGAAGTGACGCAGCACGACGTTGCAAGGACTCGACTAATGTCTGAAGTAGTACTGGAGGGAACTGATACCATAAATCCTGCAGGGCTGTCCATAAAGCCGTAAGAGTGCGAGGGGTGGAGATCTCTTCTGAACAGCACATTACAAGGCATCCCAGATATGCTCAATAATGTTCATGTCTGGGGAGTTTGGTGGCCAACAGAAGTATTTAAATTCAGAAGAGTGTTCCTGGAGCCACTCTGTAGCAATTCTGGACATGTGGGGCGTCGAACTGGCCTGCTGGGATTGCCCAAGTTCGTCAGAATGCACAATGGACAATAATGGATGCAGTTGATCAGACAGGATGCTTACGTTCGTGTCACCTGTCAGACGTATCAGGGGTCCCATATCACTCCAACTGCACACGCCCCACACCATTACAGAGACTTCACCAGCTTGAACAGTCCCCTGTTTACATGCAGGATCCGTGGATTCATGAGGTTGTCTCCATACTCGTACACGTCCATCCACTCGATACAATTTGAAACGAGACTCGTCCGAAAATACATGTTTCCAGTCATCAACAGTCCAGTGTCGGTATTGACGGGCCCAGGCGATGTGTAAAGCTTTGTGTTGTGCAGTTATCAAGGTACAGGAGTGGGCATTCGGCTCCGAAAGCCCATATCGATAACGTTTGGCTGAACGGTTCGCACGCTCACACTTGTTGATAGCCCAGCATTGAAATCTGCAGCAGTTTGCAGAAGGGTTGCACTTTTGTTACGTTGAACGATTCTCTACAGTCGATATTGGTCCCGTTCATGCAGGATCTTTTTTCCGACCGCAGCATGTCGGAGATTTGATGTTTTACCGGATTCCTAGTATTCGCGGTACACTCGTGAAATGGTCGTAAGGGAAAATCCCCACTTCATCGCTACCTCGGAGATGCTGTGTCCCATTGCTCGTGCGCTAAATATAGCACCACGTTTAAATTCACTTAAATCGTGATAACCTGCCATTGTAGCAGCAGTAATCGATCTAACAACTGCGCCAGACACTTGTCTTATATAGGCGCTGCCGACCGCAACGCCGTATTCTGCCTGTTTACATATTTCTGTATTTGAATACGCATGCCTATACCAGTTTCTTTGGCGCTTCAGTGTAGCTAACTGAGTCATCTGCGAAAAGTCTGAGGTTTCTGTTAATATTGTCTGCTAGGTTATAAACGTACAATATGAACGACAATTGTCACAACACGCTTCCTTGGGGCACATCTAAAGTAACTTCTACATTTGTCGATGACTCTCCATCCACAATAACATGCTGCGTCCTCCTTACAAAGAAATTCTCAGTGTGGTCACAAATTTCACTTGATCTATGCAATCGTAGATGCGGTTCGGAATAAAATGCTTTTCGTGACTCAAAAAATAATGCATTTACTTGATTGTCTTTTCCATGGCTTTCAGGATGTCATGTAAGATACCTCATTACTTTTGAGCTTAGAATGTATCCTAAGATTCTACAACAAATGGATGTCAAGACTGTTGTACTTTAGTTTTGTGGATCGCTTCTGTCACTATTATTGTAGATGGGTGCGACCCGTGCTTTCTTCCAACTACTGGGCACGGTTTTTTGTTCGACGGAGGTTAATTCAATCACAAATTCGGTGTAAAATCTGACAGGGAATCCGTTGGACCGTGGAGCTTTGTTTGATTTTAGAGATATCTGCTGTTTCTCTACACCACCAGCACTAATATGTATATCGCTCATCTTGACAGTGGCGCGAGAGTTAAGTAGAACCAGTACTCGAGGATTTTCCTTTGTAAATGAACGTTTGAAAATGGAGTTCAGTTTATTTAAGTCTTACAGTTATTTAGATACTCCTTAACTCAGGTATTACAGTACAGACACACAAAAACGTATGATACATACAATAATTTACATTTATTTGTAACTTTACATTTAGGTCTTAATATTATTTTCATACAGTGTTCCACAATGGTAGCTACAAGACATACATACAGATAATAAAATATTCCCCATTATTTCATACTATCGGAGAAACCCGGCGTTGGCCAGGTATTTATTTATAGCTGTGCCTCCACGCCCATACCACGCTGCGTTGTGCTTATTGTCCATGACTTCATATCTCCTGAATTTTGTGTCGTATAATGATATAATTTAGTAGGTACTTTCAACGGCGTGTGTGAATACTGGCTGCGAAATGCATTGCGAATGGAGTCAGAGGCAACGAAGTAATAAATTTAAACGTCATGCATGATGCGGCAGTTTTTCACGCGTCTCACTGTTTATGACGACATATCCCCTGAACTATGCCTCGTACAACGATATAACGTTGTCTATACTTTCAGCTGCACATGTGGATACTGTCTGCGAAATTTATTGCGAATAGAGTTACTAGCAAAAAAGTAATAAATTTAAACGTTATGCAATACTGTGACAGTTTTTCAGTCACATTATTATTTATGACGTCATGTCTTCTGAAATGTGTGTCGTACAATAACATAATTTTGGACTTACGTTTAGTGATATATTTGCATACTATCTGTAAAACGTGCCGCGAATACAGTGAGTAGCAAAGAAGTAATAAATTATAACGTCATGCCTCAAGCAGTACTTTTACAGCATGAACAGTGGAAAAGTACAGTACGATTATAATTAAACTTTGAAACCACTGTAGAAATAACACCACTGGTCATAATGACGTCAAATTGCAACGAAATATTATCGGAGAAGGGGGAAAACGTATGACAGAAAAAAAGTTACAAAATGTAGCAATAGATGGCGCTGCAAGCATCATAATTTAATAGTGGTCGACTACAAATGGCGAATGAATCATACAACAATGCCTAAGGTGTACGTCTGACGTTAAACAAACTGTACTACTCAGTGTTCATGGGTATACAGGAGTGATACTGTTAGTTTCGTAAGCCCATCCACCTCAGCAAGGTCATATCACATCGGATGGGCAAAATCGATTTTTAATTGTCCTGAGACCAAAGACCTTATAAAAATCATCACTCACATCGGATTTTAACTGTCCTGAGGCCAAAAACCGCATAAAAAGCATCAATCAAAATCAGATCGAATTATCAGTTTCCGTGTGACTGGCGCAAAACATGTTCAACATGCTGTACACAGTTTTCTGCAACAAACTGAAATCGTGAAACAGTGTGTTTCACAACTGATTCCGGGTTCACGTTCAGAATGTGTTGCGCAGTGCGTGCCTTCAATACAACTAAGTTTGCAATCGGAACACCGAACACACCATCGTTCAGATAGCCGCACAGCCAGAAGTCACACGGATTAAGATCAAGTGATCGGGACGGCCAGTTTGTAGGGAAATGGCGACTGATAATTCTAGCATTTCCGAAGTGGCACTTCAGCAGCTGCTTAACTGGATTTGCATTGTGCGGAGGTGCGACATCTTGCATAAAAATGATCCCATCCACACATCCACGTTGTTGGAGAGCTGGAATGACGTGGTTGCGCAAAAGACGCTCATAGCGTCTGTCCACAGAATCTTCCACGGCCAATTATTGCCCACTTCCATGCGAGCAAGAAATTCTAAAACGAAGGTCTCTGTTGCTGGCAGGTGAAAAGGAAGCAACTCGAGCACGTGGGTAATTTTGAATGGATATCAAAGAAGGATGTTTCGTAGGATTTTACGCACCGTGCTCACGGGTATGTCCAATGTTCGGGCAATTCTCCGTGCACTACACGTTTACACACCATCACTCGTCTTCTCCTGCATTGCTGTGGCCACAGCTTCCACTGACGTCGAATCAATTCGATTCCTACCTCTATCAGGTTGCACACCAAAGGAACCCGTATTTTCGAACTTACGAATAATTTTCTCCAGACCCACGGCAGTCATCGGACCAACGCCTTTTTCCAAACCCTCCAGTGTCCGGAACTTCTGCAGAGCGACGTGAGCACAGTCATCGTTCATCTAATACAGCTTTACAAGCAGAGCGCGGTCCTGCATTGAGACGGTCATGGCGAACATCGCAGTCGCGAAAGGACTAGCGTGTTCATACCTTCAATGGGTCATGCGCATGACAGGTGTTCTCATTTACGTATTCTGACACATACAGCGCTATCTGTTGATCAGTTTTCACACAATTTTTTTCTTCTGCCATAGTTTTCCCCCTTCTTCGATAATATTCCGTTGCAAATTGACGTCATTATGACCACTGGTGTTATTTCTAAAGCGTTTTGAAAGTTTAACTTCAATTACAATCACCCTGTAGTAAGCGATAAACATATTTCCTTTCATCATTTTGTTTAGAGGTTGTCAGCGAGAAGAAATTTCACAAATATTGGAAATTATATGTAAAGTCTGTTGCAGGTCGCCAAGTGCTCTTATTCTCAAACACTGGATTAATGAACACTGGCAATTCACGGGTCACGGATTAAGCTTCTTTTTCACCCCCACCCCTACTCCTTTGATAAGCAGGTGACTATTACACCCGCAGCGATTGTTGACACGGTAAAGTAGATAGAATGAGATTTTCACTCTGCAGCGGAGTGTGCGCTGATATGAAACTTCCTGGCAGATTAAAACTGTGTGCCGGACCGAGACTCGAACTCGGGACCTTTGCCTTTCGCCGGCAAGTGCTCTACCAACTGAGCTAGCCAGGCACGACTCACGCCCCGTCCTCACAGCTTTACTTCTGCCAGTACCTCGTCTCCTACCTTCCAAACTTTACAGAAGCTCTCCCCCCCGCAGGAGAGCTTCTGTAAAGTTTGGAAGGTAGGACACGAGGTACTGGCAGAAGTAAAGCTGTGAGGACGGGGCGTGAGCCGTGCTTGGGTAGCTCGGGTGGTAGAGCACTTGCCCGCGAAAGGCAAAGGTCGCGAGTTCGAGTCTCGGTCCGGCACACAGTTTTAATCTGCCAGGAAGTTTCAGTAAAGTAGATGTACACGAAGTTTGGTTGAAGTCGGTCCAGTGGTTTATGAGAGGTGTAATACACACAGACACACACACACACACACACAAATATTTATAATATGTGTTGATTTACTTCTTTACACTTTAAAATCATTTTTGGATTCATTAATCTCGTAAGAAGTTTCTAGAACATCCTACAGCTAGTAGGCGGACACTATCAATTGTACAATAAGTATCGAGGACAATTTTCAACAGCTCTCTTTTTGTGTGGTATAGGCCCCTACTTCTCAGCTGATCTTCATTTCTTTAATCTTATAAATAAACATCGTGTTTTTCTAATAACATGCAGTGTTTTGTTAATGGAACTATTGGTCTGCGTATGTACACAGATGGAAATGGCAATAGTTTAGATTATGGAAGACAGTTCTGCATGAATAAAATAATTTTGTTATTCGTGATGGTCCCAATGGGCTGAGAAATTCTGTTTGGGTAAGGGGCGTTGCTGCAGCGATACGCGACGATGGGACAGCAGATCTGTGGAAAACGACCGTTGTGAAATAGTGCAAGTTCCGCTTTTGTCGCCATTCGACACGAGACACCGGTCGTTCTGGGAGGCCAGCCACACCCATTATGGATTAACTGAAGTGGGAGGCACTCGAGCATCCGCCCTATAGTTCTGATCTCTCCCCACACCTTCGGTCTCTTAATAAAGGTCTTTAAGAGCCGACGATTCCTGTGTGACAAGAATGTGCAACAGGAAGTTACAGACTTCTTCGTGAAGCGGGGCACGGTATCTTACCAAAAGGGTATCTTCAACCTGGTGATCAGTTGTATGACTGCCTCAGTGCTCACGGCAATTTTGTGTTACTGGCAAGTCGATTCTGGACTCTACGGTCTTCGAACGGAAACTTTTTGATCGACATCATAGTACTGCTGCTGGAGTTTAACTATACAGTAATTCCATACTGTTGAGTATGGTTAAAAAAAGACATGATACATTGAGCACATAAGTTATTTGTAGGCATAAAATGCAAGCTGTTTCGTAATAATTTGGTCTTATGTCAAAGCGGTAGGTGGATCAAAACAAAAGTCCAAACACTCTGTGACCAAAATGGTACTGAATCTAGGATGACAGACTAAAGGCCGAAATACTAAATGTCTTTTTCCAAAGCTGTTTCACAGAGGAAAACTGCACTGTAGTTCCTTCTCTATATTGTCGCACAGATGACAAAACGGTTGATATCGAAACAGATGACAGAGGGATGGAAAAACAATTAAAATCGCTCAAAAGAGGAAAGGCCGCTGGACTTGATGGGATACCAGTTCGATTTTACACAGAGTACGCGAAGGAACTTGCCCCCCTTCTTGCAGCGGTGTACCGTAGGTCTTTAGAAGAGCGTAGCGTTCCAAAGGATTGGAAAAGGGCACAGTTCATCCCCGTTTTCAAGAAGGGATGTCGAACAGATGTGCAGAACTAAAGTTGTAGATTTTTGGAACACGTATTATGTTAGAGTATAATGACTTTTCTGGAGACTAGAAATCTACTCTGTAGGAATCAGCATGGGTTTCGAAAAAGACGATCGTGTGAAACCTAGCTCGCGCTATTCGTCCACGAGACTCAGAGGGCCATAGACACGGGTTCCCAGGTGTTGACTTCCGCAAGGCGTTTGATACAGTTCCCCACAGTCGTTTAATGAACAAAGTAAAAACATATGGACTGTCAGATCAATTGTGTGGATTGAAGACTTCCTAGATAACAGAAAGCACCATGTCATTCTCAATGGAGAGAAGTCTTCCGAAGTAAGAGTGATTTCAGGTGTGCCGCAGGGGAGCGTCGTAGGACCGCTGCTGTTCACGATATACATAAATGACCTTGTGGATAACATCGGAAGTTCACTGAGGCTTCTTGCGGATGATGCTGTAGTATATCGAGAGGTTGTAACAAGGGAAAACTGTACTGAAATGCAGGAGGATCTGCAACGAATTGACGCATGGTGCAGGGAATGGCAATTCAATCTCAATGTAGACAAGTGTAATGTGCTGCGAATACATAGAAAGAAAGATCCTTTATCATTTAGCTACAACATAGCAGGTCAGCAACTGGAAGCAGTTAATTCCATTAATTATCTGGGAGTAGGCATTAGGAGTGATTTTAAATAGAATGACCGTATAAAATTAAACGTCGGTGAAGCAAATGCCAGACTGAGATTCATAGGAAGAATCCTAAGGAAATGCAATCCGAAAATAAAAGAAGTAGGTTGCAGTACACTTGTTCGCCCACTGCTTGAATCCATACCAGATAGAGTTGATAGAAGAGATAGAGAAAATCCAACGGAGAGCAGTGCGCTTCATTACAGGATCATTTAGTAATCGCGAAAGCGTTACGGAGATGATAGATAAACTCCAGTGGAACACTCTGCAAGAGAGACGCTCAGTAGCTCGGTACGTGCTTTTGTTGAAGTTTCGAGAACATACCTTCACTGAGGAGTCAAGCAGTTTATTGCTCCCTCCTACGTATATCTCGCGAAGAGACCATGGGGATAAAATCAGAGATTAGAGGCCACACAGAGGCATACCGACAATCTTTCTTTCCACGAACAATACTAGACTGGAATAGAAGGGAGAACCAATAGAAGTACTCAAAGTATCCTCCGCCACACACCGTCAGGTGGCTTGCGGAGTATGGATGTAGATGTAGATGTATAATAAATATAATGGGCGATCAAAAAGTTCCCGTTTGAGAGCGTTGCTGCCGTGTAGAAGCCACCCAGCGCGGTTCCGATGCTGGTATCTAAGCACCGACAAGTAGGCAAGGGATTAGAGTGGCCTTCAAACGAAAACGGTTTGATCGCCACTTTTACTACCAACGCAACCAGTTAGTTTCAGTCTGGAAGGCTACTGGTTTTATTGAACATATCAGCATCGTTTCTCCGAGTGGCTCCGTTCGACCTGTTATAAGACATTATTTAGATGAAGAAAATGAATAGCAGTAGTTTCAGCCGTTTTCACACATGAAACTTCGCAGTGATGTCACTCTATTACTGTTTTTTTACCTCGTTAGATATTTAACGCTTAAGAATAAATTGTCACTCATTGCGCTGATTCGAAATCATAGAGCAGAAAAATTCTGCTATAGGACACCACCTCGACGGCCGAAAGTCTTTGTCTATAAGCGTAATGAACAGTTTCAGTCTGCAGGCCAGTGTTCGAGTGCCTACGATGGAACACGCAGTCAACACATTACTCACATTCAGTAACGGCTGAGCCATTGACATGTGACTGCATGCGTCACAGCCATCTCAGTCAGTGCCACCGCGTAGTTCTTTCACGTACGTTGTGGTTGCGTACATGTTGACTCTCGGCTCATTACGCAAATACTTTCGGACCGACGCCGTGACATCGACTCTAAGCTTCGATGACTGATTGTGATACTGCCCCTCGTGAAAGGCTTAATTACTGCTAAAAAGGCACGCGACAGGGTTTTAAAATTTGGTTTTTATTTTGTTTACTCGAGTCAGCAGCATATACATAGAACTGTACAAATTTACAATTTCAGGTAAGGAGACGGAAGTAATTTATACATGTACATACATAAATAACACCCGCTAGAAAGTCTTCTCTGAAAATCAAACATCCTACCAGGAGTCATATAGAAAAGAAGAACACCTTTGTTTAAACTATGTTCTTCGTTAATTTCAGACCCTGTATTTCTCGAATGCTGTGCTTCATCCCTGTGATATACTACTATCTGCAACACATTTCCATTATGAATGTCCTAGAAGACAATCTCCTCCTACCTCATGGTAATTAGCATGCCACTGAAAAATACGATGTGATGCAACGTAATATTTTCTTCTGCAAAGTGTCCTGTTGATGGGGACATACACGTTTGCCAACACAAACGTTTGCCAACGTCCGTACAGGGTTAGCGTGTGAGTTTTTCCGATCTAATCAAATACACAGAATTATCTTTAAAAAAAAACTAAAGACGAAAAAGATCGTAATGTTTTCTTTACAACAGTGTTGAGGAAATTAATTTGGTTAAATATCAGCCTAATAATAAAAGACTTGTTTTCACCCTCGGATAACTCTTGAACTTCTAAAATTCATAGTGATTTTCTCTTCTTAACTGATAGGTGTGTGACAAATATGCCGCATTGCATTATTGTGCCCACTCCACATTAACTTACTCGTAGATCGTCTGTGGCGATGCATGAGGAGGAAGTAAAGCCTGTCATATCCAACAGGATCATGCCTACAATATTACTGTGGCGTCCAAATCGGACGTGAGAATCACGATCATTTCACTGACTAGCAAATCAGTGTCCAGCAGTATTTTTGCAAGCCATTTGCTATCACCCTGGCACCACTTGCACAAGCAGCGTAATTGTAATTTCACTATCTGACAGAAAAAGTGAATCACCCAGAAGACATGGTCGAATGTCACACTGTAACTTGGTGTACGTATACGCCATCGGTCAGTATGTGAATGATTAGGATCACAGTTCTATGAGACTGCTAGAATGGCCAGAGTTCATTAGTGTTTTCGTGTTTACTGTTGTTAACTGGTCTGGTAGGATATATAAGAGGCGTGAACAGTGACAGATGTTTAGTGATCACTGCGAAGGACACGAAGAAACGGGTACTCTTGTGAGGCAGCGACTTCAGCTCCTGCTAAGAACGAAAGGGTCCCATTGCGGGTCTCCATTTGGCCTACTGCTCGGATCATGCAATATCAACATTAATGGGGCATTCGAAAGTGACAGTGGCCCGATGTTGGACTGCATGGAAACCAGTCGTCAAGGTTCCACTCGATCACGTCTGACCACCAAAAGGGAGGATCAAAGTATTGTGCAGAAGGCACATCGCAACTCCTTAGACCTACGACTGCCATCCAGAAAAACGAAATGGACTCCCTGAAATATTCTGTGTCATTCGCACCACTGGTCGGGGAATATCAGCACCCGGGCTATGGAACTACCGCTCCGTGTGTAGGCTGCCGTTAGCACCTCATCCATATCTGTAATTGTACCGTGAACGGGAAACATGAACTGCTGATGAACAGCGGCGCATTTTGTTCAGCGATAGATCACGTTTCTACACAGCCATGGGTGACCATCGTCGGAGCATATAGGGGCGGCATGGGGTGAGATTCCATTCTTCCAATGTTTTGGAGATGTACAGTCGTGCTCAAAAGTATCCGAACGACCTGAATTGCATTCCGCCTGATTCGAATGCAATCCACATAGCGCAGCTGTGTAGCAGGTCCCCTAATCGCCCCTCGGTACAGTCGTTTGACTATTGAAAATGGTTCCAACAAATCACCACTAGAAAACACTGCTCTTTATCGCAATAACTCAAGATGTAAGTGATACCAAAGTACTACAAATATCAGGGAACATCTTATCACAGATAAGACGGTTCTTCAGGCTTGTAAGTTCACATTTATTACAATAAGTGACATACATGAAATGTTACCACTCTCATTATTACGTCAGATAGGTAATTCACGTAGTAAGTTTCGTCGTATTCATGATTTCCTCTTCAAAATAACATACCGTACCTATTATTGAACACAAAATGACATTAAAAATTTAAGTTATTCACGAGCAGCTAGTTGAGAATATGTATGAACTTCAAATGACACGACGAACCGTCACGTTCTGCATATGGATTCAAACCCAGGTCATGCAGACTAAGCAAAGACTTTCGTGACCGACGGAAACTAACAGTCATTCCTGACTAGGCATACAGAGAGCGATATACCTCGATTTTAGACAGTATCAGTCAGCAAATATCAACTTTAAATTACATAACGTAAACATTGTTGACGGACGCGAATTCCTACCCAGCATCTATTGTCCTTGTTAACGAACTACGAGAGATGTTAAATATTGCTTCTTCACAAGTAACTCACTAGAAATGCCGTGAGGTAAAGCTTTGTCTTGGACAGGGATTCGAACCCAGAACCTAATTGGATTGTCATCGAAGCACAATCAACTGTGACATATCGGATTTTCTCGGCAGTAGCTAGATGTTTTAACTGAAATGACGAGACGAAAATTAATTTTTTCTTTCCCAGGACTCCAATCTGGCACCTATCGCTGTTATATTCTAGAGAAAACGAACGCTAAAAATGGGTTTGTTGCACAAGCAGCGACATGTGAGCATGTTTGAACTAGAAATAATATGACGAAGAGTTCAGTGCTGACTGGGAATCGAGCCCCACACGTATCGTTGTTAACTGCACACAAAGAGACGTCAGCTACCGAATTTTTTTCCACCAGCAGCTCGGAATAACATCCTTGAATTTACAATGATTTCGCAAACAGTTCTGCGTCTCACTGGGACTCAAAAACGTCAGACGCCGTTAGTGTTGACGACAAATGAAAATACATTAAAAATCAAAATTATTACCCACCAGCAGAAAGGTGTTTTCATGCTAGAGCTTGATAATACATAATGAAAGCTTTAGTGCCGGGCTAGGATTCGAACCCTTTCACGCGCATTATGTGGAGATGTTGAGGAATCTGCAGTTTTGAACAAACAACAAATTGCAGTCGAGCTGTATTGTCACGAAGGGATCAAATTCCGCGTTAAGGGCGGTCTGAGTTGCATTTCCAGATCAGAACCAATTTTATCGACATACAGAAGCTCAAATAAAAGATGGAATAAGTGTCCTGTGACCCTACATAGCGTTTGTTTCGTCACTAGAAATAAATAACTAGTATAAGAAAGGTTACTGTTGATAGAGTTTCTACGTGTCGCGACTCCTGACTTTATTGTGGTTCAACCTAACGTCTACTTGGTAGAGAAGGAATATCATGTCTAACATGAATGTCAGACCACAATGCCATTATACCTTCTTCACTTGGCGCAGCCATAAGAGAACAGAATCTGTCTCTCCTTATCAAAAATCGTCAGCAGAAGTTGGAATCGAACCCAGACCAGAAGTATATGGACCTAGCATCATTCCAAAACTCCACCAAATTCTCTTCTCTATCACTCATTGTTCTATCATAACAATGTTGCGCCACACTGGATGAGAATTCTGACACACAGACGCCCTGTAGTGGTCTGCAGCATGTTCAGTACATTCATTTACTTGGTTGACCGAATCGCCATGAACTAGCTGCCTCGGCTACCCAGTGCATACATTCGACTCTATTTTGCAATCATCGAAATAAAATCACGTAACTGACACCTACACAGAACTGCCAACAGTGTAGGATGCAGAAATTTAAACAGGAAGTGTTCCTTTCGACTTGAGCTACTCTATTGCGCTATCTGTTTGTTAAAAACGTCGTGCAGTGCAAAAGAAAAGCTGTAACTGTCTGTCTCTCAGAAGTCTAGATCCGGCCATATGCGTTATCTCACAGCACTGTGCAATGCGCAAGTTCTGGAGGAATTGTTGTTGAGTTCTGCAGGTGTTGTAGCTATGAGTCAGCTAGTAGCGTAACGGCGAGCGTTGCACACTGTTGATAAGATGTCGCGAGTTTGGGTACATTCACTGCTACGTTTTTTAAAACGCCATACTGCTGTCTGCTGAAGTTATCGATCTAATGGAACTTTGAACATAATTCCCGTCACTTCTCAACCCAAAATAGTCGCATGTGGAAAACTGGCTAACTTCTGCGACATTTTGTTCTTTTCAGGTTTAATAGATGGCCATGCAGCAGATGCATCTCGAAACTTTTGTATTATGTATGAGGAGAGCGCATCGTGCCAAAATACGTCAGAAAAGTATTTTCTACATTGGCTGTCATGTGGCATGGCATTTTATTCTTCATAAAACCTTGTTTGACAGCTTTAACTCGGAACAAGTTTTCTACATGCATGTAATCAGTAAACTGCATGTGCATTGTCAGACTGTTATAGATAGCATCAGAGAATTCGCATGTATCGTTGATGATTAATTTCTCTCTCATGTTAACTACTGTTTTAACAACACTAAAAGAAACCGTACGAAAATTGTGCACTGTATTATAAGAAATGAAATAAAACTACCCACGATAACCTTATGACGAAAGTCTGCTTCAATAAAACTGAGTATCTGTACATAAGCATGCCTCTATCGGCACGAATTAGTAAAATACTTTCTTCTTCTGTAGTGGTCAATCCAAGGATTGGTTTGCAACAGCTACAATGGCAGCTTGTCTCCATTCTGTGCGTCTTTCAGCTTTTCTCTTCATTTCTTTATAGGTGTCACATCCCACATCTTTCACGATTTGATCCATGTACCTCAGTCGTGGTCTTCCTCTTGGTCTTTTTCCCTCGACATATCCCTCTATGATTGCGTTCAGGAGTCCTTTATGTCTTAATAGATGGCCTGTAAATTGCACTCTTCTTTTAACAATGAAACTCCAGAAGCTTCTCTTCTCACCTGCTCTTTCCAGAACCACTTCGTTTGTGACCTTGTCGATCCATTTTATTTTGAGCATGCGTTTATAGCACCACATAGTAAAATACTAATCACTTCGATATCGATTGGGTCTGTGTTTGATTGGTATGCTGTGTCATACTCAAGTGGTATGCAAATGTGGCATTTCATAAAAAAAGTTATGTATTCCAAGGAACCCAAAATTTGTTTGTCAGCAGCGGAAAGAGGCGTTACCTGTTGTGCAGCATTGTTAAGTTTTTCACTATTGCACCATGAGGCGAAAGTATTTTCTTGCGATTTCCTTATCGATGTGTTATCTCTTTCACAGAAGGGATTAAAACGTTACAGTCAGCAAGACTAGAACCGCAAACCATAACAGACGTTTTCTCTCAGGTTAGCACGTTTCCACAGAGCTAGGGAAGAGGTATGCGTCTAGGTTTCCTCTTACGAGACCAGTAGTGGCTAGAACTCGTAAACCGCTATTTAAAGGACGAGATTAGATGCGATTTTCACGTGCAACGTCTTTCCTGGGATGAAAACCGTAAATTTACAATCTTTTGTCACAGCTCAAGCGTTAATAATAACTCAGATTAATCAATGGAAATGACAGGAAAAATCAAGTGAACTTTGAGGCTTAATTCCGTGCACACCAGGAAGTAACTCGTCGATCACAGAGTTGCCAAATATACCTTGTCTTGTTGCCAAATCTCAGTTACATTACCAGCAGGAAGAAGACGAACAGATGTGATCCTACAGTGGGCTGGGAAGTGACCAAAGCTGACGCCTCAAAGACGCGGCTGCTACAGCCTGGAATACGTAATCCGTCTGATAGACATTTCTGTAGCTGGGTTTAGGGACTGAAGCGTAGTTACTAATAATACTCAGAACTGACTGCAAACTAAGCTTCATAAATCAGTAACTCTCATAGTTGTTTTTATATATCTTTCGTAAGTGTACTCAAAACTAAGAAAATCATTGACGAACGTTTTCGTGCCTCGCCGATAGTCGAGCACAACAAACAAAATTTAAAAAAGACTGTGTGCGTGTGTGTGTGTGTGTGTGTGTGTGTGTGTATGTGTGTGTGTGTGTGTGTGTGTGTGTGTGAGAGAGAGAGAGAGAGAGAGAGAAGAAAGAGAGAGTGAGGGAGAGAGATAAAAATAAAAAAGAATGAGAGAGAGAGAGAGTAAAAAATTGTTGCAAAGAAACTGAATCATGGTATGTAAAGAAATCTTTCATTAAAATGACACGTTCTACATCATTACGAAATGTCGTATTCATGATCTATGGAACAAGTATTAATCTAATCATATCATATTGCCGACTAGTCATGAAGAGGCACGAATTACAGAAATTTTCACCAATATCAGTAATCAAATCTAAACTTGAAAAAAAAGACAGTTTTGTAATAAACCGGGACTCCTGTGAAGACCCTTTCGTTCCTGTTAACTAACCACGAAAGATGTGTGATACACCTCAATTCAGAGGGAACAAAGTGTTCATGCTAACCGCACACCTACCGTCCTTCTTTATCATCCACGAACGTTGCTTAAGTAACACTTGCTTACTCACCAACAGGAAGATGTGTGCGTGTTTGACCAGAAATAACGACACCTATTGCGATTGTTGGTAACAAATGAACAGACATTAAAAATGCACGTTAATGTTCACTAGCAGACTGGTATGCACGTGATAGGGCTTGAAATGAAATTATGAATATTTTTGTACTCGATCAGGATTCGGACCCACACACTTACCTTTGGAGGAGACCTAGAGAAGATTGCAGTCTTGGGAAAAGGATCGAAATGATTGAACTATACTGTTCCGAGAGATTCAGATCCTCGAAAGATGAGATACGAATTCGAATCACAGTCCAGCACCAAATTTTTCAACGTCTCTAGTTCAATCAAGTACAAGAAAAATTAGAGCCCTGTTCCTTTAAATGGCTATCGTTTCATCAAATAAAATAAAATTTTCTAATGTAAGTAAGTTTACTGGAGACAGTATTTCTGTTTACCATGACTTCCGCCTATGTCATTTCCCAGCGTAAACCGGCTCTGCCCAATTGGTAATGAAGGAACGTGATGTTTAATGAGGATTCTGGATTATAACGTCTTTCTCTTGATGTTACCAGAGGTAAAGGAAATCTGTTTGTGCCTCTTAAAAGTAAATGCCTGAACCCACGCATTGCACCTGTGATAGTTCGTTCCACCAGACCATTGTGGCCACATTTCCCAGCCCCAGGAGTGTGCGGTAACGGATGATGTGCTTAGCTTGGCTTACAAAGAAGAAAAAGCGCAGGTCTGCACAGTGCCCGCATCTGCCCTTTAGTTTCTGTCCACACCCACGAGTCTGATTGTTTCTTTGTATCCACCCATCTACTAAAATTAGATTTGAGAGCATGCTCACATGTCGCTGCTTGCGTAACAAACCCATTTTTAACGTTCGTTTTCTCTAGAATATAACAGCGATAGGTGTCAGGTTGGAGTCCTGGGAAAGAAAAAATTAATTTTCGTCTCGTCATTTCAGTTAAAACATCTAGCTACTGCCGAGAAAATCCGATATGTCACAGTTGATTGTGCTTCGATGACAATCCAATTAGGTTCTGGGTTCGAATCCCTGTCCAAGACAAAGCTTTACCTCACGGCTTTTCTAGTAAGTTACTTGTGAAGAAGCAATATTTAACATCTCTCGTAGTTCGTTAACAAGGACAATAGATACTGGGTAGGAATTCGCGTCCGTCAACAATGTTTACGTTATGTAATTTAAAGTTGATATTTGCTGACTGATACTGTCTAAAATCGAGGTATATCGCTCTCTGTATGCCTAGTCAGGAATGACTGTTAGTTTCCGTCGGTCACGAAAGTCGTTGCTTAGTCTGCATGACCTGGGTTTGAATCCATATGCAGAACGAGACGGTTCGTCGTGTCATTTGAAGTTCATACATATTCTCAACTAGCTGCTCGTGAATAACTTAAATTTTTAATGTCATTTTGTGTTGAATAATAGGTGCGGTATGTTATTTTGAAGAGGAAATCATGAATACGACGAAACTTACTACGTGAATTACCTATCTGACGTAATAATGAGAGTGGTAACATTTCATGTATGTCACTTATTGTAATAAATGTGAACTTACAAGCCTGAAGAACCGTCTTATCTGTGATAAGATGTTCCCTGATATTTGTAGTACCTTGGTATTACTTTACATCTTGAGTTATTGCGATACAGAGCAGTGTTTTCTAGTGGTGACTTGTTGGAACCATTTTCAATAGTCAAACGACTGTATCAAGGTGCGATTAGAGACCCTGCTAGACAGCTGCGATATGTGGGTTGCATTCGAATCAGGCGAAATGCAATTCAGGTCGTTCGGATACTTTTGAGCACGACTGTACAACAGTGTAACTCTTGGAGTTCTGGTGTGGAAATCATCGGGTATGACTTCAGGCCACAGCTGATTGACGGAACTCTGGTGGCACAACGACAAATCTACGACATCTTGCGTCCTCAAGTGTTGCTAGTATTGCGACAGTACCGTGGTGACATCTTCAACAAGGCACTGCTCGTCAACACAGGGCCTTTGTCTTTATGAACTATCTGCACTGTTTTGAGCTACTCCCGTGGCCAGCAAGATCCCTAGATCGGTCTCCATTAGAACATGTGTGGAACTAGCTCGAATGTCAACTTCGTCCCAGTACCATAACCAGGATATCAAGGCCCAATTACAGCATTTGTCAGCCAGATTGGATTCAATGGCTTTATGACACTGTTAAAGATCGAATCAGTACATGCACCAAGGCCAGAGGGGCTTTAAATTCTTTGCAAATTTGACATGAATATGTAATCACTGAAATATTATCACTCATCCCCTCAACCCATGAAGTTTAAATTCGTTTCCCCCTCCACGTCTGGGTGCTTCTTTCTTGTGTCAGGCAGCGTATATTGCTATTATTCCCACATAGTTTTTTTCCCTTTCGATCCTGTGACTGCAGAAGGAAACCATCTGCTGTTTACAGACTGCTGCAATAATGCTGATGAATCTGGGACTCTGTAATGATGTAAGTCGAGGAAGTTATAATTTGTTATAGTAGCTCTAGCTGGCACGTAAGAAGCTTTTTTGCTGCAACGTGAAAGAGCAGACTCAATATGGAGACTGGAGAGTTTATAACGGCTGTTGTGATGGATTTAGAAATCGTGGCGCAACATTAGTTGCAACGACACTGTTGATCCTTACATATTAGTCTGACGGTGCTTCCGATGCCATCTCCCAGCTATTATACTTATGAACGAGCAAAATGTAACTCCGAAAGAGAATGATCCCACTGAACCCGAATTCAGAACACGCGAGGGACCTTTGTACCAGCAGTGAGTGATTACGATTGCAGAGAGATGCCACACTTACAGCCCAGCAAGTGTATTTCTTGTATAAATTGAAAGATCAGCGTTACACCAAGCTCATACAGTAAGCTGAAATCAAAGTAAGTAGAAACCTATAAAGAAGTTCCAACAAGCTTTATTGGTGACAGAACAGGGGCCGATATCACTGCGTACCGTTAGAGGGCTGTACACTTAAATTGCTCAGACATTGAAAGGCGTTCTGTTTGTCTGTTTGTCACACTAGATACCGCTCATGTAAATGTCAAAGTGTAATATTTTCTTTGTCTTAGTGGTCTTTGGCTGTCATCCAGATTTTATCGCTATCTGTCCCATTCTTCCAGAGGCACAGCGTGTTTGACAATCCGTGTATTTAGCTACTTGTAATCTGGTGTCTTTACTAACTTCTACTAAGCAGAATATTAGGACTCACGGATTAAATGCCATATACACTGAGGTGACAAAAGTCGTGGGATAGCGATATACACATATAGGCCTATAAATGGTGATAGTATCTTGAGCACAAGGTATAAAAGGGCAGTGCATTGGCGAAGGTGTTATTTGTACTCAGATCATTCATGAGAAAAGGTTTCCGCCATGATTAACAGACTTTGAAAGAGGAATGATAGTTGGAGATTAACACATGGGACATTCGATTTCGGAAATCGTTAGACAATTCAGCATTCCGAAATCCAAGAGTGTGCCAGGAATACCAAATTTCAGGCATTACCTTCCACCACGGACAACGCAGCGGCCGACGGACTTCACTTAACGACCCAAAGCAGCGGTGTTTGCGTAGAGCTGTCAGTACTAACGGACGAGCAACACTGCGTGAAATAACCGCAGAAATCAATGTGGGACGTACGACGAACGTATCCGTTAGGACAGGGTGGCGAAACTGGGCGTTAATGGGCTATGGCAGAAGACGAGCGATGCGAATGCCTTTGCTAACAGCACGACATCGCCTGCAGCGCTTCTCCTGGGCTCGTGATCGTATCGGTTGGACCCTACACGACTGGAAAACCGTGGTCTGGTCAGATGAGTACCGATTTCAGTTGGTAAGACCTGGTGGTAGGGTTCGAGTGTCGCGCAGACTCCACGAACCGATGGACCCAAAATGTCAACAAGGCGCTACACAAAGTGCTGGTGGCTCCTTAATGGTGTGGTCTGTGTTTACATGGAATATACTGGTTACTCTGGCCCGATTGAACCGATCATTGACTGGAAATGGTTATCTTCGGATACTGGGAGACCATTTGCAGCCATTCACGAACTTCGTGTTTCCCAACAATGATGGAATTTTTATGAATGACAACGCGCCATGTCACTGGGCCACAACAGTTTGCGATTGATTTGAAGAACATTATGTACAATTAGAGCAAAGTATTTGGCCACCCAGACCGTCCGACATGAATCCCACCGAACATTTCTGGGAGGTCTGTTTGTGCACAAAATCCTGCACTAACAACACTTCGCAGTTATGGACAGCTATAGAGGCAGCATGGCTCAATATTTCTGCAGGGGACTTCCAACGACTTGTTGAGTCCAAGCCACGTTAAGTTGCTGCACTACGCCTGGCAAATGGAGGTCCGACGTGATATTAGGAGGGATCCCATGACTTTAGTCACCTCATTGTAATTTTAATGTTTGTGTTACACAGATCTTTACTTTGTCAGTATAGACAGCCGATAATTACCTGTATGGAGTTACGTATATGATTTGTTTGACATGTTAAATAAAAACAGCAGGTGAGTAACATAAAGGTCAGTTCACACTGTCCACCACGTCACGTGACGTAACGTCCCGTCAAATAATTCTGCAATGTTCCAAATAGTGGCATCCACGCTGGCTGTCCCATCACGTGACGTAAGATCCCGTCAAATAATTCTGCAATGTTCCAAATAGTGGCATCCACGCTGGCTGTCCCATCACGTGACGTAAGATCCCGTCAAATAATTCTGCAATGTTCCAAATAGTGGCATCCACGCTGGCTGTCCCATCACGTGACGTAAGATCCCGTCAAATAATTCTGCAATGTTCCAAATAGTGGCATCCACGCTGGCTGTCCCATCACGTGACGTAAGATCCCGTCAAATAATTCTGCAATGTTCCAAATAGTGGCATCCACGCTCACGACAGCGTCCAGATTTGCTCGGTACATCATCCATACGTTGTTGATCACGTGATCCCCAAGCTCATTTCCTGCCGATAAACGGCCATGTGCACATATCCATATTTCGTTACGTCTTGGTTTCCGTGGCTGATAACAGTTGTTTCTTGTTCGTTATTTGTTATAAATTGTTTCGTACCGTTATTTCTGTCGCTAAAACTCATAATATTATAATAAATGACGAAAGATTAATTGAAGCAATGAGGCAGCCCTCTGGACTGCACGGCATGAGCGTAGTAAATTACTTGCCTTCTACTACATTTAAAAAGTTTTAATACTTTACAATAAGATCTATTCCAATATGGCTGCAGCTTGAAATGAAAGAGTGCTGTAGGTGGAATCAGATTGATTACTAAGCAAAATTTATTTGTATGTTGTTAGGCATTTGTGACGTTTCACACAGAAATGGACTGAAACCTTCAAGCACTGTGACAGGGGCCAAATGCTTTTCTTTTTAAACATATATCAAGTAATTACTAGAGTTGTTTGTTTAAATATGTGTTTGTGGCAGGCTTATTTATTGTTAAGTAGCTCGGAGTTTTGAAAACAACAGTGCTCAACATTTATGTGGCTTTACTTGCTAACCCCAGTACAAATAAGACACTTGAACTATTAAAAGCCAAATACAAGACATAAAAAAATTGTAAATCTTGAAGGGAATGGTACTGTGGGAGATATGACTGTTGTTGTTGTGGTCTTCAGTCCTGAGACTGGTTTCATGCAGCTCTCCATGCTACTCTATCCTGCGCAAGCTTCTTCATCTCCCAGTACCTACTGCAACCTACATCCTTCTGAATCTGCTTAGTGTATTCATCTCTTGGTCTCCCTCTACGATTTTTACCCTCCACGCTGCCCTCCAATGCTAAATTTATGATCCCTTGATGCCTCAAAACATGTCCTACCAACTATGACTATCGAACTATCGAACAATAATTTGGATTGGACTGGCAACTAAACGTAATCTTACACAGCCGGCCGGTGTGGCCGTGCGGTTCTAGGGGCCGCAGTCTGGAACCGAGCGACCGCTTCGGTCGCAGGTTCGAATCCTGCCTCGGGCATGGATGTGTATGATGTCCTTAGGTTGTTGTTGTTGTTGTGGTCTTCAGTCCTGAGACTGGTTTGATGCAGCTCTCCATGCTACTCTATCCTGTGCAAGCTCCTTCATCTCCCAGTACTTACTGCAACCTACATCCTTCTGAATCTGTTTAGTGTATACATCTCTTGGTCGCCCTCTACGATTTTTACCCTCCACGCTGCCCTACAATGCTAAATTTGTGATCCCTTGATGCCTCAGAACATGTCCTACCAACCGGTCCCTTCTTCTTGTCAAGTTGTGCCACAAACTCCTCTTATCCCTAATTCTATTCAATACCTCCTCATTAGTTATGTGATCTACCCATCTAATCTTCATTATTCTTCTGTAGCGCCACATTTCGAAAGCTTCTATTCTCTTCTTGTCCAAACTATTTATGGTCCATGTTTCACTTCCATACATGGCTACACTCCATACAAATACTTTCATAAACGTCTTTCTGACACTTAAATCTATACTCGATGTTAACAAATTTCTCTTCTTCAGAAACGCTTTCCTAGCCATTGCCAGTCTACATTTTATATTCCCTCTACTTCGACCATCATTAGTTATTTCGCTCCCCAAATAGCAAAACTCTTTTACTACTTTAAGTGTCTCATTTCCTAATCTAATTCCCTCAGCATCACCCGACTTAATTTGACCACATTCCATTATCCTCGTTTTGCTTTTGTTGATGTTCATCTTATATCCTCCTTTCAAGACACTGTCCATTCCGTTCAACTGCTCTTCCAAGTCCTTTGCTGTCTCTGACAGAATTACAATGTCATCGGCGAACCTCAAAGTATTTATTTCTTCTCCATGGATTTTAATACCTACTCCGAATTGTTCTTTTGTTTCCTTTACTGCTTTCTCAATATACAGATTGAATAACATCGGGGACAGGCTACAACCCTGTCTCACTCCCTTCCCAACCGCTGCTTCCCTTTCATGCCCCTCAACTCTTATAACTGCCATCTGGTTTCTGTACAAATTGTAAATAGCCTTTCGCTCCCTGTGTTTTACCCCTGCCACCTTCAGAATTTGAAAGAGAGTATTCCAGTCAACACTGTCAAAAGCTTTCTCTACGTCTACAAATGCTAGAAACGTAGGTTTGCCTTGCCTTAATCTATTTTCTAAGATAAATCGTAGGGTCAGTATTGCATCACGTGTTCCAACATTTCTACGGAATTCAAACTGATCTTCCCCGAGGTCGGCTTCTACCAGTTTTTCCATTCGTCTGTAAAGAATTCGCATTAGTATTTTGCAGCTGTGACTTACTAAACTGATAGTTCGGTAATTTTCACATCTGTCAACACCTGCTTTCTTTGGGATTGGAATTATTATATTCTTCTTGAAGTCTGAGGGTATTTCACCTGTCTCATACATCTTGCTCACCAGATGATAGAGTTTTGTCAGGACTGGCTCTCCCAAGGCCGTCCGTAGTTCCAACGGAATGTTGTCTACTCCCGGGGCCTTGTTTCGACTCAGGTCTTTCAGAGCTCTGTCAAACTCTTCACGCAATATCGTATCTCCCATTTCATCTTCATCTACATCCTCTTCCATTTCCATAATATTGTCTTCAAGTACATCGCCCTTGTATAGACCCTCTATATACTCCTTCCACCTTTCTGCTTTCCCTTCTTTGTGAAGAACTGGGTCTCCATCTGAGCTCTTGATATTCATACAAGTGGCTCTCTTTTCTCCAAATGTCTCTTTAATTTTCCTTGCCCCTAGTGAGATAAGCCTCTACATCCTTACATTTGTGCTCAAGCCATCCCTGCTTAGCCATTTTGCACTTCCTGTCGATCTCATTTTTGAGACGTTTGTATTCCTTTTTGCCTGCTTCATTTACTGCGTTTTCATATTCTCTCCTTTCATCGATTAAATTCAATATTTCTTCTTTTATCCAAGGATTTCTACTGGCCCTCGTCTTTTTACCTACTTGATCCTCTGCTGCCTTCACTACTTCATCCCTCAGAGCTCCCCATTCTTCTTCTACTGTATTTCTTTCCCACATTCCTGTCAATTGTTCCCTTATGCTGTCCCTGAAATTCTGTACAACCTCTGGTTTAGTCAATTTATCCAGGTCCCATCTCCTTAAATTCCCACCTTTTTGCAGTTTCTTCAGTTTTAATCTACAGTTCATAACCAATAGATTGGGGTCAGAGTCCACATCTGCCCCTGGAAATGTCTTACAATTTAAAATCTGGTTCCTAAATCTCTATCTTACCATTATATAATCTATCTGAAACCTTCTAGTATCTCCAGGGTTCTTCCATGTATACAATCTTCTTTCATGATTCTTGAACCAAGTGTTAGCTATGATTAAGTTATGCCCTGTGCAAAATTCTACTAGGCGGCTTCCCCTTTCATTTCTTAGCTCCAATCCATATTCACCTACTACGTTTCCAGTCATCCATGACTATTAAATTTTTGACACCCTTCACTACCTGAATAATTTCTTTTATCTCATCATACATTCCATCAATTTCTTCATCATCTGCAGAGCTAGTTGGCATATAAACTTGTACTACTGTAGTAGGCGTGGGCTTTGTGTCTATCTTGGCCACAATAATGCGTTCACTATGCTGTTTGTAGTAGCTTACCCGCACTCCTATTTTTTTATTCATTATTAAACCTACTCCTGCATTACCCCAATCTGATTTTGTATTTATAACCCTGTATTCACCTGACCAAAAGTCTTGTTCCTCCTGCCACCGAACTTCACCAATTCCCATTATATCTAGCTTTAACCTGTCCATTTCCCTTTTTAAATTTTCTAACCTACCTGCCCGATTAAGGGATCTGACATTCCACGCTCCGCTCCGTAGAACGCCAGTTTTCTTTCTCCTGATAACGACGTCGTCTTGAGTAGTCCTTAGGTTAGTTAGGTTTAATTAGTTCTAAGTATAGTGTGTGAAATTCTTCTTCTGTACCATGTAATGCCATTTTTTGAACACACATCCTTTTTGCATTGTTTTGAACTTCTCTCTTCCTTCTCTACTATACAAGCTGCACCTGCAAGCTGCACATCGCGCGTAAAAACAGTTGAAACTCATATTGCAAAGATCGCAGTTCCCGCGAAGAAACAGTTGAGATCACGTGACTTGGACTGACGTTCCATGACGTGACGGTCAGTGTGAATACACCTTGACGTGACGGCGCCGTGACGTGACGGTACCGTGACGGCCAGTGTGAATTTGCCTTAAGGCGATGAGTGGTGGCTGTTTTCAAAGCAGCTGTTTTTCTCCTTTGATGTGCAAAACTTAAGGGCAAAATAACTTTCGCATGGTGTATGATTAACTTGGATCATACTTAGAGAGAACTGCTAAGTGTAGTACAGAAGGTAAGTGAAAGAAACACGCAATGAGATGGACAGGAATATCACTTAACTCGCCGCTATTAATGAAGGTCTTCTGATCGTTACAAAAGACGGGACATGGTTCTTAATAGGGTATCTGATCACCGACGGCAATGCATGTGCTTCCACCCTAGCCACAAGATTTACCAGATATGGACTGGGACACTCAGATGTTTCGGACGGGTGGTAGGGACAGAGCATCGAGTGACATTATACTGAGTGCACTATCCGAAAATTACCTCGACCAATTAAACAGAGAACCGACTCGTGGAGACAACATCTTGGACCTACTGATAACAAACAGACCCGAACTTTTCTACTCTGTAAGCGCAGAACAGGGAATCAGTGATCATAAGGCCGTTGCAGCATCCGTGAATATGGAAGTAAACAGGAATATAAAAAAAAGGGAGGAAGGTTTATCTGTTTAGCAAGAGTAATAGAAGTCAGATTTCAGACTACCTAACAGATCAAAACGAAAATTTCTGTTCCGACACTGACAACGTTGAGTGTTTATGGAAAAAGTTCAAGGCAATCGTAAAATGCGTTTTAGGCAGGTACGTGCCGAGTAAAACTGTGAGGGACGGGAAAAACCCACCGTGGTTCAACAACAAAGGAAGGAAACTACTGCGAAAGCAAAGAGAGCTTCACTGCAAGTTTAAACGCAGCCAAAACCTCTCAAACAGAAGTTAAACGATGTCAAAGTTAGCGTAAGGAGGGCTATGCGTGAAGCGTTCAGTGAATTCGAAAGTAAAATTCGATGTACCGACTTGACAGAAATTCCTGGGAAGTTCTGGTCTTACGTTAAATCAGTAAGTGGCTCGATACAGCATATCCAGACACTCTGCGATGATGATGACATTGAAACAGAGGATGAAACGCGTAAAGCTGAAATACTAAACACCTTTTTCCAAAGCTGTTTCACAGAGGAAAACCTCACTGCAGTTCCTTCTCTAAATCCTCGCACAAACGAAAAAATGGCTGACATCGAAATAAGTGTCCAAGGAATAGAAAAGCAACTGAAATCACTCAACAGAGGAAAGTCCACTGGACCTGACGGGATACCAATTCGATTCTACACAAGAGTACGCGAAAGAACTTGCCCCCCTTATAATAGCCGTGTACCGCAAGTCTCTAGAGGAACGGAAGGTTCCAAATGATTGGAAAAGAGCACAGGTAGTCCCAGTCTTCAAGAAGGGTCGTCGAGCAGATGCGCAAAACTATAGACCTATATATCTGACGTCGATCTGTTGTAGAATTTTAAAACATGTTTTGTGCTCGCGTTTCATGTCTTTTCTGGAAACCCAGAATCTACTATGTAGGAATCAACATGGATTCCGGAAACAGCGATCGTGTGAGATCCAACTCGCTTTATTTGTTCACGAGACCCAGAAAATATTAGATACAGGCTCCCAGGTAGATGCCATTTTCATTGACTTCCGGAAGGCGTTCGATACAATTCCGCACTGTCGCCTGATAAACAAAGTAAGAGCCTACGAATATCAGACCAGCTGTGTGGCTGAATTGAAGAGTTTTTAGCAAACAGAACACAGCATGTTGTTCTCAATGGAGAGACGTCTACAGACGTTTAAAGTAACCTCTGGCGTGCCACAGAGGAGTGTTATGGGACCATTGCTTTTCACAATATATCTGAATGACCTAGTGGATAGTGTCGGAAGTTCCATGCGGCTTTTCGCGGATGATGCTGTAGTATACAGAGAAGCTGCAGCATTAGAAAATTGCAGCGAAATGCAGGAAGATCTGCAGCGAATAGGTACTTGGTGCAGGGAGTGGCAACTGACCCTTAACATAGACAAATCTAATGTATTGCGAATACATAGAAAGAAGGATCATTTATTGTATGATTATATGATAGCGGAACAAACACTGGTAGCAGTTACTTCTGTAAAATATCTGGGAGTATGCGTGCGGAACGATTTGAAGTGGAATGATCATATAAAATTAATTGTTGGTAAGGCGGGTACCAGGATGAGATTCATTGGGAGAGTCCTTAGAAAATGTAGTCCATCAACAAAGGAGGTGGCTTACAAAACACTCGTTCGACCTGTACTTGAGTATTGCTCATCAGTGTGGGATCCGTACCAGGTCGGGTTGACGGAGGAGATAGAGAAGATCCAAAGAAGAGCGGCGCGTTTCGTCACAGGGTTATTTGGTAAGCGTGATAGCGTTACGGAGATGTTTAGCAAACTAAAGTGGCAGACTCTGCAAGAGAGGCGCTCTGCATCGCGGTGTAGCTTGCTGTCCAGGTTTCGAGAGGGTGCGTTTCTGGACGGGGTATCGAATATGTTGCTTCCCCCTACTTATACCTCCCTAAGAGATCACGAATGTAAAATTAGAGAGATTCGAGCGCGCAGGGAGGCTTTCCGGCAGTCGTTCTTCCCGCGAACCATACGCGACTGGAACAGGAAAGGGAGGTAATGACAGTGGCACGTAAAGTGCCCTCCGCCACACACCGTCGGGTGGCTTGCGGAGTATAATTGTAGATGTAGATGTAGCAGGTTGGCTAGGAGTCCTTTGTGGTAGGGCGGTCCAGTCCTCCACCAGCGCGGTTGACAACTGATGAATGATCGTTGGTGCACGTAGACGTGCTGTAGCACGCCTCCTCAACACATCCCACGCGTGCTCCATGGGGTTTAAGTTGGGGAAAGAGGGGGTCAGTCCACTTGCTGAATATCCTCTCGTTCCAAATGCTGCTTCCCCAGCGCTGTTCGATGCAGTCGCGCATTGTCATCCATAAAAATGTCGTCAGGTCCGAATGCACGCATGAAAAGACGCACATGGACAAGGAGTACAGTGTCATAATATCGCTGATCTATGAGTGTACCGTGTTTAAAGATTTGGGGGTCAGTGCGTTCGTGCAACATTATGCCTTCCCACACCATAACACCTAGACCACCAAAACTGTGATGTTGGACAGTGTTCCTGGGTGCTTTACGTACCCTCACATGGAGAGAGGTGGGAACACACACTATGCGATCAAAAATATCCAGACACCCCAAAAGCATACGTTTTTCATATTAGGTGCATCGTGCTGCCACCTATTGCCAGGTACGTCATATCAGCGACCTCAGTAGTCATTAGACATCGTGAGAGAGCAGAATGAGGCGTTTTGGGGAACTCACGGACTTAGAACGCGGTCAGGTGAATGGGTGTCACTTGCGTCATACGTCTGTACGCAAGATTTCCGCAATCCTAAACATCCCTAGATCCACTTTTTTTATGTGATAGTGAAGTGGAAACGTGACGGGACACACACAGCACAAAAGCATACAGGCCGACGTCGTCTGTTGACTGACAGTGACCACCGACAGTTGAAGAGGGTCGTAGTGTGTAATAGGTAGACATCTATCCAGACCATCACACAGGAATTCCAAACTGGATCAGGATCCACTGCAAGTACTGTGACAGTTAGGCGGGAGGTGAGAAAACTTGGATTTCATGGTCGAGCGGCTGCTCATAAGCCACACATCACGCAGGTAAATGCCAAACGACGCCTCGCTTGGTGTAAGGAACATAAACATTGGACGACTGAGCAGTGGAAAAAAGCGGCTGCTCATAAACCGCACATCACGCCGGTAAATGCCAAACGACGCCTCGCTTGGTGTAAGGAGCGCAAACATTGGACGACTGAACAGTGGAAAAACGTTGTGTGGAGTGACGAATCACGGTAGACAATGTGGCGATCCGATGGCAGGGTGATGGTATGGCGAATGCCCGGTGAACATTGTCTGCCAGCGTGTGCAGTGCCGACAGTAAAGTTCGGAGGGGGTGGTGTTATGGTGTTGTGTTTTTCATGGAGGGGCTTGCACCCCTTGTTGTTTTGCGTGGCACTATCACAGCACAGGCCTACACTGATGTTTTAAGCACCTTTTTGCTTCCCACTGTTAAAGAGTAATTCAGGGATGGCGATTGCATCTTTCAGCACCATCGAGCACCTGTTCGTAATGCACGCCCTGTGGCGGGGTGGTTACACGACTATAACATCCCTATAATGGACTGGCCTGCACAGAGTCCCGACCTGAATCCTACGGAACACCTTTGGGATGTTTTGGAACGCCGACTTCGTGCCAGGCCTCACCGACCGACATCGATACCTTTCCTCAGTGCAGCACTCCGCAAAGAATGGGCTACCATTCCCCAAGAAACCTTCCAGCACCTGATTGAGCGTATACCTGCGAGAGTGGAAGCTGTCATCAAGGCTAAGGGTGGGCCAACACCATATTGAATTCCAGCATTATCGATGGAGGGCGCCACGTAAGTCATTTTCAGCCAGGTGACCTGACACGTCTGATCACATAGTGTATAATGCACCCAGGCAAATTGTCGAATATGATGGTTTGATGGTCCAGGTGATACGGTATGGGGAGGCATAATGCTGCGTGGGTGTACTCACCTCCAAGTCTTGTAACGTGGTACACTCACCAGTGAATGTTGTGAGCGCATCGAACAGCGCAGGTGGAGGAACTCTTGGAACGAGAGGATATTCTGCGTATGTGGGGTGCGTTGGTGAGACGTACTGCAGTGCGTCCACGTCCACCAATAACAAAAAGTTGTCAACCACGCTGGTCGTGGAATGGAACGCCCTACCACAAGGAGTCCTTACCAACCTTGTGGTCAGAATTGGAGCTAGTTGCAGAGTATGCATTGCCGTCCATGGTGGTCAGACATCCTATAAAGAACCATGTTCAAATTGCTCTGAGCACTATGGGACTTAACATCTGAGGCCATCAGTCCGCTAGAAGTTAGAACTACTTAAACCTAACTAACCTAAGGACATCACACACATCCATGCCCCAGGCAGGATTCGAACCTGCGACCGTAGCGGTCGTGCGGTTCCAGA
The DNA here is from genome assembly GCF_021461395.2 of Schistocerca americana. NCBI lineage: Eukaryota > Metazoa > Arthropoda > Insecta > Orthoptera > Acrididae > Schistocerca > Schistocerca americana. The sequence goes on from NC_060119.1 coordinate 891,173,389, forward strand.
CTGAAGCGCCTTGAACCGCTCGGCCACAGTGGCCGGCAAGAACATGTCCCACCTTTTATAACGACCATCGGACCATGATAAATCACGGTGAGTTTAGCGTAATTATTGTCTTTGAATAAAAGTGTCATTTCTGTTCGACTCATTACGTGTTTCTTTCAGTTATCTTCTCTAGTATACGATAAGAATACTTTCTGTGTATGGTACAAGTTTCACCCAGTTGTGTTAGTCGGCAGTGAAACACATGCTAAAGTTAACTTTCGTCTTTAATTTTTGCACACATGTGTATTAATGTAGAAGTACTTTCTACAGTTATCAGCTTGAATACATTAGCACTAGTCATAATTTGTTTCTAATATACTTTAGGTATGTAGCCCTTAGTGGCTCCTTCTGTCCAAGTAATAGACATTCAAGAATGAATCAGTTTTGAGAATCTGTTTTACTGTCACTGTAATAATTTGTATTATAGCGTCAAAAGCAATAGATAAATGAGCTCGTACTCCACATTTGCAACAAACGCTGAAAGCTACATTAAAAATTATCGTTAAAATAGCCTTAGCGCGTACACTACGTAACCCTGACAGCAAATCATATCGTCTTAGGTACCATGTGGTTTACCAACTGGCGAAAAGGAGCAACAGGTAAAAAATTATTTTGTGTTCAGAATCACAGTCTCGAGTCTTCCAAATCTTCCGCCACGTTGTATTCGGCCGGAGGACCAAAATATAAACGCATTTAACTAGCTTGAGTGAACCCTTAAGACGGGGATCACGTCTTGAAAAGGGAGTAGTGCCTTACACAATAACGAAAACCAAATTAAAGGGAGCAGTTTTTCTTTCTTTTAATCACTGTAGTTATAATGATTCTGACGCGATGGCTCAATGGCTAAAATACAAGAAGATAAAAAATATTGGGAAAGTGGCAGAATACAAATCGAAAGGTATGCGTCCGATCCTCACTCAGTCCTAGGATTAGCACTTCTTTAACCTCTGGCAACGGCTTTGATATGGGAGAAATGTCGAGTTGCGCTGTCGTTCAGAACCCGCACAAAACTGCAGGTCCCCCTAGAATTGGCTAATTAAGTCAGAAGGTCGGAGGTAGAAAGATCTTATCATTTCCAACAAGAGGACCACGCGTAGTGACGCATTGTGTTATTCAAAACAACGTTCAGGATAACCATAGTTTTACTTTACTTATGAGAAGTATAGCAGTTTGTATTCGATGTCTCTGTAAGCTTAGGACATCTGCATCTGATAGTATCCCATACTGGAACAAGCGTAGTTGATTTGTTGAAATAAAAGATGCTATCTTCGTGAGCTAAAGTGATTTTTCTACTACTATCTTTAAAAAAATATTTCTGGACCACACAACCTCTAGTGATAAGCATGTTATGAGAATGTCCGGCGTTTCGCGTTGGGACCTCACACCTGACCCACGCTGTATCGAAGTATATGAAAGGAAGGATTCTGTTGTTGGAAATAAACACACGTTCTTCAGGTGTGTTACATTTGTGTGTTGATACAAAAAGCCACGATCTCTTCTGGCTCATATAATACGGCACCGATATCTAGAATTTCCTCTGTATAATAACATGAAATTTAATAATTGCTTCTAGACACATTTTCTCGAAGTTGGCATACTTTTCAGCCAGTGTTAGACCACGTCTTGAGGTCTACTTTGAGCAAAGTTAGGAATGTCATTACAGTCTTGTTTTATGATCAGCTCCATTGAAGCGTATCATACTGATTTCCTCTTTATCTGCCCGCATCTCGTGGTCGTGCGGTAGCGTTCTCGCTTCCCACGCCCGGGTTCCTGGGTTCGATTCCCGGCGGGGTCAGGGATTTTCTCTGCCTCGTGATGGCTGGGTGTTGTGTGCTGTCCTTAGGTTAGTTAGGTTTAAGTAGTTCTAAGTTCTAGGGGACTGATGACCATAGATGTTAAGTCCCATAGCGCTCAGAGCCATTTGAACCATTTTGAACCTCTTTATCTGGATCACATGAATCTCGCGGTTTACGAGACTGCACCTGGCAGCGTGATAGTACAAACTTCTCAGTTGCTTAAGGCGTTCATTGTTTATCAGTATCTATGGGAACTGGACAAAGGGCAATCCACAAAAACGTTATCATAGGAGACTTATCCACACTGTAAAATGGAATAGGAAGCCACTACTGATGCAGACGACTGTTGAAGAAATCTGAATAAAATACACATATTTCTAAATATACCTTCACAGGAAGCTGTTGTAAATGGGCGCTTTTTCCTGAATATATCAAGCTTTTATAATTCTTTTTGTACATATTGTTATTGGATACTGGATGTATAAAATCGCTATTTTTCACTCATATCAAATAAACTTTATAAAACGAAGATTCATTATGGACTGGTAGTATCACTTTGACTGACTGCTATGAAGCTGAGGAACGCTAAAGAAGTGAAGTGCTTGCTATAAGGTTGCATCTGGAGCGTTTAACGAGAGACGTGCCAGAACAAACCTACTACATTTTCAGTAAGGAATTATTTCATCCAGCTAATAAAAGCATACTCTCCACAACTAATCTTGCACAACAGGATTAATGCTGTTCTTCTAAAAGATTTTGACAGATGTTTTGAAGAAAGAGAATTACACACTAAACGCTCCATCTACGCTTTTGGACCCAGTGTTCAAAATAATAAATGTTTTTGATCGAAATTTACTTGAGCTCTTAACCAGAGTAAAAATCTCGTTGTAGTACTGTTAGAAAAGATACCATCGTCAGGCCTAAGGCGTGACAGTGCCCCCCACCACCACTTTCCTCTGATTGTCGGGACAGATTGATCTGTAGCATAGCCCGAGGTCAAGACTGGGTTGAAATGTGATAATTTGATTGTGAATTGGCGAAGCCAACGAATGTGAATGAGAAATAACGGCTGCAATAACAGATCGATCTGTAATGAATTACAATGATTACGTTAGCGTCATATTTAACGCTCTTTGCGATATATGATCACATCACAAGCTGCTCACACTGAATACAGTCAAGTAAAGGAGTATCTTTGTTCCGAGCTGCGAACATCGATTCATCAGAAAAATCATTCTATTTGTAAACATTTGTAGCAGTCATTCATTGAGTGAATCCTTCAGATTTTGCGTAAGCTTTATGCATTCGTATTGCGCGAGTTGACTTTGGAATGAAGTAAAAATCAGGATAATGTAGTAGTGGTACTTAGACTGCGGCAAGCAGCTGTTTCGGTTAGTGTTCTATTCTTTATGTTAAAGATGAACTTTGATAAAAGACGGATAATGGTTGCGTCTCTTGTTTAGGGATGCAGGGGGTTTGGCCACTGTCTGTAGACGAATGGAAACTGGTTTGCTCACAGTAGACAGGCTTCTGGCTGCCGCCGTAGGCTGCGGCTGGCCAATCAGCACTTCCCGACACTGAATGGCCAACAATGGCGGCATCGTGACTCTCTCGACGCAAGATTAAAGTGGGTACTATCCCCTTACGCCTTAAAAACATATTTGAGGTATTGTCCACTGCTGAAAATACAACTGAGTCAGCACGAGGGTGTTAGCACTGGAGCCGATCTTCCTGAAAGTTCCGCACAAGGTGGGATTGCCTATCATTGGCAGCCCCAACGTTAGGCTGGGTTCCGAGGCCATCCTCGATTTCTACAGGCGGTTGGCTGCTCTGACGAAGACGCTGGGTGGAAACAGAGCAACATCGTTTCCTAGAACTGATAGTGGTCCTCTACTTCGAAGCCGAGTGGAAGGCTGCAGCCAAAGGCACAGACGATTCTGTGACAGCCTTGGATGACGGTTTTTCGAGGTCTGCTATCGGTTGGAGAATTGTAGGAACTGCTCCCACCCCCACCCTCCCAATAGGTCAGTCCAGCACTACACGCAGGAGGCGACTGCTCGGGTAGAGGAGTACAAGTGGCGTGAACATGGGTGGCTTGATTGGCTCCACATGCCCGATAAGCCACGTTCTGACATAAGACAGGAAATAATACTGTCCCCACTAATTAAAGATAGTAGTTTTCGTCATGACAGATCGAAGAAAGACAGTTAATATGCAAGGTGTTACAAAAAGGTACGGCCAAACTTTCAGGAAACATTCCTCACACACAAATAAAGAAAAGATATTATGTGGACATGTGTCCGGAAACGCTTAATTTCCATGTTAAAGCTCATTTTAGTTTCGTCAGTATGTACTGTACTTCCTCGATTCACCGCCAGTTGGCCCAATTGAAGGAAGGTGATGTTGACTTCGGTGCTTGTGTTGACATGCGACTCATAGCTCTACAGTACTAGCATCAAGCACATCAGTACGTAGCACAAACAGGTTAGTGTTCATCACGAACGTGATTTTGCAGTCAGTGCAATGTTTACAAATGCGGAGTTGGCAGACGCCCATTTGATGTATGGATTAGCACGGGGCAACAGCCGTGGCGCGGTACGTTTGTATCGAGACAGATTTCCGGAATGAAGGTGTCCCGACAGGAAGACGTTCGAAGCAATTGATCGGCGTCTTAGGGAGCACGGAACATTCCAGCCTATGACTCGCGACTGGGGAAGACCTAGAACGACGAGGACACCTGCAATGGACGAGGCAATTCTTCGTGCAGTTGACGTAACCCTAATGTCAGCGTCAGAGAAGTTGCTGCTGTACAAGGTAACGTTGACCACGTCACTGTATGGAGAGTGCTACGGGAGAACCAGTTGTTTCCGTACCATGTTCAGCGTGTGCAGGCACTATCAGCAGCTGATTGGCCTCCACGGGTACACTTCTGCGAATGGTTCATCCAACAATGTGTCAATCCTCATTTCAGTGCAAATGTTCTCTTTACGGATGAGGCTTCATTCTAACGTGATCAAATTGTAAATGTTCACAATCAACATGTGTGGGCTGACGAGAATCCGCACGCAATTGTGCAATCACGTCATCAACACAGATTTTCTGTGAACGGCATTGTTCGTGATGTCTTGATTGGGCCCCATGTTCTTCCACCTACGCTCAATGGAGCACGTTATCATGATCTCATACGGGATACTCTACCTGTGCTGCTAGAACATGTGCCTTTACAAGTATGACATAACATGTGGTTCATGCACGATGGAGCTCCTGCACATTTCAGTCGAAGTGTTCGTACGCTTTTCAACAACAGATTCGGTGACCGATGGATTGGTAGAGGCGGACCAATTCCATGGCCTCCACGCTCTCTTGACCCCAACGCTCTTGACTTTCATTTTTGGGGGCATTTGAAAGCTCTTGCTTACGCAACCCCGGCACCAAATGTAGAGACTCTTCGTGCTCGTATTGTTGACGGCTGTGATACAATACGCCATTCGCCAGAGCTGCATCAGCGCATCAGGGATTCCATGCGACGGAGGGTGGATGCATGTATCCTCGCTAACGGAGGACATTTTGAACATTTCCTGTAACAAAGTGTTTGAAGTCACGCTGGCACGTTCTGTTGCTGTGTGTTTCCATTCCATGATTAATGTGATTTGAAGAGAAGTAATAAAATGAGCTCTAACATGGAAAGTAAGCGTTTCCTGACACATGTCCACATAACATATTTTCTTTCTTTGTGTGTGAGAAATGTTTCCTGAAAGTTTGGCCGTACGTTTTTGTAACACCCTGTAGTGTTAGTTAACTGCAGGAGAATCTATGGAAAGTCCACGGAAGTTTTGCTAATAAACGGTAACAATGTCTGCATAGCACTAGGGACAGAAAGCTGGCTGAAACCAGATATTAATAGTGGTAAAATTCTTAGTTCCTATTGGATAGGTTGAACGCCGATGGTGGAGAATGTTTATAGCTGTAAAAAATACGATAATATCCAGTGGGGTTAGTACAGATTCCAAATATGAAGTAGTATGGCTGAAAAAAAGTGCCAAAAGGTGGATCAATCACGGTCATCGGATGCTTATTTAGATTCCCTACTTTAGGAGCGACAGTGGCAGAACATCAGTGGAGGAACTTGGAAAGGATTTCGCGTAAATTTCCTGGGCATGTTGCAGTAATAGGTGGAGATTTCATCCTACTAGTAGGAGACTTAAGTAATTAAGGTTCATCGTCCCCTACGCTGCTCGAAGTATGCGACCTCATCATCATCATCATCATCATCATCATCATTAGGTACAGTGAACCATGTGAAATTGTTCTTAATGCCGTATCCGAAAATTACCGTGGGCAGCTAATCAAAGAACCGACTCCTGGAAATAAGGCATGCGATCTCCTGGTCACCAACAGGCCCCAACTTTTAGACTCAGAGTAGAATAAGGCATCAGTGAGTATAACGTCGTTTCAGCATGACTGAACAGGAATCTAAACAAAGGTAGGAATATATTTCTACTTAGCAAGACTGACAAGATGGTTCAAATGGTTCAAATGGCTCTGAGAACTATGGGACTTAATTGCTGTGGTCATCAGTCCCCTAGAACTGAGAACTACTTAAACCTAACTAACCTAAGGACATCACACACATTCACGCCCGAGGCAGAATTCGAACCTGCGACCGTAGCGGTTGCGCGGCTCCAGACTGTAGCGCCTAGAACCGCTCGGCCACTCCGGCCGGCGACTGACAAGAAGCAGATTTCAGATTCACTGAGCAGTCAATGTGAAAAATTCATCTCCAGAACCGAAAATGTTGGACATCCATTATAAAACACTACAGCAATAAAATTGCCGGCGTTTCGACCGACTTACTGTGGTTCCCTTCGGCGCTTTTAACTGCTGAAAACTCGTGAATGTCTCCCCTACACACTGTCTCTTTCGGTTATTTGGTGGCTACCGATGTCAGACATTTGGGACTAAACTGGACAGTTTGAAGAGAGGTTGCTATGGAGCGGAATGGCTAGACCGTAGGCTATTGCCTGTGCTACTCTTTTGTCTGATCGGAAGGTAATTCTAGTTCGTGAATGGTAGGAAATAGTGCGTAGGCCTGTGCCCCTCTGGTACGTGATCGGTAAGCAACTCTCGTTAATGGCTGGCAGGCAACAGCAAATCGGCAGCTCGTATCCAAGGATAGCGTTTTCCTGCAGCGACAACGTGAAGGCCGCACGGCAGTTCCTTCGTGGTCGCTGTTTTTATGCTGTTAAACCCGGGTCAATTGGTGCCGCTAGCTGGCGAACACACGGACCCTCCGACTGGCGGAACGTATATCCATTCACAAAGTTCAAGAACATTGCACAAGACGCCTTGCCCTGTAGACGGATTTGTGCCGAGTAAAGCTGTGACAGTTACCCGCTGTGATTCAACAGCTGTGGTAGAAAAATGTTACGAACGCAAAGAGGACCTCACTGCATATTTAAACGCAGCCAAAGCCTTGCAGACAAACAAAAACTGTATGCAGTCAAACTAGCGTAGCGTAAACTCAAACGTTCAACGAAAATTTGACAGAAAATCCGAAGAAGTTTTGATTTTATGTTGAATCAGTAAGCGAATCGGAACAACCTGCGCAGAGACTCTGTGACTGTAATGTGAGAAGGCTGAAATACTAAACTCTTTATCAAATCCGTTTCACTGAGGTAGATCGCACTGTAGTCATCCTTTAAATTGACACACGGACGTCAAAATGACAGATATCGAAATAATTGACCACAGGATAGAGAAGCAAATGAAACGGTTCCACAGAGGAAAGGTCACTGGACCTGACAGCATGCCAGTACGGTACTGCACAGAATATGAGAAAAAACTTGCTCGTCTTCCAGCAGGAGTTTACCGTAGGTCGCTGCGGAAGCGAAGTGTTGCTAGTAATTGGAAAAAAGGTGCAAGTCATCCCGTTTTCAAGAAGGATCGTCGAACAGACGCACAAAACTAAAGGCCTATATCTTTGACGGTAGTGTGTTGTAGAACTTTGGGAAATATATTATGCTCGCAGATTATGGCATTTCTGGAGAGCGAATATCCCCTCTGTAGGAATCGTGTGAAATCCAGCTCGCTCTGTTTAACCACGAGTCCAAGAAGACAGTAGATGCCGGTGCCCACGTACGTGCCGCGTTCCTAGACTTCGTAAGACATTCGATACAGCGCGTGGTGTAATAATAATGTCGTGTGACTATGGCCTCCCGTCGGGTAGACCGTTCGCCTGGTGCAAGTCTTTCGATTTGACGCCGCTCCAGCGACTTGCGCGTCGATGGGGATGAAATGATGATGATTAGGACGACACAACACCCAGTCCCTGAGCGGAGAAAATCTCCGACCCAGCCGGGAATCGAACCCCTTAGGATTGACATTCCGTCGCGCTGACCACTCAGCTACCGGGGCCGTACAGAGCGTGTGGTGTATCAAACCAACTGAACGATTAGACTGACGTGTTTCTAGCAAATAAAACACACCATGTCATTCTCAACGTAGAGAAATCTCCAGACGTAAAAGTAACTTCTGGCATACCTAAGAGAGTGTTCTATAACAATTACTTTTCACAGTACATGCATATGACCTAACGGATAACGTCGTGGGTTTCATAACTTTTCGCGGATGATGCTGTGCTGTTGTGGACACAGAAGTCACAACGCAAGAAAATTGTAGCGAAATGTAGGAAGACCTGCAGAAGACTGACGCTTGGAGAAGGGGTTGGCAGTTGACGCTCAGCGCAAACAAATGTAACATATTGTGCATAATTAGATAGAAGGATCAATTACTGTATGCTCAGACGATTGCAGAACAGTCATTGGAAGCAGTCACAGCCATAAAATGTCTAGGAGTATGCGTACGGAGCGATTTAAAGTGGAACTAATTTCATGTAAGGTAAATATCAGATTAATGTGCATTGGAAGAATTGTTTTCCGGTAGCTTAATTGTCTTTCTGTCACTAAAATTGATTTGTACCATGAGTGTAAAGTGCCTGACGTGCCGTAGAATCGTTAGCTCCGGGGTCTGGTGTGATGGATGTAGTAACTTTTTTCATTGGGGCGATTGTAGTGGCGTGGGAATTGGGAAAATGAGCGAGACTCATCAGTGGTTCTGTAGGCTATGCAGTAGAGATAGAAAGATTGTGGAACAGGAGGGGAAAATTGCTGCCCTTCAGGCTGAGTTAGACGAGGCTAGGCGAGAACTGGGCAGGTTAAGGGGGAAGAAGGGTAAACAGGGGTGGGAAGTGGCAACAGGCATAAGGAACAGGCCAAGAAATTCTTCTGACAGCTTTGTTATTAATGTACAAAATAGTTTGACCTGTTGCCTCAGTCAGAAACTGATGAGCCTCTCACAGAAGTAGACGTAGACAGGGCTCAACAAGCTTTCAGCAGCAAATTGAATAAGAATCTAGGGAAGTCTGCAAAGAGAAAGAAAGTCTTGTTGCTAGGTAGTTCGCATGCTAGGGGTGTGGGCAAACTTCTGCAGGATGAATTAGGGTCAGAATACCAGGTCATAAGTTTTTTCAAACATAGTGCTGGACTGAGGCAGGTTACAGAGGATTTAGGTTCACTATGTAGACGCTTTACTAACGAAGATACCGTGGTTATTGTGGGTGGGCCGGGCAACAGTATTGACAGAGATCCGGGGTACAGCAAAGATTGCATCAACATCGAGTCATATCAGTGTTGGGTTTGTGTCGGTTATGGAGCGCCACGACCGACCTCATTTGAGCTCTTCTGTCAGGAGAGTTAATTTGGAGTTGGAATGGCTACTTGGATCTGGTGCAGGTTCACACATTGGTGTGGTTCCTGTTGATTCACTCTGTAGGTGGGACTATACTAGACATGGCCTACACCTCAACAAGAAAGGGAAGGGTAAACTGGCTGGGCTGATAGCAGGAAATTTAAAGGGGGGAGGAACTACATCTCATGGTGGAAACTCTTTTTTAGTGTAAGATCAGTGTCCAGTGGAAAACTCAGCCAGGTAAGTACCAAAGATGTTAAAAAAGTTCAAGATACTCACAAAAATAAAGTGAAAAATAATGTTAGTATATTTCATCAAAATATTGGGGGATTGAAGAATAAAATTGATGAGCTTCTGCTTTGTTTAGATGACATAGAAAATGAGAATGTAATAGATGTACTACGCCTGTCTGAGCATCACATTGTCACTGATAAGCAAATGGTTAGCAGCAATGGGTACAAATTAGCTGCACATGTAAGTAGAGATAATATGATGAGAGGAGGAGTTGCCATATATGTCAAAAGCTTCCACAGTGTAAAAAATTTAGAAACTAAAAAATTTTGTGTAGAGCAACATATGGAAGAATGTGCCACTGAACTAAAACTAAATGATGGCACTTTCGTAATTGTAACAGTGTATAGATCCCCCTCAGGGAATTTCCAGCTATTTCTAGAAAACTTGGATGCTTTGTTGTGCTATCTGTCAGACAGGGGGAAGCGAATTATCATTTGTGAGGATTTCAATGTTGATTCCCTGAAAGAGTGTAATAGGAAGAATGACCTTGTAGTATTACTCAGTTCTTTCAATTTGAGCTCCGTCATTGATTTTCCTACTCGGATAACAAAGAACAGCAGGGCATTGATAGATAACTTTTTTATAGACCAAGATAAGTTTAAGGACATAAATGCTTATCCTGTTGAGAATGGTTTTTCAGATCATGGTGCACAGCTAGTTACAGTACATGACATAGCTCCATGCAGTATATCAAATCAGAATTTCAAAGCAATGCATTCAATTAACAATATAAATATTGCAAACTTTAGGGAAAGCCTACAGCAGCTAGACTGGGATGAAGTGTATATGGAACCCGATGCAACCTTGAAATATAACTTATTTCACGATACATTTTTAAGGGTATTTGAAAATTGTTTTCCCAAGAAAATAGTTAAACATAATTCCAAGAAAACATATAAAAAACCTTGGCTAACTAAAGGAATAACGATATCTTGCAACTGTAAAAGAGAACTGTATCTAACAGCAAGAGGGAGTACTGACCCCGAAATTGTTCAATATTATAAAAACTATTGTGCGGTGCTAAGAAAAGTTATTAAAAAGTCCAGAAGCATGTGTATCATGTCTGAGGTCAGTAACTCTGATAATAAAATTAAAGCAATTTGGAATATTATTGAAAGGGAAACAGGGCAACCAAGAGCACAGGAAGACTTTTTTGCCATAAAACTGAATGACAAATGTACTAACAAACAATCAGAAATTGAAAATATTTTCAATAATCATTTTTTAAATGTTGTGGAGAAAATAGGATCTGGATCTTCACTAGAAGAGGCAAGGCTACTAATAGAAGAAGCCATACCTGTGCAGTTTGAAACAACTGTATTTCCACCAACCTCTCCCTCTGAAATCAGTAAAATAATAAACTCACTGAAAAGTAAAATCTCCTATGGAATTGATGGCATTTCCAGCAAGTTACTTAAAGCTTGTTCCCCACAGATAAGTAGGATTCTCAGCCACGTATGTAATAGCTCCTTGGAGCAGGGTGTTTTCCCCGAGAGACTGAAATATGCCATTGTAAAACCATTGCATAAAAAGGGGGATACGTCGGATGTCAACAACTATCGCCCAGTCTCTCTTCTGACAGCTCTATCAAAAAATTTTTAGAAAGTAATGTATTCAAGAGTAGCCTCCCATATTTGTAAACATAAAGTACTAACAAAATGTCAGTTTGGTTTTCAGAAAGGCTTTTCAACAGAAATTGCTATATACGCTTTCACTGATCAAATATTAAATGCTCTGAATAACTGGACATCACCCATTGGTATTTTTTGTGATCTCTCAAAGGCCTTTGATTGTGTAAATCATGGAATTCTTTTAGATAAGTTAAATCATTATGGTTTGAGCGGGGCAGTGCACAAATGGTTTAATTCATACTTAAATGGAAGAATTCAGAAAGTTGAAATAAGTGGTTCATGTAATGTTAAAACAACAGCTGATTCCTCAAACTGGGGGGCTATCAAGTACGGGCTCCCACAGGGTTTGGTCTTAGGTCCTTTACTGTTCTTGATATACATTAATGACTTACCATTCCACATTGATGAAGATGCAAAGTTAGTTCTTTTTGCTGATGATACAAGTATAGTGATAACATCCAAAAACCAAGAACTAAGTGATGTAATTGTAAATGATGTTATTCACAAAATTATTAAGTGGTTCTCAGCAAACGGACTCTCTTTAAATTTTGATAAAACACAGTATATACAGTTCCGTACAGTAAATTGCACAACTCCAGTAATAAATATAGACTTTGAACAGAAGTCTGTAGCTAAGGTACAATTTTCAAAATTTTTAGGTGTGTCCATTGATGAGAGGTTAAACTGGAAGCAACACATTGATGATCTGCTGAAACGTCTGAGTTCAGCTACGCATGCTATTAGGGTTATTGCAAATTTTGGTGATAAGAATCTCAGTAAATTAGCTTACTATGCCTACTTTCAATCATTGCTTTCGGATGGCATCATATTCTGGGGTAATTCATCGTTGAGTAGAAAAGTATTCATTGCTCAAAAACGTGTAATCAGAATAATTGCTGGAGCCCACCCACGGTCATCCTGTAGACATCTATTTAAGGATCTAGGTATCCTCACAGTAACCTCACAGTATATATATTCATTTATGAAATTTGTTGTTAATAATCCAACCCAGTTCAAAAGTAATAGCAGTGTGCATACCTATAACACCAGGAGAAAGAATGATCTTCACTATGCAGGGTTAAATCTGACTTTGGCACAGAAAGGGGTAAATTATGCTGCCACAAAAGTCTTTGGTCACCTACCAAACAGCATCAAAAGCCTGACAGAAAGCCAACCAACATTTAAAAATAAATTAAAAGAATTTCTAGATGACAACTCCTTCTACTCATTGGTTGAATTTTTAGATATAAATTAAGGGAGGAAAAAAAAAACAACTTAAACATTATTGTCATGCAATATTTTGTGTAATGTAATATCTTGTACAGACATCTTTTATTAACCTGACACGTTCCACATCATTACAAAGTGTCGTATTCATGATGTATGGAACAAGTATTGATTTAATCTACTCTAATCTAATCTTGGGAACTGTAGTCCACTCACGAAAGAGATAGCTTACAAAACCCCCATTTGACACATAACTGAATATTGCTCGTCAGTCTGGGATCCACACCAGATAGGGTTGGTAGAGGAAACAGAGAAGTTTCAAAGAAGAACAGCGAGTTTTTTAGAGGTTCGGGTAGTGGCGCGAAAGCATCACAAAGATGCTCGATCAACTCCGGTGGCAGACGCTGTAAGAGAGACGTTCTGCATCACGACGTGGTTTACTACTAAAATTCCTTGCTAGAGAGTGTGACGGTACGTCACATAAATTGACATTTTAGTAAAGGAAAAAAGGTTTTTTCTTGCGTCACGTGTGAATTATAAATTATTTCAAGACTGCGTACGTGTGCGCGATGTATAAGAAGGATTAAAAAGAAATTAAATAATGCCACCAAAAATCACAAACAGCGATGTGATATAAAAATAAAAGAACATTCTTTTTATCTGTGTAATGGAAATGAACATGACCAGAGACTATTGCTTTATTGAAAGCGCTCCTGTTTTTGTTTCGTCTAGAGGTAGGTCGCCATTGTAGTGCTATCTGATAATTAACGTAATTTTTATCTGTATTTTTGCAAAATATAATAGAAATTGTTATTAGAAAGTGTATATTATTGACTTTGTTGTCACCTCTCATGATGGCAACCATTAATTCTCATTAACCAAGTTTTTACAGAACTTCGTAGTGCAGGGAGCTCATCTCCCCTAGCAGGATTTAGTCGGCCATTACGCTAACAGTATTATTTGATTAAAATTTCATGTCATAATATTAAATGTAAGAGGTTTCTCTACCTTGATCTTACAATAGTCTCAGAGTTAACAGAGTAAAAATAGATTTCGTTTATTAATAGTTAGAATACCGAATGAGTTCAGTATGTTTCATTTTGGCCGCCTAACGGCTGATGAGATTCTCTCCAGTTTTGCCTTGCAAATAATGAACAAGAAATATTGAAAATCATTACATTCCGCAATATCTCGGTTAATCTTTGTGCCATTTGGTACATAAATAATCAGTAGCCCCTGAGACCCATATTAATAATTACAGTTTGCGTAAGGATAGCAGCGCTCATGCAAACTATTTGTTACAAGGCGGTTGAGTCGCGCGTTGCGTTTTAAAAATATTACATCGTACGTACTTCGGGGCAGCCGGTGTCCGTACAATTGTTATCGTGGTATAAGTTAGTTAAAAGTCTCATGCTAGCCCACAATATTTAAAGCCACCGCAACCAAAATCATAAAATATAATTATAAAAATATATAATAATCCCATGATAAGTACACCCAAACATATATACAGTTATACTGTGATAAGAGTCAACTAATACATTGTTCCCTCCTATACATACCTCGCGAAAGGACCATGAAGGTAAAATTACAGAGATTTGAGCTCACACGGAGGCATACCAGCAACCATTCGCGGCTAGAAAAGAAAAAGAGGGGGGGGGGAGTGATTCTGGTACACGAATTACACCCGCCATCCGCAGTAAGGCGGCTTGCGGAGTGTAGATGTGAATGTCGATACGTTGAAAAACCTCAGGCATGTGTACCTGTCTCTACGTATTAGCAAGGCAGCAGCTGAATGTAGCCGGGACATTGCCCTAACTGAGACGTGCATTTCGAGGTCTTGCCACGCCACCACTGAAGAAAGAAGCATGCCACGTGGTAAGCTCTTATCAAAGCGCTTTGTTTTGAATGGGCTGCAGCTAAAATATTGGAAGTCAGCATTGTCCTGTTTTCAGTGTGTATCACTTCCTACAGGGTGGTCAGGAACAGCCTGAAAAGCTTGTAAGGGTGTTGCACGATAGGTTGTGCTGAGAAACAATTCTTTAAAAAAATCGATCGTCACTACAATGCCATTTCCAATTTTTGTATCGCTCTGCTGTTCTGTTTTAGGAAACCAAAGGAAAAACACATCTGGCAACACCGCCTCTGGCAGACTGCTTGAATTTGCGCGCGCGACAACCAGATTGGTTGACTTCAATGTTAAATAGCCCGGAAATGGAACCGGGCAAAAACATTAATAGTAGCGCCCGCCCCCCACCCCCTCCCCCTAGAACGTTTGACATAGGACGTCAAAATTTAAAAAAGAATTTCATTTTGTAGCGCACATCTTTCTGAAGAGTACGATATATAAAACACATATGTTCGACGTGAAATGTAAGATATGTTATTTTGTGTGTCAACTCTTCACACAGCATTCTCCTACCGCACGTCACTGTATTTCGCTCTGCGGAACTCAAATGTGTATATTTTGTAATGGAAGCCATCAAACCCATATTCAGGACAGTGGAAATTAAAATGTCCTGCCTCTCCTCCTCCCAGTCGGCCGGTCTGACATTCACGCCCCCTTGGGGATTATTTGTGACCGGGAGAATAAGAACTCTTCAGAAAATTTGAACTCTTTATTGCCTATTAGCTAATAACTTCCTCTTTTGTGTGAAATAAAATTAAATATAGGATACATAAAACCAGTAAAGACAAGAGACGAGCAAGACAATACACATTTCTTCAATCCTTAGGTCGCAGCATTTTTTCTGTCCAATCTTGCTACACCTTTACACGGCGTGCTCTTCTTTCTGCGAAAGAATCTATTACCTCAACAAAGTTCGTCAAACGTTTCGCTACATGAAAAATCAAAATGTCGTTGTCTAAGACTGAAAATGCTGTTAATACGAACAGCACCCAAAATGGTGTGATTTCTCGATTTGATTACATCTATTTTGTCACTGTCTGCTAGATAAAACGAAATATGCCGCGAGACTGTTTTGGCACAGATGGTCATTTTTATCTACCTCATTTACTTAAATAAGAGGACAAAATATAATTCATGAAGTACAAGAACCAAATGCCTATTAGGCCTACTACAAGCACAAAGTTTCATGTTAGGAAATAGTTTCACATTTCATTCATATGCTCCAGTTTCTCAAGCATGAGATCGAAAAGTAGTAGTATTACGAAATTTTTATTAAAATTTAGAATCGTCATATTCTTCCACATAACTTGTGTAATGTATTCGTTTCTTCTCCTTCCTCGTGCAAACGAACAATCTTGTCATTACTGATTCTCTAACTATTCCTACCATTGTCAAAACTTATTCTCTGATAAACTTCACTAACCCTGCCAGAATCACCAGTTTAGTTATCCCACGTTTATTCTCCGATTAGGCGTTATTACGTGTTCGTACAAAGAGTTTTCTGCGCTATTCCGAGAACAGAACTTAACGCTTCTGCTAACTGGGGACTGTACAAATGGCCCTTGGTGGTTTAGCGATCTGGCGAAACTTTTGTCAAAATTTTATTTTCTACGATACACCGATACCTATTATTCCTGTTAGTCATTTATTTCCACTCTGGTAGTCTCAATCTATGGATTTCGCTAGTAATTATAACAACAACATTATCATTTGCGCACCCACTCAACCACATAAACAAACAGTGACTGGCATTCACCCGTTCGAGTTTACTCGGCTCAACTCGTGTAGCCCCGCCCTCTTTTTGTTCGCGGGAAAGTTTTCTATTGCTAGATGCGACGGGGATGCCCCTGGCAGGGACATAATCTATTCTACACTATGCACGCAACTTGATTCGTTCAGAAATCAACTTAGAATGTGCTAAAAAATGTTCAAAAACCAACAGGGATGCGTTTCAAAACCGTATGAATAATCAATGGACCAACGTGTGCTGGATGCTAGGCGCTTTATGAAATAAGGTTTTTTTCTTCAAGAATATAAACTTGGCGCCCCCCGGTTTGTTCCCCCCCCCCCCCCCCCTCCCCTCGCAGATCCGCGCATGCGGAAACGGCACAACGTACCACATTTTTTCCTTAACTATTATCTCTCACAATCAGCACAACCTCCCCTGCAACACTGTTACAAGGTTTTCAGATTATTTCCGAACATCCTATATGTACAAAAAATGTTGTGATACTTTTAGGACAAAGGGAAATCGACTTTAAGAGAGAGCCTATTCTTGAAATGATAATTATTAATATTTATATTGCCAGCACTTTTCGATATCATTCCTTTCAGGCAACTCTGAGCAAGGATGGTAAACAGCACTTTAAAACATGTTAATGTTGCTGATTTCCAAACACTGTCTTCAGTTTTAAAAGGCGTATTCTGTCATATATCTGTGTTCATATAGCGCTGCTGTAATTAAGTTACTCTTTAAATTTGGTTGAATTTACAAAAAGTGAAAAATGTTAAAATGTTTTCAACGGAAATTACAAAAAAAAAATCTTGGCAATACTCGTGTGTAAATGAACAATTTGAGTAATAACAATGTCCTGTTTCAAACCTAATAAAATTTTCATATAAAATTTAATCTTTTTGATAATTCGTAAATCCGTCAATGCGAAATATTGGTATGTTGTCTCCAATATATCACGCTGGAACCGTACGTCTCTGAATACCAGCTCACCAGACAAACCACCTCCTACCAATCTGTAGGAATTAGGAGATTCGTATGTCAATTTTTGCATCATTTCCCGTGTCTAAGGACATGTAAAATCTCTGTCTTGATAAAAAGCAGCTACTTTGCGATCCAAACCTGGAGCAGCATCTGTTAGCACTTTGATCACAATATCCCTTCTGATGTGTGTACATATGTCAGAATATGAAGAGGTGTCCACTGAACTGTTTTCAAAATCTGTGACGGTTTATAGGTTGCACTGTAGTGCGTTTAAAATTAGTTGCGACTTTTGACAGTTCAGTACAGAGCGAATGGTGGGTAGCGCAGCTGCCAGCGTGTGTGTGCGTCCACACTACTCTTGGGGCTCGTGTACTTGTGAGACTTGCCAGCCTTACGAATAATGTGGACGGAGGTAGGCTCCGAGGGCTCGCCGCGAAACAGGCTTCCGAGCTGCCCGAGCATATGGCTTGTCTGACTCCGGCCGTTGTCGGTACATCAAAGGGATGCGCGGCGAGCTGCGCAAGTAGTGTGGACGGCAACAAGCACTGACCAGTTGGTTCGCTGCACTCGTACACCTTGGTCTTGGCGTTATTCTTTTTCTGTATTGTGGACATCGGTTTTTCTTTTAAAATAGAGTGTACCGACGATTTTCCCATTAATTTCATAAATATTTATGAACAATATCCTGCGCTTTGAGACGCAACAAACTCCCAATATAAAATAAAATTTTAAAAAAGTGAAGCGCGGGATTCCATCGCCACAGAACGACGGGTGGATGCGGCCGAATTAAAAAAAAAAAAAAAGAACTTATTAGCCACTTACAGGAAAGTTCGCCAGAACAAAAATGAGCCTGGGCTGTCTGCCGCTGGGGTTGAGGAAGTGAACGCTCCAAACTGGCTTGCTTTCAAAGCGTTTGAATTTCTGCACTGCAAATATCAGCTGTGGAAGACAATCAACACAGATACAAATAAAAAATATTTATTTTTGGAAATGTATAAAAAACCTTTTAACAAACTTAATGGGGTTCGGTCACTTTTGGGTTCTGTCTCCACAGCTACTTAACTTTTTGTCTTTCTCAGCTTACACTTCGGTCCCTGCTCATTTGTTATTTTTATATTTTTTGGAGTTATTCCCTTATATAGTATTAATCATGTCATATCTTAAGATATTTTTTCATATTTATTTTAGCTTACTACCATTTCTATTAGAAATATACCTAAAACTGCTTATAATTTTGAAATTTAAAAATTTTAAAAAGTTATAATTGTGATAAAATTATAGGGCTTGCGGCAAAATGGGCTCTGAACGTCACAGAAGAGAAAGGAGGAAATGGACTAACAGGACTGGAATACATCCTGGGGTAACGCTGGGTACTCAGCTAGTAATAAATTAATAGCAATGAATAACATTTATTTTATTACACAATATGTTTAAGTACATGTACATTTACGTATATATTATTAGTATATTATGTTATTTGAGGAAATAAAAATAATAAGATAGGAATTAATGAAGGTTACAAAAAGGAACGCCAAACTCTCAGGAAACATTCCTCACACACAAGTAAAGAAAAGATGTTATGTGGACATGCGTCCGGAAACGCTTAATGTCCATGTTAGAGCTCATTTTAGTTTCGTCAGTATGTACTGTACTTCCTCGATTCACCGCCAGTTGGCCCAATTGAAGGAAGGTGATGTTGATTTCGGTGCTTGTGTTGACATGCGACTCATAGCTCTACAGTGCTAGCATCAAGCACATCAGTACGTAGCATCAACAGGTTAGTGTTCATCACGAACGTGATTTTGCAGTCAGTGCAATGTTTACAAATGCGGAGGTGGCAGACGCCCATTTGGTGTATGGGTTAGCACGGGGCAATAGCCGTGGCGCGGTACGTTTGTATCGAGATAGATTTCCAGAACGAAGGTGTCCCGACAGGAAGACGTTCGAAGCAATTGATCGGCGTCTTAGGGAGCACGGAACATTCCAGCCTATGAATCGCGACTGGGGAAGACCTAGAACGACGAGGACACCTGCAATGGACGAGGCAATTCTTCGTGCAGTTGACGATAACCCTAATGTCAGCGTCAGAGAAGTTGCTGCTGTACAAGGTAACGTTGACCACGTCACTGTATGGAGAGTGCTACGGGAGAACCAGTTGTTTACGTACCATGTGCAGCGTGTGCAGGCACTATCAGCAGCTGATTGGCCTCCACGGGTACACTTCTGCGAATGGTTCATCCAACAATGTGTCAATCCTCATTTCAGTGCAAATGTTCTCTTTACGGATGAGGCTTCATTCCAACGTGATCCAATTGTAAATTTTCACAATCAACATGTGTGGGCTAACGAGAATCCGCACGCAATTGTGCAATCACGTCATCAACACAGATTTTCTGTGAACGTTTGGGCAGGCATTGTTGGTGATGTCTTGATTGGGCCCCATGTTCTTCCACCCAAGCTCAATGGAGCACGTTATCATGATTTCATACGGGATACTCTACCTGTGCTGCTAGAACATGTGCCTTTACAAGTACGACACAACATGTGGTTCATGCACGATGGAGCTCCTGCACATTTCAGTCGAAGTGTTCGTACGCTTTTCAACAACAGATTCGGTGACCGATGGATTGGTAGAGGTGGACCAATTCCATGGCCTCCACGCTCTCCTGACCTCAACCCTCTTGACTTTCATTTATGGGGGCATTTGAAAGCTCTTGCTTACGCAACCCCGGCACCAAATTTAGAGACTCTTCGTGCTCGTATTGTGGACGGCTGTGATACAATACGCCATTCCCCAGGGCTGCATCAGCGCATTAGGGATTCCATGCGACGGAGGGTGTGGATGCATGTATCCTCGCTAACGGAGGACATTTTGAACATTTCCTGTAACAAAGTGTTTGAAGTCACGCTGGTACGTTCTGTTGCTGTGTGTTTCCATTCCTTGATTAATGTGATTTGAAGAGAAGTAATAAAATGAGCTCTAACATGGAAAGTAAGCGTTTCTGGACACGTGTCCACATAACATATTTTCTTTCTTTGTGTGTGAGGAATGTTTCCTGAAAGTTTGGCCGTACCTTTTTGTAACACCCTGTATAGGTAGTTGGAATGTGTGCAGTCAGGCAGTCACAAGTACGTACGTAGCTAGCAGCTGAAGAAAATTCTTTAATATGTTATTGGTAATTATCTTGCCATGGAAATCTTCCCTCTTCGGAAACGAAATAAGCAGCGAATTCATCTCAGATGTCCTGGGGAGCCGGCCGCGGTGGTGTAGCAGTTCTAGGCGCTCAGTCCGGAACCGCGCGACTGCTACGGTCGCAGGTTCGAATCCTGCCTCGGGCATGGATGTGTGTGATGTCCTTAGGTCAGTTAGGTTTAAGTAGTTCTAAGTTCTAGGGGACTGATGACCACAGATGTTAAGTCCCATAGTGCTCAGATCCATTTGAACCATTTTTTTGTCCTGGGGAGTCTGCGTTGAACGTCGTGGAAGATTCGCTAATCGTGTAAACGTTGCAGCAGGAGTGATCTCATTTCTCCAAGTTCCTGGCTTTAAATGCCCGTTCTCCTCATGATCCACTGCTCCTACAGGGGTATAAATTTGTCTGGAAGCAGAACTTTTACGCAAGGAATTATGGAGGAATATGCAAGTCCCAATAACACTTTGGATTTTCTCAGGGTGTAGTAATACAGACTTTCTTAGTACCCGGAATATGGTAGAAAGTATTCTAAACGCATTTTCCACAATCCACCGTGCTCTTGAAAGTCTGTATTTAAGAATTCTTTTCATTGCCCTCTGAGGTTGTTGCCCGATATGGCTTCATGATATGACTGTTCAGGGGAAACGCGTCGTCTGCGACAGTAATATAGCGTACTTTTTCTGTCTACGTGGGAGGGTACGATCGACTGGAAAAACGATATCATTACTCTTATTCTTTAAAAAAGATGTATTTCGAAAAACACCACCGCCTGAAATTCGACCTTGGCAGCCGACATCAGCAAACATCATCCACCACCTGCGTTTTCTTGGGTCTTTGTAGCATCTTCTTCTATCTTCTTCCTCAGCTAAACGGCGCATCACAAAGAAGCTGGCACTTACTATAACCGCTTCGTCCATTTTTGAATTAGGAAAGTGGCATTGGCCAGAACTGCGAGTACGGTGCGAATTCTCACGAGCCAAAGCCTGGCAAGCAACTGGAGTAGTGCGGACGAGGATAGAAGCAGCACGAGCGCAAGTCAGATAAGTTTGACAAGTCCACCGGCAGACGAGTATGACGAGCACAAGTCTGTCGAGCACGAGCAGTGTGGACGCACCTTGTGCCGAACACGGAACCTTTCACGCTCGCTTGACTACATGACTAGCAAGCCGCTCAAGCTGGCCAATCTGCGATCTTTCTCAAATGATTTTAAAGGAACTATTCGGTAATAAACTCTGTTTCTCTCACACCTCGTCAGCTTCATCATGAATTGCCTATCATTTCGTTAATGGCGATATTATTGTGATATTTCGATATTAGGTAAACTACTGCACCAAGTTTGCAGTGAAAATTATAGATCGCTATCAATTTGAACTTGATGCATGTTAGGTCATATATTGATACGTATAAATTTAGAAAGTATGTTGGATTATTCTTTAAACTTGGTAGGATATCGCTGTCTGTCACCACTGTCGAGTCCGCCTCCGTAGCGTAGCGGTGGCGTTACAGCCTACCACGCAGGACGTCTGGGTTCTATTCCCGGCGGGGAACTGGGTGCTGTTTGTCCCTCGTCATTATTTTCGTCATCACTGACTCGCAAGTCGCCGAGTTGGCGTCACCTAATAAATGCGACGGCCGAACTCCCCCGAATGGGGCCTCCCGGCCAACAATGCCATACGATCATTTCCACTTCCAGTGCCGAAAAAAAAAAAATCCCTTGTATGTCATAAACGGTCTGAGATATCAGAACAAGATTTTGGCAAATGACAACATGCAAAGGGGTGAGTATTTTGTCATATGAGTGACACGCGAAATTTCAATATCTACCGTGATATACAAGCAACTACAGTTTTTTTAGATGAAATAATGTAACTTTTAAGGACCATCAAGCTGGTGAAACGAAAATTGCTGTGGGTTTTCCAACTATATAAGTGAACAAATCTCACACGTTTATTTTTGATACTGAGAATGGGCTTTCTCATAACTATTGACCTGTCTTGCCTTCAGTTGCTAGTTTAATAATGTTTTAGGATTCTGTCACAATTTGAACTACACTACTGGCCCTTAAAATCGCTACACCACGATGACGTGCTACAGACGCTAAATTTAACAGAGAGGAAGAAGATGCTGTGATATGCAACTGATTAGTTTTTCAGAGGATTCACACAAGGTTGGCGTCGGTGGCGACACCTACAACGTGCTGACATGAGGAAAGTTTCCAACCGATTACTCATACACAAACAGCTGTTGACCGGCGTTGCCTGGCGAAACGTTGTTGTGATGCCTCGTGTAAGGAGGAGAAATGCGTACCATCAAGTTTCCGATTTTGATAAAGGTCGGATTGTAGCCTATCGCGATTGCGGTTTATTGTATCGTGACATTGCTGCTCATGTTGGTCGAGATCCAATGACTGTTAGTAGAATATGGAATCGGCGGGTTCGGGAGGGTAATACGGAACACCGTGCTAGATTCCAAAGGCCTCCTATCACTAGCATTCGAGATGACAGTCATCTTATCCGCATGGTTGTAACGGATCGCGCAGCCACGTATCGATCCCTAGGTCAACAGATGGGGACGTTTGCAAGACAACAACCATCTGCACGAACAGTTCTAGACGTTTGCAACAGCATGGACTATCAGCTCGGAGACCATGGCTGCGGTTACCCTTCACGCTGCATCACAGACAGGAGCGCCTACGATGGTGTACTCAACGACGAACCTGGGAGCACGAAAGGCAAAACGTCATTTTTTCGGATGAATCCAGGTTCTGTTAACAGCATCATGATGGTCTTATTCGTGTTTGGCGACATCGCGGTGAACGCACATTGGAAGCGTGTATTCGTCATCGCCATACTGGCGTATCACCCGGCGTGATGGTACGGGGTGCCACTGGTTACATGTCTCGGTCATCTCTTGTTCGCATTGACGGCACTTTGAACAGTGGACGTTACATTTCAGATGTGTGACGACCCGTGGCTCTACCCTTCATTCGATCCCTGCGAAACTCTGCATTTCAGCGGGATAATGCACGACCGCATGTTGTAGGTCCTGTACGGGCCTTTCTGGATACAGAAAATGTTCGACTGCTGCCCTGGCCAGCACATTCTCCAGATATCTCACCAATTGAAAACGTCTGGTCAATGGCGGCCGAGCAACTGGCTCGTCACAATATGCCAGTCACTACTCTTGATGAACTGTGGTATCGTGTTGAAGCTGCAAGGGCAGCTGTACCTGTACACGCCATCCAAGCTCTGTTTGACTCAATGCCCAGGCGTTTCAAGGCCGTTATTATTGCCAGCGGTGCTTGTTCTGGGTACTGATTTGTCAGGATCTATGCACCCAAATTGCGTGAAAATGTAATCACATGTCAGTTCTAGTATAATACATTTGTCCAATGAGTACCCGTTTATCATCTGCATTTCTTCTTGGTGTAGCAGTTTTAATGGCCAGTAGTGCATTAACTTTTGCCTGTCGTCATTTATGCATTCTCTATTGAACTGACAGTGCAATAGCCTTTCCTTCCTCGGCGATGGAAAACTACGTGGGAGGGTCTTTTCCTTCCTTCATCCACTTACTCAGCAAATAAATGATTTAGAATCCATTTAAACTTACCCATAATTCCTCTCAGTCCATTGTTCTGCAACTAAATGATGCCATTTCCTTGTCTAAGTGGGATGCTAACAACAACTGCCTATTTGCTCTTTCTAGCGGATATACTATTCTACCCACCTCGACTGATTTATTAACTTCAGTAACCTATATCGCTATGATGATATCGTGGTCGCTAATCCCAGTCTCTATACTAATGCCGTCGATTAGGTCAGACTTTTTTGTAGCTAAGAGGTCTAAAATATTTCCATTGCGCGTGGGCTGTCGAACTAGCAGCTCAAGACAGTTTTTGGAAAACATGTTCAAAAGAACTTCGCATGGGTGTCTGTCAGTACCCCCTGCAATTAATCCATTGATCTCCTACTCCACACTCGGTAGGTTAAACCATTTTGCAGCGTTTCCTGTCACATCGTACTAGTCGAATATATTTAAAAGGGAACTGTGATTTTCACATTCAAATGCTTTTGACAGGCCACAAAATATATCAGTAGCTTCTAACATATTGTGCCGGCCGCTGTGGCCGAGCGGTTCTAGGCGCTTCAGTCCAGAACCGCGCTGATGCTACGGTAGCAGGCTCGAATCCTGCCTTGGGCATGGATATGTGCGATGTCCTCATATTAGTTAGGTTTAAGTAGTTCTAAGTCTAGGGGACTGATGATGCCGGCGGGAGTGGCCGAGGGGTTCTAGGCGCTACAGTCTGGAACCGCGCGACCGCTACAGTCGCAGGTTCGAATCCTGCCTCGGGCATGGATGTGTGTGGTGTCCTTAGGTTAGTTAGGTTTAAGTAGTTCTAAGTTCTAGGGGACTGATGACCTCAGAAGTTAAGTCCCATAGTGCTCAGAGCCATTTGAACCTTTTTTTTTTTTTGGATTGATGACCTCAGATGTTAAGTCTCATAGTGCTTAGAGCCATTTGATCCATTTTCTAACATATTGTCTAATGAATTAAGTACATTCTCCCTGTATATGTAGATAGCCTATTCAATATCGGCACCCTTTAGAATTCCGATCTGTCACTTCGAAGGTCTATTAATTATTGTGAGATGATTAAAAAGCCGATTGTATATTAACTTTCCCAAAATTTTCGAGAATACCGACAAAAGAGAAATTGAGTTGAAATTTGACGATATTTCTTTATCGCCTTTCTTAAACAAAGGCTTAACTTCAGCATGTTTCAACCATTCAGAAAACGTTCTACTGATAAATGTCTTCTTACATGGACAACTCAGTATGTTAATAAACTCAGAGGCACACTCTTTCATTAACTTAGTTGATAATTTATCACTAACATTAGATTTTTTTATTTGGAAGATTTTACGGCAGACAGTACTTCTAATAGTGTAGTGCAGGTCATATTCGTAATACTGAAATACCGGTAGTTATGAAATGCTTGATAAAATGTTTGGCAATATCGCACATACCTGTTATCAACAATTAAATATTATAATTTGCTGTTAATGCTGTATGCTCCCCTTCATCTCTGGTTCTACCAGTCTCCTCCTATATTATATCCCAACAGTTTCTAGGTTTCATATTTCACATGTATGCCATAAATCATGCTAATATCTGACAAGAAATACAACGAAGAGCCAAAGAAACTGATACACCTGCCTAATATCGTGTAGGGCCCCAGCGTGCACGCATGAGTGCTACAGCACCACTTGGCAGGGACTCGATTAATGTCTGAAGTAGTGCTGGAGGAAAAACTGACACCATGAATCCCGCAGGGCTGTCCATAAATAAGTAAGAGTTGAGGCGGTGGAGATCTCTTCTGAACAACATGTTGCAAGGTATCCCAGATATGCTCAATACTGTTCATGTCTGGGGAGTTTGGGTGACGGTAGTGTTTAAACTCAGAAGAGTGTTCCTGGAGCCACTCTGTAGCAATTCTGGACATGTGGCGCGTCGCATCGTCCTTCTGGAATTGCCCAATTGCACAATGGACATGAATGGATGCAGGTGATCAGACAAAACGCTTACGTACGTGTCACCTGTCAGAGTGGTATCTAGACGTATCAGGGTCCCATATCACTCCAACTGCACACGCCCCATAGCATTACACAGACTCTACCAGCTTGAACAGCCCCTGCTGACATGCAGGGTCCATGGATTCATGAGGTCGTCTC
The DNA here is from genome assembly GCF_021461395.2 of Schistocerca americana. Classification (NCBI taxonomy): domain Eukaryota; kingdom Metazoa; phylum Arthropoda; class Insecta; order Orthoptera; family Acrididae; genus Schistocerca; species Schistocerca americana. The sequence continues at coordinate 891,199,672 of NC_060119.1, forward strand.
CATACCTGTACGCGTCCACAAATTGAAACGTGACTCGTCCGACCAGGCAACATGTTTCCAGTCATCAACAGTCCAATGTCGGTGTTGACGGGCCCATGCGATGCGTAAAGCTATGCATAGTGCAGTCATAAAGGGTACACGAGTGGGCCTTTGACTCCGAAAGCCCGTATCGATGATGTTTCGTTGAAAGGTTCGCACGTTGGCACTTGATGGACCGGCATTGAAATCTGTAGCAATTTGGGATGGGTTGCTCTTCTGTCATGTTGAACGATTCTCTTCAACCGTCGTTGGTCCCGTTATTGAAGCTTTGTCGGAAATTTTATGTTTTACCGGATTCCTGATATTCAGGCACACTCGTAATGGTCATACGGGAGAATCCCCATTTCATTGTTATCTTGGAGATGCTGTGTCCCATCGCTCGTGCGCCGACTATAACAACTCGTTCGAATTCATTTAAATCTTGATAACGTAGCGTTGTAGCAGCATTAACCGATCTTACAACTGCGCCAGACACTTGTGGTCTTATATAGTCGTTGTCGACCGTAGCGCGGTATTCTGCCTGTTTCGATAGCTCTGTATTTGCATTTGTGGTAAATTCCTATGGGACCAAACTGCGAGGTCATCGGCCCCTAGGCTTACACACTGTTTAATCTAACTTAAACTATATTACGCTAAGGACAACACACACACTCATGCCCGATGAAGGACTCGAACCTCCGAAGGGGGGAGCCGCGTGAACTGTAGGAAGGCGCCTCACACCGAGCGGCTACCCTGCGCGGCTGTTATCTGTGTTTTTTTGTTTGTTTTTTTCTTGTTTTTTTTTTCAGGACAGCGCGAACGCAGTCCAGACCCCCAAAAATTTTGCGCCAGAGGGACTCGCATTATTTTAAATTTATTTATTTATGAACATAACATCGTTACAACAATACATGAACAGAAAATGTAATTGTGAATAGTTGGTCATTATTTTATACAATCAAAATCATTTAAAAACAGAACTAAATCAAAAACAATTGAAATGTGTGACAAGTTTTTCACAGAGAGCTTTCTGGTAACAATTCTAAAACAAGTCAGTATGAGTTGTGAAATGCAAACAAAAATTGAAATAAGAAATAAGAAATAAAAAATTGAAATAAGAAACTAAGAGAAAATGGAAAACTCTGATGAGAAAAGAGAAACAAAAGGGATACTACTAGCGAAAGTATTCACTGTAAGTTGAGCGTCCTCTAATATCCGTACAATAACGCAATTGATAAAGTGTTACCAAAATGTTCGCTGTACTTCGGTTTACGGTGCAATCGTTGATGACATTCCCACAGGTAGGCAATGTACTGCACGACGTCACTGAGTTGTAACTCAAAAATGGCGTACGCAGAGTGTCCCAGTAGCCAGGCCACGGCGTTGCACTTCGTTCTTGGGTGCAGTTTAAAGTCAGGAAAGAGAATCCACAGTGGTGTCACAGTGGAAGGTGCAATCTGGTTGATAAGCCCCACCATCAATCGGCATACCTCCCATACTCTCCACTCGTAGCGGCACGCTATACGGTGGTCTCTGGTGTCGGCATCTCCACACTAGCTGCATTCGTTCGTCGGGCTAAGGCGAATGTCTGCTAGTTGCTGCTTAGTCGGAAAGGTGTCATTGACGACTCTGTACCACAGCAAACTGATGTCCGACGGCAGGAATGGGTTGTTAATATTAGCCCATACCTGCTTCCAGACGACCGTTGGCATCCGTATTTCCAGTTTGTGCGCTGGTGGACAGCCGAGGAGAGCTTCATAGATCAGTCGAGCTGACGTATTTCGATCTGTAGCCGCCTCCAAGACATAATTGCGTGCAAGATAAAATTCCCTGACGTAGGACATCTTGAAGGGAATGCCCACTACTGAAACTGGAGCACATTGTGACTGAGGAGTGCCGTGCACTTACGCCGGAAGTCGATCAATCCCAGTCATCCGATTGACCGATCGAGGACGCAGGTGGTGATTCGCACTTTGAAGATGGAGTGTCGTCACAGCAGCCAGTAAACTGCTTTCATAATCGAATTTCCCAGAAGTTTCGGGGTGGTCAGCAGCTGGGCAACATACCACGCCTTGGCGAGGATAATCGTGTTAATGACCGACACTGTCTGGTGGAGGTTCAGACGTCGGTTGGCGTGGCAGCGGTACAGTCCCCTGATGGTGTTGAGTAGTCGCCTCCACGTGAGGGTCTACATTTTCTGAGGGCAGGCACGCACCTGCAGTCCCAGCAATTTGTGCTCCTGGACGATCTCGTATCACCGTCGTTCGTCATCAGGAAGGTGCAGACCGAGTGGAAGCAGGACAGTTTTACGTTGGTTAATTGCAGCTCCAGATGCACGTTCATAGATGTTCAAGGCGTGTGGATTCTATATCTCTCGTGTCGGCCAGAAAGACGCCGACGTCGTCGGCGTAGGCGACGCAGCGGAGAGTGATGTGAAGAGGCTGACTGCATTTCCTAAGGCCCTCAGTAGCGGGTCGTTAGCGAGCACAAAGAAGAACATCGATAGCGGGCATCCCTGACGTGCAGAGCGACGTATCGGGATAGAAGGAGTACAGTATCCATTTATTACCTCCACATCACTGGCACCTGTGAGTATATTCCTGACTACGTTGATAAAATGTAGTCCAAATCCCACTCTTTCCATGACGCGAAACAGGTACACGTGATTGATGCGGTCGCATGAACTAGTGTTTGAACACACATGCCTATACCAGTTTCTTTGGCGTTTCTGTGTGTTTCCCAGTTGCACCAGTTCAGGGAGTCCCTATCCCACGGTTTTGTGATTTTTTTCCCTTACTTCACGGTTAAATTCGCATATGACGCCTGGCGCCTAACGACTTGGCAGTTCTTATACGCTCATTAAAGGTTATAAGCGTGAAAAGTCAAACAGTGTCATACCTTTTATTTTCCTGGAATTCTCTGCATATCAAGACCTAACGAAGTGAAGTCCTCGAAAACGCGCTTTTAGATAGAATTCGAGGCTTAGTGATTTGAAACAAAGCGTCCGCGTAATCATATTACAGAGACTGTATCAGAAATCGATGTTTAGATCAGACTGATCCAGTAAATGCTGTATGCATTTGAAGTATGCAACAGATACTGGAAGTCTAAGAATTTTTAGCATATTGCAGCCCCGTTAGTAACTGTGATACACTAATATTTTGAAGAATCAGCCTCAGTTGCACAAATTTTCTGGTCTTTACCATGTTTCGGCTAAATTAATCTAGCCTTCTTCAGAAACATAAAATTACTATAACATGCCAGAGTAACACATGTTATAGTAATTTTATGCTTCTGAAGAAGGCTAGATTAATTTAGCCGAAACCTGGTAAAGACCAGAAAATTTGCGCAACTGAGACTCTGGCATTATAGTAATTTTATGCTTCTGAAGAAGGCTAGATTAATTTAGCCGAAACATTGTAAAATGCAGAAAATTAGCGCAACTGAGGCTGATTCTTCAGAATATTAGATACTGGACGAATTAGGAAGTGAAACTAAATCTTAGGGAGTTATACGGAGAGTGATCTTTTCAAGCACCATTACGCGATATGTGCTACTGAATATTGTTTAAAGCAATTACCGGTGCACCACAACACCAAGACGAAGCACTAGTAATCCCAGCTATGTCCGATAAGTAAATCTTCACCGACTAGACTTCTCACAGTGGTTTATAGTATTCTCAAAACTCGAGTCAAGCAACTTCCTTGCGCCGCCGCTCATATACAGGGTGGTCCATTGATCGTGAGCGGGCCAAATATCTCACGAAATAAGCGTCAAACGAAAAAACTACGAAGAACAAAACTTGTCTAGCTTGAAGGGGGAAACCAGATGGCGCTATGGTTGGCCCGCTAGATGGCGCTGCCATAGGTCAAACGGATATCAACTGCGTTCTTTTTTTAAATAGGATCCCCCATTTTTTATTACATATTCGTGTAGTACGTAAAGAAATATGAATGTTTTAGTTGGACCACTTTTTTCGCTTTGTGATATATGGCTCTGTAATAGTCACAAACATATGCCTCACAATCTTAGACGAACAGTTGGTAACAGGTAGGTTTTTTAAATTAAAATACAGAACGTAGGTACGTTTGAGCATTTTATTTCGGTTGTCCCAATGTGATACATGTACTTTTGTGAACTTACCATAATGCAGTAAGTGCTCAAAATGATGTCCGTCAACCTCAATGCATTTGGCAATAGTGTAACGACATTCCTCTCAACAGCGAGTATTTCGCTTTCCGTAATGTTCGCACGTGCATTGACAATGCTGACGCATGTTGTCAGGCGTTGTCGGTGGATCACGATAGAAAATATCCTTCAACTTTCCCCACAGAAAGAAATCCGGGGACGTTAGATCCGGTGAACGTGCGGGCATGGCATGGTGCTTCGACGACCAATCCACCTGTCATCAATTATACTATTCAATACCGCTTCAACTGCACGCGGACATCCATCATGTTGGAAGTACATCGCCATTCTGTCATGCAGTCAAACATCTTGTAGTAATGTCGGTAGAACATTACGTAGGAAATCAGCATACATTGCACCATTTAGATTGCCATCGATAAAATGGGTGCCAGTTATCCTTCCTCCCATAATGCCGCACCATACATTAACCCGCCAAGGTCGCTGATGTTCCACTTGTCGCACCCATAGTGGATTTTCCGTTGCCCAATAGTGCATATTGTGCCGGTTTACGTTACCTCTGTTGGTGAACGACGTTTCGTCGCTAAGTAGAAACCGTGCAAAAAAATCTGCCATCGTACCGTAATTTCTCTTGTGCCCAGTGGCAGAACTGTAGACAACGTTCAAAGTCGTCACCATGCAATTCCTGGTGCATAGAAATATGGTGCGAGTGCAATCGATGTTGATGTAGCATTCTCAACACCGACGTTTCTGAGATTCCCGATTCTCGTGCAATTTGTCTGCTACTGATGTGTGGATTAGCCGCGACAGCAGCTAAAACACCTACTTGTGCATCATCATTTGTTGCAGGTCGTGGTTGATGTTTCACATGTGGCTGAACACTTCCTGTTTCCTTAAATAACGTAACTATCCGGCAACGGTCCGAACACTTGGATGATGTCGTCCAGGATACCGAGCAGCATACATAGCACACGCCCGTTATTTATACGTTTGTGACTATTACAGCGCCATCTGTCACAAAGCGAAAAAAGTGGTCCAACTAAAACATTCATATTTCTAACGTACTACACGAATATGTAATAAAAATGGGGGTTCCTATTTTTAAAAAAACGCAGTTGATATCCATTTGACCTATGGCAGCGCCATCTAGCGGGACAACCATAGCGCCATCTGGTTTCCCCTTTCAAGCTAGACGAGTTTCGTTCTTTGTAGTTTTTTCGTTTGATGCTTATTTCGTGAGATATTTAGCCCGGTCACTATCAATGGACCACCCTGTATATAAGGTACACACTACCGAAATACATGGACATGAAGATTACATACCAACTGTAACATTTCAGAAATATATCGCTTTTAAGATATGTGTGGAGAAAAAAGAACATCGTATCTCACCATAACCTGACCATATACAACTGTATTTTCCTGCCTTTTGTTCTATGACTCCAATTTCTTGTGCCCGACTTACATGCAGAATTTTTGTGGTTTATCAGTCACGATGACAGATATTTCTGAAGCTCATTGGTAGGGAAGTTTCACACTTGACAATGGAAAGCAGCAAACTGAAAATGTTCTGCTGGTACTTATCTGTGTAACCAAGCGTCTTTCGATGTGCGAATTTCATGTGACAGATGGTGAACATCGCGATCATTAGTAGTAATAAGCAATAAACTATAAAGTCATATCCCTGATTTCCGCTTAAGTGCGCCTACCTCTAATGCTTTATTGTGTATCCTCCTCGTAAATTCCCAATATCAATAACGTACAAGGGATAACTCAATTCCATAGCTTTAGAGCTATTTATCTTCGGTGCACAGTATTATGTGTGCGTGTTTCAAATATGCTGCCGGATGTAGCTTACATTATTTCGTTCAATGTTGGGTTTTTTGTCATTTGCATATTGCCGACGTAAAATTGTGCTGTTTCCCACCAGCCTCACTATTCGGCATATGGTCTGTAACCTACATGAAACGGATCTCACAACTCATGTCAGTTGTCAGAGTTTCCCTATTTCTGATTTCCTAAGTTACTGTGAAATGTCGTATTGAAAAGAAAATACACCGAACAGAGTCAAATGCAATTGTAGTCAAGTACAAGAAGATTTCTGAAAGTTTGATTACAGTACAGCCTATGTTATTTGCGAATTTCTTAATTATGTTTGTCTCAGAATATTATGTTCTGTAAACAAACTTCATTTATTTACACCGTTTGAGAACAAAAGTTAAGTACCCGCAAGACATGGTCGGATGTCAATGGAAAAAAAATGGTTCAAATGGCTCTGAGCACTATGGGACTTAACATCTATGGTCATCAGTTCCCTAGAACTTAGAACTACTTACACCTAACTAACCTAAGGACAGCACACAACACCCAGTCATCACGAGGTGGATGTCAATGCAACTTTGTACAAATACACACCAGCGGCAGGAATGTAAATGATTAGTGTTGCAATTCTCTGTGACATGCAGAGTGGCCACCAGAGTTTTGTTAGTTTTTAATATTGTTACCAGGAGCGGTAAGATATACAGGGTGATTCACGAAGATACACAAACATTTTAATATGTTATTCTACAAGTAAAACTAAAGAAAAAAGTTCATATAAACATAGATCCGAACGTGTTTAGTTACGGAGTTATGGCTAATAAAAGATTTTGCCCGAAAGTTAGCAACTTCGGTAATGTGAAGCCATTGCAAAACTAAACGAGGTTAAACTAAAGCACGATTTCCATTCGTTATGTTGTTACTGATCTGGTGAATCTAATAAAACGTGTTCCAGATGTCTATCTGCAGTAGTTTTCCAGAACATCCAGAGAAGCAAAGACGTAATTTCGTAAAACTTTTAGTTTATTAACTACTTGGCCCAATTTGTTCTTTAAATTCCAGACAATTGCACAAAGTTTTCAACAGAAGTTGTAGAGAATTTAATTTTGGAAAAACTATGGTGGTAACGTTAACTGAAACTGTTTGAATGTGCCAGATAATCTGCTTTTATTAATACCATAGCACACGTGAATTCATGTTGAACCGGAACAAACAAAGCTTTCACCGAACAATACAGAAAACTAACTTGTTTCAACGTCAGAAAACGACTGGAACTCACTAAATGTTACCAACAGTGACATAAACGTTTCTACATTCGTAGTGGAAAGAAAACAAATTTACTTGCATAATAATCTTTGCTTCTCTGGAATGTTCAGGAAAACTACTGCAGATACGCGTCTGGCACATGTTTTATTAGATTTACCAGACCAATAACAACAATATAAATTGAAATCGTGCTTGACTTTAACCTCGTACAGTTTTGCGATGGCTTCATATTAGAGAAGTTGCTAAATTTCAGGCAAAATCTTTTATTAGCCATAACTCCGCAACTAAACATTTGCGACCGAGCGAGGTGGCGCAGTGGTTAGCGCACTGGACTCGCATTCGGGAGGACGACGGTTCAAACCCGCGTCCGGCCATCCTGGATTAGGTTTCCCGTGATTTCCCTAAATCGTTTAAGGCAAATGCCGGGATGGTTCCTTTGAAAGGGCACAGCCGGTTTCCTTTCCCATCCTTCCCTAATCCTAACTTGTGCTCCGTTTCTAATGACCTCATTGTCGATGGGGCGTTAAACACTAATCTCTGCCTCCTCCTAAACATTTGCGAACCTATGTTTATATTAACTTTTTTCTTTAGTTTTACTTGTAGAATAACGTATTAAAATATTTGCATATCTTCGTGAATCACCCTGTATAAGGGGTGTGTACAGCATCAGCTGTTGAGTGATGACTATGAAGGACACAGAGACGCGACGTACACATGTGAGACAGCTTTATCATCACCTGAGTTTTAAAGACGCCTCGTTGTGGATCTCCATTTGGTTGCCTGGTCGATTCCTGCTATATGCAGATTTGTGGGGAATTCGGATTTGTCAGTGGCCCGACGAAATGCATGGAGGGCATGTATACTCCTTAATGTCTGACCGCCCCCCCCCCCCCCCCCCAAGGAAAGATCGCCGTACTGTGCACCAAGCACTTCGTAACCCCTTCGCATCTGTGACGGACATATAAGAACTCGCTGAAACGTTGTGCGTCATCCCGCACCGTTGGTCGGAGACAACATAGCAGTAGCGGCATTAGAAAATTACAATCCCATGCGTAGGCTGCCATTAACACCACAACACAAATGACTGTGTTTGGAGTGCTGCCAATATGGGAAAGCATGGACTACTGATAAATGGCGCACTGTGTTCAGCAGTGTATTGCGATTCCATACTGTCCTGTATAAGCACCGGCGGCGGAAACGGCGGCGACCTGGCAAGGACGTCCGATTGTTCCAATGTTTTGATAAGACACAGAGATGTTACTCCTTGCGTCGTGGTGTGGGGAGTCATTGGGTATGACTTCACGTCGCGGTAGACAGTGACTGGGAAAATTCTGACTGCAAAACAGCATGCCAAGGACTTGGCTCCGTCCTCGTGTGTTACTTACATCTACATCTACATGGATACTCTGCAAATCACATTTAAGTGCCTGGCAGAGGGTTCATCGAACCACCTTCACAATTCTCTATCACTCCAATCTAGTATAGCGCGCGGAAAGAAGGAACACCTATATCTTTCCGTACGACCTCTGATTTCCCTTATTTTATCGTGGTGGTCGTTTCTCCCTACGTATGTTGGTGTGAACAAAATATTTTCGCATTCGGAGGAGAAAGTTAGTGATTGGAATTTCTTGAGAAGATTCCGTCACAACGAAAAACGCCTTTCTTTTAATGATGTCCAGCCCAAATCCTGTATCATTTCTGTGACACTCTCTCCCATATTTCGCTATAATACAAAACGTGCTGCCCTTCTTTGAACTTTTTCGATGTATTGCGTCAGTCCTATCTGGTAAGGATCCCACACCGCGTAGCAGTATTCTAAAAGAGGACGGACAAGCGTCGTGTAGGCAGTCTCCTCAGTAGATCTGTTACATTTTCTAAGTTTCCTGCCAATAAAACGCAGTCTTTGGTTAGCCTTCGCCACAATATTTCTATGTGTTCCTTCCAATTTAAGTTGTTCGTAATTGTAATACCTAGGTATTTAGTTGAATTTACGGCTTTTTGTATTAGACTGATTTATCGTGTAACCGAAGTTTAACGAATTCTTTTTTAGCACTCATGTGGATGACTTCACACTTCTGATTATTTAGGATCAACTGCAAATTTTCGCACCATTCAGATATCTTTTCTAAATAGTTTTGCAATTTGTTTTGATCTTCTGATGACTTTATTAGTCGATAAAAACAGCTTCATCTGCAAAGTCCGCCCCGATAGCTGAGTGGTCAGCGCGGCGGTCTGTCACGCCAAAGGGTCCGGGTTCGAGTCTCGGCTGAGTCGGAGATTTTCTCCGCTCAGGGACTGGGTGTTGTGTTGTCCTCATTATCATTTCATCATCATCAGTGGAAGGCAACGGGAAACCATCACTGGAATCACTTCCCTTGTAAGGTGTCAGGCAAATCCAACACCTTCCATGAAAACCCTGACATGATAAGCAAATCCAGTAGTATGTCACATAGCTCCGAATAAATCGTGACATTAAATTAACCAAAGTAATACGAGTAACGAGTGAGCAAATGGAATACCACAGACTGACACAAGAATGCCTAAATGCATGTCATACCTTCCCACCGTGAGACAGACGCAGTTCCGAGGGGAGAAACGAGAACAGAAGCCGAGAGCAGAACCGTGTTAAGCGAGAAGGCCCTACGATAAGGGACAGACACCCACGTCGCCAGCTAACCGCTACGACCACACCACCCGCAAGTTTTTAGCGTGAGACTTTTTCGCGTCTCTGTTACGTTAGGACCACCCATGTTAAAAGCTAGAGCCCTCCAGAAGAACAGTATAGATCTTACGATAACACAAAAAGGGCTACACCACCCGCAAGTTTTAGCGTGAGACTTTTTCGCTTCTCTGTTACGTTGCAAACTTTAAAAACATTGCCCCACCACGAAAAGTATAATGTTTCTCATTGGATAGACAGAATTTTTGTTGGCGGAGCGTAAGGTTAACATTGAGACCCTGATTGGTCAGATGAAAACACAGCCAGATAGTTTTTTTTTTAAACCAACTTCGGTAAATTGTAGTAAGGAGAAGTTAGAAGGGAATTGCTTGAGAGTTGCTTCAGAGATGGCGAGGTGAGCGGAGCTGTGCTGTCCGCCGCCCCCTGACGAACACCGACAAGGTAATAAACGCACGCGATGCCGCATTTTTGAGCGCGTAGAGCTTCACTTCGAACTGCAGAAGTCTCATCTGTTACATCCCCTTTTTGCGTAATACTAGTGTCGATTGTCAATTAAAGCTCATGGTGTTCACATTTGCCACTTGAAGTAAAAATCTGAAACGCGATGATTTTTCTGTTATGTAGTTATTGAGAAGCCACATCAGCCACTGTAATTTACGACAAGTTGGATAAGTAATTAAAGATAATTGAGGGTCACTGTAGACCATTTTGATAGTTTTCTCTTTTGTGAAACTTAATTTAAACCTAGATTATAGATGTGATATGGCATAGGTCATCCTTCGATCCATTGTAGAACTTGGAAACCCATTCAGGGAATATTCGTTCACATTTTTGTTGAACGTAGTTGGTTTTTACCATACTGTATTAAAACATTTCCTTTTATCAATAGTGCAATTTATAAACGGTGTTTTGTGAGTAGAATAAAATTTCCAGTGGTAAACTTAACTGATTTTTCGACGTTATTTTACCAGCTAACTAAAAATAGGAAAGCCTTGAACCCCTTCCACTAAATTTAGTTAGTATTAAAATTCTTTTACAGGGAGTGCAGTGGAGCTGACGCTGAAATCAGTAAGTATTTGGTTATATCATCGCTAGTCTCACTGAACTCTTCTGAATTCTACATGTCATGTGTGGTCTGGCGTCTCCTTACCAGCAACAGGTCCCAGGTTCAAACTAGTCAATTCCCTAAAAAACACGCTCAGAGCGTCGTTGCGCGAAAGTGGTAGGGAGACACGACTTAGAACAAACAGACACCACGCAGAATGTTAGACCCTAGACGCTCATTCGGTGGACCTCTCTGATGAGGCTTCCCCAATACAAGACCTGGCATAAGGCAGAACACAAAGTAAGTCATCTGCAAACAACCTAAGATGGCTGCTCAGATTGTCTCCCAAATCGTTTATATAGATAAGGAACAGCAAAGAGCCTATAACACTACCTTGGGGAACGCCATGCGAGAGTATTGTGGTGACATTTTTTAACAGGACAGTACTTGTCCACACGTGGCATATGTCTCTACAAATTGTCTGTGTGATGTTTAGGAATTCCTGTGACCAGTAAGATCCCAAAAGGTGTTCCCAATAGAACGTGTCTGGGGCCAACACGAGCGTCAGCTATATCCCAGCAACAGTATCCAGGATACCAAAGGACTAGTTATGGGTCAGCTCTCATCAGGAGAGGACACAGCGGCGTTAGGAGACGCTTCCCACGTGGATCACTGCTTGCATCCAGTCCAGGGTGGATACAATATCTCTACTTATCTCATACTGCCAAATTCTTTGTAAATTTGAGTCGATTTTGAAATCAATGAAATAACATTACGTACCCTATCAACCTGTGAAGTTTCATTTCGTTTCCTCCTCCCCTTCTGGGTGCCTCACTCTTTTTGTCAGGCAGTGTATATCAGAAGAAACCCAGCTTACATTGAACTGCCCATTCAAAGGAATTCGATGCGTACTTGTCTACGATTTTGAGACGTAGAGTATCTTAGTAAAGTATAAAAAGATTAAGGAAAAACGGGGAAAAAATCTCTTTGGGATTAATAAATGCACGCAAATATCGGTTGATGTAATTGTCAGTACCTGTGGCTTCATGTTCTGGATGTTGCCACTACATTACGTAACTGCAAGGAGTGCTTTTTTAAATAAGCACCATTTTGAAACATTAATAAAACAAGTAGACATTTTCTAGCAATTTTATTTTTACATGGAAGGCTGTACATTAATCTGCTTTTCTACATAAATCCCACAAATAGCAAGGCACTGGTAGTATCGCACAACCAGCCTTTGCATACCATCCTCGCAGAAAACTGCCACCTGGCCACATGGTCATTTTGACATCTTCATAGACGTCCACACGCTTCTTCAAATGCAGGATCATTGGGCGCTATATCAGAGTTGTATGAAGTGTTATAAGCTGTTCCCAGTCAATGATGCGATCAGCTGTTGAGTTCGACTGGCCACAGGTGTACGGGTATTGTCGTGAAGCAAAACGGTCCTCTTGCTCAGAATGCCACGCGTCTTGTTTTGGATTACACAGCGCCGTTTTTTAAGGTCTTATTATAACTGTGTCACAACGAGGCAGAAACTCCACAAGCTACACCCTCTCTCTACCCCAAAAAATAATACACACGATTTTCCAGGCTGAAATTGTTTGCTTGAACTTTACTTTCGTGGGTGATGCTGAATGCCGTGATTCCATGGATTGCTGCTTTGATTCAGAAGTAACGTATGCCACCCATGTTTCGTCGTCTGTGACAATTCGTCTTAAAAACTTCCTCTAGAAAAGTTAAAAAAACTGGCTAAATGTTTGCTTTTGTGCACCTCAGTCAGCATTTTCGGTACCCTGTGTGATCATAACTTTCGATAATTTAAACGTTCTGTAATAACTGCATAAAGCACACTTCTAGACACTTGAGAAAACTCGCCAGGTAATGTAGAAATCATAAAGCGTCTGTTCTCTCTCATTTTTCTTCAACTTTGTGCATCTACTCGTCAGTAATGACTTCGTTCTTCATCATCCACATTCATATGGCCGTCTTTAAAAAGCTCTCACCACCCCATCGCTCATAATGTTTTCTATATACGCTTCACTGATCTGTCTGACGAATTCCAGCCGCTTTCACGCCTTTAGCACAAAGGAAACGAATCACAGCTCGTACTTCACAGTCTGTGGAATTCTCAATCGGAGGAGGCATTCCAAATACTGAAATACAATCTTAAACACGCCGAATGACTCTGCAATGGCGTCTGTGGCTTGCCAACAGAGTACAGTACACAGTGCGTATGCATCAAATGTCGACCGCAGCCCTGCAGTGGCTGAATTTAAAAATGATACTTACTTTAAAACCATAGATCGTAGCTGTTACCAGGAGCTACACTGGCATATCAATAGTTTTGTTATAATGAGTGCTGGTAAGTACGCAGCACACAATAACATTACCTGCTCTCGTGTGCGCACCAGTTCAGGTAAGCATAGATCGTGGTGTGTGTGTGTGTGTGTGTGTGTGTGTGTGTGTATATATCCACCAACGTGGCCTCACCCTCAAGGCAGTGACAGACGCACCGTCATAGCCGAGCGGTGCGTGCAAAGGAACGTGGGTTGGAGTGCGCATCCATGCATCGTGATATTGAAGCAGCTATACTTTATAAAACGCGTGCATTGAGCAACAAATTTTATAAATTTTGAATAAGATTCATGATCACTGATGTAAGAAAAATGTTCCATTTTCTGCATAGTCCTCTTACAGAACTACTGTTTTTTTAACTCGTGCATGTTGTTACTCAGGGTTGAAGCTATCTCAACACCAAACTGCATCGAAATCTGTTTAGTAGTGTAGGCGTGAAAACGTAAACTGCTTTTTTCAAAGAGTAAATTGTTTCTTAAATTCGCGTTGTTTTCAATACGTCTATCACTGAGTTGAAAAAAAAATTAACAGCGCCGTCTATTGGTTCCTTAGTGTACTTGAAAACTAACAGAGCTATGTATTGGTTCTTTGGTGTACTTTGCAGTGACGATCATGTCACTGAGATAAATGTCTGAACTACTAAGCTGAGCAGGCGATTTTACATATTGTTGTGGTTGTGGTCTTCAGTCCAAAGACTGGTTTGATGCAGCTCTCCATGCTAGTATGTCCTGTGCAAATCTCTTCATCTCCGAGTAACTACTGCAACATACATTCATCTCAGTCTGCTTACTGTATTCATCTCTAGGTCTCCCTCTACGATATTTACCCTCTACGCTTCCCTCCAGTACTAAATTGGTGATCCCTTGATGCCTCAGAATGTGCCCTACCAACCGATCCCTTCTTCCAATCAGATTGTGCCATACATTTGTCTTCTCCCCAATTCTGTTCAGTACCTTCTCATTAGTTTCGTGATCTACCCACCATGGGTACGATTTTACATAAAATTTTAAATTACGATATACTTTTTTTCCGTGTTCTGATTTTGATTAAACAAAGCCTGTACGTTGCCCCAAACTACGCTCAAGCTACCTGTGAAACATTTATGAAAATTCGTCTGGTAGGTTTTTAGATTAGCGTGTTCAAACAACCACGACGGTTTCAGATAAAACTCGTGGTGACCAAACCAAAAGCTCTACTGTCACCTCCGTCAACATGTTAGTTATCTAGTAAGTGGATCACAGGATTCTGGGCTGTGATGTTATATGTTATCCGTGCGTCTGGGTAAGACTACCCATTAACCCGGTCCATCAGGTGATAGATAGTGGACGAAACGCGAGTGAGGGTAGCGATTTGAAGAGCAGAGGGAAAAAAGTGCCAAGGCTCGTGCCGTGGGAAAAAAACCTCTGCGACAGTGGGATGGGTAGTAAGAGCAGTAGTGGCTTACTAGCTGCGTTAGTTCATGCAAGGGTGGATTTGTTAGTATGGGTATCATGCATCATTACTGTGGCAAGCGATGGCGATGTATCCCAGTTGCTGCAGCCGCTACATTCCTGGAACAATCAAGATCGTTATATAGTAGTGGGAGATCGGCCATAGATCATCTCACTGTGTGGGGGATGTGTGGAGCTTGTCTGCATGCAGTGTACGGTACGGCTTCCCTGCGTGGTGCCAGTTATTCGGCAGTGTATTCCAACCGATGTTGGTTAAATAAAGCCCGCGTGTTACTCCAAGTTACGTTCAAGTTACCTGTGAAAACCCCATACAGATTCGACTAGTGGTTCTGGAGATAAGCTTGTTCAAACATCCAGTTTCACCTAGAGCAACTCCGGAAGAGCATACTGCTTTTGTGTAGCGAGAAAGTCGTCACACGTGTTGTGAGTCGTTAGCAGGAGCCACGAATGGGCCGCCTGCCAGCCGTTTAGAACTCACGCGACTGCTGACGAACGGGCCGGCGGCGGACGCTCTGCTGACACACATTTGGGTGCCGAAAGCGGCTCGGAACGCACCGCGCCGCGCGTGATCCCGTTACCCGGACACTGCAGTCTGCCGGCTGGTAGTGCTTCTGCAAAGGTTTCACTGCGTTGCTGTGTACAAGACGTCTAGACTTGAGGGCAAAACGCTGGTGGTCCGCGGAGGAACAGCACACAGGAAAACGGTGGACAGGAAGGAATCAAGACTCACTAGGCACAGGTTCAGAGGGAGGGAGGGGGATTATGGAATTATGCCTCCCCACATCCCCGCGCAGCATCATTTTATTACAGGCGTTTATTGTTTAACGTACAACAGTTTTCAAATTTCTTAGATAATTTTCGGGAAATAAAATAGAGGGTGTCCACAAATTATATTTACAAGTTAAGTCTTTAATATCTTCAAAACTTTTTGAAACTATACTTTAAAACTATACTAGGTATTAACAAACATTTTCAACGTGTGTTTCCTCATTCATACACGTCAATGTGTGCACTCTCAGTGGCACGGATAATGTATAGTCGGAATTCCGTTTCTGTCCACGTACGATCAATATGTCCACGGTGACATATTCAAATGCGTTGCGAATTCGTGCTTCCAAGTCCTGTCGGTCTCCATCATTGGTTGTCTTCACCATATTCTTTACCAAACCCCAGAGGAAGAAGTTTAGTGGTGTGAAGTTAGGGGATCGTGGCTGCCATTGAATTCGACCATCTTGTCCAGAAACTTTTATTTAGAAATGATGGACGTTTAGGGATCAGTGGGGTGATGCCCCATGCTGCTGGACTATGACATCAGGTTGCAGGTGATCTAAATGTAGCACAGGAAACTCTCGTAACACGTCCAGATAAACATTACCGTTGACGGCAGATGAAAAAGAATGGACCAACGATACGATTGTGCATCTGTCCGCACCAAACATTGATCATCTACATCTACATGGATACTCTGCAAATCACATTCAAGTACCTGGCAGAAGGCTTTTGACACTGTACCACACAAGCGGCTCGTAGTGAAATTGCATGCTTACAGAACATCGTCTCAGTTATGTGACTGGATTTGTGATTTCCTGTCAGAGACGTCACAGTTCGTAGTAATTGACGGAAAGTGATCGAGTAAAACAGAAGTGATTTCTGGCGTTCTCCAAGGTAGTGTTAGGCCCTTTGCTGTTCCTTATCTATATAAACGATTTTGGAGACAATCTAAGCAGCCGTCTTCAGCTGTTTGCAGATGACGCTGTCGTTTATCGACTAATAAAGTCATCAGAAGATCAAAACAAACTGCAATACGATTTAGAAAAGCTATCTGAATGGTGCGAAAAATGGCAGTTGACCATAAATTACGAAAAAAGTGTGAGGTTATCTGCATGAGTGCTAAAAGGAACTCGTTAAACTTCGGTTCCACGATAAATCAGTCTAATCTAAAAGTCGTAAATTCAACTAAATACCTAGGTATTACAATTATGAACAACTGAAATTGGAAGGAACACATAGAAAATGTTGTGGAGAAGGCTAACCAAAGACTGCGTTTTATTGGCAGGACACTTAGAAAATGTAACAGATCTACTAAGGAGACTGCCTACACTACGCTTGTCCGTCCTCTTTTAGAATACTGCTGCGCGGTGTGGGATGCTTGCCAGATAGGACTGACGGAGTACATCAAAAAATTTCAAAGAAGAGCAGCACGTTTTGTATTATCGCGAAATATGCGACAGAGTGTCACAGAAATGATACAGGATTTGGGCTGGACATCATTAAAAGAAAGGCGTTTTTCTTTGCGACGGAATCTTCTCACTAAATTCCGATCACCAACTTTCTCCTTCGAACGCGAAAATATTTTGTTGACACCGGCCTACATAGGGAGAAACGATCACCATGATAAAATAAGGCAAATCAGAGCTCGTACGGAAAGATATAGGTGTTCTTTCTTTCCGCGCGCTATACGAGGTTGGAATAATAGAGAATTGTGAAGGCTGTCTCTTTCCATTTCACGTGCAGCATGAGGATGCTGTGAAGCCCACCTATGAACGTTATAACGATTCAGTTTGCCAGTACATGAAACGTTGCCTCATCGGAGAAACTAATCTTTTCCAAAAAGTCATTATTTCCGTCAATCTTGCTTAGCATACACACTTCAGACCGTTCGCGCTGAGGTGTTTCCGTAGGCTTTAATGTCTGAAGCAGTTGCACCTTGTAGGGATATAGCCGTAATCTCTTATGCAAGACACAGTGCACTGTTTTGATCGTCTCAACTCTCTGGCCGCTGTATGCACCAGTTTTGTCGGACTCCTTGCAAACGCCTACCATACCTTATCCACGTTGGAGTCTGAAACAGATGGGCGACCTGCCCCATTTTTATGGAGAACACTACCTGTTTCCATAAAAGACGGTGGTTGCCTTCCATATGGTGTTCGAAAGTTTCGTTGCGCTTGGGTGTAGGACGTCGTCTGTGCGAATCTTAAGTTGTGGCGTTTCTGGCTGCCGTTTCAGCATTGCGCTTCAAATGGCGACATGTGTCACTTGGGCCTCACCTGATCACGGACACGTTTCACTTGCTCTCGCTTGAAGGCTGGTCCACACGGATAGGCTTGTGCACTGACTGTCCTCAGAGACCATTCCAGCCAGGTAAAGGTGCACATTCACATGTTGGCCAGAGAAATTGTGAACGACAAATCGGACACGTTTCTCCAGTCCACAGGTAGAATCAGTAAACCACTGGGAGTTAAATAAAACAGGGCAGAAAGGGAACGACTCTCCACTAACAAGCGACTACCATAAAAGATTCATTCGTTTTCAGAGTCGTATATTATCCAAAGTATTACTTATACAAAATGACTGATGCATGAATAGAACATGAGTTTGGATTGTGCCCTCCATTTGACGTTACGGGTATAGTACCTTGACAAATTGACGACAAAGTGAGAAAAGAGTTTTCGCATGTTGGAATATGCGAGGCAGGGTCAATATGGATGTTCGGTAAGAGTCGTCGGCTTTGACTACTGTCGTATTCTTAATGGCTGATGTCACCTCACTTTTTGTGCACATATGAACAGTTTTCTTGTTATTTGGCGTAGGCAACGAAAGTGAAAGCAAAAAAAGATTGATTGTGGTGACACATTGATCTGTAGCGTAGCCCGAGGTATAGTTTAGGTTGGAAGGTAACAATTTGGTTGTGAGTTAGCGATGTCAACGAATGTGTTACTAAAAGACACTGGTTGTGGTGACCTGCTGCAACTTAGCCCGTTTGAAAAAATCGCCAGTAACATCACGTTATAGTTGCCGTTTTGTTTACGGCGTTCGTCACATGTTTACTATGTCATTGGTCAAGGTCGACGACTCGTATCGAACACTCCTCTACATCCGCGATAAATTTATCTCTTACCTTGATATACTGTAGTTGTGGCAGCTTCCACAGCTGTCTACTGATTGCGAGAATTCCATCTTTCAACTAGATGGAGCATTTCTTCACTGGAGCACTGATGTTCGTCGCTACCCAACCGACAAACTTTCGTTTCACTAAATTGGACGTAGTGGTGAAGACGATGTGGCTCTGTTCCCTTGGCCGCCCAGGTAGCCTGACTTCCTCCTTTGGGAGCACATTAAGGACTGTATTTATGTATCCCTACTGCCAAGGACATTGGAGTAGTTCAGAGAAGGCATCAATGGTGCTGTGATGACCACGTCTTGTGACAAGAGGGGCACTAATAGAACATATGTAGAGCGCAAAATGCAAATTTTATGAGTTTATACACCTATTCACGAATCAATAATATTTTTACATGCAGTACTTTGGAAAATATAGAGCTTTGAAAACTAATAAATCGTTTTTGGTAACCCTGGTTTAAAACACGGAGATGAGTCTGCTCTACCGCCCATCATGGCCGTTTATCTGTAAAACTGTCCGTATCTCACGGTCTGCTGGCAACAGTTGCTGCCTCTAGGTCGTGGAGTCTCTGCTTCAATGGCCGGTCGGAGTGGCCGAGCGGTTCTACGCGCTTCAGTCTGGAACCGCACGACCGCTACGATCGCAGGTTCCAATCCTGCCTCGGGCATGGATGTGTGTGATGTCCTTAGGTTAGTTAGGTTTAAGTAGTTCTAAGTTCTAGGGGACTGATGACCTCAGATGTTAAGTCCCATAGTGCTCAGAGCCATTTGAACCACTTTTCTCCTTCAATGCCCGTCAGGAATAGAGTTTTTTTCGCTCGGTGACTTGGTTTTCGTGTTGTCCTAATCATTTCATCTCATCCTCATCGACACTCAAGTCAGCGAAGTGGCGTCAAACAGAAAGCCTTGCACGAGGCGGTCGAACAACCCTAGACTCGGTCTTCCGCGTAATAATACCATACGATCATTTTCTGTGTAAAAATTTGCTTTGGTGTACAAGAAATGTTTGAAGGTAAGCCAGTCTAAAATCTACCGAACCACAAGTCGCTAAAGAAACAACAGCGTGTAACAGATAGTTATGAACAGCAGATTTACAAATGATACATGAGGTACTAATTGGCAACCGTTTGCTTGAAGCGATATGTGTTAACACATGCAGTACTGACCCAGACATATTTCACAAACAGAAGTTACTATGTTCTGGTACCTTCATCCCTTCTTCGTCATCCAAGTGCAAATGTGGAGTTGCACTGACGTGTTTAGAACACAGCGCAATGGAACAGTATGCACATTTCAAGAGGCCAACGTGCGAACCTGCTGTATCATTTATGGTCTATCGTCATTGCACGAGTCCAGCATCTAAAGTCACAGTGATAACATTTTCAAATCATGCAACAGGAATACCAACTTTGTAACCAGATTTACGCCACGCGTTTGCTAACATAGGTCTGTATTTCCATGCAAAAATTTGGCTGGAAATAAAAGAATGAAGAAGGGTGATGAATAATCGACCGCGTCTTAATATACGCTATATGGTCCAAAGTATACGGACATCTATTAGTGGACACTAATACGGGCCGTATCTTTATGACAGCTTGAGCTCTGCTGGGAATACTTTCAATGATGTGACTGAATATCTGTGGAGGTGTACCATCTGCTCTTCCTCAAGAACCGAAACAAGACAAGATAGTGATGTTCAACGCCGAGGTCTGGAGCAGAGTCGACATAACTCATCGCATTGCATTCCATTGGGTTCAAGACGGGCTCTGGGCAGGCCAGTCCATTTCAGGAATGTTATCAACCACAATCTATTGCCTCACAAATGCTGCTATACGACTTGGTTAATTGCGATGCTGATACAAACAATCCCCTTTTCCGAACTGTTCCTCTACTGTGCGGAGTACACAGTGCTGTAAAATGTGCTCGTATCCTTCGGCATTTAGCATTTTCTTAAGCTAATAATGGAACCACAATCCATCCACGAGAAACGCTCTTGGCACTGCATACACTACTGGCCATTAAAATTGCTGCACCACGAAGATGACGTGCTACAGACGCGAAATTTAAACGACAGGAAGAAGATGCTGTGATATGCAGATGAATAGCTTTTCAGAGCATTCACACAAGGTTGGCGCCGGTGGCGACACCTACAACATGCTGACATGAGGAAAGTTTCCAACCGATTACTCATACACAAACAGCAGTTGACCGCCGTTGTCTGGTGAAACGTTGTTGTGATGCCTCGTGTAAGGAGGAGAAATGCGTACCATCAAGTTTCCGACTTTGATAAAGGGCGGATTGTAGCCTATCGCGATTGCGGTTTATTGCTGCCCGCGTTGGTCGAGATCCACTGACAGTCAGCAGAATATGGAATCGGTGGGATCAGGAGGGTAATACGGAACGCCGTGTTGGATCCCAACGGCCTCGTATCACTAGCAGTCGAGATGACAGGCATCTTAAGGCCGGTTCCCACTAGGGCTGCCGCGCGTCAAAACCGCGCGTCAGCGGCGTGGTTGCCATGGAAATGGCGTCAGCGGCAAGGCGCGGCGGGCTCTGCGTCGCGGTTTGACCATGTCGAACCGCTTCCGCTGCCGCGTGCCGCGCTCCAGGTGCGCGCCGCCAATCACAGAACGCGCTGAGCGTGACGTCAGGTACGGCACCCCGGGCCACACGAACTTCTGCCGAAGCGCTGGCGCGGACGCGGCGGCAGCTACGAAATACTTATCATCCGATTCCAAGGAAACTATTTGGTAGAAAAATTTGATTCTTGGACATGTTACAGCCTGATATCTTCTCTCGATAAACGACCGAATTTCTTTTCGTTATTCGTCGTGGTTACTTGCTGTATCGCATTTACGTAAACCTTTACACGAAATTTTAATGAGTGTGCAGAGGTAAAAACGCATTGCGTGGAATTTGCGTACAGTTCATTTTAGGTAATACATTATTGCGTATGAAATTTAGTCAATATATCGAAATTGTTTTTAAAGCTGAGAGCAGAATGATAGCTATCACTGTTCTCGAGATATTGGATGATATGTCGACAGACGGGCTGTGCGGTGACCGCGCGTGGGTCGCTCGCTACGCGACCGATACTTTCGGCCTGCTCGTCGTAAACCTTGTGGTTGTATCAGCTGCAAATTTCGTAAACGGTTCAAGAAATCGAAACGTGTTTTTTTGCAAACGATAACTTGTAAAAACTCATGTATTTCGTGGCATGATAAATATCCAAAATCTGTTTAACTACCAAGATATGAAAGAAACTACAGTTTTTTCGGAAGGGATAGATGATTTTTTTAAACAGCATTTAATAGCATGTGTAATGAGAACTTAAACCGAGACTAATTTGCTGGTATGTCATAAGATGTAATTTGCTAATTATCTACAGCTATTGATTATTTCCTTTGGAAGTAACAAACGTTTTTTTCTTTATCCAGTCTACTTTATTGGTTCAAGACGCGTTTGCCTTTTATTTTAAGGCATCTTCGGTGGTATCTAGAATGATTCAGTTTTGTTTTGATATGTGATACTTGCAGATCATAAAACAGTTCACATCTTTTTTTACGTGAATAACTGATTACTTACAGTGAATCGAGTTTTTGGCGGACATCTGCGTTTCCCCTCACCTGGTCACATGCTGGAGGTTGAACTAAAACTTAGATTATGGAACATAAGCACATTTTCATGTTCTTTTTTTTTTCTTCTGTGACTAGCTGTAGACATTTTACCGAAAACACTGATTTGAAGTCGTAACTACAGTGTGTTCACTTCATGTCCCTTCCTGTTTGGTTTGTTTATGTACATGTTGCCAACCTAAAGAATTATATGCTGAAAACTAATGTTTGTTTATTTCTGTTCTCCTTATATCTGTATGTGTTTGTGGCTAGCCAGTGATAGTTATAGAAAGTTGAAAGTGAATGCAGTAGTTGTCAGACAGTGGTTGAAAGATTTGGTGTTCAGCTGATTTCAGTTTTGGTTTAAATGTTTTGTGGAGTAGTGCCTGGAAGAGTAAATTCACTGCTTACATTAACAGATAAAATAGTAGAATAGCATTTCAACAGATGATTATTATCATAATACTATCACCCAACCCCTTTTGTCCTCAACCTTTGATGCCTCATAATATGTCCTGTCAACTTACCCCTCTTCCTACTCTATTTAATTCCGTACCTCTTCTTTAGTTACATGATCCTCTTATCTAATCTTCAGCATTCTTATTGATCACCACGTTTTGAAAGTGTCCATTGTCTTCTTGACAGAACTGTTCATCGCCCACGTTTCACTTACATTCAAGGCTGCACTCCACACAAATACCGCACTCCACACAAATACCTTTGTAAAATAGTACCCAGTAATTAGAATTTATATTCGATGTGAACAAATTTTCTTTTTCAGAACGCTTTTGTTGCTATTCACAGTCTTCATTTTATATCCTCTCTACTTCTGCCTTCTCAATTACTGCTTCCCTTTCAAGTCACTCAAGTTTTAGGAATGCAATTTGGTTTCTGTACAAGTTGTAGATAATCTTGTGGCCCTGTGTTTTATCGATGACATCTCCAGAGGTTCAAGGAATGTTTTAATTAAGATTGTCAAAACCTTTCTCTTAACATGCAAATGCTATAAACACAGTTTCGCAGTTCTTCAGTGTGTCTGCTTAGCTAAGTGGTAGGATCATTATTGCCTTGCATGTTCAGACATCTCACAGGAATCTAACATCGTGCTTATGTTAGTTTGTACAACCCCTCCACCTCTCCTCTCTACATATTCCTTCCACTTTCTAGCCTTCTCTTATTTGCTTAGTTTTGACTTGCCAAATGAGTTCTTGACAGTTGCTTCTGCTTTGAGCAAAGTTTACTTTGTTCTTTCTCATTTTCATTCTCTTATGTTTTCCAAGTGCAAAATCGCATTGCAATTTTGGACTTTCTGTCAACGTCATGTTTAGACATTTCTATTTCCTATGGCCTACTTTATTTGCTGCATTTTTATATTTTTCCCTCGTATCAAATTTAATATATCACATTTTATCTAACGATTTCTACTGTACCTTCTTCCCGTTCACATACTCTGCTGCACTGACCACTTCTTCTCTCAAAGATATCCATTCGTATTCTAGCGGATTCCTCCCTCTGTTTCAGTCAGTCATTGCATTACGGTAACTTTAAGATTATCGAATAACTGTGGGTCTTGACTTATTCAAGTTCTATTTCCTTAATTTGCCACTGTTTACTGTTTCTTTAGTTGTAAACCGGAGCTCGTAACCAATAAATTATTGTAGGTTTGCGTCTGCACCAGGAAATGTCTTATAATTTAAAATCTGGTTTCGAAAACTTTGTTCCAAATATGTATTATTCTTTCATGATTCTTAATCAAGGTGCTGGCGATGATTACATTATGCTCTGTGCGAAATTCTATCTGGTGGCTTCCACTTTCATCCCTTCCCCCCAAGCCTTTGTGTTCTTACTGTTTTCCTGTACCTGCTACCGTATCACATTTTAAATTTTTGTCTCGCTTAACTATCTGAATAATCTCTTTTGTCGTACATTGTTTCAACCTGTTAGGAGATAGTGAACAATCATGAACGGTAGTCATGAAATATGTTTATGTTGAAATGAGAAAACACGAATAATGAAATATGTGAAAGAGTACATTGTACAGAAAATGAAAAATTGGTATGTCATCACCCAACTTCGTCTTTCCTTGATTTAGGTGTAAGATATAGTTATTCAAACACACCGGCCGCTTCGGTGGGTCCCAGCCTGTATCTCAGTGGCTGTCCGTCATTGGCTACCGCTAGCGTCTGCCGCTTCCAGGTGGGAACGCCAATTCCGCGAGCCGCCGCGTCAAAGCGGAAAACGCTTGCCGCTGCCGTTGCCGCACGCCGCGCTGCCGCGCTCTAGTGGGAACCGGCCTTTAGGCCGGTTCCCACTAGGCTTGCCGCGCGTCAAAACCGCGCGTCAGCGGCGTGGTTGCCATGGAAATGGCGTCAGCGGCAAGGCGCGGCGGGCTCTGCGTCGCGGTTTGACCATGTCGAACCGCTTCCGCTGCCGCGTGCCGCGCTCCAAGTGCGCGCCGCCAATCACAGAAAGCGCTGAGCGTGACGTCAGGTACGGACCCCCCGGCCACACGAACTTTCGCCGAACCGCTGGCGCGGACGCGGCGGCAGCTATGAAATACTTATCATCCGATTCCAAGGAAACTATTTGGTAGAAAAATTTGATTCTTGGGCATGTTACAGCCTGATATCTTCTCTCGATAAACGACCGAATTTCTTTTCGTTATTCGTCGTGGTTACCTGTTGTATCGCATTTACGTAAACCTTTACACGAAATTTTAATGAGTGTGCAGAGGTAAAAACGCATTGCGTGGAATTTGCGTACAGTTCATTTTAGGTAATACATTATTGCGTATGAAATTTAGTCAACATATCGAATTTGTTTTTAAAGCTGAGAGCAGAATGATAGCTATCACCGTTCTCGAGATATTGGATGATATGTCGGCGGACGGGCTGTGCGGTGACCGCGCGCGGGTCGCTCGCTACGCGACCGATACTTTCGGCCTGCTCGTCGTAAACCATGCGGTTGTATCAGGTGCAAATTTCGTAAACGGTTCAAGAAATCGAAACGTGTTTTTTTGCAAACGATAACTTGTAAAAACTCATGTATTTCGTGGCATGATAAATATCCAAAATCTGTTTAACTACCAAGATATGAAAGAAACTACAGTTTTTTCGGAAGGGATAGATGATTTTTTTAAACAGCATTTAATAGCATGTGTAATGAGAACTTAAACCGAGACTAATTTGCTGGTATGTCATAAGATGTAATTTGCTAATTATCTACAGCTATTGATTATTTTCTTTGGAAGTAACAAACGTTTTTTTCTTTATCCAGTCTACTTTATTGGTTCAAGACGCGTTTCGCCTTTTATTTTAAGGCATCTTTGGTGGAATCTAGAATGATTCAGTTTTGTTTTGATATGTGATACTTGCAGATCATAAAACAGTTCACATCTTTTTTTACGTGAATAACTGATTACTTACAGTGAATCGAGTTTTTGGCAGACATCTGCGTTTCCCCTCACCTGGTCACATGCTGGAGGTTGAACTAAAACTTAGATTATGGAACATAAGCACATTTTCATGTTCTTTTTTTTTTCTTCTGTGACTAGCTGTAGACATTTTACCGAAAACACTGATTTGAAGTCGTAACTACAGTGTGTTCACTTCATGTCCCTTCCTGTTTGGCTTGTTTATATACATGTTGCCAACCTAAAGAATTATATGCTGAAAAGTAATGTTTGTTTATTTCTGTTCTCCTTATATCTGTATGTGTGTGTGGCTAGCCAGTGATAGTTATAGAAAGTTGAAAGTGAATGCAGTAGTTGTCAGACAGTGGTTGAAAGATTTGGTGTTCAGCTGATTTCAGTTTTGGTTTAAATGTTTTGTGGAGTAGTGCATGGAAGAGTAAATTCACTGCTTACATTAATAGATAAAATAGTAGATTAGCATTTCAACAGATGATTATTATCAGAATACTATCACCCAACCCCTTTTGTCCTCAATCTTTGATGCCTCATAATATGTCCTGTCAACTTACCCCTCTTCCTACTCTATTTAATTCCGTACCTCTTCTTTAGTTACATGATCCTCTTATCTAATCTTCAGCATTCTTATTGATCACCACGTTTTGAAAGCGTCCATTGTCTTCTTGACAGAACTGTTCATCGCCCACGTTTCACTTACATTCAAGGCTGCACTCCACACAAACACCGCACTCCACATAAATACCTTTGTAAAATAGTACCCAGTCATTAGAATTTATATTCGATGTGAACAAACTTTCTTTTTCAGAACGCTTTTGTTGCTATTCACAGTCTTCATTTTATATCCTCTCTACTTCTGCCTTCTCAATTACTGCTTCCCTTTCAAGTCACTCAAGTTTTAGGAATGCAATTTGGTTTCTGTACAAGTTGTAGATAATCTTGTGGCCCTGTGTTTTATCGATGACATCTCCAGAGGTTCAAGGAATGTTTTAATTAAGATTGTCAAAACCTTTCTCTTAACATGAAAATGCTATAAACACAGTTTCGCAGTTCTTCAGTGTGTCTACTTAGCTAAGTGGTAGGATCAGTATTGCCTTGCGTGTTCAGACATCTCACAGGAATCTAACATCGTGCTTATGTTAGTTTGTACAACCCCTCCCCCTCTCCTCTCTACATATTCCTTCCACTTTCTAGCCTTGTCTTATTTGCTTAGTTCTGACTTGCCAAATGAGTTCTTGACAGTTGCTTCTCCTTTGAGCAAAGTTTACTTTGTTCTTTCTCATTTTCATTCCCTTATGTTTTCCAAGTGCAAAATCGCGTTGCAATTTTGGACTTTCTGTCAATGTCATGTTTAGACATTTCTATTTCCTATGGCCTACTTTATTTGCTGCATTTTTATATTTTTCCCTCGTATCAAATTTAATATATCACGTTTTATCTAACGATTTCTACTGTACCTTCTTCCCGTTCACATACTCTGCTGCACTGACCACTTCTTCTCTCAAAGATATCCATTCGTATTCTAGCGGATTCCTTCCTCTGTTTCAGTCAGTCGTTGCATTACGGTAACTTTAAGATTATCGAATAACTGTGGGTCTTGACTTATTCAAGTTCCATTTCCTTAATTTGCCACCATTTACTGTTTCTTTAGTTGTAAACCGCAGCTCGTAACCAATAAATTATTGTAGGTTTGCGTCTGCACCAGGAAATGTCTTATAATTTGAAATCTGGTTTCGAAAACTTTGTTCCAAATATGTATTATTCTTTCATGATTCTTAATCAAGGTGCTGGCGATGATTACATTATGCTCTGTGCGAAATTCTATCTGGTGGCTTCCACTTTCATCCCTTCCCCCCAAGCCTTTGTGTTCTTACTGTTTTCCTGTACCTGCTACCGTATCACATTTTAAATTTTTGTCTCACTTAACTATCTGAATAATCTCTTTTGTCGTACAATGTTTCAACGTGTTAGGAGATAGCGAATAATCATGAACGGTAGTCATCAAATCTGTTTATGGTGAAATGAGAAAACATGAATAATGAAATATGTGAAAGAGTACATTGTACAGAAAGTGAAAACATGGTATGTCTTCACCCAACTTCGTCTTTCCTTCAGGTAGGTGTAAGACATAGTTAATCAAACGCACCGCGCGTTTCGGTGGGTCTCGCCCCGTACCTCAGTGGCTGTCCGTCATTGGCTACCGCTAGCGTCTGCCGCTTCCAGGTGGGAACGCCAATTCCACGAGCCGCCGCGTCAAAGCGGAAAACGCTTGCCGCTGCCGTTGCCGCACGACGCGCTGCCGCGCTCTACTGGGAACCGGCCTTTATCCGCATGGCTGTAATGGATCGTGCAGCCACGTCTCGATCCCTGGGTCAACAGATGGGGACGTTTGCAAGACAACAACCATCTGTACGAGCAGTTCTATGACGTTTGCAGCAGGATGGACTATCAGCTCGGAGACCATGGCTGTGGTTACCCTTGACGCTGCATCACATACAGGAGCGCCTGCGATGATGTACTCAATGACGAACCTGGGTGCACGAATGGCAAAATGTCATTTTTCGGATGAATCTAGGTTCTGTTTACAGCATCTTGATGGTCGCATACGTGTTTGGCGACATCGCGGTGAACGCACATTGTAAGCGTGTATTCGTCATCGCCATACTGGCGTATCACCCGGCGTGATGGTATGGGGTGCCATTGGTTACACGTCTCGGTCACCTCTTGTTCGCATTGACGGCACTTTGAACAGTGGACGTTACATTTCAGATGTGTTGCGACCCGTGGCTCTACCCTTCATTTGATCCCTGCCAAACCCTACATTTCAGCAGGATAATGCACGACCGCATGTTTCAGGTCACGTACGGGCCTTTCTGGATACAGAAAATGTTTGACTGCTGCCCTGGCCAGCACATTCTCCAGATCTCTCACCAACTGAAAACGTCTGGTCAATGGTGGCCGAGCAACTGGCTCGTTAAAATACGCCAGTCACTACTCTTGATGAACTGTGGTATCGTTTTGAAGCTGTATGGGCAGCTGTACCTGTACCCGCCATCCAAGTTCTGTTTGACTCAATGCCCAGGCGTATCAAGGCCGTTATTACGGTCAGAGGTGGTTGTTCTGGGTACTGATTTCTCAGGATCTATGCACCCAAATTGGGTGAAAATGCAGTCACATGTCAGTTCTAGTATAAAATATTTGTCCAATGAATACTCCTTTATCATCTGCATTTCTTCTTGGTGTAGCAATTTTAATGGCCAGTAGTGTATTATGGAAGGTAACGTTCCCCCGGCGTTCACGAGACCCAAACCCAAACCTTTCCATCGGATTGCGCAGGGTATAATGTAATTCATCATTCCTCATCACTCGTCTTAGTCATCTACTATCCAGTGGGGTCCCTCTTCACACCACAAGCATCGCTTAACATTGACTACAGAAAAAAGTGGCTTTTGAAGAGTTGATCGATTACTGTACCCCATCCTTTTTAACTCTCTATGGACAGTCATTGCGCTAGCTGGACTGATTGTAGCACTTTGGAACTCACAAGTGATTCCTTCCGTTGATTTCATGTAATTTTTTTACAGTCACCCTCCGCAACACTCAGTGCTCCCAGTTCATCAGTACATGTCTGTCTAGTCTTTGTATAGCTGCGGTAGTTCCTTTGTGTTCCACTCCACAGTCACATCACCAACAGTCGACTTGTGGGCTGTTCTAGAAGGATTGAAATGTACCTGATCGATTTGCTAATCAGGTAACATCCAATAACTAATCCACGTCCGAAGTCTCTGTGCTGTTCTGACCAACCAACTCTTTTGTTACCGCTTCTCTATCAACACAACTTTTTCTCTCCCTATTTTGCAGTATTTGTTTATTTGGCACATTTCATTCCTTCGTCTTCTGGAGGGGAAGGTAGGGCTTTTGAGAGCTTCAATGCCCTTTATTATGCAGTTTCGTGTCTTTATTTTGTGTGATTATTGATGCCTTGGGTAGGGGAGAGCGGGACTTGTATCTAACAATTGAAAATTTGTTTGGAGGAGCTTATGGGGACAGTTCAGTAGTCCCTGCCTCTTTTCATACTGGCGGAGCAACCTCTCACGCCAGCTTGTGATCAGTTCAGCATTATGTTGGACTGTCCGGATACTTTTGATCAGACACCGTATATTGTTTTAAATGTTTTACTTTTCGAGAGTGACTTGTGCGTCAATAGTCTTTAGATTGTAGTGCCTTCAAACGCTGACGGTACAAAAATCGAGAGTTACACAGATAAAAAAAATCTTAATAAATCAAAGAATAGACACATCAACGTATTTTAAATTCATTTTTATTCGAGTTTAGTTGTTCGACCTGGTGGAATTCCTTTCCATGGAAAAATAACAGATACAATGACTTTCCTGGCCGTAAGCGGTAAGGACTGAAAGAAACATCACCTTCCCCTCCCCCCCCCCCCCCCACCCCGTTTCATTTAATCACTCACTTAGCCCTGGTCTCCAGACATGTGTTCACAATCGTAGTACTGAGTGAAATACTGACAACGGTTTATATCGTGTAAATGATTACTCATTTATGTTATGCTAAGGCAATCTACAAAGTACTCAAGTTGTTATTATCGTATTAAAACAAAAACAAAAAAAAATGGTTCAAATGGCTCTGAGCACTATGCAACTTAATTTCTGAGGTCATCAGTCCTCTAAAACTTAGAACTAATTAAACCTAACTAACCTAAGGACATCACACACATTCATGCCCGAGGCAGGATTCGAACCTGCGACCGTAGCGGTCGCTCGGTTCCAGACTGAAGTGCCTAGAACCGCACGGCCACTCCGGCCGGCCGTGTTAAAACATTTGAATTGTATTTGAGGGAGGGAGGAAGGAGACAGTAAAAAGCACTGACATCCGTGCCACTCCTCCTCAGAATTCAACCCTGAATCCATGACTGGGTTGAAGTTCCAAACCCTGCACAACGCAGTGACTGGAGACCTGTGCTCTGGAGAACCAATTAAAAATCCGCTCCGTCACTTCCTGCACAATTTCCAAATACATCGGAGGAGGGGGAAAGGAAGATGGAGAAAAATATACAGAGGGTCTCTACGAGGGGGAGGACTTGTCTAATGACGTTATTCAATGAGGTTACAAACGTTATGGGATACCTCCCAATATCGTGTCGGCTTTCGCCAGCGTAATGCAGCAGCTCGAGGTGGCTTGGACTCAGCAAGTCGTTGGAAGTCCGCTACAGAAATACTAAGTCACGCTACCTCTATAGCCGTCAACTTTTGCGAAAGTGTTGATGGTGCCGGATTTTGTGCACGAACTGGCCTGTCGATTATGTCCCATAAATGTTCGATGGGATTCATGTCGGGCGATCTGGGTGACCAAATCATTCGCCCGAATTGTCCGAATTTTCTTCAAACCAAGCGCTATCAGCTGCGGCCTGGTGACATGGCGCATTGTCATTCATAAAAATTCCATCGTTGTTTGACTGCAAATGGGCTCCACGTAGCCGAACATAATCTTTTCCAGTCAATGATCGGTTCAGTTGGACCAGAGGACTCAGACATATAGACACAGCCAACACCGTTAAGGGCACACCAGCAGCTTGCACCGTGTCCTATTGACAACTTGGGTCCATGGCTTCATGGAATCTGCGCCACATCCGAATCCTACCGTCAACTCTTAGCAAATGAAGCCCAGGCCGATCTGACGTAAACACAGCCCACACCATTATGGACCCACCACCAGCTTGCACAGTGCCTTGTTGACAACTTGGGTCCATGGCTTCGCGGTATGTGCGCCACACTCGAACCCTACCATCAGCTCTTACCAATTGAAACCGGGATGATTTGACAAAGCCGCCGTTTCTAGTCGTCTGAGGTCCAACTGATATGGTCACGAGCCCAGGAGAGGCACTGCAGGCTATGTCGCACTCAAGTTGGCCGTCTGCTGCCATAGCCCATTAACGCCTAATTCCGCCGCAGAGTCCTATCGGATACGTTCGTCGTACAACCCACACTGATTTTTGTGATTATTTCACACAGTGTTGCATATCTGTCAGCACTGACACCTCTACATAAACGGCGCTGCTCTCGATCGTTAAGTGAAGGCCATCGGCCACTGCGTTGTCCGTGGTAAGAGGTAATGCCTTGTAAGGTGTATGCTTCGCCGGCGATGGGCGAGGCATGACAGAATCTCTGACCAGAGAGTAGTTTATCGTTAGTTGTCGCTTGTCGCTAGTCTGCGCGAGTCGACAGTAGAAGTCAGTCTGCGCTTGTATGCGTGTCGCAAGTACTGTCGGTCAAATTATTCGAGTCGGCTATTTCACTCATTGTACATCGCGATGTACTGTTAACAGTTTTTCGCGGCATTTTTCACTAATCAAAATTATTCACAAATGAAACAAAGACAGTACAAAATGCAACAAACACAATTATAACAAAGAGCAAAAAAAATTGCCGATGATCTGTGAAAGAAAGAGTGACAAATTAGTAAATGCGTTGCGCCAGATGCAAACTACGTTTAAGTAATTAAGAGCAGATATATGACTACTTATCAGAAGATTCACAAAAAAATACGATCCTAGTCCGGATGTCGCCAAGTGTAACCTCCCCGCAATAATTTAATAAATGTTAATTTGAAATGGAGCCAAGTGTAACCTCCCAGCAAATAATGTTTAATAAAAAATGTGAAATGGAACCATGCGTAAACTCCTCACAAAAATTAAGGAATGAAATTTGACCATAAACCAACAATAATATTGATTAAATAATGAACCATGAACCAAATGTAACCTCTCAACAGAAATAATAATGTCTGGTAAATTTTATAAGGACAGCAGCGCTGACCTTCGGCCCTGTATTCTGAATAACAAAAGCAAAATCCTTACATCAATAAAAACTGCAACTATATCTGCTCTTATTTGTCGACACAACCTCGTGCAGTGCTGGCGTGTATATATATATATATATATATATATATATATATATATATATATATATATATATTCTTGGAAGGAATGCATAGGAAATATTCTTTAAATTGAAATGAATGCTTTTTCTTCAAAAGGCCGGCCGGTGTGGCCGTGCGGTTAAAGGCGCTTCAGTCTGGAACCGCGTGACCGCTACGGTCGCAGGTTCGAATCCTGCCTCGGGCATGGATGTGTGTGATGTCCTTAGGTTAGTTAGGTTTAATTAGTTCTAAGTTCTAGGCGACTGATGACCTCAGAAGTTAAGTTGCATAGTGCTCAGAGCCATTTTTTCTTCAAAAGAGTGGAAAAATTCTTTAAATTGAAATGAATACTTTTCTTTAAAAGAGTTACTTTATAAAAAAATTATTATTGGGGCATTTTTTCTGAACAAATTAAATTACAATTAACATACATTATTAAATATGCGCAAGGCTGCTTCTTTACCTTCTACAACAATACTCATCCTCCAGAGTCCTGACCAGAGTCGCGACCAGAGCACACAGCCGACGCATGCCGACTCCCTACTACCGTATCCTACTGACTACTACTGCAGACTCGCGCAGACAAGCGCAGACTGACTTCTACTGTCGACTCGCGCAGACTAGCGACAAGCAACAACTAACGATAAACTACTCTCTGGTCAGAGATTCTGTCATGCCTCGCCCATCGCCGGCGAAGCATACACCTTACAGCCTGAAATTTGATATTTCCAGCACACTATTGACAATATGGATCTCGGAATACGAAATACCCTAACGCTTTCCGAAATGGAATGTTCCTGCGTCTAGCTGCAACTAGCGTCCCGTGTTCAAAGTCTGTTAATGCCCGTTGTGCGGCCGTAATCACGCCGGAAACCTTATCACATGAATCACGTGATTACAAATGCGCTGCCATTTTGTACCTTGTATACGCAAGACTACCACCATCTATATATGTGCACATCGCTCTTCCATGATGTTTGTCACCACAGAAGAAATAAGAGCCAATATGGAAGACACACTGGATCCAGTATTACAGTTAAACAGAGCTTTGGAAGACTTGCGATCAAATAACGCTGCAGGGATTTCTAAAATCATTGAGCGAAGTGGCAACCAAACGAAACTTCTAGTTAGTGTGTAGAATCTATGAGACTGAAGTCGCAGCATCCGACTTGCGGAAGAATATCATCCACTCAATCCCGAACATAACAATGGGCTGATAAGTGCAAGAATTATCGCACAACCAGCTAAACAAATCATGCATCTAAGTTGATGACCACCTTAATATACAGAAGAGTGGAAAAGAAAATTTGAGATCTGTTAGACGACTATCGGGCAACGGCCTTGCCGCAGTGGATTCACCGGTTTCTGAGAGATCACCAAAGTTAAGCGCTGTGGGGCTTGGTCGGCACTTGGATGGGTGACCATCCTGCCGCCGTGCGGTGATGCCATTTTTTCGGGGTGCACTAAGCCTCGTGATGCCAATTTAGGAGCTACTCAACTGAATAGTAGCGGCTTCGGTCAAGAATACCATCATAACGGCCGAGAGAGCGGTGTGCTGACCCCATGCCCCTCCTATTTGCATCCTACTCTGAGGATGACACGGCGGTCGGATGGTCCCGGTAGGCCACTCGTGGCCTGAAGACGGAGTGCTTTAGACGACTATCAATTTGGCTTTAGGAAAGTTAAGACATCAGATGAGCAGTTCTGACGTTATGCTTGGCAATGAAAGCAAGACCAAAAAACAAAAAGAAAAAAAGCTATATCTAGATTTCCAGGCACACTCTTCACTGCTGTACCTTCAGGCCATATATATATATATTGATGAGTGTGTTTGCGAATAACAAAATATGTAACATTAATGGCCGTATCTTATGATCGCATTGACTTAGAAGCTTAAATTCTTTGCACCGCCAAGCCCTTAAATTGGGAAAAAAATTCTGAGAATATAGGTCTAGCAACAACTTTGTTTGAAAGTGAACCATGGACGGTGGAAAACTGAAACAAAGAAACCCGAAGAGTTTGATATCTGGTATTTCAGAAGGATACTGAAAATTATGTGGACTGAAATGAGATGGTTATAAACAGAATCTACCAGGAAAAGATATGAGGCAAGTAGTAAACAAAAGAAGGGGACACTTGTTAAGATGTCAGCGAATAACTTCCTTTATACTAGAGAGAGAGAGAGAGTGGGGGGGGGGGGGGGGGAGGAAAGGAACTGAATGGAAGACGGAGATTAGAATATGTAGAACAAATAACTCTAAACGTCTGGTCCGTCCCTAATCACCTCGTCATTGACGGGAGGTTAAACCCTGACATTCCGTTCTTTCCTTAGAAGATTCGGTATAAACACTCCCCTGAGATGAAGAGTTTGTCACGGCACAGGTAACCAAGGCCGGCTGCATAAAATGTGTCGGACGTCTCATGACGAAAAAAAATCTCGATGTAATTTTCGTTGGTTTCCTCATATTATACCACGTAAAGACCAGGAAGGTTTATTCACAAAGAGGCTACGGCTGCCTCCCTGTGTTGCGTTTGTGAACACCTAGACATCGACGGGATGCCAAACTTTGATATTAACTTTAAATCAAGGCAGTATCGACCCATGTTGTTCAGTAGGTAAGTCTCAGGACTTGTATTCAGGGAAAGTGGTGTTCAAATCCGCCTCCAACCACTATGATTTAGGTTTTCCATGCGTTTTCTGGATCCCTTCAGGCAAATCTCACAGTTGTCCTTTCAACAAGTCTACACCCAACCATATCCTCGTCTTTCCCCGTGTCTGCGCCATTTTCACTGTATCGTTTGGATGGCTCGTGGCCGGCAGGATAACTGCTGGGCGGGTCTCCTATGCTCGACAGGCCTCGTCTTAGGAACCAGACAAATGTGCACCACTAACACTAATCTATACTCCTTTGTGTCACTCCAGGGAGTTTTCTCGTATGTATATAACACGGAACCTCCTGTCAACCTCGTCTTAGGAACCAGACAAATGTGTACCACTAACACTAATCTATACTCCTTTGTGTCACTCCAGGGAGTTTTCTCGTATCTATAACATGGAACCTCCTGTCAACCTCGTCTTAGGAACCAGACAAATGTGCACCACTAACACTAATCTAGACTCCTTTGTGTCACTCCAGGGAGTTTTCTCGTAAGTATAACACGGAACCTCCTGTCAACCTCGTCTTAGGAACCAGACAAATGTGTACCACTAACACTAATCTATACTCCTTTGTGTCACTCCAGGGAGTTTTCTCGTATGTATAACACGGAACCTCCTGTCAACCTCGTCTTAGGAACCAGACAAATGTGCACCACTAACACTAATCTATACTCCTTTGTGTCACTCCAGGGAGTTTTCTCGTATGTATAACACGGAACCTCCTGTCAACCTCGTCTTAGGAACCAGACAAATGTGTACCACTAACACTAATCTATACTCCTTTGTGTCACTCCAGGGAGTTTTCTCGTATGTATAACACGGAACCTCCTGTCAACCTCGTCTTAGGAACCAGACAAATGTGCACCACTAACACTAATCTATACTCCTTTGTGTCACATCTCGTATGTATAACATGGAACCTCCTGTCAACCTCTTCTTAGGAACCAGACAAATGTGTACCAATAACACTAATCTATACACCTTTGTGTCACTCCAGGGAGTTTTCTCGTATGTATAACACGGAACCTCCTGTCAACCTCGTCTTAGGAACCAGACAAACGTGCACCACTAACACTAATCTATACTCCTTTGTGTCACTCCAGGGAGTTTTCTCGTATGTATAACACGGAACCTCCTGTCAACCTCGTCTTAGGAACCACACAAATGTGTACCACTAACACTAATCTATACTCCTTTGTGTCACTCCAGGGAGTTTTCTCGTATGTATAACACGGAACCTCCTGTCAACCTTGTCTTAGGAACCAGACAAATGTGTACCACTAACACTAATCTATACTCCTTTGTGTCACTCCAGGGAGTTTTCTCGTATGTATAACACGGAACCTCCTGTCAACCTTGTCTTAGGAACCAGACAAATGTGTACCACTAACACTAATCTATACTGCTTTGTGTCACTCTAGGGAGTTTTCTCGTATGTATAACATGGAACCTCCTGTCAACCTCGTCTTAGGAACCAGACAAATGTGCACCACTAACGCTAATCTAGACTCCTTTGTGTCACTCCAGGGAGTTTTCTCGTATGTATAACACGGAACCTCCTGTCAACCTCTTCTTAGGAACCAGACAAATGTGTACCACTAACACTAATCTATACTCCTTTGTGTCACTCCAGGGAGTTTTCTCGTATGTATAACACGGAACCTCCTGTCAACCTCGTCTTAGGAACCACACAAATGTGTACCACTAACACTAATCTATACTCCTTTGTGTCACTCCAGGGAGTTTTCTCGTATGTATAACACGGAACCTCCTGTCAACCTCGTCTTAGGAACCAGACAAATGTGTACCACTAACACTAATCTATACTGCTTTGTGTCACTCCAGGGAGTCTTCTCGTATGTATAACATGGAACCTCCTGTCAACCTCGTCTTAGGAACCAGACAAATGTGCACCACTAACACTAATCTAGACTCCTTTGTGTCACTCCAGGGAGTTTTCTCGTATGTATAACACGGAACCTCCTGTCAACCTCTTCTTAGGAACCAGACAAATGTGTACCACTAACACTAATCTATACTCCTTTGTGTCACTCCAGGGAGTTATCTCGTATGTATAACACGGAACCTCCTGTCAACCTCGTCTTAGGAACCAGACAAACGTGCACCACTAACACTAATCTATACTCCTTTGTGTCACTCCAGGGAGTTTTCTCGTATGTATAACACGGAACCTCCTGTCAACCTCGTCTTAGGAACCAGACAAATGTGTACCACTAACACTAATCTATACTCCTTTGTGTCACTCCAGGGAGTTTTCTCGTTTGGCAAACAATCTAAACAAGAACCCTAAAAAGTTTTGGTCATATGTAAAATCGGTAAGCGGATCTAAATCCCCTATTCAGTCACTCGTTGACCACGATGGCACCGAAACAGAGGACGACCGAAGAAAGGCAGAAATACTGAATTCAGTGTTCCGAAACTGTTTCACTGCGGAAAATCGTAACACGGTCCCTGACTTCAGCCGTCGCACGGACGCCAAAATGGAAAATATTGAAATAAACGATATCGGAATTAAAAAACAACTGCTATCACTTAGTAGCGGAAAAGCATCCGGACCAGACGAGATACCCTTAAGATTCTACAGTGATTATGCTAAAGAACTTGCCCCCTTTCTATCAGCAATTTATCGTAGATCGCTGGAAGAACGTAAAGTACCTAGCGACTGGAAGAAAGCGCAGGTCGTTCCCATTTTCAAGAAGGGTCATAAATCAGATGCGAATAATTATAGGCCTATTTCGCTTACGTCAATCTGTTGTAGAATAATGGAACATGTTTTGTGTTCTCGTATTATGACGTTCTTAGATAATACAAATCTCCTTCATCATAACCAACATGGATTCCGCAAACAGAGATCATGTGAAACTCAGCTCGCCCTATTTGCCCAAGAAATTCACAGTGCCGTAGACACTGGCGAGCAGATTGATGCCGTATTCCTGGACTTCAGGAAGGCATTTGATACGGTTCCGCACTTACGTTTAGTGAAAAAAATACGAGCTTACGGAATATCGGACCAGGTTTGTGATTGGATTCAGGATTTCCTAGAAGAAAGAACACAACATGTCATTCTTAACGGTTCAAAATCTGCAGATGTAGAGGTAATTTCGGGAGTACCGCAGGGAAGCGTGATAGGACCTTTATTGTTTACAATATACATAAATGACTTAGTTGACAACATCGGTAGCTCCGTGAGGCTATTTGCAGATGACACGGTTGTCTACAAGAAAGTAACAACATCAGAAGACTCGTACGTACTCCAGGAGGACCTGCAGAGGATTAATGCATGGTGCGACAGCTGGCAGCTTTCCCTAAACGTAGATAAATGTAATATAATGCGCATACATAGGGGCAGAAATCCATTCCAGTACGATTATGCCATAGGTGGTAAATCATTGGAAGCGGTAACGACCGTAAAATACTTAGGAGTTACTATCCGGAGCGATCTGAAGTGGAATGATCACATAAAACAAATAGTGGGAAAAGCAGGCGCCAGGTTGAGATTCATAGGAAGAATTCTAAGAAAATGTGACTCATCGACGAAAGAAGTAGCTTACAAAACGCTTGTTCGTCCGATTCTTGAGTATTGCTCATCAGTATGGGACCCTTACCAGGTTGGATTAATAGAAGGGATAGACATGATCCAGCGAAAAGCAGCGCGATTCGTCATGGGGACATTTAGTCAGCGCGAGAGCGTTACGGAGATGCTGAACAAGCTCCAGTGGCGGACACTTCAAGAAAGGCGTTACGCAATACGGAGAGGTTTATTATCGAAATTACGAGAGAGCACATTCCGGGAAGAGATGGGCAACATATTACTACCG
This sequence comes from Schistocerca americana, assembly GCF_021461395.2. NCBI lineage: Eukaryota > Metazoa > Arthropoda > Insecta > Orthoptera > Acrididae > Schistocerca > Schistocerca americana. Next base: position 891,238,835 of record NC_060119.1, read on the forward strand.
CCCACATATATCTCGCGTAATGATCACAACGAAAAGATCCGAGAAATTAGAGCAAATACGGAGACTTACAAGCAGTCGTTCTTCCCACGCACAATTCGTGAATGGAACAGGGAAGGGGGGGATCAGATAGTGGTACAATAAGTACCCTCCGCCACACACCGTAAGGTGGCTCGCGGAGTATAGATGTAGATGTAGATGTAGATATGTATAACACGGAACCTCCTGTCATCCTCGTCTTAGGAACCAGACAAATGTGCACCACTAACACTAATCTATACTCCTTTGTGTCACTCCAGGGAGTTTTCTCGTATGTATAACACGGAACCTCCTGTCAACCTCATCTTAGGAACCAGACAAATGTGTACCACTAACACTAATCTATACTGCTTTGTGTCACTCCAGGGAGTTTTCTCGTATGTATAACATGGAACCTCCTGTCAACCTCGTCTTAGGAACCAGACAAATGTGCACCACTAACACTAATCTAGACTCCTTTGTGTCACTCCAGGGAGTTTTCTCGTATGCAAAACACGGAACCTCCTGTCAACCTCGTCTTAGGAACCAGACAAATGTGTACCACTAACACTAATCTATACTCCTTTGTGTCACTCCAGGGAGTCTTCTCGTATGTATAACACGGAACCTCTTGTCAACCTCGTCTTAGGAACCAGACAAATGTGCACCACTAACACTAATCTATACTCCTTTGTGTCACTCCAGGGAGTTTTCTCGTATGTATAATGCGGAACCTCCTGTCAACCTCGTCTTAGGAACCAGACAAATGTGTACCACTAACACTAATCTATACTCCTTTGTGTCACTCCAGGAAGTTTTCTCGTATGTATAACACGGAACCTCCTGTCAACCTCGTCTTAGGAACCAGACAAATGTGTACCACTAACACTAATCTATACTCCTTCGTGTCACTCCAGGGAGTTTTCTCGTATGTATAACACGGAACCTCCTGTCAACCTCGTCTTAGGAACCAGACAAATGTGTACCACTAACACTAATCTATACTCCTTTGTGTCACTCCAGGGAGTTTTCTCGTATGTATAACACGGAACCTCCTGTAAACCTCGTCTTAGGAAACAGACAAATGTGCACCACTATCACTAATCTATACTCCTTTGTGTCACTCCAGGGAGTTTTCTCGTATGTATAACACGGAACCTCCTGTCAACCTCGTCTTAGGAACCAGACAAATGTGTACCACTAACACTAATCTATACTCCTTTGTGTCACTTCAGGGAGTTTTCTCGTATGTATAACACGGAACCTCCTGTCAACCTAGACTTAGGAACCAGACAAATGTGCACCACTAACACTAATCTATACTCCTTTGTGTCACTCCAGGGAGTTTTCTCGTATGTATAACACGGAACCTCCTGTCAACCTCGTCTTAGGAACCAGACAAATGTGTACCACTAACACTAATCTATACTCCTTTGTGTCACTCCAGGGAGTTTTCTCGTATGTATAACACGGAACCTCCTGTCAACCTCGTCTTAGGAACCAGACAAATGTGTACCACTAACACTAATCTATACTCCTTTGTGTCACTCCAGGGAGTTTTCTCGTATGTATAACACGGAACCTCCTGTCAACCTCGTCTTAGGAACCAGACAAATGTGTACCACTAACACTAATCTATACTCCTTTGTGTCACTCCAGGGAGTTTTCTCGTATGTATAACACGGAACCTCCTGTCAACCTCGTCTTAGGAACCAGACAAATGTGTACCACTAACACTAATCTATACTCCTTTGTGTCACTCCAGGGAGTTTTCTCGTATGTATAACACGGAACCTCCTGTCAACCTCGTCTTAGGAACCAGACAAATGTGTACCACTAACACTAATCTATACTCCTTTGTGTCACTCCAGGGAGTTTTCTCGTATGTATAACACGGAACCTCCTGTCAACCTCATCTTAGGAACCAGACAAATGTGTACCACTAACACTAATCTATACTGCTTTGTGTCACTCCAGGGAGTTTTCTCATATGTATAACATGGAACCTCCTGTCAACCTCGTCTTAGGAACCAGACAAATGTGCACCACTAACACTAATCTAGACTCCTTTGTGTCACTCCAGGGAGTTTTCTCGTATGCAAAACACGGAACCTCCTGTCAACCTCGTCTTAGGAACCAGACAAATGTGTACCACTAACACTAATCTATACTCCTTTGTGTCACTCCAGGGAGTCTTCTCGTATGTATAACACGGAACCTCTTGTCAACCTCGTCTTAGGAACCAGACAAATGTGCACCACTAACACTAATCTATACTCCTTTGTGTCACTCCAGGGAGTTTTCTCGTATGTATAATGCGGAACCTCCTGTCAACCTCGTCTTAGGAACCAGACAAATGTGTACCACTAACACTAATCTATACTCCTTTGTGTCACTCCAGGAAGTTTTCTCGTATGTATAACACGGAACCTCCTGTCAACCTCGTCTTAGGAACCAGACAAATGTGTACCACTAACACTAATCTATACTCCTTCGTGTCACTCCAGGGAGTTTTCTCGTATGTATAACACGGAACCTCCTGTCAACCTCGTCTTAGGAACCAGACAAATGTGTACCACTAACACTAATCTATACTCCTTTGTGTCACTCCAGGGAGTTTTCTCGTATGTATAACACGGAACCTCCTGTAAACCTCGTCTTAGGAAACAGACAAATGTGCACCACTATCACTAATCTATACTCCTTTGTGTCACTCCAGGGAGTTTTCTCGTATGTATAACACGGAACCTCCTGTCAACCTCGTCTTAGGAACCAGACAAATGTGTACCACTAACACTAATCTATACTCCTTTGTGTCACTTCAGGGAGTTTTCTCGTATGTATAACACGGAACCTCCTGTCAACCTAGACTTAGGAACCAGACAAATGTGCACCACTAACACTAATCTATACTCCTTTGTGTCACTCCAGGGAGTTTTCTCGTATGTATAACACGGAACCTCCTGTCAACCTCGTCTTAGGAACCAGACAAATGTGTACCACTAACACTAATCTATACTCCTTTGTGTCACTCCAGGGAGTTTTCTCGTATGTATAACACGGAACCTCCTGTCAACCTCGTCTTAGGAACCAGACAAATGTGTACCACTAACACTAATCTATACTCCTTTGTGTCACTCCAGGGAGTTTTCTCGTATGTATAACACGGAACCTCCTGTCAACCTCGTCTTAGGAACCAGACAAATGTGTACCACTAACACTAATCTATACTCCTTTGTGTCACTCCAGGGAGTTTTCTCGTATGTATAACACGGAACCTCCTGTCAACCTCGTCTTAGGAACCAGACAAATGTGTACCACTAACACTAATCTATACTCCTTTGTGTCACTCCAGGGAGTTTTCTCGTATGTATAACACGGAACCTCCTGTCAACCTCGTCTTAGGAACCAGACAAATGTGTACCACTAACACTAATCTATACTCCTTTGTGTCACTCCAGGGAGTTTTCTCGTATGTATAACACGGAACCTCCTGTCAACCTCGTCTTAGGAACCAGACAAATGTGTACCACTAACACTAATCTATACTCCTTTGTGTCACTCCAGGGAGTTTTCTCGTATGTATAACACGGAACCTCCTGTCAACCTCGTCTTAGGAACCAGACAAATGTGCACCACTAACACTAATCTATACTCCTTTGTGTCACTCCAGGGAGTTTTCTCGTATGTATAACGTGGAACCTCCTGTGAACCTCGTCTTAGGAACCAGACAAATGTGTACCACTAACACTAATCTATACTCCTTTGTGTCACTCCAGGGAGTTTTCTCGTATGTATAACACGGAACCTCCTGTCAACCTCGTCTTAGGAACCAGACAAATGTGTACCACTGACACTAATCTATACTCCTTTGTGCCACTCCAGGGAGTTTTCTCGTATGTATAACACGGAACCTCCTGTCAACCTCGTCTTAGGAACCAGACAAATGTGCACCACTAACACTAATCTATACTCCTTTGTGTCACTCCAGGGAGTTTTCTCGTATGTATAACACGGAACCTCCTGTCAACCTCGTCTTAGGAACCAGACAAATGTGTACCACTAACACTAATCTATACTCCTTTGTGTCATTCCAGGGAGTTTTCTCGTGTGTATAACACGGAACCTCCTGTCAACCTCGTCTTAGGAACCAGACAAATGTGCACCACTAACACTAATCTATACTCTTTTGTGTCACTCCAGGGAGTTTTCTCGTATGTATAACACGGAACCTCCTGTCAACCATCCCCGATATCTTCGCTCACCACACCATCAGACGCAGGAGCAAGTCTCAGTCCCGCAGACATGAAAAGATAATAGACTCTCCTTTGTGGCTAGAAAGGAGAATACACGCATATACTTCGGTAATCGTAAAGTGACGAAGGCACAATATTTGGAAAGTCTGAAAGCCTTAGTCATACACGGTGCGGTCACATTGATGTGACCACCGCCTATGTTCGACGTGGATGTGAAACAACCACTCACACATGGCAGGTGATAACACTTAAAAGGCTGCGTTCACACTGTCGGCCGGGCCGGGCCGGGATGACGCGAACTGGCTCGGCTCGAGCCTAGCCAGCTCAGGCCGACGTGTAGTGCATTCACATTGCGCGCCGCGTCGAGCCGGGAAGGCGAAAAGGGGGAAAATCCACTTCTCCGATTTTCATGTTTTAAAAATTCTTAGCGGTATATAAGACTTCGCCACATCGTTTTATGAACTTATTTTTTCCTGAAAAGCGTTACTTACGTCGTGAAAAAAGAAAAAGTCTACTTTTCGTTTCGCGTGATTTCTTAGTTAAGTAACGCTTCTTAACCGATTTTGAAGAAAGTATGCGGCTAAAAAATCTAATTTTTGTACACGTGGTAGTGTAACATCTTAGCTTCGTATTGAATCATTTATCTTTCCGTATTTCTTTTGATAGATTTCACTAGACGAATATGTTTTCCATCCAGGGCTCCGATGTAGTGAGGAAAATTGGCGACATTTTGGAAATCATGGCTACTTTCGTTCCATTTGTCTGTTGAGGACTCAGGCATGCGTTCTTCTCTTAACGTAGTCCAAATAGTGGCGCTCACCTGCCTTCTTAACAGTCATTGTGAAATGATGCTATTTGTCAACGTTGTGCACTTGATTTACAAATCTTGTAGTGATAAAGTTATGTAGCGGGTAGCTTACTGTTAGATCCGTTTTAGACCATACATTGTTGGGAATGATGTGTAGCTAAGAGTACCAAAAAGTTTTTGGAATGATAATGATACTGATATCTGTCTCTACGCGGATGGTCCGCGCTCCGCGTTCCGCGCGCGGTTGGCGGACCCGCGAGATGGTTCACACAGTCGGGCGGATGCGCGCGGTTCTGTGCAGTCGAGTGAACGCGGTCTTCCCTGCACTGTGCTGGATCTGATCTGTGGTGTAACACATCGTTCTGTTTGATCGGATGTATAGAGATGAGCTCGCTGCAAGTAAAAGTCATTTCAGCCTACATGACATACAAAAAGAGAAATTCCACGCGCGAGAGACGGTTTTGGGTGCTTCCTATGGTGGAACAAAGATGTACGAAAGGGGCGTTCGTTAGGATGCTTTTGGGATATTGAAGGTGGGGCGTGGGTTCAAATGGTTCAAATGGCTTTGAGCACTATGGGACTTAACTTCTGATGTCATCAGTCCCCTAGAACTTAGAACTACTTAAACCTCACTAACTTAAGAACATCACACACGTCCATGCCCGAGGCAGGATTGGAACCTGCGTGGGGCGTAGGTAAAAGAGGTCGTTGGATAGTGGAAAGAGCTGATGAGAGCTGGGGGGTGTATGTTTAAATTAGTCTGATTTGTTTGCTTAATCGACATAAGCAGTTGAAGTACCTGAGTACGAAATAATAGCTTCTGATCAACATTTAATGTCTTCATAGAAGGCACAGCGAAACAAAGAATGCTCGGACGTCGTCTTCCTCCTTTTCCTTACCATCTTTTAATAATGTAAGTAAATTATCATCAAATGTTGTGTTCTTGATAGGCATCTTCCTCTTGAAGGATTGTTTTTCGGTGTTGACATTCAGTCGGACATCATCGGTTTGTTCTTCAGAGAGTTCGTCTCGATTGTTTTCTGCGAGTGCACATTTGTTATACAGATTATCTTGCATGACCGATACTGAGTCAAAGTTACTCTCTGTTGGCGCATCTCGGAAACGGTCAAGAGAGTGTAACTGCTCATGGTAGATGTGTTTTGGTCTCTCAGTTGCTGCTGATCCGGACCTCATTTCATTTATTCTAGTGAGGCTTTTAAAATAGGCATCCCGTGCATTTTTCCATCTCGTCTGGACCTTGTCAACTGAAATAACAAGGCCGATAAGTCTTTTATTACTGAGGACGAGTACATGTATTATTTTAAGAATGAATACATCTAAGGTTTTATGTCAGCGTAGCCGACTTAATACCTAGAATTAAGTCTACTTTCGTCTGTGAATGTACATAAGTATCAAATATATGCTTTACACGTTACAGGTATCTTGGAAGTTGGTTGGTTGGGTATTTTGGGGATGGAGACCAGACAGCGAGGTCATCGGTCTCATCGTATTAGGGAAGGACGGGCCGGCCGAAATGGCCGCGCGGTTCTGGCGCTGCAGTCTGGAACCGCGAGACCGCTACGGTCGCAGGTTCGAATCCCGCCTCGGGCATGGATGTGTGTGATGTCCTTAGGTTAGTTAGGTTTAACTAGTTCTAAGTTCTAGGGGACTAATGACCTCAGCAGTTGAGTCCCATAGTGCTCAGAGCCATTTTTTAGGGAAGGACGGGGAAGGAAGTCGGCCGTGCCCTTTGAAAGGAACCATCCCGGCATTTGCCTGGGGCGATTTAGGGAAATCACGGAAAACCTAAATCAGGATGGCCGGAAGCGGGATTGAACCGTCGTCCTCCCGAATGCGAGTCCAGTGTCTAACCACTGCGCCACCTCACTCGGTTCTTGGAAGTAGAAACGCATTTACAGATCTGCATTACTCTCATTTAATGGGTGCATCAACAGTTGGACAGATTACGAGGCAGGTGAACGCCACTATTTGGACTACGTTAAGAGAAGAACGCATGCCTGAGTCCTCAACAGACAAATGGAACGAAAGTAGCCATGATTTCCAAAATGTCGCCAATTTTCTTCACTACATCGGAGCCCTGGATGGAAAACATATTCGTCTAGTGAAATCTATCAAAAGTGGATCACTTTTCTTCAATTACAAGAATTATTTCTCCATTATCCTTATGGCCATCTATGACACTAACTATTGTTTCACGTTCATTGATGTCGGAGGATACGGAAGGAACTGTGATACAACCATATTTAAAAACAGCGTCTTTTGGGGTGAAATGGAAAAAGGAAAATTAGCGTTACCCCACCAAAGCCGCTGCCAGGTACAGACGACTCTCCAGTGCCATAGGTTCTCACGGTAGACGAAGGCTTCGCATTCACAACATGTGTTAAAGGCCGTATGCGCGAAAAAATATGACTCACAGAAAGAAGATTTTCAATTACCGACTTACCCGAGCTCGAAGGTTTATTGAATGTACTTTCGGAATATTAAGTCACAAGTGAAGGGTTTTTCACCGGGCCCTGAAGGTCAATCTTGATCTAGGAGTATCTATTGTCAAAACGTGCTGCATTTTGCATAATTTTGTTCGAGTAAGAGACAGATACAACTTTGAAGACACCCTGTATGTTACCGGCTTCGAAGATGTGGTAGAAAATACACCTGTCAGTAAATCGGGTAATACTGTACGAGATAAATTTGCGGAATATTTTGTCGGTAGAGGAGCTGTGCCCTGGCAGGAATCAAAAATTCACTGAACACAGGCCACTTATCTCAATGACAGACATTTGCGGTTGTGTACAATTTTTCTACATAATCAATATTTGTACTGTACATGAACTGAACTGGTGAATGTCTATAATTCTATAATTGTAAATCATTGTATTTTGTATAGAACTACAATAAAAACACAAGGAAAATATGCGTCTACTTACCACACTTTTTCTGATCTGCCTCGTTCAAACCTTCAAAGCCGAGTATTATATTTGCACAGAAATCTAGCCACGCCTTCAATCGCATTTCACGGTTCTTGTACAGTGTGTTAACTGTGAAAGACGACTGAGTTGCGAGGGGAGTGCGGGGAGAGGAGGAAGCAAGCATCGGCTGGCGAGGGGTGAGGAGCCGGGGGGGGGGGGGGGGCGGGGGGAGAGACAAGACACGCCTACCAGTTGCAGTGCTGGCACTACAAATTGCACGTCATACTTACACGAAAGCAGACGAAAGGCTTGGAAGTTGTTGGCGACTCCCGAGATGGGCCAGCAACTACTCATTTTGATAATGTTTAGCACAACTGCACAATAAAAACACGCAGAACAGTACAGCGCAAAACAATAACGAAGCAGACGACAATGGCTACCTTCTACAACACAGTCAGCTACGTAATGTTGGCAGCAGTCGAAACTGCGTGCCTACCGAAGCCTCCCGACATTTACCGACTTCTACCGACTCAAGACTAGGGAGAGGTCTGCCATCTAAAAGTTTACACACTGTAGTCCCCATGCGATGGACCCCATATGTGAGGTCTTCCTTCAACTTCGGCAATTAACATGTCTATAGCGATTTCACAAGACATTCTGGAAACTTCTTAAATCGCACCCATATTTACCACACTAGTCGAACGCTACGGCTGAAATGAGGTGCTCTGCTTCTACTGCGCGCGCAGTATCCGCAGGACTGCGCACGCACCAACTTGTTTCTGTGTATTCAACTGACGCGGAAGGTCTGCGGCGCGCAAGGGCTGCGCGGACGGCTCCGCCGCTTGCGGACCGTCTGCGTAACTGTGTGGTGCCCTATTCGAATACGAGACTACCAACCGCGCGGAACGCGGAGCGCGGACCATCCGCGTAAGTGTGCAACTGGCCTTACAGTTTGGTTTAGTGTAGTCATATAATGCAGGACAGAAAAAAACTAATTACTAGTGATCAGCGCAGACCTAGTGTCGGTCCCTCGTATTATTTTAATGGTCTCATGGTCTAGATAAATCCAAATGTGTAAGAATTTTTCCCTCTGCTACTGGGCAATCATCTGCTATGCTTTTATAATTGGCCACACGTTGCATCACAAAAGACAAACAATTATTTGTCATCAGCATCCTACAATTAGTATAATGTACATTTCGTATTTCGAACTAAAAGATAAAAGTATATTAATCTAAGATGAGATCCATTGACGTAGCTGATCACATAGTCAAGTGCATTTGTCTACTTCATAATATTGTCATTGACAGAGAAGGATGCAATGTTGAAGCTGAAAAGTTTTGTAACACTGCTGATGTGCAGACAGCTGGTGCCACATTCAACAGAAATTCCACATTACGTTCGAATACTGTCAGGAACACTTTTGTTGAATATTTCGTTAAAAATGCAACTTAAAATAATTAAAAAACCTTTCAAACATAAATTTTGGAATTGAAAGTACTTAGCTATTTACTGTATTTTTGTGGATCTCATTTCATTGTAAATAAAACAAATAAAATTATAAAGGAAAATAATTTATATTTGTGTGTACTAGCTGAAACACACTCCTCCGTTACTTCGTTCCATAATCTGGAAACTGCATCATTACTGTCATACTAGCCAAATTTCTGATACCAAATTGATGGACGCAAGTTAATGTCATGTATATGTTATTCTGCATTCATTAAAGCAAGAACATCGCAAAAAGATGTCACAGACAACAGCTTATAGTAGCGTGCCACAGCATGACTTTACAATGCATTGTCCAAAACCATGTGTTTGATATCAAAGCGGGCGGCGGCCCGGCCAGGCTCGGCTCGGCCCGGCCTGCAGTGTGAACGCAGCCCAGTGGAGGGTGTATAAAGCGTGTCTGTATGAAGCGAGAAATAGCGCAGTCGTTGCCTTAAAGCGGAAACGGAGAAATTTATCTGATGTCCAAAAGGGCATGATCATTGGCTTTCAAGCCAAGGTGGAAGCACTTACGAAAGCCCTAAGTTCGTAAGAATTTTGCGCTGCCATGGTTAAATAATACCGTACGCGGCAAAATGGCGCCATCCAAAGCCGGCACTGAGGCACCTGTGGCGCACTACGGGTCATAGACGACGGGGCTGAACGACGGGTGCGGACGTGTACGAGCGAATAGACATGCAACTGCTGAGCACTTGACCTCCCAGATGAACCGTGGGGCTACCAACAGTGTTTCCCAGTGACCGTAAAAGTAAACGCTGCTGCGTATGGGCCTCCGAAGCAGGCGTCTCCTTCATGAATCCACGCTGACTGCTGTTCATCGGCGATAAAGGTTAGAATTTACATGCCAATACCGCAACTGATCGCCCACTGAGTGGCGAGCAGTGGACTTTCCAGGTGACCCACGTTTTATGCTCCATCGGACAATCGTCGGAATGGTCCAGGCAGGAGGGCATTGTCTGTGTAACCTCGTCATTCTGGAAAGCGCAGTGGATCGACACAACTATGCATCTGTCCCTGGGAGACCATGCCCACTTCTACATATAGTTTGTTATTCCTCAGCACGGTGGCACCTACCAGCAGGACACAGCTCCCAGTGCGCAGACAAGAGCTCACAGGTTGAGCTATCCAAGAACGGCTGGCGACCCGCGCCCATAGCCTACCTTCCACCGTTACATCTCCTACCTGGCCGGCCGGAGTGGCCGAGCAGTTCTAGGCGCTACAGTCTGGAACCGCGCGATCGCTACGGTCGCAGGTTCGAATCCTGCCTCGGGCATGGATGTGAGTGATGTACTTAGGTTAGTTAGGTTTAAGTAGTTCTAAGTTCTAGGGGACTGATGACCTCAGAAGTTAAGTCCCATAGTGCTCAGAGCCATTTGGACCATTTTTTTCTCCTACCTGTGAAAGCGAGCCGTGAGTCCTGCTTGGATAGCTCAGGCAGTGAGCACTTGCTCAGGTACGAGTCCTGGCCTGACACACTGTTTCGATCTGCCAGAAAGTTTCAATTCAGCGCACACTCCGCCGCAGAGTGAAAGCGTCCTTCAACATGCTTTAGACAAGCATGTTTCGATCAAGATTTTAGGGAATGGGAAATGCCCACTGTGGTTTAATAGCAGTGTGGGAAAGTTGCTTTGGAAGCAAAGAGATTTCCACCACAGATTTAAGCGAAGATGAAAAAAAAAAAAAAAAAAAAAAAAAAAGACCAACGAAAGCTGAACGAAGCAAAAAGAACGCCATGAGAGCAATGAGCGTAACGTTCAATGAATTTCAAAGTAAAATTTTGCCAAACTATCTAACTAAAAACCTTGAGAAGTTTTGATCTTATATACATTACTGGCCGTTAAAATTGCTACACCAAGAAGAAATGCAGATGATAAACGGGTATTCATTCGACAAATATATTATACTAGAACTGACATGTGATTGCATTTTCACGCAGTTCGGGTGCATAGATCCTGAGAAATCAGTACCCAGAACAACCACCTCTGGACGTAATAACGGCCTTGATACGCCTGGCAATTGAGTCAAACGAGCTTGGATGGCGTGTACAGTTACAGCTGGCCATGCAGCTTCAACACGATACCTCAGTTCATCAAGGGTAGTGACTGGCGTATTGTGACGAGCCAGTTGCTCGGCCACCGTTGACCAGAAGTTTTCAGTTGGTGAGAGATCTGGAGAATGTGCTGGCCAGGGCAGCAGTCGAACATTTTCTGTATCCAGAAAGGTCCGTACAGGACCTGCAACATGCGGTCTTGCATTATCCAGCTGAAATTTAGGGTTTGGCAGGGATCGAATGAAGGATAGAGCCACGGGTCGTAACACATCTGAAATGTAACGTCCACTGTTCATAGTGCCTTCAATGCGAACAAGAGGTGACCGAGACGTGTAATCAATGGCACCCCATAGCATCACGCCGAGTGATACGCCAGTATGGCGATGACGAATACACGCTTACAATGTACGTTCACCGCGATGTCGCCAAACACGGATGCGACCATCAGGATGCTGTAAACAGAACCTGGATTCATCCGAAAAAATGACATTTTGCCATTCGTGCACCCAGGTTCGTCGTTGAGTGCACCATCGTAGGCGCTCCTGTCTGTTACGCAGCGTCAAGGGTAACCGCAGCCATGGTCTCCGAGCTGATAGTCCATGCTGCTGCAAACGTCGTCGAACTGTTCGTGCAGATGGTTGTTGTCTTGCAAACGTCCCCATCTGTTGACTCAGGGATCGAGGCGTGGCTACACGATCCGTTACAGCCATGAGGATAAGATGCCTGTCATCTCGACTGCTAGTGATACGAGGCCGTTGGGATCCAGCACGGCGTTCCGTATTACCCTCCTGAACCCACCGATTCCATACTCTGCTAACAGTCATTGGATCTCGACCAACGCGAGCAGCAATGGCGCGTTACGATAAACCGCAATCGCGATAGGCTACAATCCGACCTTTATCAAAGTCGGAAACGTGATGGTACGCATTTCTCCTCCTTACACGAGGCATCACAACAACGTTTCACCAGGCAACGCCGGTCAACTGCTGTTTGTGTATGAGAAATCGGTTGGAAACTTTCGTCATGTCAGCACGTTGTACGTGTCGCTCGGAAAAGCTGATCAGTCGCATATCACAGCATCTTCTTCCTGTCGGTTAAATTTCGCGTCTGTAGCACGTCATCTTCGTGGTGTAGCAATTTTAATGGCTAGTAGTGTATATTTATGGACGATATTTTTGTTTATAAACTGTGATTGGTTGTTGACGGAAATTTTCACAAGGAAAAGGTTTTACTGCGAGTCTGTTATCTGAAACGTCTGAAGAGTTCTCTACAAGCATGTATATTTTATACTGCATATCTGTGTTATTCTTTCTTATCAAACTAAGAAATGTTCTAGAACAGAATAGCATATTAATGAGCGAAAATTGGCAAACTAAGTTACCTAATACACACTTCGATCTTTGGAAACAGCTTCCATCCGAAACCTGAAGCCTTAGGATATTAAAAAATTCTATGGGTATTACATGTCAGTGCGAGAATGAACAGTCAAAGTATTTCAAATTTACAGTTTATTTATTGATTCTGCTTCGAGTAACATTGTTAACGTGTGAAGCCTTGTGAGGCAGGAAACCAAAGATATTCAGTTTTACTTAAGTTTAGTGAAAAGATACCATGAGGTTTTATAAATTAATATCTGGTCTCGATTCCATTATATAATGGCTTACCACGCAACATGAAAAAATAAATTCACTAAATGAGAATCATGCCCCTTTAGGTCTTGTACGACTATGCTTCGTTATGTTGTATATCTCCTGAATAGAGAACAATGATTAACTTTATGTGAGTCACGCAGACAACGATGAACCCACAGGTTAAACCAGCTGATTCAGTACCGCCAGACTATCGGAAATCTTTTGGTACATTACCAGTCATAGTATAATTAAAAAAATATTTTCTTGTGAAATAGCCACAAGGCTACAGAAAGAGCGAGAATTTTCTCGAAAGTAAAATTCAGCTTATTTTTCTCACTGACAGTGATTGGCAGAACTGTTTCTTAAGAATTCAGTTTTCGCCTGAGCCCATAACGCTTCCTCCTCTACTGTCCCTTTCAGTCGCAAGATTCTTATATAGCTTAGTACAAGTTCCACTAACTTCTCCTCTTTCCCGATGAAGACTTTTTCTAACTTCTTTGTTTGTTACTCATCGTATGCCTTCAAGACGTAGTGGCAAACCCCCAACTCCATTTTTAATAACTTTGTGTAGTACTGCATTTCGAATACTTGTAGTTTTTTCGAGGGTTGACTTCACAACACACTACAAGTCCGTTATTCAACATCCGTCACATGTGAAGATAAAAGAAAACCCTTTTTTCTCTCTTGCATACTTCTCTGCTGAATATTTTGAAACAACGTCTATGGCGATATGTATTTTTGTTGCCTCTCTCTTAAGTGTACACGCTGTTCATTCACACACACTCGATATCCATTAAACAAAAACTACGCTTTATTTACACCAACCTAAGCATCAACATACTGCAAAATAAAATAAGTGGAATGCAAGGAAAACATAGTTATTCTTTTCTGGCAGTGAAAGGGAGCGAAAGGCGTCGAATTGTGCTCCAAAATAATTCACACAGTAGTCACGCACTAGTAAACAGGAGAATTATGAAAGTCTGTGACAGAATAATGACGCTTTGCGTGATATAATCTCGACACAATGAAATGGCAGAAAAGGAAGAATTTCAAAAGAGATGAGAGATAAGATTAAATGTGAAGGCAACTTCATCACTTGTGAATTGCATGTTACGAAACTCGTTTCACAAATGTTTACTCCTGTAAGCTCATATCGTTTATCTCTCATTCTGAGTAAATGTGTTGTGGCGCCATTCTTGCTTAATGACTTCTCAGCTTCTTGCTCTTAACAGTAACCAGAGGCCCTCAACGCACAAAAACGTGCACAGGTAGACTCTGAGAAAATGCGCAACAAAATATTTTGAACAAACAGATTGAATGTAAGAGGCAGCAATAAAGGATACCCATTTTAAAGAAGAGAAATAAGGTACTGTAACTACAAATAATAGTCCGAGAGAAAGCGAGATCTGGCAGGTGGAAAAAAAGTAAGTTACATGGGCAGATACCTTGAAGAGCAAAACGACACGTTGCGATAACAACCGAAACAATTATCGACGAGTTTATTATGCCCTGTTGAATACAGCAGTGAGTCAAGTGCCTGCTTAACTCTTTGGCTACCATCAGTACGTATGTGTCCACGATAAGTTATCAGAGAACCAATTGGAATTTATAGCTTGTTATTGCTATGTCCCACTGTTAAATGGAAGCCTACTAATAGTTAGCAGAATTCTTATAATTACAGACTGTACATGTAGACTGTACTGTCCTCAAGTATCGTTGTTAACTCGCGTCTTCTTCGTATTGTCACACTGAATCAGTTTGCACATGCATAGAGACAGCCCAAATGCCAGATTCGCAAAGTGGGCTGCCTTTTCGGACACATCGTGTCAATGATTCGCACCCACGAACTGGCGCTTACTATATTATAAACTTGGTCTATACTGAGCATCTGTAGTGTGAGTTAATATCTTGCAGAATGCTCTGTCCACTGGTATATGTCTGTTTTCAGTAAGTCTTGCTGCCTTTGCACAGTCGTCTTCTGAAACCGTTTGGGCACTTATGAATAATCCTGTATGTCCAATCCCTTATCCCCTCAAGCCCCTTAGAAAATGGAACGATGGGAAGTATTCTTTTTGTATTGTTACTTCTGAAAAGACATTAATTAAAATAACCATGTATTACCGTTTTTTTAAATAAAATTGGTAGTCAAAGGGTTAAAAGACTAGTGGAGTGAGGCGGCAGTAAAAGCTTGGAGCATCAGACCAAATTTCAGACTTCGTGCCTATTAGACGACACATGTTTTAGAAGAGAGTACAAACTTCATTAGCCATATGTTGTGGTGATCTCAGTTACGGCCTCCAGTACACCCTTTGTAAGCAAAATCCGCGTTCCACCTTCCACATTCAAGTTTTCTGTAGTTTCCCTAATTTATTTAAAGCATATGCCAGATGACACCCTTAACAAGGATTCGGTCGATTTCCTTCCTCATCCCTCCACAACACAAATAGTGATCCGCCACTAACAGCCACGTCGTTGACGTGACGCTTAACTCTAGTTTTCCTTCCTTCTGATACACAGCGCTTAAACACATGAAACAGAAGAGATGGAGTACAGTACACAGATACAGAGACTGTTACAGGCACTCCTTTCCCCGTTCTTTCCATATTTTCTTTTCTCATGAATGTCACATCGAACGTGCGTCAGCGGAATGTGATAAAAGGCGCAGTTGTTCGCTGCATGTCAGTACATGATCTGGAGAGTCACTGGTAAAGATTGTTCGCTGACAATGCTTTCAATCATAGAGATATGACTACGAAGACTTTCGCGACGGAGTCCTTGCATAAAAAGTTCTCGGTTTACTTGCCGCGTCAAATTTGGATAAAATCCCAAATTTGACGCGGCAAGTAAACCGAGAACTTTTTATGCAATTCATAGAGATATATTCTGTCTCGAGGAAGGATTTGGCCTTCAGGAAGATGTGAAAGAGGCCAGTGCCTTATGCAGCGAGTGGAAAATCTTTTTTCGGTATGGATGAATGCATTAGTGAATTGCAGAAATAGACTAAAACGAAGGTATAGTCGTCTGCAGCACATCCATAAATCATAGTATTTAAATACGTTGACGTAACCATTAGTAGTGAGTGATACGAAACTGGATAATCAAGTACCTTTTACAGTGGGAAAGGCAAACGTCACACTCTATTTTATTCGGAGGATTAGGGATTGTGCTGATTCATAACCACGGAACCATGTTTTTAAGATTCTTGAGTATCCAAGAGCAGTCACTACTCTTCTGTCCGGGGTCCATTTCAGATTCACATGATTTCAGAAACCGAAAACGCTTAAAAAGGAGATGCACTACATGTACCGGGTTTTTCGGCTCGTACGCTAGCGATACAGCGAAGGAGATGAACAGGAAACGCTAGTCGTTAACCTTTCAAAAAAGACGTTGTGTAGTTCAAACAATGATGATGATAATATTTCAAGATCGTCTCGATGAAGATCCTTATATACGATCGCTCAGCTATCGTTGTGAAAAGAATTAAGATGTGTCCAGACATCACGTGAAATTGTTCGCAGTGTATTACAGTTGGTGACGTTCACTATTAGTGGAACGGAATGGAACGTCATGCCAATGATTCACTCAGTAAATTTTTGACTTGAGTTTGGTGGGACGGTAATGTTACTTGTGTTCGTAGAGTTGGTGCTTTTGTTGCCTGGTTCTTTTGTCGCTTGCGTTTCTTGTGGTGTATTGCTAAAGTTATAAGAGGAATTAATGTCTTTCCTGTAAGCATATTATTTACATCTTACAATACATGAACGACGAAAAAATCTACACTGTCTGTAAACAAGTACTAAAGAAATGTCATAAAAAGATTTTTTTTTATTTTATATTCCTTTGGCACTAGAATAGTGTCTTCCAGTTGGTGGTTCGGCAGAGTGAGGGGGCAGGGAATGACAGGAAGTGGTGATATTTGACGTTATTATTAAGAAAGACAGAAAATAATGTACAAGGGACATGGCGAAATAGTGTTTTTCTCTTGTCTTCTAAATACAGGATGTACATAAAGTCCGGAAACACTTTCAATTATTTATTGCAGAAGAGCCAACATTGTACAGATATCATACATATGCCATTTTGAAGAGAACGCTGAAAGTATCTTTTTTTTTATTTTCATGTATACCGCCACAGCATAGTTTGGTAATTTGCCGATAGTCAGCGCTAGTCGCAAACATGGCGAGTTTCGGTGCGGAGCGACTGGCCTCCCCGATCACCAGGTCTCACTCCGTGTGATTTTTTTCTGTACCGCCTCTGCCACGTGATGTAGCAGAGCTCCAGGAGAGAATACTACGGAAAGCAACTGCCACAGTGGACGATACCGTGCTGGTAGGAAATTGATTACCGTATTCACGTGTGCCGGGTCATTCATGTTTCGCATATAGAAAGTTTGTAAAATAAGACTTTCAGAGTTTCTCATCAAAATGCAATATGTATGACATCTGTACAATGTTTAGTCCTTGTGCAATAAATAATTGAAAGTGTTCCCGGACGTTATGTGCACCCTGTATTGTTCTCTACTATATTTGTAAATATTTCCGAGATTAAGTGAAACCTGATGTTTCGATATCTGGACATCTTTTTATGACACTTCTCCTCTTCTTTCAATTTCTTATAGTTTGTACTGAAATGCTGCAAGCTCTTCACGTAACCTCTTTACACTCTTTGGTCATCTCTAACTATGCAACCTCAGAGGCGCAGAATTAAGTTAATGAGATATGTATGACCACAATGATGGTATGTCCAATGTCACTTCCTATTCGTAATTTTCTTGTAATATAACTTAGTATAGGAGACTCTCTGTTATTTTCTGGACTTACCTTCGCAGAAACAGGGAAGAAATAGCAGACAGAGCACACAGAGTGCAGGCAGATCGGCCGTTGTCCATTTATGTGATAGTCGGAGGGTGGCGGAAATGTTCTAAAAGGCGGAATTCTGTCAGCTTGTGAAGTGAGATATTTGGAGACATAAACTTCTCCTGGCTTTCCAAAAGAGCTAAAAGACAGCTCTGACCTACTTTACAGACGACGCTGGAGCAGAGTCAGCTACTATCCAAGTAGCAAGCTTTTTTTAAGTTTTCAAGGGACCTGTAATGTGAGGCTAGCTGATGGCAGAATGAGCAGTGATTGGAGCGTTAGTTGTGAAGACAGGAGGACGTAAAACTCGGTAGCAAATTATTTAGAAAACAGGGAAATAAATGTGGTTCATATTGTTGGCGTTTCGACTTTTTAGAGCGCGAAATCTTGCTTGTGAAACGATTGCGCCACTGGGCGAGCCTAAAAACTTTTTGGAAGATTAGTGGACGCGTAGTGTTGGCGTGAAGACAGCAGCAGGCTATGCTTTTAGAGGCGCTACAATGGCATGGACTTGGAAGGTGGTGATTGGGACGCAAAATGAGAGAGAATGATTGGCAGACGCAGAGGCTGATACATTTGAAGTCACAGACAGGAAACGGAGGCTAGATTGTGGCTGCTTTCTCTGGTCACAGAGTTATTGTGCCTCCACTCTGTTCACGCTTCAGTGAAGATTGTGGTAAACATCGCTTACAGCTCCAGCATATTATGGAAACGGAGAATACGGTACTTCAATTTAAGACAATTAAGACTGGCTCATTTATGGTCCAAATGGTTCAAATAGCTCTGAGCACTATGGGACTCAACTGCTGAGGTCATAAGTCCCCTATAACTTAGAACTACTTAAACCTAACTAACCTAAGGACATCTCACACATCTATGCCCGAGGCAGGATTCGAACATGCGACCGTAGCGGTCGCGCGGTTCCGGACTGTAGTGCCTAGAACCGCTTGACCACTCCGGCCGGCGGCTCATTTATCAGCACTTCCACAGATGTGTAGGATGCTTGCGTATTGGCTCCAGACAAAGTGTCACTGTGATCATCATAAGCAGGCTACTACGCCTATTTCGTAGAATTAGATCCGAGATTTGATCCAACTCTATATCCTTCTGTAACTTTGCCATCTCAGCGGGTTAGGTAGCAATACATTTAGTAGGGAACATTTTTGTAACGTCTTGTCAATATAATTGTAATTTATTGCATTAATATTCATGTCTTTGATAATAAACCATAGTGTCATTTAAACCTTGAGTTAATTATCACAACCAGTTCCTTTAAATGATAACATTGTATCAGATTCACCGTAGGACAAACCAGTTAAAGCAATAGCAATTCTATTGCACACATTAAATTTAGCATTGAGTCTCAAGGCTTTACCTATGTCTTCATTAATCTCAGACTCAGAAAGGTTCACTTTTTTTTCACACACTCGTGGTGTTTTGCACTATGACTGCTTCAGGAGCGTTCATCATGAATTTTAAACTTTGCTCTCTTTTAAGATGGATCGCTTCTCATAACCCCATATACAGCTTTCGTTATTGACGAGTGTAACATTGCATCTAGTGTAAACTAGCCACTATTGTACGGCTCGCTGCCGTTCTGTGATTCAACACCACCTTATATAGCAGCTGTCCTACATGTTCATCATTCGTCAATTGAATGGATACGAATTACCCTCTATCGTGCACTGGACTATAACTCTAGGAATATACGTGAACGTCTACAGAAATATAATTAGTCGTATTTACCTAGTAGGGACAGAATGCCGTTTCTGCTTGATGATGGTGATGATGTCCCAATAGATGAACTCCACGTGACACGGAAAGTGATGAGGAGACATCCTGGTGACCATGCCCATTGCCCCTCGACCACCGATCATGCTCTACATTCACTATATCTATACTCTGCACGACATCTTACAGTGTACGGAAGAGTGAGTTTCTAGTAACATTATCTGATCCCCCTTCCTTGTTCCGTTCGCAAATGGCGAGTGAGAAGAACGATTGTCGGCAAACCTTCGTATTAGTTCTAACTTCTCAGATTTTCTCGTGAGGCGTTTGAGGGAGGAAGCAAGTTGTTGCCCGACTCTTCCCAGAACGTATTATCTAGGAATTTCAACAGTAAACCTCTTCGTGATGCACAATGCTTGTCTTATAGTGTCTGCCACTGGTGTTTGCTGAACATGTCCATGAGCTCTCGTGCAGAAGACTGAACTATTCCGTGACAAGACGTGTTGCTCTTCGTTGGATCTCATGTATCTTTTCTATTAGTCCAACCTGGTAATGGTCTCAGACTAATGAACAGTACTCAAGAATTGGTCGAACTGCTTTATAGCCACTTCTTTAGCGGGTGTATTACATTTCCCCAAACCTCTTCTTATGAATCTCAACCTCGCATCTGTTTCTCCTACTGTTTGTTTGATGTAATCATTTCACTTTAGGTCGCACCGGATGGCTAGTTTTGGATCTTTTACGACAGTTACTATTTCCAGTAGTGTGTCCATCTCTCCCGTACTTCCTGGGATCTCTCGTATTGCAGCATTTTTTCCTTATCATTCCGGCTCCTTTATTGACCGCCCGTTTCCCCCCTATACAGGGTGTTTATAAATGAATATAGGGGCTTTAACGCTTTATAATATTTATTACATTAGACTTACAGTTATAAATGATATGTCAAATTAAAGAACAACAATTATTAAGTGTTGTTGTTGTTGACTTCAGTCCTGAGACTGATTTGATGCAGCTCTCCATGCTACTCTATCCTGTGCAAGCTTCTTCATCTCCCAGTACTTACTGCAACCTACATCCTTCTGAATCTGCTTAGTGTATTCATCTCTTGGTCTCCCTCTGCGATTTTTACCCTCCACGCTGCCCTCCAATGCTAAATTTGTGATCCCTTGATGACTCAGAACATGTCCAACCAAACGGTCCCTTCTTCTTGTCAAGTTGTGCCACAAACTCCTCCCCAATTCTATTCAATACCTCCTCATTAGTTATGTGATATACCCATCTAATCTTCAGCATTCTTCTGTAGCACCACATTTCGAAAGCTTCTATTCTCTTCTTGTCCAAACTATTTATCGTCCATGTTTCACTTCAATACATAGCTACACTCCATACAAATACTTTCAGAAACGACTTCCTGACACTTAAATCTATACTCGATGTTAACAAATTTCTCTTCTTCAGAATCACTTTCCTTGCCATTGCCAGTCTACATTTTTATCCCCTCTACTTCGACCATCATTAGTTATTTCGCTCCCCAAATAGCAAAACTCCTTTGCTACTTTAAGTGTCTCATTTCGTAATCTAGTTCCCTCTGCATCACCCGACTTAATTCGACTAAAGTGTTAAAACACCGATGTTCATTTATAAACACCCTGTATTTCTTCAGTGATCACTGTTATAAATATTAATCCTGCGAAGTAACATCGATAGTTCAAATTCTTTGACCGACAAGATAGTTCAAATTCCTTGACCGACACGACAGATCTCGAAAAGTTTTTTGTATAATAATCGATACTATTGTCGACATATAGCCCTTTTTCTGTTCGTTGTTCTACAGAAAGAAGATGGTTTGGCTCAAGGGAAAATGAGGAACGGAGAAAGAATGACTCAGCCTACGTGTCTAGAGAGATCGTGAGAGGGGAATGTTTACTTGTTTCTCGGTCAGTACTGGCAACCTACAAATGCGCTAGTCTCGCACGAAACAGCAGCTGTGGTATAAGTAACTAACGAAAGCGGACTGTACAAGCGTCCAGATTTAATTATATTCGTTACGCTATCCATTTATTAGTTGATCACACAGCACAACAATGTTCCGCAACGCTTCCAAAGAGCCGGTACTGATAGATCTCATTAAGTTGGCAACAATCGAAACCCGAGAAATGTTCCGATTTCTGTAGAATTCTCTCGGTAATACTGCCCACTATACCGTTGAGCGTTCACGTGTGTCTTCAATTGTTTCTAAAGTAGATCAGTTTTCATTATGTGCTCTCGCAGTGAAAATGAAGATATATAATCGCCACAAAGCAAGAAGATTAAATTCTTGTGTGTTTATTTGAAGAAGTGGAATGAACAATATCCTTGGTTGATGCGCACGACTATGTAAGCATTTCATCATCACTCATAGTGGTAAAGCCGACTGCAGCTAACTTTCTTGGGCAGAACTTAAGAAGTGGAACGAAAGAGATTGTTTTTATTGCTAATATTGACATTTGAGCCATTGGTTGGGAAACGAGGCGTCCTGCTTACAACAAACTTTATTAAGGGATAAATATAGTGGGAAGCAGTAGTTAGTATATCCAGTTTTCTGAACAGGTTTCCGCATGTTGTTCTTGAATCTACACCGTAAAAGAATCTTATTAACACGCTTTTGCACTCTAAGAACTTGCTCTGGGTTACTGGAGTTACCCCAAAACATGATACTGTACGACATAATAGCGTAAAGGTAAGCAAAGTGTGCTAGTTTTTTTTATATATTTATGTAAGGAGTACAATGAAAGCTTTCACGACCAGATGTCATACTTGCTGATGAGTCTTCTGAACTGGATGGCAGTGGTCGAAGAAACTTATCTGTTCCTAACGTTGCATCCAGAGCTACGCTGGACATCTTAGGAGTCTTGTCCAGACTCTGCGTCACCAGGAGCACCTCCAAAGATGTCCAGCGTAGCTCTGGACGAAACGGCACGAACCAAAAAGTTTCTTCGACCACTGCCTTACAGACCAGAAAACCCATCAGCAACTATATAAGGAGTGTTCAAATGAAAAGGTACGAAACGTTGCAACAACCAAACCGGTAGAAATTCACTTATGCTGTTCCGCGATAACGTAGTGAGACAACTAGGGATGCGAATGTAGTGTTCATCGTGGTTGTGCACAAGTCTCATGTCACCCTAAAAAATTCACAGCTGTGCCCTCAGCAGACAAGATGCTGCTCACCGTCTTTTACGAAATCCGAGGCCCGGTACTTATCGAATTCCTCGAGCAAGAAAACACTATTAACACTGACATGCACTGGGAAACAATTCGTAGTTTATGCTAGGCCGTCAAGAGCAAACGGCATGAGCTGCTCACGGAGGGGGTGATTCCGCTCCACAATAACACGGGTCCACGCGCCGAAGAGCTCACTCAAAGTGTTATGGGGCAAGTTCAAGAGGGAGCAGCTTGGAAATGTTGCCCTGCGGCTTCCATGTATTTTCTACGTTAAAAAAAACTGCCACAGCCACAAGAATTTTGGGACCAATAAATCTTTCGGCTGGTGAAACAGAGGATAGTTTTGCTCAGGCCTCTGGTGATTGCTTTTGAATAAAGACTATAATTATACTCAAAATGTTGGCTCGGTTTTTTTTTTTTTTTTTTTAACACTGCTCATATCTCCACTGTCACAAATTCCAGTAAAATGCAGTGTAGCTGTGCAGTTGAAATTTATTGTAACTACATCTCCCCTGAATTCATGGTCAGATGTTGGTCATCTCCCCTTTCCTTTTTCGTTGCAGTTGGCGTTTATACACGTCCTGCTATACCGTTTTCCAGGTACTGTGGACGTGTATACACGCGCCTCTTGGATTTTCCTTCAGCGCTATGGACGTCTAATGCGTCCTCAGCACACCTCGTCTGTAGCAGTGAAAGGTTTAAAACCACGATTAAATATTCGTCGATTTCTCACCAATAGTGTAGTTGTACAGTAGTGGATATCATCTCCTATATATGTGCAATATGTTACATGTCTTTGCGTTCGTTGTCAAATGCGCCCCTGCGCCATCCTTCAATCTTCTGCAGATCTTTCTGCAGCTCACTAACAGTCTTCTGGCGTTGTTACCTTCTTATAGACGACCACATCATCTGCAGACAGGCCCACTGTCTTCGGATACCCCTGGAATACCCTTTACATTTCAACACTCGTTACGAGCGACCTGTTGAGTTCTATCCGTAAAGAAGTCTTGAATGCAATCACAGACCTGGTCCGATGCTCGATGAGCTCTTATTTTTTCCACTAAGCGACAATGCGGGACGGTGTCACATGCCTTGCGTAAGTCAACCAGGGCGGCATCAGCCTGAGCGCCAATGCCTACGGCGCTACGGATATGGACGAATAGGGCGAGCCGATATCCGAAAGATCCCTGTTTGCGAAATCTGTGCTGATTTTTGTAGAAATTTTCGTTCTGCAAAAACGCCATAAAATGTGAAAATAAAACATGTTTCATAATTCTAAGATGGACAGACGTCAGCGACATAGGCCTATAATTATATGCGTCTCTCCTACGATCCTTTTTACAAACGGGAGTGACCTGCCCTTTTTTCCAAGTCGCTAGGTACTCTCTGTTACTCCAGCGACCTACGACAAAACGCTGTTAGAACAGGAACAAGTTGTGTCGCATTATCTCTGCCTCACATGGTCCAGATATCTTTTCACTACTAAGCGATTGTTAATCGCTTTTCTGTTCAGCAGTCATTCATCGCAATATCTGCCATTTCGGCGTCCGTGCGATGATTGAAAGGAGGAACAGTATTACATTCTTCCACAGTGAAACAGTTTCGGAAGACCAGATTCGGTATTTCGACCTTCTCTCTGTCATCTCCCGTTTCGTTGCCAGTACAACAGATCACTAAGCGACTGTGTAGATTATTTTCATCCATTTACCGACTTTATATATAAGACCAAAACTTGTTAAGTTTTTTAGTTACATAATTTGGCAAAATTTTACTTCGAAATTCATTGAACGTTACTCTCATTGCTTTATTTTTGCTTCGCTCAAGCTTTTGTTGGTCATCTATGTTTTGACTTTGCTTAAATCTGTGGTGAAAATCTCTTTGCTTCGAAAGCAACTTTCTAATACGGCTATTAAACCACTGTGGGCATTTCCCATTCCTTAAAATTTTGCTCGAAACATGCTTATCTAAAGCATGTTGAACGACGCTTTTGAATTTTATCCTTTTGTGTTCCAAATCTTCGACCCCAGAACTAAACATTTGTTGCTGACTGTTCAGATACTTAGAATATAGATCCTGTCAGTCTCCTTAAGCAAAAATACTTTCCCACCTTTCTTAACATTCCTTATACCACCCAAGTCGTTGATGCTATCACAGCCTTATGATTACCATGTCTGACCCACCCTTGATTCTTAACTTCAACCAGATTATTTCACATTCGGAATCTGTAACAACCTCACTAGATATTATAGAATCCTTTACTGCAATAAACACGCCGCCACCATTGTCGTGACCGCGCGGGGTAGCCGTGCGGTCTGGGGCGTCTTGTCACGGATCGCGCAGCTACCCCCGTCGGAGGTTCGAGACCTCCCTCGTGGATGTGTGTGTTATTAGCGTAAGCTAGTTTAAGTTAGATTAAGTAGTGCGTAAGCCTAGGGACTGATGACCTCAGCAGTTTGGTCCAATAGTCCTTACCACAAATTTCCGACTACCACTGTCGTCTAGCCTAGCACATAATGTGTGCTTACCAGCATCGTTTTCCAGAGCACTGCCTGCCACAAGAATAAAAACAGTGAGTAATGCCATAAAATTAATCTTACAATCGTAGTATTCCTACCACATACAGTGCTCACTTTTTCGTCTCTGTATTTGCCACAGATGCACGACCCTCACAATACTCCAAACTAAAGTGTTCGTCTGATGATGAATCGCCAGGCAATTCGAAACCAGTCATGAATAAATAAAAATTGAAGAAAAAACGGCGATTGATTGCAGTAATACCTGAAAACTTTGAGATTATTGTAGGACTTAATTTTTGCATCAGTCCCTCACACTTAGCTAGATGCCACCCATGAAATCCGCAAAATATCATTTCAAATCCCTTTATTTTATAGAAATAGACAGGTGAAGCAGAAGTGAGCTCACCTCTGGAGGTTACAAATATCTAGTCCTTAACAGCGATGTAGTCTGAATGAGGAACCGAAACCCACTGAACTTTCAATGTTCTGCTTGCATTTAAATGCTATGTAACCTGCAAGGTATTTCAGTGGACCTTGGAATTCTCAGTCACCATTGCTTGCTGGTTCATCACTTGCAAACTGGAACATATCTCCTCTCCGCTGAAATTAATATAGTCCAAATCTGAATTCATAGTTCCAGTTACGTTAATATACAACTAGTGATGAACTTTATACAGCCCCGTTCGGTTTCCTCTGTTCAAGAAACATGTGACAGCACCTCACTAGTGCTCTCCGTAACGGATGTAGTTGCCGACAAGGGTATGTCCTCTGTAATTTCTGTCAGTATTAGAAGTCACATTCTATTTTTCACTTCGAAAGTCGTTGGGGTGTTGTAAAATGTGCCTCGACCATGAATTTTAGAAAAAAAGTTCTCCACATAGTGTCTTGGTTTAGCCTCGAAGTCAAGGTGTATGCAGCTCCCATGTTCTTTCTGCCAAAGTTAAAACAGAGGTTTTACTGAAATTATGAAAACCTTTTAGGATGACAGCAGGCATTGCTATTTCCACAACTCATGTTGAAACAAACCTCGAGGAGGCGTTTTAATGAGTTCTTCTGTTTCGGAAAACTATGAGTACAACCACTTCGAAGAAGTGTCTTGTCATCCACATGAACCCTTGAGTTTAAAACATCAAAGGCGTCACTGACCAGTTCAGTTATAATCCCTTGCTCTTCTTTGTATAGCCACAGCTAGGGCGCAACGGTTTGATAACAGCTATGCGGCCATTTGTACGTTCTTCAGAGCTCGTATTCTTATTTTGAGGTGAGACTTCTTATGTGAAGTACGGTGCTTAACTCCCCGCTGTGTTTTCTAACAGATTTACAAAAAATTCTTGTTCAAAACAATCACGTTGGGCAGAGTTATTCCATAATCTAAAACATGGATTTCAAGCAAATGAGGGACTCCATAGAAAACACGTACTCTTCTCGCTCGGTTATTAGGGTTCGGAATTTTGTGTTGTGGAAACTCCGAGTTCCTTCCAGACATCTGAGTGTTTGCCTCCAATATTACAAATTTCTGTTGCAGTTTTGGTTCCAATTGCTTGGAAATGCTTTATTATATTTAGAAGTAACTCATTAGTCATGGCACTACCGAAGTCAAAATGTACAGGCTGTTTCCATAATGGCAACAAACCACGAACCAGGACGTTTCTGTTTGGTCCTAAAATTATATCATGTGACGAGTTATGACACACGCGGACATTATATTCATCTCGTGAAAACTTCCATTTTCTCTAGAGGTTTAAATGTTCCTGTCTTAGCTTTCATAAATCCAGCACTTCTTTCAGAATTCCAGGTCTGCACTTGGATTGTTTGGTCCTTTTCTATAGTATTGACCAGCAGAGAAAGGGATAGCTCTTTTCCATAAGTAAGTGTAAGATTTCGGTGAGAAAGCTTTTAATTGAGAGCATTAACAATATCTTTCGGATTCCACTTCACTCTCTTTTTATTACTAAGTAAAGATAGAATCTGGCCTGATATGAAATACCGAGACAAAATGATGTTTAAATTATCCCTAATTTATTATTCTATTCCATAAGAAACACATTTATTTGGTTCCACAACATACTTCGAACACTTGGCTTTCAGGCCCTTGTTGCTTCTTTTTAATGCGTAATTTTCTTTCGTCACCAGTTGTGCTTCAGTTTTTAATCTATTTCCTCTTTAGCAGCAACGTCTAGGTCAAGAACTACTTCAGAGCTGGTAGATTATTCAAATTTAATTTTCTTCGGAGATAAAGCTTCTAAATTAGACTTCTTGCTCTTTTCTTTCATCAGCGATCTCTTGCTGGCGTTACCTGTTAATCGCATGCCCTGTTTGAGAGTCTTGAACGAATCAGTTTCGCATAAATTTCTTTTTCTGGCGGTAATGTGGCCAAATTCAGTTGATCTTCGGTCGCTAGGAAGTGTTTACGTTCGTTGCCAACCCTAGCCACTTCACAATATTTTACGCCATAACAAATAAATAAATAAAACGGCCAAATGATTTGTCTAAAAGTAAGAAGTAAAACATAAAAGAGAAACACTTGACATACCTCTGAATGATGCTCGAAATTAGTTACAGTAAATTATTTAAAGAAATTCTTCCAATCCATATGTGGCATACAGAAAACCAGTGCTTAACATTATTGGTTAAAAACAGTCGTGGTTGCAATTCTAGTTTTTTATTTTTCAACGACGCGTTTGCCTTATTAAGAAAAATAAGAAACTAAAATTGCAACCAAGACTGTTTTTAACCAATACTAAATAATTTAAAGTTCAATGTCTAACTTAGAATTTTAAAGGGTACTTAGAATATTTATGTGGTGAAACTTTTAACTTCTAAACCGGCACTTCGTTTGCTGTACATGGTTTCGTGTATCATTCAAAGGTGCATCATACATTTCTCTAATCTATTTTAGTTCCCACCTTTAGAAAAAGTCAGTTGACAAAACTTTGGCCATTTTTTAGTTTCTTTTTATTTTGAAGTTTTGTTTCTTACTTACCCTCATTACTTTCAAGCAATTAAGTCTTGTTTTTGCAAAGTAGAATTCTTCGCTTGGCTATGGAAATTAGGACAAAAGTCCAATGTGCAGTTTCTAGGACGTCTTGTTTCAGCTCCGCTAAAACATTTGACTGCTGAAGTCGGTTTTGTGAGTATAGTGTTGATTTGCGTGGTCTTGTGCGTAGTGGTTATTACTATCATCGAAAAGGTAAGTGAAGACGCTGTACTATCCGCAGCTAAGAAGAGTGCGCGCGTAGGAATGTGGCAGCGAGTACTGTGATGTGCTAAGGCAGAACAGTATTTGCCACCCTAAAATCATTTTCAGGAACGCGGTTGCGTCAGTATTGTAACTACGACGCACTTCAATTGGTTCGTGCGGTGTAATTACATTCAATCGTTGCACCTCATCAATGCACTGATAATTCTTCAAAAATATTGGTCATATCCTCCATTTATCACGCTGCTGTATCAGTAATGTATTAAACTGACACTATGTATGCAACAATTGAAAGGCATTTTCCTTCACAATATACGTTTCGTTTTTATCGTTTGAAACATTGCAAATGGTAAGATTTCCTCGTCCGTTTCTTGATACGTGTGGTTGTAATGTCTACGTGCACGCTTCACGAGAATTTTCCTCATTCTCTCTGGCGCTGTACGTAAAAACTAAAGGAAACGGGGGGTCCATAGATGGCGAACAATGAAACAAGATTAAGCTAACAGTGAAGTCTACTGGTAAAGCAACATTCTTTGGACGACCAGTGAGACAAACCATGGACAACCACGGGGCACAAACGAGTGAGTCAATGAGGTGAAGGACAGTTTCCCCACTCTCTTCTTCACGCCTCACATGGTCCTCCAAGAGAATTGCTTATCAACCTTTCGTCTCGTAAGTGCGACGCATTAACCCGTTACGTGTTCGTTTCTTTTGTAGCACCAGATAACTGATTTTTTAAGCAAAAGATAGTAAACCTCCCCTTAAGTGATTAACTTTGCAAGATCAGACGTTAACAGAAGCGCAAGACAAGCCATTGCAAATGTAAAATGCTAGTACGTTAATAACCAGTGTAACCTCCAGAATGCTTAATGCAAGCATGCAAACATAAATCCATTACGTTGTTCGGGCGCCGGATGTCAGTTTATGGGACTATAAAGGCACATTTGCATGCCGTGCGTGAGTTTCCTCGGAAACGCGAAATCTTAATTAAATAATTAATCTCTGACAAATAAATAAAGCCTATGGCACAGAACTGCAGCGCTATGTCGCTGATAAAACAAAATACAATTAGGACACTCTTATGTTTCATGAAGAAGGGGAGGTCTTGCAGAACAACTGGTGCGGGAAGCACGTATATTTTATTAACTGGCACACCGCCATATTTGAAGTTATATAAGAACACTGCGAGTTGCAATCTTACTAGGCACTCGATTCTGTAAAGAATTTATATTTATGAAAGTAAGTAGAATTATTTAACTGTAGGTTTATTCGTGAAATATATCTGATTTAACTAACTGTGTAAACTTTTTATGTTTAGTAGACAGTCACCTCTGTACGACGTATTGACATGGCTGGCAAATTATTCTAATATTGAGATTTAGATTTTGAGTCCGCACCTACCGCAGCAGTCTTTGGAAACGGTTTAAATACGAAGTCCGATTATTTGAGTCTTATTTCACGGTCAACTATGAATAACATTGCATTTACGGAAAAGCCATTGTCAAGCGTCTGATACCAAATAATTAAACGTCCACGTTCCAGATAAGCTAATATTAATTACAACCAATCACTATCATACATATACAATAAATTAATTTTTTTTTTATTTTATAGGACGTAGTTCATGTCTGTTGCACTTGGTCGGTCAAAAGAGGGACGGTTAACGCTTTTTGTGGCTGACGCTGGAGTTGTCCGATGACGTCTCATATGCGCTCGGTTAGAGGCAGATCTGGTGATCGAGTAGGCCAAGGGACATGTCGACACTCTTAAGAGCGTGTTGTGTTACAATGACGGCATGTGGGCGAGCGGTATCCTGTTGGAAAATACCCCCTGGAATGCTGTTCATGAAGGCAGCACAACAGTTGAAAGCACCAGATTGACGTACAAATTTGCAGTCAGGGTGCGTTGGAAATCCACGAGAGTATTCCTGCTGGCATACAAAATCGTACCCCTGAACTCCAAGTGTGTCCACCCCCGGTAGCTGAGCGGTCAGCGCGACAGAATGCCAATCGTAAGGGCCCAGGTTCGATTCCCCCCTGGGGCGGAGATTTTCTCCGCTCACGGACTGGGTGTTGTGTTGTCCTCATCATCATCATTTCATCCCCATCGACGCGCAAGTTGCCGAAGTGGCGTCAAATCGAAAGACTTGCACCCGGCGAACGGCCTATCCGATGGGAGGCCCTAGTCACACATTTTTACTCCAAGTGTAGGTCCGTTGTGTCCAGCACACAGGCAGGTTGGTTGCAGCTCCTTGACTGGCCTCTTCCTAACCAACCCACGGCCTTCACTGGCACCGAGGCAGAATCTGCTTCCATCAGAAAATACAACACACCGCCACCTGTCTTCCAATGAGCTCTCGCTTGACGCCACTGAAGTCTCAAATGTCGGTGTTTCTGGGCCAGTCGACTGCACGCTACAGGGCCCGTGGCTTTAGCTGTCGTTGAAGTAATCTATTTGTAAAAGTTCATTGTGTCACTGTGCTGCCAGCTGCCGCTCAAATTGCAGCTGCAGATGCAGTACGATGCGCCAGAGCCATACGCCGAAAACCGTCTTTCCCCTCGGTAGTGCTACGTGAACGTCCGGAGCTCGGTCTTCTGGCGACTGTACATTCCCGTGTCCGAAGCTGCCAACAGTCCTGTACAGTGACAACTTTCATGCCAAGTCTATCTGCAATATCGCTGATGGAACATCCAGTGTCCGTAGCCCTATTACACGACATGGTTCAATAATGTTGATAAAGGCGTCTTTGCCGCGTTAAAGCAGTGGTTCCCAACCTAGAGGTGATTACCCCCTAAGGTCTAAAATGAAATTTTCTGAGGGTATAAACATAACGGTGCAATTATGTTTCTGTTGCGGAGCCAAATGATCTTTAAAGACCATTTCAATTATCACTATTTCGTAAGACTGTAATAATGACTACGTAAGTTACCAATAATTACAATTTATTTTAAAATACTAGCGTTAACATGGGACACAGTGTGCCAAATGATATACCTTGTCAAACTAATCTGTGAACAACATTTTCCTCGCATAGTCCACCCACTACGTCATATTTTGTTCTTTGTACTGTACATCACATACACGGAAGCATATAATTAAAATGCGTTTTCAGAGTTGTTACTAAGTTGGCCAGTTTCTTTAAGGGTTGTGAAGTTTATTTAATTAACCATAAGGGGGCCATGTTAGAAACTCAGCATAAAATTCGTAATGTGTTGCGCATAAATAGGCAGAAAGGCTCAATTTTTTCGGATTAAGCAATCGGCAATCATTCACTGGAAAAAGTCACAACCATAAAATATCTAGGAGTATACACCCATAGCGAACTGAAATGGAGTGACCACATAAGACTTCTAATACACTACTGGCCATTAAAATTGCTATACCAAGAAGAAATGCAGATGATAAACGGGTATTAAGTGGACAAATATATTATACTATAACTGACATGTGATTACATTTTCACGCAATTTGGGTGCATAGATCCTGAGAAATCAGTACCCAGAACAACCACCTCTGGACGTAATAACGGCCTTGATACGCCTGGGCATTGAGTCAAACAGAGCTTGGATAGCGTGTACAGGTACAGCTGCCCATGCAGCTTCAACACGATACCACAGTTCATCAAGAGTAGCGACTGGCGTATTGTAACCAACCAGTTGCTCGGCCACCATTGACCAGACGTTTTCAGTTGGTGAGAGATCTAGAGAATGTGCTGGCCAGGGAAGCAGTCGAACATTTTCTGTATCCAGAAAGGCCCGCACAGGACCTGAAACATGCGGTCGTGCATTATCCTGCTGAAATGTGGGTTTCGCAGGGATCGAATGAAGGGTGGGAAGCTGGATTCATCCGAAAAAATGGCGTTTTGCCATCCGTGCACCCAGGTTCGTCGTTGAGTACACCATCACAGGCGCTCTTGTCTGTGACGCAGCGTCAAGGGTAACCGCAGCCATGGTCTCCGAGCTGATACTCCATGCTGCTGCAAACGTCGTCGAACTGTTCGTGCAGATGGTTGTTGTTTTGCAAACGTCCCCATCTGTTGACTCAGGGATCGAGACGTGGCTGCACGATCCGTTACAGCCATGCGGATAAGATGCCTGGCATCTCGACTGCTAGTGATACGAGGCCGTTGGGATCCAGCACGGAGTTCCGTATTACCCTCCTGAACCCACCGATTACATATTCTGCTAACAGTCATTGGATCCCGACCAACGCGAGCAGCAATGTCGCGATACGATAAACCGCAATCGCGATAGGCTACAATCCGACCTTTATCAAAGTCGGAAACGTGATGGTACGCATTTCTCCTCCTTACACGAGGCATCACAACAACGTTTCACCAGGCAACGCCGGTCAAATGCTGTTTGTGTATGAGAAATCGGTTGGAAACTTTCCTCATGTCAGCGAGTTGTAGGTGTCGCCACCGGCGCCAATCTTGTGTGAATGCTCTGAAAAGGTAATCATTTGCATATCGGAGCATCTTCTTCCTGTCGGTTAAATTTCGCGTCTGTAGCACGTCATCTTCGTGGTGTAGCAATTTTCATGGCCAGTAGTGTAGATCTTTGTATAGAAGCCCAGTCACAACCCTCCGCATCTCTGTGAGAGATAGGTAGGCAGCGGGCGGACCGAAGGAGACGTCCTCCCACGCCCTTCGGGACATCCAGGCTATCGTCCACCTGTGCTCTAGAGAAGAGTGGAAGGGAGGCAGAGTGAGACACCTTTTAAGCTGGAGATAAGACGTTTGCAGTGTGCCAGGGGAGGGCACAACTGGATTCCTCTGTAGGACGTGAGACGCTACTGTGAAATGACGCGTTTTGCTAAGGGAAGGAATGCTAGCTGCGAATGCATTTTAGCGGCTGCGTGTGCTCTCCTGCCGAGAGGACTGCGTCAGCCCACCCACAATGTAGTCGCCGAGCCGTGGGAAATATGGGCGGCGCAGAACATCTCGCGAGGACGGTGAAAAATGAATTGATGGATGGAAAAGAATATGAGCCAGCAAGTCGATGTATGGCCACGCCCAAGGACATAGCTTTGGAGGGTGCCAAGAGATCGCCTTGGAGATACACTCGTGATAGAACCGGGAAAGAAGACACTTGTCGCACGTAAGGAAAAGGGGAGACCTCTAGCCGAGCTGCGAGAGACGACACTTGGTTGCTGCTAAACGCGCCTCAGCCGCCAGCACTCCGCTATCGAGACGCTGCCAGCCCTCTGCAGCGCGTGTTCCTCCGTGCCGATAATCCTATCGGACGCAAAATATTAAAAATCACATTTTTTTGAATTTTCCTTTTTGTTAGATTATTATACATACGTTGACACTGAACAATGCGAAAAACGGGTGTTACATACATTATTAATTGAACACATATGTGGTGGTTTCAAATGGAGCCACTGCGCTTGAAATGTCGTTACTTTTGGTGATAAAGTCAAATGCTGTTCCTTTCTGCAGATAAGCATTGGGGCACTAGACAGAGAGCACACTTCTATCTGTTTCTGTGTTGTTGCATCTTTGTGTATACACTGCCTTGAAGCGCCATTTATCCTTTGCTTCTGTTGCATGCTTTTCATCTGGAATATCTGTTTTACTTTATTTATTTCTTTTTTTTATTATTAATGGTTCTGATAATATACTTGGACTCCCAGGTCTTTCTGATTAGTCTGGAAATTTATTTGTTATACCGCACCTTCGACAAATCGAGATCACTGCCTTCAGCTAGCACATCATCTCCACTTTCACCGTCAATATCTGAGTCGGCATCAGAAGAAATCCCTTCCAAACGGCATGCCAGAATTTCCTCTTCCTTTATTCTGCGAAAGTACATCGTGTGAAACTGGAAATATAATAACCTTTCACAGCTAGTAATGTTGCCCTTAGAGCCACAATGGTTTAAAAAGAAACACCACAATAATTACGTAACTAAACAAAAAACTTTAATTATTATCGCAATACACAGAGTATAAATTTGAACAGGGCAGTTCTAATCTATGCGCAGACGCCTTAAAGAGATAAATTCAATCACAATTTGAAAACAAAGAAAATCGTGCACGGCATACAAAAATGGTTCTTGCGTTTGCCCATCGAAGTGCTAAGATTTTAAACATATGAATTAGTTCAACCTGTAGCTGCTAGAGGGTAGCACGTACTGGGCAGCCGGCCGTTGTGGCCGAGCGGTTCTAGGCGCTACAGTCTGGAACCGCGCGACCGCTACGGTCGCACGTTCGAATCCTGCCTCGGGCATGGGTGTGCGTGATGTTCTTAGGTTAGTTAGGTTTAAGTAGTTCTAAATTGTAGGGGACTGAAGACCTCAGAAGTTAAGCCCCATAGTACTCACAGCCATTTGAACCATTTGAACGTACTGGAGAAATAAAAGGCGGCTTCTGACGTAGCTACTGTGCGTATACCACAAAATGAGAAAATCCTTCGTGACTTCAAACGGAACCACGTCGTTTGAAAGGGAAGGCAGCCTGATGACCACCCAGTAAAATGCACTTTCATCTAAGTTCGCCTGCCAGTTGTGTTTGCCCCATAGCATCCACGATCTAAACACTTTGATAGCAACCCCAAGAGTTTTGTAATTGATAATGGGCAAATTATTATTTTCTTCTCTTATGAATAAATGTAATTTGTATATTTATTTGAACTACCGTCGTCCAAAGGAACTTTGCTTCTACAAATTAACGTCTATAGCTAATCCTGAATTCTTCCTGCTGAAACTCCTAATCATTTTTATTTAATATGCAAATGCCGCACTCAAGTGCATATTAAGATACTGTAGAGGAGGAGAAGATTAGTGTTCAACATCCCGTCAACAACGAAGTCATTAGAGACGGAGCACAAGTTCGGATTGTGGAAGGATGGAGAAGGAAAACGGCCGTACCCCCTTCGAAGGAACCGTCCAGGCATTAGCCCTAAGCGATTTAGAGATTTAGGGAAATCACGGAAAACCTAAATGAGGGTGGCCGGACACGTGTTTCAACTGCCCTCCTCCCGAATACAAGTTCAGTGCGCTAACCAATGCGCTACCCCGATCGCTTAATTTAGAGTCATTTTTATTTAATTTTAACTTAGCGCCCGCTACTTCGCTCGCGTACACTGTATGGTCTGCACAGATATTTTTATTTTCTATTACCAAATTTTTATGCTGTTCTCAAATTGCTAAACCTTCTAAACTATTCAGGCTAATTAAGGCCATAGAAGCATGGGTCTTTTCCGAATGTACTTATAACTAAAAGAGATTCTGGTAGCATAAGTCTGAAGCATTTGTTTATCATGTCTTTTGAGTTCTTGTGGTGATATTTCCACAGAAACTTTCATCCCTTAACGCTTATTTCTGTACATCTAACCGAGAAATCAAATACCAATTTTCATCGGTTTAGCCTTAAAAAGTTTTAGTACAACGAAATATATTCTTAAAAATTTTCATCTCATTAGGTGTTGAATTCCAGAAGCACTGGAACACGTAGTTTTTTAAATTCTAACCGAGAAGTCAAATACCTATTTTTATAGACGTAGCTGTAAAAATGCTGTAGGGGTACTACTATAATTGTTTATTTTCAAAAAACTTTCACCCACTATTTTACCCTCTTAGTGGTTGAACCTCGAAAAATGCTGAAACATGCATTTCTTTATTTCTTACCAAGAAACCAAATACCAATATTCATAGTTCTAGCTTCAGAATTATCTTAATACCAACATATTTTCAAAAAGTCTCTCGTTCATTATTTCACACTCTAGGATGTGGAATTTCGCAAAACCCCTCTTAAACGGCGCCTACAGTGCTCATATCAACATCAAAAATGGCTCTGAGCACTATGGGACTTAACATCTACGGTCATCAGTCCCCTAGAACTTAGAACTACTTAAACTTAACTAACCTAAGGACATCACACAACACCCAGTCATCACGAGGTAGAGAAAATCCCTGACCTCACCGTGAATAGAACCCGGGAACCCGGGCGCGGGAAGCGAGAACGCTACCGGACGACCACGAGCTGCGGACATATCAACATCCTCTGCAAATTTTAAGTTTCTGCCCTTGGCGGGTTTGTTGGAAAGTTGACAAGTCAGTCAGTCAGGACAATGCCTTTAATAAGTATAGATACATATGTCACACTAGGGAGCGGTTTATATACCGGGTGATCAAAAAGTCAGTTAAATTTGAAAACTGAATAATTCACGGAATAATGTAGATAGAGAGGTAGAAATTGACACACATGCTTGGAATGACATGGGGTTTTATTAGAACCAAAAAAAAAAAAAAAAATACAAAAGTTCAAAAAATGTCCGACAGATGGCGCTTCATCTGATCAGAATAGCAATAATTACAGCTGCATACTGTACAGTCATCCTAGTGGATCGCAATCAACTTGCGTGCTATAAATACGACGCATTGCATAAATTATTCGTTTCCAAACCTTTGGTTCTTCATCTCGAAATACTCACAAGGAACCCATAGAGTGCGAGGTCGCAAAAGGCCAATGACGTTTACAGCATTCAACGCCCCGTGTATTGTCTGCCATGCAGCCACAATATTGGCTTCTAATCGCAACAAGGAGCGTACTGGAGGTATCCAATGGTGTGCACAGCATGAGGCTAAGGAAGCGTTCTTCAGTTGCTTAGTCGACGAGTATCTCACAACAGTGCTACAGTGCTAGTGGTGCCGGCCGCGGTGGTCTCGCGGTTCTAGGCGCGCAGTCCGGAACCGTGTGACTGCTACGGTCGCAGGTTCGAATCCTGGCTCGGGCATGGATGTGTGTGATGTCCTTAGGTTAGTTAGGTTTAAGTAGTTCTAAGTTCTAGGGGACTGATGACCACAGCTGTTAAGTCCCATAGTGCTCAGAGCCATTTTTGAGTGCTAGTGGTGTTGACACAAAGCAGAGCAATGGCACCGATAAAGAAAACGAACATTTTTTTCTGTTTTCCGTCGTGAATTTGATTCTAACCTGAAAAAAAGAGAAAAACATCCAAAAATGTTACACAGTAACGTATTGTAACTACCACGTAATACACTTATCATATGTATGAAAAGGAACATGTATTACAGGCCACTGAAGATGCTGCACAAATAAAAGAAGTGAAATGCGTATGGCAATAAACAAACTGTCTTCAATCAATTGCGTAGACGGAACATACCTCTATGGAAAACAAACACTGTATTATATTTACAACAGTCGCCGAAGCTGACATTTCCTCGGAAATGAAATATTTTCGTAAAAATTTCCATCCCCTATTGCGCTCATTTAGGTAGGGGTTGAATACCGGGAATATTGAAAAATATATTTTTTTTGTTTCTAAACGAAAAGCCGAGTATCAGTTGTCACAGATGTAGCCTTAAAAATCCTTTAATAGTTCTTTAGTAATTATTTATTTTCAAAAACACTTTCACCCACTGTTTTACTCCTTTAGTGCTTAAATTTCCAAAAATGCTAAAACATGTATTTTGTTAATTTTCTGACTGAGAAACCAGATACCAGTTTTCGTAGTTCTGGCTTCAAAATTCCCTTAATAGCAACATACTTTCCTAAAGCCTTTCATCCCCTATTTCACCCTCTTACGGATGGAGTTTCGGACAATCCCTTCTTAAACGACGCCTGCCGTATAAGACCACACCCTCTCCAAACGTCAACTTTCTATCCTTGGCGGTTTCGGCTGGGCGATGATGAGTCAGTGAATCAGTCTGACCCTATTTCACCTCCTTAGAGGTTCAGTTTCCAAAAAAAACCGAAAAACGTATTTTTATTTGCGAAAAGTCAAATACTAATGTCCATAGATATGGCTTTAAAAAGACTTTACTAGTTCTTTAATAATGATACACTTTCAGAAAAAGCTTTCACCCACTATTTCATCACTACAAAGTTAAATTTCCAAAAGTGCTGAAACACTTATTTCCTTATTCTGGCCGAAAACCTGTCTAGCTTCAAAATTGCCTTAATAGCGACATTTTTCAAAAAACCCTCAACCCCTATTTCACCCTTTAGGGTTCGAATTTCGAAAAATCCCTTCGTAAACGACGCCTACAGTATAAGATCCATAACTTCTCCAAATTTCAAGTTTCTATCCTTAGCGGTTTCTTCTGGGCGATGATGACTCAGTCTTTCGTATACTGAGATTACACAGTCGGCAATTCATTGGGAACAGTCAGAGTCATAAAATGTCTAGGAGCAAACATCCATAGCGACCTGAAATGGAGCGACCATATAGAAACACTTCTAGGAAAGACCGATGCCGACGGAGATCCGGCGGATAAAAATTTTAAAGCAAGATAGTTCAGCCACAGAAAATTTACCGGTAGTTTAATAACCCTCTTGAGACCGATTATTGTGAGTAGGTGCCATTGATGTCTGTGGGATCCAGACCAGGTAGATCTATTAGACAAAAGAGAGAAGATACAAAGAAGAGCAGTACGTTTCGTACAGGTTCGTTTGGTCAAGTCACATAAAAGCATAAAAGTGGTACTAATTCAACTCCATTTCAAACATCGGCCATGGGGATGTTTACAGTTGGAATTCCGAAAACGCACTTCCCAACGGGAACAAGGCATGTACCATATTCCTTTCGTCATACATCTCGCGAAATGACTTTGAAGATAGAATCAGATAACTTCGAGCTCTTGTGGAGCCATTAATCCCGCGCAACAGTTGTGACTGGAAAAGGGGGAAATGATAGTAGTAACCTCCACCGTACACCGCAAGATGGGTTGAAGAGTATCGTTATAGATGTCCAATGTCTTAAACTTTGTAAAAGTAGTCCTGTAATTATATATTCATGGATGTATTTATTGTTTTATTGTTGTGTATAACAGACGATAATACTGTCATTGTAAAATAATCTGAGGATGAATAATAAACGTCGATAGGGGAAACACTAGTACAGCATAAAATAACAACTGCACATAAATTGTTTGCTGAGTCACTGTGATGTTTAACTGCTGAAGGAGAAAATGAGCTTTCATTCATGTATTCATTCATTTATTTCGCTTATCTGAAGAATCTGTAGATACTTTACACCGACAATTGATGTGATTCGCAGTAGGTATCTGAAGTAGCTGCCGGTAGATACCGTAAACCGACCACTTTTTTTTGTGAACAACCGTGTCTTCTACGTCAGCGAACTTTTCGAGGAGGTGTCGCAATCAGACTTGTTACTGACATAAGGTAGTGTTCATTTATCTAGACAGTGCTGCCGGGATCGGTTCCAGATTTCAGTGAAAACGCGTCGGCAAGGAGGAAACTGTGCTTCCTATAGTAGAGCGCACTCCGCATCGGCTATCGCCAAGTGGTGTCTGAACGCTTCGCGGCAGTTGGCAACACTGCTGCCCTCTGCAGCGCCGGCGTAGTGCCAGGAGACGCCGTCGTGCGCTGTCACATAACAGTTGCGGAGCAGCTACGGACTGTGTAAGACGTGGGCGGAGCTGTGTATACTAGTAAGTTGCTACGTAGACGTCGCTGTCAGTTGTGTGCTTAATAAGGCTCATCTCGCAAGAGTTTGTGCCAACCGACGAGCATTGGGATACTTGTTCAGATTTGTAAGTATCGTATATGGATTGCTTGTACTTGACATTTGGACCATCTACGTAACAAGCCGATGTTTAGTATCTTCTTCTTCTTCTCCTCTTCTCTCTCTCTCTCGTTTGTGTGTGTGTATGTGTGTGTGTGTGTGTGTGTGAGAGAGAGAGAGAGAGAGATGGTGAGAGGAGAGGGGAGGGAGGGGAGGAGAAGGGAGGGGAGGGGATAGAGTATCATATCAGCCGGCAATTACTGCAACAGGTTACTGATTTCAATCTGTTGTTAGCGAGGGTTACGTGACTAAAATCGCGTTTGAATTGTTCAGAAGCGAACTTGGTTGAATGAAGTACGTGTCTCAGCCTGTTGATGCAAACAGAGCAAGCTGCCACTGTGTAATTTTGGATACACAGAGTGCTCCGGCTGTACGTCAGCATCACGTGCCCCAGCAAGCATCGATCTGTTGTTCTACTTTCGCCGGCGTCACCCACAGTTTTCGGAATAGGCCTTGATGCATGTGAGCCTCGCTTTGGTGACGTGGTGTGACGTAGGACTGGGAAACATACTCACGTGTTGGTATGCGTCACACGAGTGTCATAGTGAGTTGTCGACGTTAACATTTCAATGCACCCGCTTTCGGACGGAGAGGCAAACTGTTGAATCATCTTCTATGTTGTGTAGCCTAAGGAAGTAGTCACCATTAACAAGGACCACTCCGTACTTCTGAGTGGGATGGACGTGGAGGCTTTAATCCTGTTGTTGAGTTCTGTTCGGACTTATTGTAGTATTGCGTCTTCATAAAAGATAAGCATTAAAAGTTCTACTTATGACATATACAAGGTCCCGTTTTGTGTATTAGCACCTCTCATTT
This sequence comes from Schistocerca americana, assembly GCF_021461395.2. Lineage (NCBI taxonomy): Eukaryota > Metazoa > Arthropoda > Insecta > Orthoptera > Acrididae > Schistocerca > Schistocerca americana. Next base: position 891,279,898 of record NC_060119.1, read on the forward strand.
GTAATTTGCGTATGTCGGACACTCAGTTTAGCAGAGCAGACTGCACTTGTACCAGGGAACCAGAGGAGTCATCGAGGAAACTTTCGTTCATTGCAAGTGTTGTGTAATTTTTACTCCGCGAGTCCTAGCAATTTCTTTGGAGTTCAGTGACAAAGATATGAAAAGTTAGTCTAGAGATACACCCAACGTTTACACAACAGAATAAGAGTGAATCCGACACATCGTTGCCTTTTCAACACACGAATTTATGTTTGTCACCAAAGCTATAGTCACGCGTAAATTTAATGGCCGAACTGGCACTGGAGAAAATCTTTTGCAAGCTTGGGGCCATTTTGTTGCACGGCAACCTGTTGTCACTGAGCCGCGCGTGACAGGAAAAATCCTTTCGCTGATGGCCATTTCCCGTACGAGCTATCTAGTGTCCTTGTCACCTCACCGAACAACTGCTCTGTGCTGCTGACGCACTTGCGTGATCTTGGTATCTGGTTGACCAAATGGTTTGTCTCTACAGTCAGAAGGCTCACCGTAAAGGACCCGTATTCTGTGGGGCAGTGGATATTGCTATTAGTGGCAATAGCGTCGCTTGCCATTTTCCAATCGGGCGTCCTCTTCCACGGATGCGGATTGATTATATCCTAATTCAGAAATAATCATATAGAAACTGGTTTGTTTAGAAACACTCCGTATTACGTAGGATGCCTATTTTGGAAAAAAGTAGTTTCAAAAGTTATAAAATTATGAAAACGTTTTACTTCCTCGGAGTCAGTTTTAACAGATAACGGTAAACCCCAACGGCATGAATCATTTGGTCTTCCGAAATGAGTAAGTATGTATCTTTATAAAAGTAGATAACCTCCTTTTTAACAGTTCAAAATAGTTCACACTTCCACACATTTGGCAGAGAACCGCTCGATCGCAATAATTGTTATACAAGTAACCGCACGTAAACTGCAGTTAACCTTCAGGCTAGGAATCGTTCTAATTGTCAGTATCTCTCAGAATTCTGATGCTGCCCACATTGTCACTGCGTGTACTTTCAGAACATTTGACAGATCGCTCTTTGAAGCTTCCGCCGTTGAACCTTCATGGCACTTTACAGGCATTACAGAAAAAGCATTCACATTTAGTGTGAAATTCTGAAAAATTAAATTTTGACATTTTTCTTCAGCGCTGTTTAAACTCGGTTCTAGATTATTACTGTACTGTGCTACTATACTGTAGTAAACTCAAGTTATCATTGTTCGGTTCGCCTAAATCGTTTTTCAGTGAATATAAAATATTGTTCAAAATTAGTCCACTTTAGACATGGAAATAAAAAAAATTCAAACAATCCAGATAGGATAATAAAGAACTGTGGCATCAATAACAATATAGGCAATGCTCATGTACTCATGAAAATACTAAGGATTTCATACATTGGCTTGTAGAAAAGAAATTTTCGAAGGTAAATTTTCAGGTCTAAAATCAACGTAAACGATATCTACAGTGTAGAAACTTATTTTATTTACTTAAGTTTATTGCTAAAACTACTGATCATATGGTTTGTCAAAATCACACACAAAACCAAAAATTATATTACGCAAACAGTGATGACATTAAGGGGAGCTGGAAAGCCCTATCCCGACAATGTTAAATTTAGTGACTTGGTTTCCCTGTATTTCAGGAACCACTGTAGCTATTAACATTAAACTGTATGTTCTGAGTCTACTGAAGTACAATAATTGCATTTCAGCCACTGCTTTCGGAAATATAATTTTTTAATTACACTATTAAAATTTTGTGTACTTTTTGTAAGTTATCCTAAATAATTTTAATTATCCATAACATTGTTCTTTTAGTTAAGTAGACTCAGAATATGCATATTATTACTACCTGAAAATTTGAATAATCTACTCGAAGTGGTTTCCGAGATTTAGGGAAAAATGGAACAGAAAATGTAAATTTTCAAGAACGGCTTCTATAGTTCCAAAAGACAGTAAATCGCTTAATATATGCTTAATTTTTTTTATTTTTAGTCACTCAGATGCACCCTGCACCATACTGTATATCATCCTCTTCATCTTTTTCCAAGTTTTTCTTCTGTCTGGACTCCTTAGTGGCCAACTGTGCTGCATACTCTGCATTATCAATGCGAACGTTGTCCATGCGTTCAGTTTCTCTGATGCAGTTTGTTCCAGGATTAATTCTCATGTGCTGTAGCACTTACACCCTACCAGTGTTGCCATCATTAAAAGCAATAACAGCAGCACTGACCCCAGTTGAGTGTCTTCATTCCAACAAAAACATTTTTTGGTAAGCGAGTCCATATAAGATTATTGAACGACTCTTTGGATTTTGAGTCTGACCACGCAGACACTTCTTCAGTAATTCGGGTTTTGCCAGGTCTCTGTAAATAGTCTTTAGATATCCATGACTGCTGCTGGGATGGAATGTTTATGGCTGTGTGAACTGAGTACTGGGCATTACGGCAATTGTAGAATGAATCAGGTCCAGGAGGGCAAAGGTGGTGTACTGGTTTTTCATCGGTTGCCAGTCTGTGGAAGAAGGTAGCCCATACTGCCTTCATTTTCAACAAATTCTTAGTATTATTTCTAATGGCCACCCATAATACTGATGTAGTTCATCAGTCATTTTGTCTGTCAGCCTGCCTCTTATGGTTTTGCCATCAGAAAGTTTCTTGTCTCACAAACTTTGTTTCAGATTCGTCAACCTGTTGCCCATCCTCTTCTGGACATGACCAAAACATTCCAGATTTGTGATAATCTTCTCACCATAAATCTGAGCGGCTACTACACTATTATATGCTTTCGAGTCTCCATCACCTAAGAACTTAGAACTTAGTCTAACACAATCCCCTTTCGTTCAGATCGACTAAAAATTTCAATAGCTGCAGAGGCCTCCGTACTTGTTAATTTATAGTTTGTCACAGATATGCTCTTCTTGATTCCATGATTTACACTTATAACAATATTTTGTTAAAATCTGGAAATCTATTACCTTTCCAGTATCCACACTGGTCATCGTAGCAAAAGAATTCTTAGAATTGTAGCCGCGCTTCTGCCAAGAGCCGTCAAAAGCTAGTGGTATGTCAGTCATACCATCATTTATTTCAACAGCTTCGTTTGCAGCACCCTTTATTAACTCACATGCAACAGATTCCACAGTAGCTCCAATAAATCCTGCATACTTGTCGATTTTACAAGGTAGGCGTGGCATATTCATCACGGCACACATTGGTCCTTTGTCAGTAGCTTTCAATCCATAAAACCACCTAACCTTTACTTCAAAATAATTACACGTATCAGAATTGTCATGCTTTCTCTTGTATATATGCTACCTTTCACTTGCAAACACATACACATGTTAGGTTTGAATACGTCAACACCCATTAGCAGATACGGCTTTTTTTGTGCGCGTGCGTCAGGGTGTCGGTCGGTTCTGACGGATGATAGGGCGGTGCGTGACCCTATCGTGGGCTGAAGATTAATCATTTGACTGAAAAATCCCTTGAAACTCAATAGCGCCCATTATTTTGGATCGAAGCTGGGGCCAAAATTGCATCTGCAAGTCCGCAGTTACTCTTATAGCGATACTGAGAAAAATATTTCATTCAACACAAGTAGAACGTTAGCGTCCTGGGCTACCTGTGACACATGCGCAACAAGCAGCAGATACAAGCAGTTGTAGGTGATTGTTGGTTACAAGGGATACCAGTGCCCTCTCGCCGATGTAACGCTTCTCTAAGACAGAGCAGCCACACGCCTTTAAACAAAGTCATTGGAATTAAGAGCAGTTCCTCAATGCTTCTTCTGATTGTACACGCAATGAGTGGAAAACATCGGAATTCTGAGGAGCTGACGATTATCGAAACTATTTCCCCCTGGAGGCCACCCCAGATTAACGGTTGTGTAACAATTCTGGCGCTCGATCGCCTTTGTGCCAAATATATGAGAGGGTGAAGCATTTTCAGCTGTTAAAAAAGATAAGAGATGGATAACATACTTGGCCCTTTTCTTTTCAAACGCCTGAATAAATTTTCATATTACAATTATAGTTTTTAACTCTAGGTTTTTAATGCTTCGTAAAATTTAAGTTGGTATAAATTCGCGGTTCTCGCCAGTCTGGTATTGTCAGCACATTTTGTACTTCCTTCGTGATACACCATTGGAGACGTTGTAATTGTAGTTAAGTGCATAAAAATAAATCCCTTGGAGTAAAATGTTATAAAATGTACGATGGTTCAGTAACAATGTAGTGTCTCCCCCACCCCCCTTGGGTGTTTTAAGGTTAAACATGTTGTTGTGGTCTTCAGTCCTGAGACTGGTTTGATACAGCTTTCCATGCTACTCTATCCTGTGCAAGCTTCATCTCCCAGTACCTACTGCAACCTACATCCTTCTCTATCTGTTTAGTGGATTCATCTCTTGGTCTCCCTCTACGATTTTTACCCTCCACGCTGCCTTCCAATACTAAATTGGTGATCCCTTGATGCCTCAGAACGTGTCCTACCAACCGATCTCCTCTTCTAGTCAAGTTGTGCCACAAACTTCTCTTCTCCCCAATCCTATTCAATACCTCCTCATTAGTTATGTGATCTACCCATCTAATCTTCAGCATTCTTCTGTAGCACCACATTTCGAAAGCTTCTATTTTCTTGTCGAAACTATTTATCGTCTACGTTTCACTTCCATACATGGCTACACTTCATACAAATACTTTCAGAAACGACTTCCTGACACTTAAATCTATGCTCGATGTTAACAAATTTCTCTTCTTCAGAAACGCTTTCCTTGCCATTGCCACTCTACATTATATATCCTCTCTACTTCGACCATCGTCAGTTATTTTGCTCCTCAAATAGCAAAACTCCTTTACTACTTTAAGTGTCATTTCCTAATTTAATTCCCTCAGTATCACCCGACTTAATTCGACTACATTCCATTATCCTCGTTTTGCTTTTGTTGATGTTCATCTTATATCCTCCTTTCAACACACTATCCATTCCATTCAACTGCTCTTCCAAGTCCTTTGCTGTCTCTGACAGAATTACAATGTCATTGGCGATCCTCAAAGTTTTTATTTCTTCTTCATGGATTTTAATACCTACTCCGAATTTTTCTTTTGTTTCCTTCACTGCTTGCTCAATATACAGATTGAATAACATCGGGGAGAGGCCACAACCCTGTCTCACCCGCTTCCCAACCACTGCTTCCCTTTCATGTCCCTCGACTCATAACTGCCATCTGGTTTCTGTACAAATTGTAAATAGCCTTTCGCTCCCTGTATTTTGCCCCTGCCACCTTCAGAATTTGAAAGAGTATTCCAGTCAATATTGTCAAAAGCTTTCTCTAAGTCTACAAATGCTAGAAACTTAGGTTTGCCTTTTCTTAATCTAGCTTCTAAGATAAGTCGTAGGGTCAGTATTGCCTCACGTGAACCCACATTTCTACGTAATCCAATCTGATCTTCCCCGAGGTCGGCTTCTACCAGTTTTTCCATTCGTCTGTAAAGAATTCGATTTAGTATTTTGCATCCGTGACTTATTAAACTGATTGTTCGGTAATTTTCACATGTCAGCACCTGCTTCCTTTGGGATTGGAAGTATTATATTCTTGAAGTCTGAGGGTATTTCGCTGGTCTCATACATCTTGCTCACCAGATGGTAGTTTTGTCAGGACTGGCTCTCCCAAGGCTATCAGTAGTTCTGATGGAATGTTGTCTACTCCTTGTTTCGACTCAGGTCTTTCGGTGCTCTGTCAAACTCTTCACGCAGTATCGGATCTCCCATTTCATCTTCATCTACCTCCGCTTCCATTTTCATAATATTGTTAAGTACGTCGCCCTTGTATACACCCTCTATATACTCCTTCCACCTTTCTGCTTTCCCTTCGTTGCTTTGAACTGAGTTTCCATCTGAGCTCTTGCTATTCATACAAGTGGTTCTCTTTTCTCTCCAAAGGTCTCTTTAATTTTCCTGTAGGCAGTATCTATCTTACCCCTTGTGAGATAAGCCTCTAGCCATCCCTGCTTAGCCATTTAACGATGGCAAAATAAAATTTCTGTCCAGGATGTATAACTATGTACTTTTCCTAAGATCACTATTTGCATTTTTGGTAATAAAAGATGTTAAAACGAAGTTCGGACATTATAAGGTGAAATAAACACAAGTACAAGCTCTGAAAAGTCATTCAATGTCTAGAATTAGTTTTTTACTGCATTTCTTGCGTTTCTAAGAGTTGAAAATTTTCTGTTATGATGCTGAATGCGGCACCATTTGTTTCGTACTAGTCCAGTTTTCATTAAATTCTTTTTTTATAATTCTTGTCACTGATGTTTCAATTTTTTCAGGACCGGACTGTGCAGGCAATTTTAACATATTTGAAACAGTAATGCAGAAGTGATCTTTAAACATTATATTCATTCTCTGGATAGTTATCTTGACATGATTCAAATATATTAGATTAGATAGTTTTCATTCCATGGACCCAAAAATGAGCAGATTCTCGTGGGTGTGGAACAAGTCAGATAGTACAACATAGAATATCAGGAAATAATACTTATTAACCTGATCATTTGTCAGGAGATAGTCAAAATAGGTCAATACATTACATTAAAGTGGAACTGCTAACATTTACACAATGTCAGAATGAAACACAGTTATGCATTTTTAATAAATTTATCACACAAATTGAGTGTCGTGACAAAGTACTGTCAAAACGGAAAGCTAACACATTTTACTTAAGGTGGTCGAACAGTCCCAGTTACGGTATTCGTAGGTGCTAGCTATCAAAAAGTCTTTCAAACTCTGTTTAAACTGTGCTTTATCTGAAACCAAGTTTGAATCCTGGCAATTTGTTGAAAATGTGTGTTCCTGAATATTGGACCCCTTTTTGGACCAAGATAAATGATTTTAGGTATTTGTGTAGACTGTTCTTGTTCCTAGTATTAATACCACGTATTGAGCTTTGGGCCCATCAGTTTCCAATTGTGACAACAGATTAAACCTGTTCTCTACCTTGACAACACTGAGAAAGTCCTATTCCTATTTCTTCTATAACCTGTCATTTCCCACTTCTCTTTTCCCTTAATCCCCTTAACCTTTCTAGATCTTGTTTTACATTATCTAGTCCCGCCTGAAGGGCAACCATCTTCTCCTCCTGTTCCATTATCTTCCTCTCTCTACAGCAGATCCTAAACAGCCAGTGAGCCTCGTTTATTTCCCCGATTCCCACACTGCTGCAGTCACCCACTTGAAAAAATCTGCGACAACCCTCACACCACCGCCCCGGAATTAACAGTACTGCGGAAAGTCATACACTTATCGCTCATGCCAACAAATTTTAGCTTTGATCTAAATTAAATAATTTCGTAGACTACTCAATTAATATTCAAAATCCCGGAGAAATAGAAACGATTAAATCTGTATTATTTACCTGACGAAACTAAAGCAAACAAAGAACTGAACCTGCACTATATGAACTTTTCACTTATTTCCGAACTTTTCACTCTGCCTAGTTAGTAGAGAAGCAAATGGATAAGAATACACTAACAACACAACCGGTATTTTAGTGAAATAATCACGTAACTTACAGTATACGATAAAAAAAAACCTAATCAAAATTCGCGCCTCTGGAATGTTCTCTTTTTCCGAAAAAGAGCAAATACGAAACATTCAGTTGATAGCTTACAATAGGTATTGGTTTACTTACGACATACTGCATTAATTGTTATTGCTCAGTGAGGCACTTATCTTTACGAGATCTCTGAATGTACAGGACTCTTCAATTGTTTGGTCCACTCAGTGTTCAATTCCTTCGAAATATAGCGGAAATCTTTTCATACTATTTCGTTCTGGAACTCCCCCAAACATAAGGTTCTGTATCATTTTGTCGTCACCACGTTGTGTTACCGAAGAGATAAGTGATTATCTATTTTGTCACTTTAACAGTGCCCAAATCTGGCAGTTTCATATAACTGTAAATTCAAAATCGCTGAGAATATATAACCGCTTAACATAAGCCAGAATGTTCCAATGCCCATCCACAAAGTTTGCAAAATATTTCATATAGCGTTTCCAAGAATGTTACCGACAACTTCTGCATGACTGATGTTGGAAAAATGTATGAAAACGGAAGCAGCTATCAGTGGTAACGTCGGTAAAGATAAAAGGGAGCTGTTTCCTGTAAGCTGACCCATTGCCGCTGTACGGCGGTAATGTTTGTGCTGTAGTTTTGTTGCTCTGTGGTTCGCTTGCGTTTGTGGTTAAACTGATCGTTGTTATTGCAATGGAGTGGACGGGGCACTTTTGGAATTAATATAGATTAAAGGGAAGAGGAATGCTCATGGAGTGTAATAAGTTCCAGTTATAAAAACGCAAATGGGAAACTGCTGCTGCATTTCACACAAGTAGCAACTTGGTAGACGAGAAGATTAGATCACTGGCTGTAAAATACCAACGGGAGAAGCAGCTTGAGGATTGTAAGACGGGCAGCGGTAGTGTGCCTGAAGCAGTTTACAAGCCGACGTGGTTTATGACTCAATTTGAGCTAATGGCATCGGTCCGGAAACAAGAGTCGAAAGTTGTGAGTGAAAATCGTCTTGATACCTCTAACATTGGAATACATATACTGGAACTGTTGTTGCTAAGATTGTGCTGTAGACCACTTTCAGAAATGGTAGTAAGGAACAAAACAAGAAAATACTAGTAAACATGGGGTCTAAAATGCATACCCTAAAGCTATGAGCACTTGTGTACCTTACTGTGGAACCCACCTATTCTACTTCGCAAGTGTTCATAGCTCATAAGGTACGCATTTTAAAGCCAATGTTTCTAGACTTTCTCTTGTTTTGGTCCATACTACCGCCTCTTAGCACTAACAGTGCCGTTACATGTATTCCAGTCAGAGGTAGTAACTATCTTCCGCTTAAGACTGTCGACTCAGTCGTTTCTGGAACTGAGTCCCTGATATCAAACTGATGCATTTACCGTTCTACGTAGTCGCTGGGAGTTATATAACATTAAAAGTAGAAGTTCAAGAATTGCCCCCCCCCTCCCCCTCCTAAACGGAAACGGCGTAAGGTGAGCGGAATATCAGACAACACTCACCTAGCTTGTGATTTACTGCAACATTCACATTACGCGTGGTTTAGTAACTAAGGCACTGATGACGGAAGAAGAGGCAGAGAATAGAAGAGTGTGGTGCGTATGCAATGTACGTCACATGCAAGTTATGAACACTCGCCACTCCAGAGGGCAAATACGCAAAACAAAATTAATAAAGTGCTTTCGAAGCAGAACTCCAGACGAACAGCGCCTTCATTGAGCGTGGGGTCTGGTAAGGGCATCGAAAAGTAGCGATTCTTCTCTCATTCAGAGCAAGTAATAGTGACGAAATAAATGTTTTTGGGAATGTAACAGAAAACATTCAAGAAAGTATGTCACAGATATTTCTTTAATGCAGTTACCATTACATTTACGTAATCCGCTATTTCAACCAGTGCTCTGTAAACTTTACGTGGTATGAGATACGGGTTGTTTCAAAATGTAAATATGCTAGGCTCTTAAATAAATTTCCTGTTGCCGAAAAAAGAAGAGTAACAAAGTTCCTGTAGCAGGTTATTTGTGCTACTTTTTCTACAGTATATTTCCGATCATCAGTAACTGCGCCTTTCTCTTCGTTTGCCTAAAGTGTTCTGTATTAACGGCATAACGTCACATATCAGTACTTTCCTCGTCACTAGACATAGCGCAGCCGACGATGCGAATACTCTGAGGAATGCAGATGCAGACGATGAGAATACGCCACAAGAAAAGTTTGCCGCCAGTGTGGAAAGAGAACTCAACAAGAAACAGTGTTGCGAACAGCGCTGGAAACGTTTACAACAAAAACATGTTGCAGACTTCAGTGCTGATTGCGAATCCCTACTTCAGTAATCTAGACTAAGGCGAGAAGCCTCTTAATATCGAGACGAACCTCTTTTTCGCCAGGCGTAGTGCAGCTACTCGACGTGGTTAGGCTCAACAAATGGCTGGAAGCCCCCCACAGAAATATTGAGCCATTCTGCCGCTATAGCCGCCAGTAATAGCGTGTTGGTGGCGCAGGATTTTACTCACGAACTGGCCTCTCGATTATATCCCATGAGTGTTGGATAGGTCAAATAATTCGCTCGAACGGCACAGAATGTTCGTCAAACCAATAGCGAACAGTTGTGGCCTGGTGACATGGCGCATTGTCATCTATAAAAAATTCAATTGTTATTTGGGAATACGAAGTCCATCAATGGCTGCAAATGGTCTCAAAGTGGCCAAAGACCAAGAGGACCCAGTCAATTGCATATAAAGGCTGCCCACATCATTATGGAACCACCACCAACTTGCTCAGTGTCTTGACAATAAGGGCCATTGGCTTGTTACCAACTGAAATCTGGACTCATCTGACCGAGCCATAGTTTCCCAGTCGTCCAACAGACTTGCTCAAGAGTCCTGGAGAGGCGCTGCAGGCGATTTCGTGCTATTACGAAAGTAGAGGTCTGCGCGGATGCGGATATCCGCGGATATATCAGCGGGTATCCGCGGTATTTGTTACTTGGCGGATAAAATCGCGACCGGCGCGGGTATCCGCGGGTCATCTGCGGATAATGAGCAAGGCATCTGCCCAGTACGTATGTTGCAATGTTAGTTGAAAACTTCAAGTCTATTGACATTCTTGGAATCTTGTGGGGCCCGGGTAGAGCGGAAGTACGTTGTCCTCAGCCCCTGGCTACGACCGACGTAGCTGTACCCAAGAGACCTGCGCCTAATCCGTTTCCGCGACCGTGTCTTTTGTGTGGCCTGTGAAGAGCTCTCTGGGTGGCAAACCTGCCCACTGTCTACCAGACAGGTGCCCGTTGCAATTTTCCCCCTCCTTCAGTTAGCGCTTTGTAGTGACCGAGTGACAACGTGCATCGTAGCAAATATCAATGAGAGTTCTTTATTCAAATGAACATCATATCGATGGATACAATTTCGTGTAAGGTGAAAAAAGGTGATTTTACATTAGTGAAGGAAAACAAATTGAAATCGCCAATTTGGAAAAAAATCGGATAGGTATTTGATGGCAACGAAAAGATAGAAGATACAGTGGCTTGTTTTGCATGTAAAAAAGTATATTCCTACACTGGACACAAAAGTGGAACTTCAAATTTGCTAAAACATTCAATGTAATACTATTACATTGAATTTCATTTTTTAAAATTACTTTTCCAATCTCGCGAGGTCCGAGCCGCTACTGTGTGTGCTCCGGAGCGCCAATGCTTTCCTGTTTGGAATGGTCTGCTTTACAGTAGGTATAGAGCATTTCCTGTGATTTAAGAAGTCAAAAGTAGTTACGTTGTCGCAGAAATGGCACTCTAACAGTAACTATGTCATTACATACCATAGTTCTAAGTACTACTGTCTATTATTATTAATTACTCATTCAAAACTTAAATATATGCGGATGCGGATAAGGAACTTGCGGATGCGGATGCGGTTGCGGATTAGGACCTTGCGGATGCGGTGCGGATACGGATTGCACTTTCCTTATCCGCGCAGACCTCTATACGAAAGGCACTCACGTCGGTCGTCTGCTGCCATAGCCGATGAAAGCCAAAATTCGCCGCACTGGCCTAACGGGTACGTTCGTCCTATGTCCCACATTGGTTTCTGCAATTATTTCATGCAGTGTTGCTTATCTGTTAACACTGACAACACAACAATCGCCCCTGTTTTCGGTCGTTAAATGAAGACCGGCGGCCACTGCGTTGCCCGGGGTGAGGTAATGCCTTAAATTTGGTGGTACTCTCTTGACACTGTAGATCTTGGAATACTTAATTCCCTAACGATTTCCGAAATGGAATGTTGCATGCGTCTAGCTCCAACTACTATTCCGCGTTCAAAGTCTGTTAAATCCCATCTTGCGACCATACTCATGTCGGACACCTTTTTCACATGAATCACGTGACATCTCCGCTGGTCCACTGCCCTTCTACCCCTTGTGTAAGCGATGCTGTCATCATCTGTACATGTACATATCGTTATCCCATGACTGGTCACCATAGTGACACATGGGTCTTTGGTGTTATTCTTACTGTTTAGTCCATCCTACCACGATGTATCTTCATTCGCGTAGTTTTCAACTGATTGCTACCTCCTCGTTCCATCTCATACCAATGTTCCCACCGAGCAGCGTTACCATTATATCCTTTTCAGATGGTCGATGGATTAGTTTTGTCTAAATTTCTGTTGCTTTAGGAGTAGGCCTGCTTCTAGTTTTCCGCTTATTTAGCCGTCACCGAACGAGGTAGCGCTGTGTTTAGCACACGAGACACGCATTCCGGAGGACGACGGTTCAGATCCGCGTCCAACCAGCTAGATTTAGGTTTTGCGTTATTTCCTTTAATTGCTCCAGGAAAATGCAGGGGTGGTACCTTTTGAAAGGGCGCAGGCGGTGCCCTTCTCCGTCCTTGAAACATTCAGAGCTTGTACTCAGTCTCTAATTATCTCGATGTCGGTATTTCGTTGAACCCTGATCTTCCTTCATTCTTTGGCACGCCTCTAAGATAGATCTACTTGCTTCAAACCAACAATCGTAATGGCTCATGAGTGCTCCAGCTATAAAGTAGGCAGGAGAAGTGATTGCTTGCCGGAGGTGAAGCGACGAACGGGAAAATATTCCTATCACTTCCTCCTCTGTGCTCACCATGGGCTGGGTGTGATATCAGTCTGAAAAACAGCTTCTTACCAGTAGACTTAATGGTCAGCCTTGTTGTGATCCATAGTTCGGCATTAATGGTTTCAGTGTTACGGAACATTCTAGTGAAACGTGCATGCAGAAATCACATCCACATTAAAAGCAAGAAAATAAAGAAAAAGTCCTACCATCAGCGATGTTTTAACTGACTAAAACAGAACATGTACCATGACGAAAAAACATTCCAGTAGTTGCATACACAATACCAGTATTAATAAACTGATACGAGAACCACTGATACCTTGGACATAGGACTGGAAAATTTGTCTGACGTTATTTCGGAAGTTATCAGGACACTGAAAACTTGAAAACTGACGTCGCTCGAACTTCTTAATCAGTTACGATGTTGACATAAGTGCATACACGAAAATGTTTTTAGAAAAGTGTACTATTGTGTCTAGATCACGTCACTCTTCTCAGAGCCAAATTCCTGCCGCGCGCATTCTTCTCGGCAGCGGACAGTACATTCGTAAGAGCTCCGCTACTCTGCACATCACTTAGTTGTCAGTTGTCATTAACTAGTAGTATCCTTTCACCACACGCTGTGTGTATCCTGTGACAGTATCTCACGACCAGGAAACACGAGCCCTCCCTGTTTCGTTTCTATGCCATTATGTTCTGAATGCCGATGTGAAAAGAACTTCAAATGTTGAGAACTACGCCACGGCACACATGGCATTGAAACAAAAAATAAAAATGTCACAGAATACTTCAAACATTCCGCTTTTCCTTTAACGAATCTTTAGACTGACATTATAACTGTTAAAATCGGTCAAGTAGTGTCTCATTTAATAAAACAGCTACGCCAGTCATTCAAGCTACGTTTATTAAGCTGGTGCGTGTGATACTTAGCATCTGCAGCTGCTATTCACATCGCTTACGTACAATCAGTGCTTCCACAAATGAGGTGTTAAGTTGTAGACTGGAAAAAATACACGCTCATTCTTAGTATATGTTAATAGCGGAATTTTTCGCTTAAGGGAACGCTTCAAACACTCTGATGGTTGATGAGAAAGGTTGTCATTTGCGGTGTTATGGAGCTACCGCGATTGCAAGGGCGTCCATACGCGAGGGCAAGGGGCAGACGCCCCTCTCCCTAGCTCTCAGGGAAAGGCAACAATATAGTGTAGTCAGGTGTCCTTCCAGACAACGATTTAAAATTGTTTCATCAGTCTACTGACTGGTTTGATGCGGCCCGCCACGAGTTCCTTTCCTGTGCTAACCTCTTCATCTCAGAGTAGCACTTGCAACCTACGTCCTCAATTATTTGCTTGACGTATTCCAATCTCTGTCTTCCTCTACAGTTTTTGCCCTCTACAGCTGCCTCTAGTACCATGGAAGTCATTCCCTCATGTCTTAGCAGATGTCCTATCATCCTGTCCCTTCTCCTTATCAGTGTTTCCCACATATTCCTTTCCTCTCCGATTCTGCGTAGAACCTCCTCATTCCTTACCTTATCAGTCCATCTAATTTTCAACATTCGTCTATAGCACCACATCTCAAATGCTTCGATTCTCTTCTGTTCCGGTTTTCCCACAATCCATGTTTTACTACCATACAATGCTGTACTCCAGACGTACATCCTCAGAAATTTCTTCCTCAAATTAAGGCCGGTATTTGATATTAGTAGACTTCTCTTGGCCAGAAATGCCTTTTTTGCCATAGCGAGTCTGCTTTTGATGTCCTCCTTGCTCCGTCCGTCATTGGTTATTTTACTGCCTAGGTAGCAGAATTCCTTAACTTCATTGACTTCGTGACCATCAATCCTGACGTTAAGTTTCTCGCTGTTCTCATTTCTACTACTTCTCATTAGCTTCGTCTTTCTCCGATTTACTCTCAAACCATACTGTGTACTCATTAGACTGTTCATTCCGTTCAGCAGATCATTTAATTCTTCTTCACTTTCACTCAGGATAGCAATGTCATCAGCGAATCGTATCATTGATATCCTTTCACCTTGTATTTTAATTCCACTCCTGACCCTTCCTTTTATTTCCATCATTGCTTCCTCGATGTACAGATTGAAGAGTAGGGGCGAAAGGCTACAGCCGTGTCTTACACCCTCCTTAATACGAGCACTTCGTTCCTGATCGTCCACTCTTATTATTCCCTCTTGGTTGCTGTACATATTGTATATGACCCGTCTCTCCCTATAGCTTACCCCTACTTTTTTCAGAATCTCGAACAGCTTGTACCGTTTTATATTGTCGAACGCTTTTTCCAGGTCGACAAATCCTATGAAAGTGTCTTGATTTTTCTTTAGCCTTGCTTCCATTATTAGCCGTAACGTCAGAATTGCCTCTCTCGTCCCTTTACTTTTCCTAAAGCCAAACTAATCGTCACCTAGCGAATTCTCAATTTTCTTTTACATTCTTCTGTATTTTATTCTTGTAAGCAGCTTCCATGCATGAGCTGTTAAGCTGATTGTGCGATAATTCTCGCGCTTGTCAGCTCTTGCCGTCTTCGGAATTGTGTGGATGATGCTTTTCCGAAAGTCAATGGTATATCGCCAGACTCATATATTCTACACACCAACGTGAATAGTCGTTTTGTTGCCACTTCCCCCAATGATTTTAGAAATTCTGATGGAATGTTATCTATCCCTTCTGCCTTATTTGACCGTAAGTTCTCCAAAGCTCTTTTAAATTCAGATTCTAATACTGGATCCCCTATCTCTTCTAAATCGACTCCTGTGTTTTCTTCTATCACATCAGACAAATCTTCACCCTCATAGAGGCTTTAACTGTATTCTTTCCACCTATCTGCTCTCTCTCCTCTGCATTTAACAGTGGAATTCCCGTTGCACTCTTAATGTTACCACCGTTGCTTTTAATGTCACCAAAGGTTGTTTTGACTTTCCTGTATGCTGAGTCTGTCCTTCCGACAATCATATCATTTTCGATGTCTTCACATTTTTCCTGCAGCCATTTTTTCTTAGCTTCCCCGCACTTCCTATTTATTTCATTCCTCAGCGACTTGTACTTCTTTATTCTTGATTTTCCCGGAACATATTTGTACTTCCTTCTTTCATCAATCAAATGAAGTATTTCTTCTGTTACCCATGGTTTCTTCGCAGCTACCTTCTTTGTACCTATGTTTTCCTTCCCAACTTCAGTGATGGCCCTTTTTAGAGATGTCCATTCCTCTTCAACTGTACTGCCTACTGCGCTATTCCTTATTGCTGTATCTATAGCGTTAGAGAACTTCAAACGTATCTCGTCATTCCTTAGTACTTCCGTATCCCACTTCTTTGCGTATTGATTCTTCCTGACTAATGTCTTGAACTTCAGCCTACTCTTCATCACTACTGTATTGTGATCGGAGTCTATATCTGCTCCTGGGCACGCCTAACAATCCAGTATCTGATTTCGGAATCTGTCTGACCATGATGTAATCTAATTGAAATCTTCCCGTATCTCCCGGCCTTTTCGAAGTATACCTTCTCCTCTTGTCATTCTTGAAGAGGGTATTAGCTATTACTAGCTGAAACTTGTTACAGAACTCAATTAGTCTTTCTCCTGTTTCATTCCTTGTCCCAAGCCCATATTCTCCTGTAACCTTGTCTTCTACTCCTTCCCCTACAACTGCATTCCAGTCGCCCATGACTATTAGATTTTCGTCCCCCTTTACATATTGCATTACCCTTTCAATACCCTCATACACTTTCTCTATCTGTTAATCTTCAGCTTGCGACGTCGGCATGTATACCTGAACTATCGTTGTCGGTGTTGGTCTGTTGTCGATTCTGATTAGAACAACCCGGTCACTGAACTGTTCACAGTAACACACCCTCTGCCCTACCTTCCTATTCATATCGAATCCTACACCTGTTATACCATTTTCTGCTGCTGTTGATATTATCCGATACTCATCTGACCAGAAATCCTTGTCTTCCTTCCACTTCACTTCACTGACCCCTACTATATGTAGATTGAGCCTTTGCATTTCCCTTTTCAGATTTTCTAGTTTCCCTACCACGTTCAAGCTTCTGACATTCCACGCCCCGACTCGTAGAACGTTATCCTTTCGTTGATTATTCAATCTTTTTCTCATGGTAACCTCCCCCTTGGCAGTTCCCTCCCGGAGATCCGAATGGGGGACTATTCCGGAATCTTTTGCCAATGGAGAGATCATCATGACACTTCTTCAATTACAGGCCACATGTCCTGTGGATACACGTTACGTGTCTTTAATGCAGTGGTTTCCATTGCCTTCTGCATCCTCATGTCTTTGATCATTGCTGATTGTTCCGCTCCTCCGCCCTCTTTGACAAGGCCGTTGGCAGAATGAGGCTGACTTCTTATGCCGGAAGTCTTCGGCCGCCAATGCTGATTATTTATCAAAATTTAGGCAGTGGCGGGGATCGAACCCGGGACCGAAGACGTTTTGATTATGAATCAAAGACGCTACCCCTAGACCTTCCTGTAACCAGCCATTAACAGACATTTCCTGATCCTGTGCCCCTATTTTAGCCAGTTAAGTCTCAGGGTCGGGCTGCCACCCGCTTTGCCGGACATTTTAGCAGATGACGTGCGAGCTGTGGCTCGCGTTTTAAGTTTTTTAAAAGCAGTAATATGACGAAAGAGACTTGATTTGTACCTGGTGACTCCGGTTTCTTGTCGACGTCTTTTAGTTACTCTTCCGTAACATCTTGATGTTTTAGTTTTCTTTTTTCTTCCCTTTTGTATTGGACCTCGTAACGGTTTTTTCCCCTCGCGGTCCCAGCATTCTCTGGTTCTTTACTGGGCGCTTATGACCTTAAGATGTTTTGTGCCCTAAAACCCCACAAAAAATTAACGTTGTAAGATCACAGGTAGATATAGGCGAGAGATAAGCCATTGGCAATGAGAAATGCTAGTCCTTTAATCACCAGTGCAACCTCCAGCATGTTGAATGTAAGCATGCAAAAATGCATGCATTCTGTTGTACAGGTGCCGGATTTCAGTTCGTGGGAAGGAGTTCCATGACTGTTGCACTTGCTCGGTCAGTATAGGCACGGTTAGTGCTGTCTGTGGATGACGCTGGTGTTGTCCGATGATGCCCCATGTTTGCTAGATTGGAGACAGATCCGGTGATCGAGCAGGCCAAGGTAACATGTCGCCACTCTGTAGAGCATGTTTGGTTACATCATCGGTATCTTGTTGAGCGTTATCCAGTTGGAAAACACACCTAGAGATGCTATTTTTGAATGGCAGCACAACACGTGAGATCACCAGGGTGACGTACAAATGTGCAGTCAGCGTGCGTGGGATAACCACGAGAGTGCTCCTACTGTCATCGAAATCACGCCCCTGATCATAACACCAGGTGTAGGTCCAGTGTGTCTAGCACACAGCCAGGTTGGTTGCAGGCCCTTTACTGGTCCCCTCCTAACCAACAAACGGCCGTCACCAGCAGAGACAGAACCAGCTTTCATCAGAAAACACACACACTTCCACCCTGCCCTCCAATGACTTCTCGCTTGACACCAACGAAGTCGCAAGTGGCGTTGGTTTGGGGTCAGAGGAATGCACGCTACAGGGTTCTGATTCAGAATTGCTCTTGAAGTAACAGATTTGTAACAATTTGTCACTGTGGTGCAAATTGTTACTGAAATTGCTGCTGCAGCTGCAATACGGATGCGCCAGAGCCATATGCCGAACTTGGTCTTCCCTCTCGGTAGTGCTGCGTGGCCGTCCAGAGCCCAGGCTTCTTGCGAGCGTACATTCTCGTGTCCACAGCTGATAGGAATCGTGTAGAGTGGCTACATTCCTGCGCCAAGTCCTTCTACTATATCGCAGAGGGAACGTCCAGATTCTCGTAGCCCTTGTCGCCTTGATAATGGCGACTTTGTCACCATTCTTGACTAACATCTCACCACGTCCAATCTTAAAAGTAATTAACGCTCAAAACCGTTACAGCGTGTATGTAAAGGAAGTCTGATTTACGTCCTCATAGCGGCGCTGCTAGCGCCACTCTTATGCGATTGGGGCGAAATTTGAGCAACTAACATCTTTTAGATATAGGAACCCGCCTACCAACTTCCTTGGTGCTGTGCTTTTTACCGCCAGTGTATTAAAAATACTCCAGACCCCCACCACACACACACACACACACACACACACACACACACACACACACACACACACACACACACTCACACTCGCACTATCTTACGGGCGCTCTTACAGTTAGTCGAAGTAGTTGGTTTGGCTGCGCAGGTGTTAGGTTTACAATAGGCGAGAAGTGTGTATTGGACTGCCTTTAACATCAACATAAATACTCTTCAGGCCACTGCAGGGAGCGTGGCTGAGGGTGCCCAGTAACACTAATAATCTTTTCCTGTTCCACTCGCAGATAGAGCGAGGGAAAAACGACTGTCTATATACAGCAAAGGGCTTGGAAGAGCAGTTGAACGGAATGGACAGTGTCTTGAATGGAGGATATAAGATGAACATCAACAAAAGCAAAACAAGGATAATGTAATGTAGTCGAATTAAGTCGGGTGATGCTGAGGGAATTAAATTAGGAAATGAGACACTTAAAGTAGGAAAGAGTTTTGCTATTTAGGGAGCAAAATAACAGATGATGTTCGAAGTAGAGGGGATATAAAATGTAGACTGGCAATGGCAAGGAAAGCGCTTCTGAAGAAGAGAAATTTGTTAACATCGAGCATAGATTTAAGTGTCAAGAAGTCGTTTCTGAAAGTATTTGTATGAAGTGTAGCCATGTATGGAAGTGAAACGTAGACGATAAATAGTTTGGACAAGAAAATAGAAGCTTTCGAAATGTGGTGCTACAGAAGAATGCTGAAGATTAGATGGGTAGATCACATAACTAATGAGGAGGTATTGAATAGGATTGGGGAGAAGAGAAGTTTGTGGCACAACTTGACTAGAAGAAGGGCTCGGTTGGTAGGACATGTTCTGAGGCATCAAGGGATCACAAATTTAGCATTGGAGGGCAGCGCGGAGGGTAAAAATCGTAGAGGGAGACCAAGAGATGGATACGCTAAGCAGATTCAGAAGGATGTAGGTTGCAGTAAGTATTTGGAAATAAGCTTGCATAGGATAGAGTAGCATGGAGAGCTGCATCAAACCAGTCTCAGGACTGAAAACAACATATGCCTCCGTATAAGCCCTAATGTCGCATATATCTGTGGTCCTTAGACAAAACGTGTCTTGGTGTCAGTAGGATCGTTTCGCAATCAGCTTCAAAGGCGGTTCTCTGAATTTCCTGAACAGTGTTACCCGAAAAGAACGTCGCCTTCCATCCAGGGATTCCCATCTGAGTTCCCGAAGCATCTCCGTAATATTTGTGTATTGTTCGAACCTACTGGTCACAAATCTAGCAGCTCGCCTCAGAACTGCTTTGATGTCTTCTTTTAATCCGACCAGAAGTGAAACCAAAACACTCGATCAATACTCAAGAATACGTATTAATTCATGGCTGCGTATTTAAGTTCTTTGTTCACGTCCAATACGAGTGGGTTTGTCCGGATTTAAACGCCACACTCTGTACCAGGTGTACAAGTATGAAACCTTAATTTCCCTGCATATGGTGCTCGCCTAAGTACAAGGTCCGTCAGACAGCGTCTGCAGCGCTATCTGCATCCTGTAACGGCTGACGACGAATGTCAGCACACAGTAACCCAAGTTTCATACATATGTAGATGCTTCGAACACGTAACCATGTCAAGTCTTGTGCCTGCGAACTGCGATTTGCGGACAGGATTGGTTTTCTGTTAACATTTAAAGGAAACTGCTACAGTATCGCATCGAAAGCTTGTTGAAGCTATCAGCGAACATGTTCTTGGGAAAATAGTGTTTAGATCGGTTCAAAAAATTGAAAGTGGCGATTTTGACGTGAGAAACGACGGCCGCGGGAAACCATCGAAAAAGTTCGAAGACAACGAATTGCAGACCTTATTGGATGAAGATGATACTCAAAATCAACAGAAATTCTGCAACAATTGAATGTGACGCAGAAAGCAGTTTCTCTTCGGCTGAAAGCTGTGGAAAAAGTGCAGAAAGTGAGAAAATGGGTTTCGCATCAACCGAGAGAAAGACGGCAACGAAATCGAAAGACAGCTTGTGAAATGCTGCTCGCCAGAAACAGAAGGAACTCGTTTCTCCATCAGTCAGATATCAGACATTTCGTATGTAACTGGCGGAAGTCAGTTTAGTTTCTAGGAGGTATTAAAAGCTATGTAATACGTAGACTAAAAATTCATATTGTTTGGAAACTATTTAGGACTACTTAATACATCATTTTTAATAATGTACACAGAGTAAAGTGAACATTTTTACGGTCTTTTTATTTGCATAGGCACGGTGATTAATGTTCAGTACCTCAACACGAGCTTATGAAACTATGCAACAAGCAAGTAGTGTGACTGCACACGTACACACTTCTCATTGCAGAGGCAGTGAGAAAAATCTAGTGTTCTGTGGAACACACACGTCTACAGTGGCAATCTGGTTGGATGCAGTTCAGAAGTGATAATATTTTTATGTAATTAGAATTCCAAATACGTGATGGTGTGAAGTTCAAATTTGGTACTTCGCAAGGTTTGTGGTTGTGTAACCTTCAGAGATGAATTTGCGCTATTACGAAAAGTAACTTTCGCGTTATATAGTAAGGTGTACAGCTTTCCACCATACGTACACACAGTTCTCCGGTATTGATCTACCCAGAGGCTGCATTTCGAAATTCCGGCAGTGCAAGGAATTTTCGCTGCCAGTATTCCCCCGATAAGTGGAAGAGATGTGGTGTGTGTGCTAATCACCAGACTATCCACCAACATCGTGAATTAAGTACAAATCTCTCCGCAGTGACTCGTGGAGTGGGCATATATTATTATAATCCAATCGGACTGTGTTCAAATCCATCCCGCTTCAGATTTTCCATAGTTTCTCTTGGTTAAGCCGAACGTATCTTTGGTTTAAACAAGGTCGCGACAATTATTTTCCCATTTGCTTGCCCGAGTAGTAATCCGTGACTTGTGATTTCTCTGCCTAAGAAATAATAAATGAAGATACACACTTTTCGAATGATTGAGCACACAACCGTAAGAAAGATGCTGTAGTTCGTGAACAGAGTAGCCTCTGCCCACAGCCAGGAGAGTCTGTAGGATCTGCACTCTGTAGCTGGCGTTGTTTTGTTTTTTTCCCCGCAGGGCACACGAACTGCAGCCTTGAATGTAGTTCCACATCTCTCCCAGCCGAGCGCTGGCGACGTTGTGGGCGTGGCCGTACTAGCCGAATCCCTGGCTGAATGGCGCGTCGGCGGAGCAGGCCTGTGTATTCCAGGCATGCAAGACAATCTCGCTAGCTTCGATCTTCACAAGGAAAAATGAAATTTGGCGCATTTCAGAACTCGGGCTCTCATGTAGATCGATGATGTATTTCACGAGACATAATTGCTTCTTAATGGAGAATACATAGAAGCAAAATCTGGAGTAACCTCTGGACGCATTCTTCTCTCTTCGCATTAGTTAAGTTTGTGTGATTGACAGATTGCAGTGGCGGAGAACAGTGTTGCCGCCGTGCGGCCGGCCATGTTTTGCAAGGCTTTAGATTTACTTGCAAAACAGCAACACTGCGAGCAAGTGCCACAAAGTTCCCCAATCATATTGTAATCATTGGAGACTTCAATCCTCTAATAACTGGGAAAATTATAGTTTTCTTAATAGTGGGCATGATAAAGACATCCAATGAAACATTTCTAAACGCCTTCTCTGAAAATTGTCTAGAACAGATAGTTGTAAATCCCACTCACGATGAAAATCTATTGTATCTAATGGCAAAAAATAGACTCGGCCTCTTTGAGAACGTCCACATCGAAATTGGTATCAGTGACAATGACGTGGTTGTGGCAACAATTATTACCAAAGTATAAAGGACAGCTGAAACAAGCAAAAGGTATATATGTTCAGTAAACTAGATAAAAAAATCAGTAGTGTCGTCTCAGTGAGGAACTTGAAACTTTAATCACATGGCATGAGCATGTAGAGGAACTCTGGCTCAAGTTGACGATGCACTGGATGGATATATACCCATAGGAACAATTCATAATGGGAGGGAACCTCCACAGTAACTGTAAAGCAACTTCTAAAGAAAAAGAGATTACGCCATAACAGGTGTAAAATAAAGTGCAGACAGAGATATGCTGAATGAAACGCGTTTGGCTGTCAAGAGTAATCCGTGATGCCTTAAATGACTACCGGTACCGTAGCAGAATATTGCCAAATGATATTTCACAGAACTCAAAGAAATTCAGGTCCTAATTAAAGGCTGTGGCACGAAAGTGTGTCCAGTCCCTAACGAATTACAGGGACTGAAATTTAGGGTAGCAAATCAAAAGCTGAAATGCTTAACTCCCTTTTCAAATTTCCCATATAAAGGAAAACCCAGGAGAATTGCTTAAATTTAATGGGCGTACAATTGAAAAGATGACCAGGATCAGTGTCAGTGGTGTTGAGAAACAGCTAAAAATCCTTAAAACTGAACAAAGCTCCAGGCCCAGATGGAATCCCTGTCAGATTCCGTTGCGCGCGACTTAGCCCCTCTTTTAACTATAACCTGTCGTAGATCTCTCAAACAGAAAACGGTGCCCAGTTTTTTGAAAAAGGCATTGATCACATCCGTCTGCAAGAACTTAGTAGAAGTGGTCCACAAATCTACCGTCAAAGATCCTTGTCATAGATTTGTTGTATAATCTAACAAGGGAACCTCCCCATCGCACCCCCCTCAGATTTAGTTATAAGTTGGCACAGCGGATAGGCCTTGAAAAACTGAATACAGATCAATCGAGAAAACAGGAAGAAGTTGTGTGGAACTATAAAAAAAATATCAAAATATACTGAGTAGTCCATGCGCAATAAGGGCTACATCCAGGATAGCTTGAGCTTAGGAGCTCCGTGGTCCCGTGGTTAGCGTGAGGAGCTGCGGAACAAGAGGTCCTTGTTTCAAGTCCTCCCTCGAGTGAAAAGTTTACTTTATTTTCGCAAAGTTATGATCTGTCCGTTCGTTCATTGACGTCTCTGTTCACTGTAATAAGTTTAGTGTCTGTGTTTTGCGACCGCACCGCGATTAGTAGAAGAAAGGACGTGCCTCTCCAATGGGAACCGAAAACATTTGATCGCAAGGTCATAGGTCAACCGATTCCTCTACAGGAAAAAAAGTCTGATATATTCTATACGACACTGGTGACGGCATGTGCGTCACATGACAGGAATATGTTGTCGACCCACCTAACTTGTACATTTTGCGAATAGGTAAAAAGATTCTTCTACCTTGTCCGATTTAGGTTTTCTTGTGGATGTGATAATCACTCCCAAAAAAAGTGATGAAAACGTAAGACTTTGTCTCACAAAGTACAACAAATGAATGCGACAGTTTCACAGTCGCACAGTTTTCCCTGTGCTCTATCAAAACATATGTTTTTAACGTTTTCAAATTTTTCCGTGTGTAGACAGTCAAATCCTGCATATGTCCAAGCAAATCTGAACATGTCCTGGAATTTTGGAGAGCGAAGTTGATTATGTGTGAGTGCCTGAACTTTGATAATTGACACGGACGGACAGATAATAATTGTCTGAAAATAAAAAATTAAACTTCTCACTCGAGGGAAGACTTGAACCAAGGACATCTCGTTCCGTAGCTGCTCACGCTAACCACGTGACCACGGCGCTCCTGAGCTCATACTATCCTTGATGTTGCATATCTTGCGCATGGACTACTCAGTTCGTATATTTTGCTTATTTTTTCCATAGTTCCACACAACTTCCTGTTTTCTCGATTGACCTGTGTTCAGTTTTTCAAGGCCTATCCACTGTGCCAACTTATAACTAAATCTGAGAGGGGTGCGATGGGGAGGTTCCCTTGTAAGAACATGTTCTAAGCCCAAGCGTACAGAGGCATCTTCAACAGAATGACCTCATCAGTGCCACACTGCATGGAGTCCGAAAACATCGATCATGTGAAACCCAACTGGCACTTACAGGACATACTCAAAGCCTTGGATCAAGGCAACCTGGTAGATGCAGTATTTCTTGATTTCCGGAAAGCATTTGGCTCAGTACCGCACCTACGCTTATTGTCAGAAGTACGATCATATGGGGTATCAAGTGTGACTGGATTGAGGACTTCTTGGTAGGGAGGACACAGCATGAGTCATCGTCAGATCACCCAGGGAAGTCTTGGGACCATTGCTGTTTGTGTATATATTAATGACCTTGCGGACAATATTAAAAGTAACCTCACTTTTTAAAGGTAACGCAGTTATCTATGACGAAATACTATCTGAAAGAAGCTGCACAAATATTGTCAGATTTTAAGATTTCAAAGTCGTGCAAAGATTGGCAGTTTTCTCTAAATGTTCAGAAATATAAAACTGTGCACTTCAAAAAACGTAAAAAGTCGTATCCTATGACTATATCAGTGAGTCGTTGTTCGACTTGGCCAACTCGTACAAATACCTGGGTGTAATACTTCGTAGGAATATGAAATGGAATGCTCTGATTAGTTCAGTCGTGGGTAAAGCAGGTGGTTGACTTAGTTTTATTGGTAGAATACTGGGAAAGTGCAATCAGTCTACGAAAGAGACCGCATACAAATCACTCGTGTGATGGGATCTGGAATATTGCTTAAGTATATGGGACCCGTACCGAATAGGACTAACAGGGATATCGAACACATTCAGAGGGGGGCAGCACGAGTGGTCACAGGTTTGTTTAATCCATAGGAGAGTCACAGAGATACTGGAGGAACTGGTAATACTTGAAGATAGACGTAAACTATCCTGAGGAAGTGTATTAACAAAGTTTCGAGAACCGGTTTTAAATGACTCTAGGAATATACATCCCCCTACGTATCTCTCACATAGGGATCATGAGCATAAGATTAGAATAATTACTGCACGCACCGAGGCATTCAAACAATCATTCTTCCCAAAGCTCCATACATGAATGGAACAGGAAGAAACCCTAATAACTGGTACAGTGGGACGTAATACTATCTGCCACGCACTTCAGTGATTTGCAGAATATAATGTAGAACGCGATATAGACGAAAGTGGACTAGTGGAAGTGAGTGAAGAAAAATCAGGCGGCAGTATAAATCACTTTCTTCTTTTCTTGGACATTATCTGCTGTTAATCTCATATGGATAGATATATCTAACAAGTGAAAAATCACTGGGACTAGAAATGTGTATACTTAAGAGTCAAATAATAATTTTCCAGAAAATAAATTTTGCCCCATTCCCTGCAGCTACCATCCACTAGATAAGTGTGGCAACATGAAATATGTAAGATTGCCCCAATTTTCGCTTGCCGTTTGGGCGACTAGAAATCCCAGTCAAGCCCGTAACAGGGCATACACACACACATCTAGAGGACCTTTGTAGAAGTTGATATACCGGCGAACACATAGGATGATCCTCGGTGATCATCGAATACTGTTAAAAAGCAAAGCATTACAGTTTAAACAGGCTTGAGTTGTTAAGAGATTATCTGAAAACTTTGACCATAGAGCCCCATTAACAAGCACAATATCACAAATATCACAATGTGTCTAGGATTAGTTTGAGACAGTTAATGCCACGGACTCAATCCATTGCGTTGCAGTTTTCCTTGAAGACCTTGAGGCACTAGCGAATGAAGTGAAGTGAACGAGTGAAGGTCACGGAGGAAGGACCACAGAGTATCATTTGGAGAAAACGTCCTCGTCTTGTCTGTTACATAAATTGCTATTCGACAACGAGCTTTTAAACGAAAATCGCAGAAACATGCATAAAATATGTTATCGGAGATAATTGCAAAATGACCACCAAATCTTTAAATGAAGTGGAAAAAAATCTAGTCGCTCGATGGCTCAGTGCTAAAATGCTACAGTTTGACCCCAGTTGGCTTTTAAATTTCTTCGCTTCTTTCACATCCAACACCCCTCCTCTCCACCCCCCCCCCCCCCCCCTCCTTTGAGGCTCACGATGCATTCATGAGTTCGTGCGGGGCGCCCACGAGCTATTGCAGCCCATTATTCTTCGTTCGCGGGCTGCATTTCCTTCCCCATGCCTCTCCCTCCTCATCCTCGCTGCTTCCCAACTTCCCCCTTCTTCCCCTCTGTCTTACTTAAGTCAACCATGATATTTACCTGGTTTCCTGTATTCCTTGTGGTTTTGTTTCCATTGCCTTCTCTCTTTCATCCCTCCCTTTTGGCGTTTGGTTCCCGTTTGGGGTTTGACCTTCACTTCTAAATTTTCCTGTCTGCAATGTGAGCCATTTGGGGGAAGAACTCCCTTCGTAGGTTCTATGGCGTGGCTTCCTGTACCCATCTTCCTTGTTTTCCTGCTCAGCTGTAGCTCCTCTTCCCCCCTCCCACTCTGTTCCGCTAGGTCACCAGCATGTGTAGCCAGTATGTGAGGTGGAGTTGTTATGTACCCATCTGGCTGAGCCCTCTGACAACTTAGGGATCACGTTTTTGATATGTAAGCTGTTGCCTCCCCATGTATGCCTAAGTTGATTCTCATTCTGGAGCAATGAAACTCTCAGCAATGGCCGCCTCCAGATGAGCAGGTTTCCCCGTTGGGCCTCCCGTTGTGCTGCACCTTCTTTGTCAGGGTGTACTGAAGAAGTCGTCCATGATCTGTCTGATAAGATACTCCACACTGCCGGCTTTACTGTTCACTGCTTGACAGGCTCCATTTGGTCAGCCAATTCCCTGATGGAGCATGGCCATTGCCATGGCTGTCTGTAATTGTCGTTACACCTTGCAACATCATAAGCGACACCAGTTCTCCACCAGTCTTATTACCTTTAAACTTTTTCGTGCCAAAACTCATTACTTAAAGAGAGCAAATGGGCGTGTTGGGAATGCTTTTTCTTCTTGCTAGGTTCTTCTGTCCCGTCATGCATCACAAAATGGGTTGGGATGTGTTCCACAACACCTGATGGATCTGTACAGGCCACCAGGTGTTGTGGAACACATCCCAACCCATTTTGTGATGGCATCAGCTTTGTACCAAGGTTCCTTTGTCCTCTGGAAACAGTAGGCTGAAGCTTCCTGCATAAGTATTAGCTCTTGTCAGGTGGAATCCTGCAATGAACACGTTACTGAATGGGAACTACTTTCAGCCCTCTCACGACGAAAATATCTCCTCCAGGTGTTCAGCCATATTCAGCTCAAAGGAATTTTACTCACTCAGCGGAGACAGTAGTGATTACTGTCCTTATGCCTAGCAAGGATCCGTCGCCCCTTGATAGTTACTGGCCCACCAGCCTTTCAAATGTTCCCTACAATTTACTAAAATGAATAGTGGCTTGTCGACACAATTGGGCCCTTGAATCTTGGGACATTTCATCTCCTTACCAGTGTGGCTTTCGGGATGGATGAACTCCAATCAATAACCTACTTCAATTGGAAACCACAGTTTGACGGGCCTTTTATCAGTACCACCATCATGTTACTGTTTCCTTCAATCTTTTTAAGGTGTAAGACACAGCTTGACACCATCACATCTTCCTTACAATCCATGAATGTGTCCTTCAGGACTCCCTCCAGATTTTTGTTTGCCAGTCGTTCAGGGTCCAGATTGGCACTGTTCTCAGCTCTCTGTGGACTGATGAGAATGGTGTTCCACAGGGCTCTGTATTAAACGTCCTTTCCCTAATTGCTATTAATAGACTTGGAGCCTCTGCCGTACCATTGGACATTGCCTCTATGTATGCCGATGATTTCTGTATTTGAGCCAGGTCCTACTTGGTGGCCTCTGAGGAACAGCAGTTCCAGGGCGCCATCTGGTGTGCTTCTTGGACATTCTGTTTTCAATTATCT
Organism: Schistocerca americana; assembly: GCF_021461395.2. NCBI lineage: Eukaryota > Metazoa > Arthropoda > Insecta > Orthoptera > Acrididae > Schistocerca > Schistocerca americana. The sequence goes on from NC_060119.1 coordinate 891,308,482, forward strand.
CCCTTAAGTTTAGGGTGGTGTATATCTGTCACTGCATTGCAGTCCATCCTGATCCAGAGCTCTACCTTGACACTTAATGCTTGACTGTGGTCCCCAGTTCCATCTTTCAACAAGCTTGCTTGGTTGCTCTGTCAGTCATCTGAAGGTTGACTGATTTTATACACTCATTGTTTTTTGCTTTCTTTCTCACATCTCTTGGGCCAAGAATTGTTTGAACCTTCTCAGCCTCTACCAGGCGTTAGTTCTGTCTCGCCTGGACTATGGTTGTCAAGTTTGTGGATCACTTGCCGCTTCCACACTGTTGCTCTTGGATCCAGTTAGCCGTCATGGTGTCCAATTAGCCATCAATACCTTTCACACTAGCCCTGTCGATAGTCTTCTTTTGATTCAGTGATCCCAGCTCCTTGTGTCCTATGCCACCACTGCTCACCCCTCCTATTCTACTATTTTTTGTGGCTTCGAGCCATAGCCTGCCCACTGCCCACCCTCAGGTGGGCTTACCAGTTGGGTTCCACCCCGCTTCTTTCTGTGATTTCCACCTCCCCTCCTTGTCCTCTTCCCCACATTCTCCCCCTACCACCACCTGTTGATTAGTTCCTCAATCTTATTTTCAGATGGATCTCTTCAGAAATCTGAAAGCCTCCATCACTCCAATGCTGTTCTATTGTTCCAAAAGCTCTTACTGGAATTTCAGGATATCATTGTTTTTAGACAGATGACTCTAAATCCGCCAATCATGTAGTACGACTTCATGCCTTCTGTTGACGTGGAACACCTCTTGCGTGTATACGAGGTATTTACTGTGTAATCGATGACAATGTATCGGGCCAGCTGCTTCATAAAACTGTCCTCAATCACGAGTTTGTTGTGTATAGACTCAAGTGGCCTTCATGCTATCGCTCATTGTTTTTTCTGCCACCCCTTGATCTCTGCTACCCACGACCTTCTTGCTGATCTTGGTGGTGCTGCTTCTTGTTCCGATTTCCTTTAGGCTCCTGGCCACATAGGTATCTCTGCTAATAAACTTGATCATTTGGCTGGGAGAGGGGGGGGGGGGGGGGGGGGGGGAGGGTGGCCATCCACTCCTTCTCCATGACTCCTCTGTGGGCAGATTTGTGGCTTTATATAAAATCCTTTTTTGTTCAATCGTGGGCCGACTCTAGGGAGGCTATCTCCCTGTCTAATAAACTTCACATCATCAAGGAGACTCCCACCATGTGGTGGTCTTCTGTCTACCTCTCCTGGTGGATCTCTACCATCCTCCACTGTCTTTGTATCGCCCGTACTAGGTTGACCCATGGATTTTTACTCTGCAGTGAGCCCCTCCCCTCCCCCCCTCTTTGTAGTTGTGGGGCTCCCCTTAAGGCGATCCATATTTTGCTGGACTGGCCCACCTTTTTGCCCTTCACCCTACATATGCTCTCCCACCTTCATTGTCTCTGGTGTTAGTGGACGACCCTCGCATGGTTACATCTGTCCTTGGTTTTCTTTGCAAAAGTGGTTTGTACTCTCAGGTATAAGTCCTTGAATTTTCCTCTGGCATTTGAGTTCCTCAGCATAGGCGTTGGTTATGGAGGTCTTGACCTTGGTTCCATACTGGAGAGATTCTCCCGCCTTTTCCATACATTTTATCTGATCTGTTACGCCGTTTTGTTTTCCATTTTCGTGTCTTCTCTCCCTGGTGTTGCCCCCGCTGTATTGTGATAATGGTATGGGGTAGGTATCGATGAGGGTTGGTGGCGATTCTGGTGCCTCTCTGCATGTAGCGTTTCTGGGAAACCCCCGCTTTCCATGTTTCTAACGATCCCCCCTCCAGTTCTTTCCTTTTCCTGCCGCCCTGACGTCCGTTTTCCGTCTTTCTTTGCATGCTATCCATTACCCTGGACTAGAATGTGCTGTTTGTGTTGTTCCTCTTGATTTCTGCCTATAGATCATGGGACCGATGACCTCGCTGTTTGGTCTCTCCCCCCCCCCCCCCCCCAAAAAAAAAAAATATCAATCGACCAACCAATTCGCATCTAACAGCTAAGCTAAAGTAATCCGTAACAACGGTGCAACTCGGAATTTTTCACATTAATGATAATTTGAAAAATTCAGAGTTGCACTGTTGTTAGGGATTACTTTAGCCTGTAGGTCCCTTGCCACTGGTTGGGTAAATCAGTTCAACGGTCAGATGAAGGCAACGTCATACCATCTCTAGTAGCACCATGCCTATATAGTAAAGCGGTGCAAAGCTTAAACCAACCCTCGGATTGATGCTTTACCTTTTTTGTAACATACTTAAGTAATGTAATTAATCTTTGCAGTTGATTGTACACTGGTGTGAAACGTACTGAACAAAGCTGTTTAGCAAACTTTGAAATACGATGCCTACCTTTCTAGGGCTAGCCAGACTCGACTCGAGTCACCTTCACAAATCGTCCCAGACTCTGGGAAGTGAACGTCCACAGTACTGATTATGTGAAAATTTCTAAATTTGAGATATGAGTACGAGGGCGGATCATAGTGTCCAGGGCCGGCCTTAGCCATCCAGGTGCCCCGGGCGAGTCGTCCAGTTGGCGCCCTTTATTGTATAAATAGCGAACCTGGCAGTGCTTTGCAACACGGTATTTGACTGTTTTATAGAAATCGTCTTAAGTGGTTAATGGCGTCATCTTATGATCATAACATGGTTTTTTCCATCGTAAATTTGAGTATTTTATTTTTTTAAATGGAAATGAAATCCAAATAATCTGAAAGCCCGCTAAGACGCTCCATGTGAGTCTTGTGTAGCCTGTGACGTCAGTCCAGCATGCTGCTGTCGCTGCCGTAACAGTCAGTATAGCAGTGATATATTGTGTGGGCATTCACGTTTTGGGAAATTGTCTAAAAATATTGCGTAGTACTGCACTGTACATCTACAACAACTCCAGAAAATTGTTTTTGCGTGTTCCAAACAAAGAAAAGATGCGTAAAATGTGGTTGAAACAGCCTCGTATATCCCAAATATTTCTTTTCTTTTCTGAAGCACCCCTGTACTAAAGCGAACAAAACAAAAATTATTCAAATTGGTCAAGCCATTTCTTTGTTTTGGTGAGACTAACACACAACAATTGATTTTTATATATAGGAGGTAATATGTATAACGAAAAAACACTAATTTTGAATTGGGTGCCATATTTTTATTGAATTTAATATAACTGTAAGCCATAAACCTATATTTTCTGTCAGTCATCTGAACACAAAACATATTATGCCTAATGAAAAACAATTATAAACGACTAAAATTTTACTTTTCTCGCTTTTCTGTCGGCAAAGTCTCTGATCAGATTAGCAAAGTCCAGGTTTTCTGCAACTTCATTTTCAATGGACAGTGAGGCCAAACTGGTTAGTCTTGTTTGAGACATTGTAGACCGCAAGTACGTTTTTATCAACTTCAGTTTGGAAAAACTGCGTTCGCCGCTTGCGATAGTCACTGGTATTGTTAGCAAAATACGTAACGTTATCCAGATGTTGGGATATAACTCTTGAAGATTATGCTTTTTTATGAAGTTTAAGGCTTCAATAGGGGTTGCCTGGCTGTCTTCGAGATAGTGTTGCAGGCCTAAAATTTCGTCGCACAGCAAATTTCCATCAATATCTGACTTCATGTTGACAGTTAACTTTTCTTGTAATTTAGAACAGCATTGTATTAGTTCTTCTTTATTTTGATTTTTTTAATGTCGAACAAGAAACTCCACGTCGCAGAAAATTCTTGCATCTGTTCAAATCTTTCTTTCATGGATATGTGCACGGTGTCCAACAGTGCATTGAAAAACTCTACTTAAAACTTCTTTTTTGGGTCAGTTATTTGATCATCAACAGCCTCTTCACCCGGACTGCGTTTAATACGTCTTAATCGCATTTGTGGTTTAAATAATGGCTGCGTATCAAGATTCGAAGCCAGTTCAGTTGCTGTTCCAATAGCTAGTTCGAAACCTGTTTGTCTATATGTTTCTAAATAAAACATTTGTCAAGGATTCCCATAAACTCGACAAAGTTGATTGTGGGTGACTGACTTGCTTTACTCACAACGTTAATTTGAAACAGAACATCATACCATGTCACGAGAGAAACAATGAAGCTGAAGTCTTCTAATTGTTCTCCTACTGTTGTGGCTTCGTGTGACACCGCAGCATCGCTTTGTTCAGTAGAATCGGCCAAGGAAACCAAAGCGTCATGCATTTCGCATAATTGATAACGAACCGCTTTGACGCTATCAATTCGAGCTTCCCAGCGTGTGTCACTTACATTTTTCAGGGTGTATATCTTCAAATGGTCGGTCAAAATTTTCCATCTATTTACCGATCCAGCAAATAGATTAAACATTTTTTGTAACATTCCGAACAGTGTCACGGATTTTACTGATGATTTTGCCGCATCACACAATACCAAATTATAACTATGGCATCCACATGGCACAAAAAAAGCTAGTGGATTTAACTTCTTAATTCTGTTCTGGACGCCTTTATTTTTCCCCTTCATGTTCGCGCCGTTATCGTAGCCCTGTCCTCTGCAGTCATTAATGTTAAGGTCAAGATCACTCAATGTTTCTAAAATGCTTTCTGTGAGGCCTTCACCGGTTGTATCATCTATTTGCAGAAATGAGATGAAATGTTCTTTTACACTTACGCCATCCTCTGTTATGTCGGCGCATCTTAAAGTTATCGAAAGTTGTTCTTTGTGGCTTATATCTGGAGTACAGTCAGCTATGATTGCATAATACTTTGAACCCTTTATGCGGGATACGATTGTAGACATAACGTGTGATGCCATGAGTTCTATTAATTCATTTTGTAAATTTTTGCCGCAATAATGGTCAGCCAAATCACCAATCAATGCCAGTCTGACGTGCTCTTCCATGATTGGATCAAACTTTGCCAATAACTATACAAGACCTAAGAATTTTCCATTATTTGGGGTAAATAATTTATCTGATAACCCTCTGAATGCCGTATTATTTTCAGCCAAATACAAAGTAATGTGCATCAATCTTTGAAGCACATTGCTCCATCGTAAACTTTCTTTAGAAATTAGCTTTTGTTCTTCCTTGTCAATAGTTAATCCAGCTTTAAACCTGATTTCAGCTTCAGTCCATTGAGTAAATGCTTTTTTGTGGTTAGGACTATTTTCATGCAGTTTCAGAGCTCCACTTAAATGTTTCCAATTTCTGAAACCCACAGTGGCAGTCAAATTAGTAGTTGACTTTAAATCAATCAGTCGACAACAAAAGCAAAGGACACTGTCGTTTGATACAGAATAAACTAGCCACCGTCGTCTGATAGTTTCTTCGTTTGATAGTTTCCTTGTGTAATGAGTTGAAGAGAAATGACGCCCATTTTCATCTTTTGGAAAGTTATTTAGACATACTTGTGAGGGTCCACATATTATAATGCGATCTGTATCTCTAGCATTAAGTACTTTTGGCCACGTACCTACATCAGAAACATTGTATTCTTTTATTGCAAGAACGTTGATACTTTCATCGACCACAGATGTCATGTGTTGATTTTGACTTGGAGAAATATCAGAGGATTCATGCAAAGATGTACTGCGCTGGTCAATTTGATCACCTTCAATAGGTGATTGTATATTTTTTGTGTATAATTGTTCACAGTCTGAAGAAATATTTGCTGATACATGGACTTTTGATTCAATATCTGAAGTATTTGCCTTAGAATTTCCTTTAAAGTACTTATAAATATTCATGTGCTTTTTAGTTTCTTCAAGAACTTTTTCTATTTCAGCTTTTCTTTTCCGATTTTCTGAACCAGAAAGCTTTTTTTTAATCATTTCCTTCTCTTCTGGCATGATTTAATAATTTGACAAATTATTGCTTGGACACTGCTCTATTTCGCGACCACAATATTCGATCTATAACAAATAAAGAAATTCACCTATCAGTAGACGTAACTAGAAAAAAACCTGAACTGAAAGATAAAAATGTTTTTCGCACCTACCAGAAAATTAAAATGTTGACAGTCACGACACTCGTTTCACTCACAATTATTCAGCCACGAAAACATGACCGCTGCCTCCGACTCTTACTGACAATTACTGACATGCGGGTGCAAATCGTAGCGCTGCCAACAAATGCAGTCTAACAAACATTGTGTGGCGCTGTATTATTTCAGTACGTTAGGGGAGAATTCTCTATGAATGCAGTGCACGCATTGCATGATCTATTAATTAATATACATGAGTCATTAAGTCACAAATATTCGATATAAATACATTCGTATTAATTAAATCATAATGTAATGTATACTTCACAGTCTGTATTTTCTTTTATTTGGAGCGACCGGTAGTTTCTGTTGTAAACGAGAGATGGTGTGGCTGCATGGGCTCTTCCTTGTTGCAGTTCTTGAAACAAATAAGAGAGGAGCTTTGGTAGAGCCCGTGCTAGCCCGCGTCAAACATGGATGGTTGCAGACACTACGAAGATTGCATTCAGCATGATCTCTCTTCTGCTACCCCGAATTCATCGCGCATTCGTGAGATTAGCGACGTATGTTGAATGAGACTGAATAATATTTTAGTTTCGCGGAATGGGTGATTGAAAATTGTATTTTTTTTTTTTTTACATGCGTTTAGTACGTGGCGCCCCTTGGGCCCCGGCGCCCTGGGCGACCGCCCGAGTCGCCCCACCCTAAAGCCGGCGCTGATAGTGTCCGGATAGCTTAGTCGGTAACACCACTCCTCGCCAAAGGAATGGGTCCAGGTTCTAAATCCATTTCGACGCACCGCTGTAATAATAGTAAATTGTTGACTAAAGTATCTCGGGGAAAATTTAATGTAAAAAGAGCTGGACAACGCAGTACTTCGGGAATCTGGACATGCAGGAAAATGTCGAGTAGATATCACTTGATATCCACAGCAAAAGTCTATATCACCAAATACAAAGATATCACTGTGAAATCTTTCTGAAGCCAGTAGTTCTGTAAGCGGGCTCGCTCTTCCTAAACGTCGGTAAAGGATGATGATAATCTTCGATAAAATGGAGAACATCAAAGCAACGATTCGAAAGAGTCCCAGACATACGATTGAATAAAACACATTTAACTTTATATAAACCAGAGCGAGCACCTCGCAACGCTAGTAACAACTCTGTCCTTAAACACCACTTCTTAATCAAAATGTTAGTAAGCAGTAGCTGGCCGGATAGACGAAAAAATTGAGTTATTTTTTTCTAGAACAGCGCAGGAAGCCCACTCAGTGAGGGGAATTTTTAATGCCTAATAAAATAGGGTTAATGTGGCGCTAGCTGGCCCCAGCAAAACGAAGACTACCTGCAGGTACAAAATTTAGACATTTTCCATTAGATTATTTTGTTTCTTCGCGTCAGTGGAGATATCACTTAGATTTACACGTAAACACAAATATTATTTATTTTGACCGGTATAACTCTTAAAACCCGAACATTCTCAGATATTCGTTGCTGTGGTAGTAACAAATTAGAGGTTTAAATTGAGTCTCTGAATCATCGTCCAACTCTTAATATTTCGTGCTGACGATGGAACCGAGCGGTGCTTTAGACCTACGTGTTGCCAGCATGTCTGTGAATACCTGACAATGCTCGCGTATGCAGAAGCGATAGTTATTACAACACTGTAAATACGCAACAGATCACTGTTCTTCTGTACATTAATTAAAACGGTCGACGAATTACCGCAAAGCCATGAATGCGGTTTAAGTTATCTCTTCGATTTTGCTCGTTTAACTTGAATTTTGTTGTTCCTGCATCTCACATTATTGTTGAGCCTCATTGTTGAGACATCCGTACATGAACTTGCTTAGACCGGGCCACTAAAGTTAGTGTTACGTTGACGAAGCAACGAAAGTTTGTGAGCTCACTGGTTGAGCCTACCACTTGATATTATCGCACTGTAACCTGTTACATTCTCAGGCAAGTTTTACATTATCATGCGAAATAAATACTGACATCGGCTGTAATTGGGCATTGATGTGAATAATGGGGCCTGTTAACCCTTTTAACTTGGGCGGTGCGTACGGTCTTTACGAACGTGAGTGTCAATCCTCAATACACTCGAAGCCCCCTCGGAGTTAGTTGGTACAGTTTGTTATACAGGGTGTTACAAAAAGGGTTGGCCAAACTTTCAGGAAACATTCCTCACACACAAATAAAGAAAAGATGTTATGTGGACATGTCCGGAAACGCTTAATTTCCATGTTAGAGCTCATTTTAGTTTCGTCAGTATGTACGCTCAATGGAGCACGTTATCATGATTTCATACGGGATACTCTACCTGTGATGCTAGAACGTGTGCCTTTACAAGTACGGCACAACATGTGGTTCATGCACGATGGAGCTCCTGCACACTTCAGTCTAAGTGTTCGTACGCTTCTCAACAACAGATTCGGTGACCGATGGATTGGTAGAGGCGGACCAATTCCATGGCCTCCACGCTCCCTGACCTCAACCCTCTTGACTTTCATTTATGGGGGCATTTGAAAGCTCTTGTCTACGCAACCTCCGTACCAAATGTAGAGACTCTTCGTGCTCGTTTTGTGGACGGCTGTGATACAATACGCCATTCTCCAGGGCTGCATCAGCGCATCAGGGATTCTATGCGACGGAGGGTGGATGCATGTATCCTCGCTAACGGAGGACATTTTGAACATTTCCTGTAACAAAGTGTTTGAAGTCACGCTGGTACGTTCTGTTGCTGTGTGTTTCCATTCCATGACTCATGTGATTTGAAGAGAAGAAATAAAATGAGCTCTAAGATGGAAAGTAAGCGTTTCTGGACACATGTCCACATAACATTTTCTTTCTTTGTGTGTGAGGAATGTTTCCTGAAAGTTTGGCCGTACATTTTTGTAACACCCTGCACATTATGTAATACAAACTCAGGAATGAATGGTTCACTCTGCAGCAGAGTAGCCTATGTGCTAAGCGAAATTGCTTCTTAAGCGTTTATACTGCATGCAGTTTACCATTTTCTTTTCACAAAATGTTCTATTCCAAGTTTCAGCTGTTTTACGAACTTGTTTACAGTATAGCGCAGATAACTCGGTTCGAAAATCCTGGAGGCTGTTCTAACAAATACATTTGCATTCAAATAAGAAACAGTTACAGCAGGAACACAGCACACGTACGAAAAAGAAGCTGGAAGCAAATCCGATCTAATGAACTTCCACGACTAATATTTATGATAAATACCATACACAATTAGTGTTCATGCTGTGGGTTATAAAGTTTGGTGTAATTTCCAGTGATGCTTGATGCTGTTCCTGCCCCCATTAAAGAAGATTCATAACAAAATTCTGTTTTTGCTCAATCTTTTCTTATTGCACTCCTCTTTCTGTGTTGGGTTTATATTACTAGACACTTTAGAAATGTCTTTAGGGATAAGGTACAGTAGAACTGTCAACAACGCAAAGTTTGAACACAATGTTTTACTAGCTATGTCCTGTTAAAGGTCGGGACACACACGTCAGGGCCGAGCATCGGACGAGTGACGGCCGTGCTCCGGTCCGTTCCTGAAGGGGCCACACATGACCGGGGCACGTCCGCGTCTCTGTTGTTCCTTGTAGTGACTCGGACGCGGTGATCTGTTTTCTGTTTGTGAAAGTTGTAAAACATGTTCACTAATTTTCGTAATAGTGAATTAGGACTTACAGCACTTGCTTTAGACGAAGAGGAAAAAGAACAAAGGCAAACAAGAAGAAGAAAATTATGGATCCACAGTTCCTGGAAAACAAGACCAGTACAGGGAGAGTTTAGATTCATTATTTTCTCATCTCATCTTTAGATGATACAGGCTCCAAACAACTCAGGAAGTCTCTATTGGAATTACAAAAAAAAATATTCCATTGTGCTTCTTGCTCTGGTTAACCCATGTTATAATTTTATTGCAATAGACGTGAGAGCGTACGGAAAAAAGTCTGATGGAGGCATTCTAGTAAATTCAAACCTTGGAAAGTCATTGGAAAACAATACGCTTAGCGTCCGAAAGAGTGAAACTTTACCCGGAACTGATGTTGAATTTCCAATGGTAATTGTAGGCGATGAAGCTTTTCCTCTCAAAACATACTTGATGCGACCATATCCTGGCAGGAACCTAACAAATGACAAGGCTATATTTAATTATTGTTTGAGTCGGGCAAGGAGAATATCCATAAATGCATTCGGTATATTGCAACAGAAATTTCGAATCCTTCAGGGAGATCATAACCACCTTACAATGATTGTGACGGCTGCGTGTGTACCGTACAACTTTATTCGAAAAATCTAAGGTTATAGGGTGCCCGAACAGAGGATGGATCAAAAGGAAACTGCTGAGGAATCCGGAAGATCATCAAATCTTCGAAACCTACCTCGAATTCGTGCGAGATCAACAGATGCTGCATTTGCTGTACGAGAACAACTCAAAAAAATTCCTGGATTCTCCACAAGGGACTGTGGAATGGCAAGAACATGTCACCTTGGCGATATAACGATGACATAAACCAAACATCTGTTTGTAAACTAAAAAGTAAATAAATATCTTTCGGGTATTAAAACTTGTATAGTTTTTATCTTACCTTTGGCCTGTAGATCTGTTGCAATTGTCTTCCAA